>NC_136813.1:165875103-167075103 GCF_951394365.1 Tetrao urogallus | reverse complement strand
GAAACTGCAAATAATGTTAGAAAAGTTAATTAATTAGACTATGCCTATTTTCTTGATGTTATATATTGGTTCACAACAGCCATTGGAGCTATATGTGGAGTATCAGTTGAAAAAAATTTGTCTGTTTCCACATAAAAGAAGTTTTGTCTTTTTTTTCCTTGTTGTGTAATCTTTGATTTCCATTGGAGTGTAGCTGGTAGAATTCACTGTTTGGTTTTTGTTGTGTTCACACATGAAATATGATGTTATTCATACACTTATTTTCTTCAGCATTTGTTCATCTTGAATGCATTTTAGATTTTCCTGTCTTAACAGTATTTCTGTTTTCTTACTTTCCTGTTGACTTAGGTCTGTCAGTATAAAGTACTTGTTTTTCATATGGGAAACCATTTCAAGACTTCTTTTCCTTCAACAGTACTGAAATCACTTGTTTTTCCTTAAACTCATGTTGTCATCTTAGTCATCTTATTTCCTTTTTTTTTTCTTTTTCCCTTTCCTAATTCATTTCCAAGCCTCTTCAGCTGCAAACGAGGGCATATGACATATAAATTTCAGAAGTTTGTAGGGGTTCCTATCATACATGTCACCTGTTTCTTGTCCCTAAGCTTTCAGTCTCTGGTTACAGGAATTTGTTTTGCTTTATGTGGAGGGTCAGTGTGAGAAATAAACTTAGCCAGTGTCTAATCTGACATTTACTACTTTGACCTCATTGATAAATATTAGAATTTGATTTATGAGACTTGAGCAGTTGGTATTTATCACATCTTCTGTGTCTTTTGTTGCAGTTCTCACCACATGTTTGCTGTCATTTTCTTTATGGTCTGTCAAATGTGTTGATAGAAGTTATGAATAGGTTTTCTAAACATGACTTGATGTGTGAAGGAACAAGGTAGATATTTTCTACTTTCATACAAAAAAAGGAAGGCAAACAGTTTTATGAACTGGATTTTTCAAGGGACCCTCTCCAAAAGTAAAATAAGAACACCTATTATAAGTCAGCTTATAATTGGTATTGCTCTGTCAAAATTCTCCTGTTGTTATTCCAGCAGCTTGGATGCTCAGAGAAATTGTCTGTGGCAGCTGTTCTGCAGTACCCCTATGTATGCACCATCCTCATTTTGGGGACATTGTTACAAACGCCAAAGCTACACCTCTTACTGTCCTCGGGAGATGCTCTCCTGAACTACTTCATACTGCTGAGGAGAAGGAGTATTCTCAAGGGCAGCTGCTATTACACAGTAGATGTCTTTTTTTCAAAAGTGGTTTGTGTTGTAAGAAAATTGGGCACCTTCACAGTGGAAAGCTGTATGTAGCTGGGCTTGTAATAAGGAAGGGCACACACATATTTTCCTGTGCTGCATTATGTAGCTAGCAGTAGTGTATTATATTCTAAGCCAGAATTTGGAAGTTGAATTGCTTAATTTTGCTTACCATTATGATTAATGATGGTTAGTGTGGTGTAAGTGCCGTGACACTGTTACCCATGCAAAAGAGCAGTGGAGAATGCTCAGCTAACTAGGAAGGACCACTCCTGTCTGAACACTGAGGCTCTTTTGTGTGCCTCTACTGCACCTTTCAGGTCCGCTGCATGGCACAGTAACTCCCAAATAAAGTTGTATTTATTAATCTATCTTTGTTTATTTTTATTGAAATTCATTAACTTCATTTATTTTGAAAATCTGTACTGAAGAGATCTTGTTAAGATCCCGTTGGTAAAAAAATTTTTCAGGGGAAATACTGATAAATTATTTAGGATAAATGAGCTGTCAAGCAATCTTATACATGCTTTACAAGTTTATCTTCTAATTTTCTTAAATATTGAAAGATAAACTCTACTGAAGGCATTTTGATTTCCTTTAGATCTGTACTGTGTATATATTGAATTCTTTTTTGTGTGTGCTTGTTGGTAATTATTTGGAGGACTTTCAATTCAGTATGCACTTGCGTATTAAATGATGCTTTAAGATTACTCTCCAAACTCACTGAAGGGAATTTTTTGGTTGTTTTTACCTAACCTATTTTGTTTTTCAGGGTATCTTTCCATCCAACTACATTCACTTGAAAAATGCATGCGTTAAGAACAAAGGGTAGGTGAAATTTTGGGGATTTACTTATTTATACACGGTAACTTACTTGTGCCAAAGAACATTTGTGAATCTGGCAAGGAGTGATGATTTTATTATAATATCTCATCTTAAGCTCAAGTCAGAAGACTTGAAATGGCTGTCCTTAGCTAATATGGTGCTCCTGCATGGTAGTAAAATCAGTGTGTTATATGCTTCAAGAACACGCAGTATGCCTAGGAATATCAGTCTGTGTTGTCTAGGGTAAAGAGAAAACAGTCACATCTTCACTGCCTGGTGTTACGTTTGGTTTAGAAAAATGGTATTGCCCTAATTAGAAATTATTCTGTAGAGAAGCATTTGTTTAATATTAGTAGTTGTTTTCTTTAAAGAGACCGGCTGTACCATGGCAGACAGCTGACATTTTACAAAAACGAATGTTAAGATTAAGGATCAATTCAGTGGCAAAAGATTTCACTAAAATTGTAAAAGAATAGAGATGTTCTTTTCCTTACTGCCTTCCTCCAGGTGATGAAAAGCAAATAGCTATTCTTGATAATGACTGATCTCATTTCATTTTTAGAAGAGTTAAAAAAAAAAAGGAACAATTGATTAAAATTAGTACAAAGTTTTTTGAAACTAGAATGTTCTGAGTAAAATAAAGTGATTTTTTTGGAAATTTAATACTTACTTTGAAAGTAGCACTTTTAAAAAGTTACACTTGGCAGTGATGTTAACACAGTCTTTTCCAAAGTTTTATGTAATTTGGGAGTGTTCACATTTACGTAATGGTTTAAAATCTCTTTAAATAAAAGCATTTATTATCAAATTAGATGGAGGCCTATAAAAACAGGTGTGGATGGCTTTGATTTTGGGTGCTTGGATGACTGTGTAGGTCAGCATTTCCTGACTGGCAAAAATGAACCTTGAAGACTTTTTAATATATTTAAGTAAATATTTGAATGTCTCATTCACACAGGTGAAAATGAGAATTGCAATGCTGCTCAAAAGAGTTGTTTGCTATAGAGTTCAGTGTACCCATGTTTTATTATACCCTAGGATCATTTCTCTTTTGAAAGTGATTGCAGATTAAACTGAATGTTCAGTGAAATAAAATTGTTGTAAACTGTCAACAAAGCTTAAGTGTAGAATAATTTTTTCTTAACAGACACCATGACAATGTTGGCAGGGAGTTCAATCTTATTTGTCTGCATTTTCTTCTGTAGTCGGTGTTTCCTGTTCAGGTGATGTACAGAGCATCAGGGCTAGGGGCTCTCACATTGTTAACTTGATGAAAGAGAAATTATATCATGAGAAAAGTACTTTAGGCGTGATACAGACTTTCAAAATGTACTGTATGTAAGAACAAAGTGATAGTGATGGTGGTATATAAAGTGATGATATGATTTAGTCTTTAGTCTTGATCAAGCCAACTCAGGTTTTTCTTGCTCAGCATTGAAAAATCAGGAACTCACTCGTACTGTACCAATTTTATTTTCAAGTTTAATATACATTTTCAGCTGAAGAAATTACATTTTTTCTATAAGCAGATGTGTTTAAAAAGTGTGGCAGCAGTCGCTGACTTGCAATCTAACCTAAAGTGGCAAGATCATTTTGAAATCCTTTGAAAACCACGGGAAATTACTTTGACATAAAAGTAGTGTTTGATGTACTTATCTCATGGCAAAATGCTTGCATTGACTTCTCTAGGACCAATACTTTCCATGAGGATTAAAGAAAATGTATAAATAAAAAGTCTTGAGGGTTGAAGGAACTCCCTTGTAATTTAATTGGCATTGCTGTTGGCAGGAGGAAGTCTTTATGTTAGTAACCGTACTGTGATTTGTATTGCTTATGTAATACCATGTGTTCTTCTGCACGTTTCAGACAATTTGAAATGGTTATTCCAACAGAAGATTCTGTTATTACAGAGATGACATCAACTTTAAGAGACTGGGGAACGATGTGGAAACAACTCTATGTGGCAAGTACTTTGAATAAGTTGCTTTGATTGAATACCAGCTTGAAAGACCAGATATGTTGTTAAAATATTGTTTTTCCTACATGAAAAAAGAAAAAAAATATAATTAAAGGTAGTGGACAATTTGTGATTCTCTTTTCCTATTGGATTTATTTGATTGTTGCTTTTCTATTTATTTTTTTTCACTTGTCTTTTGTGGTTTAATGCTCACCCTGACCCTGTAAATAAGTCAAAGAATCTACAATTCTTATTTTAATATAACTTTAAAAATAATTAAATGTGGAAATGTCAGACTCCTTGACTGGTATTATTATCATACCTATAAATGATAATAGCAGATCCAATACATTAATTGAGGGAAAATAATCTTCTTAATGGTTGAGTGACCAGAATATGTATATGCAAAGAGAAGAAGAAGAAAAAAAGACTTAGAGAACATTATTAATAAATTGTATGAAATATAAAAAAGAACTGCATTTTCAGGCAGAGCATTATATAAATAACATTACATTTTCAGTTACGGAAAGTCCCTAAGCCAGTTGATTTGATTCATGCTCATTTTCTTATAGATTTTATTTTCTTTTACATCTACACATTCATAAGTACTAAGACATGTCCATTTTACTTGACCAGGGTCACTTGTATGTGATGCAAAGATCAAAGGATGCCAGCTGTTGAGTCCTCACTGATAAAGGGAGTCAGAAGTGGTTCTTCATTAACAATAATGAGCTAATTTTGGGCCTAGCAGTTATACACTTCTGAAGTGGCGTCTGGTACTTTGTCTCACCCATATCTTCAGCAAAAGTTCCTTGCTTCTCAGTTCTTATTTTCCTTATCTGGATATGTTGTCTTTTCTCTTTCTTCCTGACATCATCAGTTCTGTTTGTTTTGTCACCCTTGCTTGACTGAAATCACGCTTAAGGTGCTCTGTGGCAGTTAATATTACTGTCCCTTTAATCTCTTCTTATGTATACATTTCCATATTTCATTTGCACTTGTCTTTGAAATCCTATTACAGCTGCTTACAGAAGGTCCCTCTCTGAAGTTACTTTGTTCTTCATTGTGAAAAATTCTACCATTTCATCACTTAATTGGCTGCCGCTAAAGACAGAAATTATTTGGTTTTGGTATTCTTAAAACACATAGAAAACTGTTAAATCTTTAATCTCTCTATTTTGACTGAAATTTAGTCTTCTCTCACCATTCTACATCTTTTCAATTTTTTTTTTAATCCTTATAATCTAACTTGTAATAATTATCATCAATTCCCTCATACCTCCTTCTCTTTCCTCTCTTCACTTGAGGTTTTGTTGTTGTTGTTTTAACTTTCCCTGTGGAATTGTCTTTAAAGACTGAAATGCAATATTTGAAGTGTTGCCTCCATTTAAACTTACTAAATTTTGATTTTCATTGTGGTCATCTTTGGTTCTTAACATTTCTCCTTCTGATCTGCTACAGTGAATCCTACCCACGGCTTAGACTTGACACCATATGCACATATCAGATGGAATCAAAACGTTTTCCCTTGCATGTCTGTAGTTTCCCTGCATCTCCTTATAGCGCAGACCTCCAAGTTCTGCTCTTAACTCCTTGCTGAATTGATGATTGTGACTTAAACTGTGAGAAGCTTAGCTATCTTCTCACTTTACTCGTAGAGGGCCTGCTTTTGTTGTGTAATAAAGTCCACAAGTCAGAATGGTTCAGAAGCAGCTGGACTGCTTCCTTTTGAGTGATGATTGTAGGGATTGTGTTCAGGGAGACTATTCAGAACCAGGCGATACTTCTGAAACCTGCAATTGGTACAGTGGCTAGTTTGCTTAGTGAAAGCTTTCATGAAAGAACCTAAAAAATCATGTTGAATTCAGTGTTATACAGTATCAAATTAGACTTGACAGTCAAGCTAAAATGTTAAGCAGTATGAACTGCTTCTAAGGTGAGCTTCAAAACTATGTTGAAATTTCTCTAGATTACAATGGGAAGTTTTTTTCCTAACTTTCTTAAGCACATCTAAGTGTAATTGCTTTCTGTGCTTACATATGAGGAAGGATATAAGTGGAAAAGGAGCAAAATCACAATCTGCTTTTGTAAAGAACCAAGTCTAAAAAGCAGGAGCATTTGCTTGCAGGACCATTCACCGCTTTGAGATGTAAGATGAAAAAAGGATGCTGCATTGAAAACGTTATTTTGACCTTAATGTTATTGTGAAATACTAGCATGTCTCTTGTATTCTGCTAAATGTTTTACCTCAGTGGAGTTTATCATCGCAGATCAAAAACAAACATACACATGAATTAGTGATTATTTGATTTGTTTTCTTTTTAATGAAAGATGAAATCTCTTTAACTAATGGAATGCTGTGAGCACAAGCAGTCAGCCTGTGTAATGCTCCCATAAAGATTTTTTCAGTATGTTGCCTTTAGAAACTATTTGCATAACCTGTTCTTTTGGTTTTCTTTTACTTACAGAGTTCATATATTCTGTGGTTCTTACTGAAGCTGACTTTTTTAGCAACCTTTTTCTTCATTGCTATTATTATTGTGTGTTTAAAACACACTGATTTTCCTTTTTTTTTTTTTTGCAGACAACCAAAAGAAACAATAAATCAATGCTAATTTTAGCGAGCTTATGAAGTGAATGAATGTGGCAAATTTGTCACACAGCAGTGTTTTTCAGAACTCATGGAATATAAAATGTACTGACAGAGAATAATGGTGCTTCTAAGAGAATTTTAGTTTTTCATAGCAATTATCTAGCAGTAATAGCTGAAAGTTGGTTTTATGTCATTTTTTTCTTAGGAAGAAGTAAAAGGGAAATGAGTGGCATAGGGTGGTTACTTTTTTGTGTTGTTTGTTTTTAGAAAAAATAAGCAGAACAGATCTGAATTTTCAGTGGTTTTTTGTGATATGTCGCTTAATTGAGGTTGCAATAATTTTCTCAAGATACAGTTTCTTAGAAAAATTATATTAAGTAAAACTGCCTACTGTAAAGTGAAGGAAGAGTTAAAAGAACTTCTGCTGTTAGGGAGGAAACCATCATGGGAAATGGTTTATGTCATTAACTGGTATGTAATTAGAGTAGGAGGATGTGTTTTATTCATATTCATGTAATTTTTTCTATTTTGCAGTTAGGTAAGGCAGAACAGTCTGGGGGAGATTTCTGTCTACATGAGTCTATTTATTTACAGTTAGGCCATAGTGTGTACATTTATGTTCCTGAAAGAATTAAAAGAACTTTAATGCTGTGTGATTCAGAGTTTGAATTCTAGGAGCTATTCCCTTTTGATCCCTTGTGTGTGTGAGTTCAAATGGTCTTGAATTACTCTGTCATGGTTCTAGTTTTGATGAAACGACATATAATGAAAATGCTTTCAGAATAAAACAGTGCTGTGACATTCAACAATTTTTTATTGAATCTTTGTCATATCTGTCATATAAATCAGACTGTGTAAATGTGTGGTGTTAGGAGTTTGAGTGAAATTATGAGTGTGGACAGTGCAAAGGAGTTATCTGTGATAAAATGATTTTATGCACATGTGCATGCATACATACAGGTAAAGAGGTCAAAGCATTAGGGAGAGGAAGAGGATCATGACTGACTAAGGGAATAAGGATGGAAGGATATTGATTTCCATATCACATCTGTATTCATTAGGACTGTCAGTTGGTGTAGATGCAATTCTTTATTTCTCTCACAGAGAAATGAGGGGGATCTCTTTCACCGACTGTGGCATATAATGAATGAAATCCTAGACCTGCGAAGGCAAGTCCTGGTTGGCCACCTCACCCATGATCGAATGAAGGATGTGAAGCGACACATCACTGCTCGTCTGGACTGGGGCAATGAGTGAGTAGCTATACTTGTAGAAGAAAATAGTGTAATCTCATTATAACACCAGTTTTAGGCTCGATATAGAATGTTGAAATAAGGAAAAAATTTCCGACTGATGTTGCTTTTCTTTATGGATTTTTTCCTTCATTGTTTTTCTGTCCACTATGTTTTAGCAGTGAAAAATTACTTACAGCTTTTCCTTTCTTTTTTCCTTCCACTAAAGAGACATACTTGCTTCAATTTATTTTACACAGCACTGGTATGACCTGCAAGAGAACTGCAGATAGTATGTTGGAATACTGGATTTCTGCAGTTTTCTTTTAAGTCTTTTAAAAACATATCTGCCCAGATTCTTATGTGGCATAGTGTTGCATAGCTCTGTGTATTAACTGAAATTATATTGGCTGACACTACTTAATCTTCTTGATCTGTGTTCTATGAATCAGTTTCTACTTTAGCATCTAGTATTCATCTTGATACTATTCTATCCATCTTTCTTTTATTTGAGTGACAAATAAAAATTGATAACCCCAGTTATATTCTCTTAAGTTTTTTTTTTCAAAGAAAGAAATTTTCATTAGTCTTAAACCCATGCTACTTCAAATAAATCTCTTCAGTGTTACTAAATGCCTAACAGTATGAAGACTTGTAGGGATAGAGAATTGTTAGCATAATGCATGATGATGAAAATGATTTCTAAATCACTTTCTGAATACAGGTTTCACTTGATCTTGTTACTATCTTGCATAATTTGGAAGGCCAGTAAGCTAATCTTTGTTCCAGATACCTCACCCATGAGAATAATAAGCCCAAGGGGCTACTCTTAACTCCAGTATTACTAGTGAAAACAACAGCACAGATTAACAACATTGTGATATTTACAATGACAGTCAAAACCAGCATGAGTCTGCACTCTTTTAGCAATGAGGCATCAGAATCTTGTCATTCTCTTGTAAAGAAGTGTGTGCTTGGTATGGTTGGGCAGCTGAGTAGCATGGAAAATGCAAAAATGGAATGTGCTGCTGTTGATCATATTGGCATGCATGCCTTGCTTTTGGTACTGAATTTGATTTGAATTCGGAAATCAGGAGACCAGATGAAATAGGCTCCACAGACAGTAAATTTTGCTGCTGTTATGTACAGCATACTTTGCAGTGCTTCCTCCACAGTAACACTGCATTGCTACATCTGTAGCCCTTTGCTTTATTATAATATATTGTATTTGTCTCCTCAGTGTAGCACTCCTGGCTACTTTGCTAGGTACCTGGGAATGAAAGGACAAGTGTAAGATTGGTATGTGCATCAGGAGTGATAGGAGCATCCGTTTTCCCTCGCAGTACACTACCCTAAGGCAGTACCATCACTGTTTTATGTGGTCATGAAGATAACAAAAACACTTGATTTCTTTGATCATCAGGGAGGTGACTGAGTCAGTGTCCCTGGAGGTGTTCAAGAAACACTGATGTGTTGTGCTAAGGGATATGATTTAATGGGAAATATTGGTGGTAGGTGGACAGTTAGACTGGGAGATCTTGAAGGTCTTTTCCATCCCTGGTGATTCTGTGATTCATCTGAAACAATAAATTTGACTAGAAAGACTGAAAACTATTTAAACAAAACAAAACAAAACAAAACAAAACAAAAAAGTAAACTAATCTCATAGATTAAAGTCCTGTATATTAGAATAGTAGTTTTTATACCATAACAGGCTGATAACCTTATACAGGCTGATAGTCTACTCAGAGCAGTGCTCTATACCTTGTTCCATAGCAAGCTCTTTTACAAAATGTATGACCCTGAATAGAATAATGCAAAACTTGTGAAGTCTGAATCAGCCTTTGAAAAAGGTGGGTATATTCCTTGAAGCTTGTGACTGAAATACACTTCAGTCACTCTAGCTTTCATAGCGGAAAGAAATACTCTCAGTAGGAGTAAGTATGATGTGGATCTTATCCGTAGTATTTCCTCCCCACCCTACAGGTATGGAACTTTTTTTTTTTTTTTTTTTCTCCTAGAATATTGGTCTTTCCTCATTCTTTGAACCAGGCAACATTTTCAGAATTCTGTTACAACAAACATCATAAGCTGCTGCTAATTGGCACAACTTTAGACTTTTATTTCCTCTGATCTGCCCAATGCCTGTATGTTGTGGTTTTTTTTTAATATATTTTTGTGCAAGTGTCCGCTGCAATGGCTACAGATGGTTGCAGTGTTGTATTTTATGAAGTGGGCATTTTCATCTCAAACTTGAACCCAGTTATCATATCTGGGCTGTTTTTGAACCAGTGATGCCAGGCAGTCAGGCAGGAACCCTGAGTTTTAAAAGAATCTCTTTTTGCTTTCAACCCATTACTCTGTTTTGAAAGTAACAAGGTTGTTTTGTGGGACTGCTTAGAGCAAAATTAAGCTTCTTCCAGTGCAGGAGTTCATTGTAACAAAGGAGACTCGGCATCCATGAAAGCTGATGTTTAGGACAAAAACAGAAATGGCTGTAAATTGTTTTGAAAAATTTCAAACAGAACAAGATAATGAGAATTGGACTTTCCACATCTTACTAAGTTTACAAGTTGGAAGAGTAATGCAATATTTCCTAAACAAGTTTTCTGAGATCAGATGTTTGAACCCTTAGTTTTGTGTATCAGTAATAAAACCACTTTGCACCTACTTGTGTTTGTGTCAGAGTTACATCTGTTATGCAGATGCCATGGATACTTCTCATCATGTTGTTTTCTTTTAATCAAGTTTGGGTTTGTATTTATTGTAGTGAGCAGCAAAAAGAATGCTACTGGCAGTTTTGTTTGGACATCAGATTTTATTGATCATCTCTGAGTTCATTTCCAATGCATCTTATCATCTTACTGTGGCAAATCTTTCTTACTTCATTATTTATAAATCAGCCTTACAGTTATTTCACTCTTAAGGTCTCTTTGTAAAATAAAGGATGTTCTGTTTTTGTTAATAGATTTTTTACTTTCTTAAGAATTCAATTTCCATAGAATTTGAGTGCATAAAGAGGAATTCATAGTTTTCTTCTAAATACGAGATAAAACTTATTCAAAACCTTTGAGAGAAACTGTGAAAGCACAGCAAGAGTGACACAAAAGATGGTCCAAAATGTAATTTTGGCTTGATTAAATATCTAAAAAATCCCTTAATGAGCTCTAAAGATGTATTTATTACCTAACAATGTCAGGTCTACTACACTTAGCACGACTGAAAGTGGTGTGATTTATAGTATGTACTTATTGAAAGCTTTCTATAGAGAAAGTACTTTACATCTGAAGTGCGGAGCTTAAAAACAAACAAACAAAAAATGAGTGCAGCCACTGTATACAGGCACAGCTAACTTTACATAAATGAGTATGTCTGCCATGGCATCCTTTTTCTAAAAAGCGTGAATTTCAACATCATTTGTTTCCAGTCTTTCAACTTGAAGGAGATGGAATGGATTATGTCAGATCCATCTCTCTTTGCATTCCCTTCTATTTAATTTCTGTCCCATCAGCAGGGTAAACCACTCTCTAACAATTTTTGAAAACTGGAAATAACTTTTGGCATTGAGGTGCTGTTTCCAAATTCTTTTCTTTAGCCCGTAGATTCTTCAATCAAACTCTGACTAAATACTACTCAGTAGTAGAACTAATTGAATTTCAGGGGATTCTGAAAGCACTGCTAACTGAAAGCCTAAGTATCTAATGCTGTGGAAGAACTGTCTGCTCAGAATTGTGGTGATTTGTGAAGACATCAGTTCCCATTCTTTAAAAGCAAATATTTTTAAGTTTTCTAATCTGTCATTTTTTCTCTTAATTCAGCATGACTACCCCATTTATGATCTTTTTTACTTGCTGCTATGCTGAAAATATTTTTTTATTCCTTTTGATTGAAGTGTATTTAATTATTTCATTCAGGAGACACAGCCAAGCAGCTTTGATGCAATACGGTCCAAATTTAAAATAAACTGATGATTTGACATTGTATGGATTTTTCTTTTTGTATTATCTTCTGTGGTTGTCATTCAAAATGACAATACCTGTGCAGTGTCCGCAGTAGGACTAAGAATGGTATCCATTGCACATTTCCTGCGCTGTGAAATGGAATTAAATACTGTGGGAAAAGATATTCCATTACTGTTATGAAGTGACGAAAAGAGAGGAATCATGCACAAACTTCAAAAAAGCCCCCTAACATGTTTGGAGTACCAATTAGTATTTCCTTTGTTAAATGGAATGTTGATGTTAAATGAAGAAAGTTAGTTAAATTTCTTGATTTATTTACTTTGTATGTAGAAGCTACCTACTGTTATTCTAGAGCTTTATAGTATCTCTTTATTTCTCTTTTTCCTCACATAGACAACTGGGACTTGACTTAGTTCCAAGAAAAGAGTATGCTATGGTGGATCCTGAAGAGATCAGCATTACGGAGCTCTACAGGCTGGTATGTGAATTTAATACTCTGTCCTTGTGCTGACAGATTACATGCTGAGGTTGTCATGATAACTTTCTTCTACTTAATCAAAAGTACTTTTTTGCTCAAATACACTGGAATTTGCTAATGCAATGGGTTTTACTATGGTGAAAGAAGATTTATTTTTAATATTTTTTTCATCTCCTTCTCTGCATGGGATGCTTTGATTTTATATCGTCTGTCTGCACACATGTACATTCCACATGTTATTTACTCACAGCTTTGTTTTCTGATATATCATTAAATTTATGAGTTCTAAGATGAATTTAATCTTCAATAATAGCTTATGAGACTCTTCATCATTAGTTCTTTAAGTGGCCCATGAGTCCCATTAGATAACATTAGTGGAAATAAAATAACATACTTGTGGTACAAGTATTGTCATGATTAATCATATTGGCTTGTTGATCTCTTCTAATACATTAATGTTAATGGCAGCTGAGCTACGTAGAACAGCTCTCCTTTGGGCATGAGAGCCCATCTTGGTTTTGTAAAAAGAGTACTGGTATTTCTTATTCTGATGTTACATCAAATGAAGTCTAAGAAAGCATTCCAATTAATTTCTACAGGCCTTGGCTCATAGTAGTATCGCAGTTACAGTAATAGAGTTCTGAGTCTTACTTGCTTGAAACTAAACTTTTATTTAAATTAATGTTTATTTATGCTAATGCTTGTATTTAATGCAGAATATAGAACGTAGGGAAATTGTGATAATTTGTTATGGAGCCAAAATTTTAATATGTGCAATAATTTTTACTGATAGATTTTGAAACTGTATGCTGTGGAGTCAAGTAGTAATTTATTCACTCTGCAATCAGTATACCTTTGGGCAGGTTCAAAGTCACATGTAATCGTATGGAATTATATTGAAGCAGTAAGTGACAAACACTGAGAAACTATCAATCATAAGAAGAAACTTACAGAAAAAGAGTAATCCAGAAAATTAACGATGAAACTCGTGGATTGTACTTTCAAAAATAAAGAGGAAAAAAAGATACAAAAAATGTTTGGTTTGCGGGCTCAGTAACTTATAAAGATTGCTGTTTTAAAATTGGTTTTGGTACGACATAAGAGAAAAACAGTATATTACCTTAATTGTTGACTAAAATGGAAAGATATAAACTGTTAAGTCAAATCAGGAGAGCTTAGTAACTTTTACATAATGTTCTGCCAGCGATTAGAAAATACGGGAGTCATTTTTTCCATTTAAAAATACTTCTATGTATTATTTTGCCAAAGCATTCTTTGTGTGCTTGATTAGTAGAATATTGGATCATTAACTATTTAAACCAGCTATGAAATATAATGTGGTTACAGCACAGACATTTGAAATGGGTTGGAATTCTTGGAGCAGAAAAAAGGCAAACTTCTAGAGGTTACTGCTTTTCCAAGGGACAATAATGATGCAGTGTAACGTTGGCAAAGTGGCTTTCCTACTTTCTCCTTCTCACATTAAGGAAAAAAGAAGAAAGAACAAAGCACTGTTACAAATTAATACTGAATCAAAAGCTTAAAAATTGGGAAGAAGAAAGTAATCCAGTATTGTATTTTTTTACCTTTTGTTTTGTTCCTAGATCTTTACATGTAATTCAAACTGACTGCTGTGTTTTTTGTGATATGTTTAGATGGAGCATCGTCATCGAAAAAAAGACACGCCTGTACCAGCCAGCAGCCACCATCTTTTTGTTCAGATGAAGAGTCTAATGTGCTCCAATCTGGGAGAGGAACTGGAAGTAATCTTCTCACTCTTTGATAGTAAAGAAAATCGGCCCATCAGGTAGCATATAATTTTTCAGTAGGATACTTATTTTAAATTGTCACTGCGCATTGTCTGTTTTAATCTTGGTAATAAATTCCACATTGAGAAACAAGATTTTTTTTTAAATTTGTTTTGTAATCCAGTTCCTATACTTAATATTTGCCAATATAATTTTGGATTGAAATAATATATTTTTCTCTGTCTTTTTTACTTATTTCAGTTTTTAGCTGGTTTTACTTGAGAGGGAACATATATACACCTGTACATACAGACTGAATATTAGTTTTGTGTCTCAAAGGTTATTTTTTAGTATCTCTGTTTTCCTTTCTCCTAATCAGTGCACATTCACGTACAATTACAACTTACACTATACACTTACAACTGTTGCTTGCTTGCTCTGTAATATTTATAAGATGAATTCTCCTAGGTACCTCCAACCAGAGAGAGTTATGGAATCTTTTTATAATAGGAGCCTGAGGTGCATGCTCTTAATGAAGCAGTCAAACCTGGTCTCACATCCATTTAGGGTTTGCTGGCCTTTTTTTCATCTGGGAGCTGATCCTGTAACCATTCTTCTGCTTATCCTAGAGCTGAAAACCTTTTAATTTTTAAATGTTCAGTACTTATTTCTATTCCTAGCATGTTTCTGGCCAAGAGAGAGCACCAGGGAATGAACAGGATCAGAATCATGATGCACTTAGCAGATATGATTTATAGGGGGAAAGCAGAGTTGGTGGATGAGCCTTCTGAGTTCTGTGTGAGAAATATGGCAGGAAGATTGAAGGAGTGGTGCCACACTAAACGCTTGTATGCTGGTGATGGAAGACTGGTCAGAAGGCTCTCATTCAGAATTTGCTGCTGCTCATTACTTGGTGTATTACTTGGTGTATTCTTTCTGTGTTCTTACTACAGGTACTGGAGGCAATATACGTCAGTCTGATTTAAGGGTAGCCACTGGAGAAATGAAAGACTAGACTTAAAAACAAATTGCACTTTAGATAAGTCAGAATACAAATGCACAAATAGAAATAAAACCTGTTACAGTAAGCCTGCTGACAGGATAAGAAGTGTTATTCAGAATGTGTGCAAAGCCATGACTGTGTACTAATTGTCTTTATACATGTGATAATAGGAATTTGAGGCATTGCACATGCACATTAGACTGAATTTGGCAAAATGATTTGTGTGCTATGTAGTTGTGCAAAATAGCTACCCACTACTTTGAAGGAAGTTTATACTGAATAAATTGATTTCTATAGCTAATGAAATCTTTAAATTGTTAGAACATTAGCTGCTAAATACTGACCTGGAATGCACTTTGGACGTTAGTCACCAAAAACAGTTTACTGTCATTTCTGAGAATTAAATGTGCATCAGGGCACATCTTTTGTGTTCGTTTCAGTGACTGGCATAGCAGGTGATGGATTTAGATGAGAGCTTCAGACCTTGACAGAAAACAATTTGAGTGTTATGGATTGCTGAAAACAAGGTTATGGCAGTAGTGGTTGTATGAAAGCAAATGGATTGGATTTCACATTCACATGAAAGCACAAATTCTAGAGCTGTTTGTCACATGCTTGCTGTGATCTGACCTTTAGGTATTGATTCCTGACTCCAGTGTCTATTTGCAACTGCTTTATTTTGTGTGAACTTCCTCATCCCATTACTGACAAACCTTGAAGAAGCGTGTTGTCATGAATCCAAACTGCTTTCTAGAACATGCGAGGAATGACAAGATGCACTTTGGGCAAGCAGTTTGTTGCTATCTGTAAAACAAACACGCACACCTCCACACCTCTCACAAATTAAAAACCCGGGAAGCACATTGAAAAAAATGAAAGCAAGGGAGTTTTCATAAGAATGGATTTAATTTCAAGGTACATATGTATCACACCACGAGTTGGAACGCAGATGTGTCCAAGCTGTGGTCTTTGTGGACTAGATATGCAAGCAACATAACTGCATTGTCTAAGACTTAAACCAGGGCTAGTTGGGCTTGCTGACATGGCTGTTGTGCTCTTGCTTAATATGTGCATGGCACACCTACTCTATATTTCGGTCAGTTGAGTGCTTGTTAGAGCATGTAAGTTAGTGTAAAGTCTTGTGTATATGTGCACAGCAGTATGATATTTCGTTCAATACAAATTGGCAGGATATTTCAGAGAGCTTTATGCCCTTGCTAGTGCTGACACATGCATACAGTAAACCTTGAGGAGATGATGTGTGAGAAGTGACTGTGTGCACAATCATTGGTTACTGAGCTTCACACCCTGCAATGAAGACAAGGCCTACTGGCAGTAAGAGACATGTGAGCTGCAAAGTGTGATACCTGGATAGATGTAATCTTCTGCTAATGCTGGATGATAGTAGCATGTAAAAAAGCTGTGTTTAGCATTACCTTGAGCTGTCACAACCTACCTAGGTGATTTGCTTATTGATTTCCTGAGTCATTGCTAAGCAGCCCACAAGAAAAAAGCAATAAAAATACTAGATGAAACTTTTGTTAATACCACAGATAAAAGTGAGAAACCATATATGGCAATTTGTCCTGAAACAGAACATCTGATAGATAAAAATACGGGAATATACATCACTTATAATATATGTCTTCAATTTCATGGTTACAGTATTAGAATGGGGGGTTTCATTTCTTTGGGATTTTTTACTTTTTACTTAAATTTTAGTTTTGCAAGCACTATGTGTGTACCAAGCTTTCCTCAGGAGGTAATTCTGCTTGTTTGAACGTGACAGTTGGAATGCACAGTGTTAAGTACAAGTCTAGAGGTTAAAATTGCTCCAAAAATATGACTTTGTATAGATATCAATCTGGTGTTTACTGTCCAGCTGATGTAAATATACATAAAATGGGTGATCTTTGCTGCCTCTTAAAGGAGTTATTGTGGAGAAAGTAATAAGACAAGAACTGAGATTTAATGATAGAATTTCTGTTCTGATATTTTTCTGTCTTAAGATTACCTTAGCTTCTTATCAGATCAACCTATGATCACTGTATATACTTATTTCACTTTTTATTAACCCCAAGTTCATGCAATTGAAATAGCAGCTTTAAAAACTGTTGGGGGACTAGAAGCAATGTTGTCTGTATTTTCTTGTTGATAGATTGTTTTTTTCCAAACCGAATTTGTTCTACATTACCTGTTTCATACATTCAGTGAAATCTTTTGCACAGAAAGAAATTTTTACCCTGCTCAGAGAATATACTCGATACTTTATTGTGACATATATTAGTACATTATAAAATGATCTAAATCTATTTGTATACTGCTGCAGAATTTGTAGAGAATATTTTCATTATATTTGGAGTGTTTAAAGATTTTTGATAAGAGGATGTAATTTGTTGCATGCATAGAACAATATGATCTTGTGATCTTTACATAATTTACAGCTATTATTTTTTTTCTGATCAACTGTGCTGTGAAATCGTTTGAAAGGTTTTCATTTTCTTCTTCCTTTATTTTAAACCTATCTGAATTTATTAATAATGTGGATAACGTGCTGCTGTGGAAAGGTCTGAGCTTTAGGGAAGGAAAAAAATAAAAGGGAAGAGGAGGGTACTTAACATAGAGAAGCTGTGGTTTAATAGCTGAGCTTTATATTGGAGTACAAGAAGAAGGCTGTCCTTAGGACATTGTAAAATTATAGTTTTCTGAGACAATATTAAGAACTCTCATACGTAGAATATTGTCACACTGTTCATATAGAACAATGATGGAAAATGAAACTTTTTTTTGGTTGCTATAGTTATAGATTCTTTCTGAAAAAAAGCATACCATAGCAACTGTGTCAAACCAAGTTACAAGCAGAAAGCCCTGGTCTTGCTTTTGACAGTGAGGTTAGAATTCTGTCTAATAATAAAATATAACATAGTGATGTGTAAGAAGAATGTTGTTGTATAGATAGAAGACTGTGATCCTGAATATCAGCACACAGCTTTTGTCTAATTTTCATGTCTTCTATGGTTTGCCTTAGGAACTAAGTTCAGTACGTCTTCTTGGCAGGGCTGGATTCCTACGCTGCAGTGTTACCACTGTTTTTCTTTATAAAGACAACCAGATGAGGAAAAGGAGAATACTAGTGACTGCAATTCCTTCTATAAAATATTTTAAGGATGATTGCTCTAGCTTAAGAGACAGTCCAGACTCCCTGAAAGATAGGGTATGTAAATCTAAATATTTGAAGACATAGCAAGAAACTGAGCATAGACCTTTGTTTTCTTGAAGTACTGAACTTGTTAATATGTTTTTCAACTACACCACAACTTCGTTGCTCTTTAAAAGAAAATAAGCAAAAACATCCAAATTGGTTTCACCACTCTTCGTATTTAAATTCTGTATATGCTCTTCACCACTTTCTCTAAATTGATTGTGTTTAGTTAGAAAAGTGTATAATATGTTACCACGTGGAAAGTCTGTAAAAGTAAAAGGAAAAGAAGAATACTTGATAGCATAAGAAATGTATGGTTTAATAGCTGAGCTTTATATTAGAGTGCAAGAATAAGGTTGTCCTTAGGCCATAGTAAAATATTAGTTTTCTCAAGCAATATTAAGAACTGCCTAGATTAAAAGACCTCTGATTCATGCTCTGGAATCTGTTTAGATGGAGGTATCTTGTGGAGTAATAAGCAAAACTCCAAGATTAAGGCTTCTGCCAATGCTTAGCATTTCTTTTTTGTTTAATTTTAAAAGGTTTCATGATGAATACATGGACTGTATGATTTGAATACATCTCTGAAGATGTGAATTTAAGATCTTTGTTTGAATTATGTATCTAGACTTCTACTACAGTTAGTTTTAGTGAGTGAAGCTTAGAAATGTTCAGCCGATAAAATGTCTGTATGTTGTTGATTCTTTAGAATCCATCAACTCGGTTGATTAAAGAGCTGCCCACTATACCTGACAGTAATTTTGAGCTGAATCCATCCTGTTTCTTTCTTGCTTTTTATGTGGCTACTTTAGGTCTCCACGAAGTTTGAGCCTTCAAAATCAGAAATAATTGTTGAAAGAAAAAAGGAGGGATATTCAATATTACTTATCTGACTTCTTGCCATTAGCCTCTCGCAGCGGAATCTATAAAGAGAAGTTCCCTGAATTTGCTCTTAAAATATTTGCAAAGAATTTTACAGTGGGGGGATCAAAAATTTAGAATTGTTGCTTCAGTGTATTTTGAAATTGTTTTCTTAATTTAAAAAAAGGATTATCTGAAGGACCCTTTTGTTGTGTTTAAGGAATATTTTTCCAATAAACTGATCTTTTGATTATGTGTTGACCTACAAGTGTATTCCTAAGCAAGTACCTGTTAAAGTAAATAAGATGCAGAAATTAAAATTGTAGAAACATTTTTCTGTTTTTGATAATGTATCTTAATTATTTTAGTGCTTTGAATGAAAGGAAAATTAAGTAAATTTGTAACTACATCATTTTGAAATAATTTTTTCTTTTGAACAGCTCACAATCTTTCTTATATGTACAAAGAGTTAGGTAATAATAGCTTTTCAGGTGAGATGTGAGAAACTATGATGTAGAAATTAGTGACTTGCCCAGAGAAGAAGTCAGGTAGTGATAAAGATTCAGTGATGCTGGGAGAGGCAAGGTCAGTGTTTGACCTTCAGGCTTCCAATCTAAGGACTTCTCTAGATTTGTAGCAGCTGTGATGTTTTGCTTGCATCCACCTTAGTGTAATCAATGCACACTTTGGGCAACAGATTTTTTTCTGTTGAATTTAGGAAGCTAGAGATCTTAACGTTTCTTTGGGATGCTATGAGACACTATTGTATTCTTCTTGAGGCTTTTTTTTGTGGCTGGAAATTACTATTAAAAATTAATTTTTTTAATCATATTGGTGCTTGCGAAAGCATCAATTCTGTTGCATTAATTATGTAGTAGTATAATACAGGCTTATGACTTTATTATTGCTAATAAACTGTTACAGTTAATATTACTTTGCAGAGCATTTCTATATTTATATAATTACACTGATTTTAATACATGCCTTCACACTTTAAAAAGCTATGTATTGTGAAGAGCATTTACTTCATGTATAAACTAGAAAACTGTAGAAGGTTTCTCTTGATATCAAGTATAAATCTCAGTGAGACACGTGTTTGTACTTGCTTCATTAAAACTACAGTTGTAATATTCTGCCTTGTTAGTGCATAGTAACTTGACTTTGTGTGTATGCATATGTAGACATCCATATTTTGTAGCTAAACTAGCTGTAGGAATGATTTGTGTTATCCCTGCATGGTATTTGGTAAATTTGTGAATGGCTCTACTTTAACATGATGCAGCCATATGACTTGCCTCAGTAAAACTCTTTGTTTTATGCACTGCTATGTCTTCTTAACTTATATTCTTTTTTTTTATTTTTGTCCCAGTCAAAAGCCTTGTTTGTGTATTCTTCAGCTTTTTATTCTTTAAAAAAGTGAAAAGTTGTCTTGATTAAGCTTTATTTTGTTGCGCTAATTGCACTGAAAAAAATCTAATATACAAGCAAAATTTTGAGTGTACGCAGTTGTAGTATTAGTTTTGTATTTGGAAAATCTAAGAAGTCTGTTACCATATTTTTAATTTTCTCCTAAGACTTTTCTGTCTTTCAGTTCAGTCCTATGTTCCTGGTTGCTGCTGAGCTTTTCAGAGGTGTACAGCATCATAGTGTATTCTAAAGTGCATTTTCTCAGCATATTCAGTCTCGATGTGTCGAGAGTCCAGGAAGTAATTAATTCGTGTTGTTCTAAAATGCTTTTGTCAAATCTGTTCCTTGAAGCTGGCATGCTCAGCTAATGTTTGAGAAAAGCAAAATCCAAAGAGCTTATCAATGTAATACTGAGCTTTGAAGGCTTGTTTCATGTCGTCTAAATTTGCTGTAAGATTGTGCTGTACAGGCAGTGGTGGCCAGTGGGAGTTGCAGAACAGCAGCGGATGTTCAGAGCCCGATGTTAACATCTGTAAATGTTCGGAGGATTTTAGTAAAAACAATTTATGAGGTTGTGTGATCTGAATGCCCAGCAATGGCGAGAGTCTGTCTTCCAGTTTAATCCAGTAGAAATCCACTAAAACTATTTTGGATTGTGAATCAAAAGATGGATTGTGGAGACAACCAAGAGATTTTCTTCAAAAGCAAAAATCTGATACAAACTAAGCTGATGATATAGATCTTAAAATAGCATATATAAGGTGAGTATTACAGGATTATAGTTTGAACAAAGAAAATTTGTGTAGAAGATGGAGCAACTCAGCTTTACTTCTATCACTTTTTACCTTGGGTGTTAGCCATTACAATTACATTACAAAGACATTTTCATAGTTAAATGGGATTTTAGATGCCTGATTTGAATTGATTTTAGTGTGAGGTGCACTTACAGGAAAATACATAATTTAAACTCCTGGCACAAGATAGGATTCTGTGGGTCTCCAAAAGAAGACTGGAAGTGTGCGTTCTCTAAAACATTTTGTAAGAGTTCGACAATCTTGTATTCTTCATGAGCTAGTTTCTAAATCTGTTGTAATATGTGATTATTTGTGGGGTTTAGGAAGCTTCTGATATTTTTCTATACTAAAGAAATAACTGGTAGCTTTTCTTCTGTAAATTCAGAAGATTCCCAACAGTTAGAGTATCAAAGAATGTGGTGATGATTGTATGCTTTGTAGGTATCTTATTTTCTTACCAGCATAAAAGTTTAGTAAATAAACCAGCAGTGAGGTTGCACATACCAAGTCTATAATGCATACTTAACAGATGACACAGATCACAGTTTGCACTGTTAGATTTTTGGAGAAGTAAAGGTCTTCTGATCATAGTATGTTCTTTTCCCCTGGTTGTGCTCATATCATTTACAAAGTGCAGCAGTTGTGGAAGTGGTGACCTTAGTGTTACCAGAAGAAGCTGGGCTCTGGACACTGGAGATCTGAGACAAATTCTTCAATAAAAAGTATATATTGTTTTATTTACTGTTTTTCTTTGAATGATCTCACCATCTTTTTTCTCACCAACTTTGATGTTTTCAAGATTATGTGTATTATTCACAGTTTATTTTTTGCCACAATAATGTTCTGATGCTAGACATACGTTTTGCTTTCTGAAAGTCAAATATCTCACTGTCCTGTGAGATACCTACCTTTCCAGTGTAGCTATTGTAAGACCATATTTCTATTTGTTGTACATCGCTACCCAGAAATTCTGTCTGTTTCTTTATTGAAATTTAGAGACACAGGCAATTATCATCTTGTGGGTGCACTATGAAAAAGGGAATGGAGGGTGTTAAGCCAGTTGCCACAAATGCAGTTACCTACATTTGTTCAGATAAGTGGGCTTTGTTCTCGTTATTGATGATATGTATGAGGATGCTGCTCCATCTCCTGCCCAAAGTCCCAGTTGTTTTGCTGACCTTTACCTTTATGTAGTGTTTGTGCCTCTGTGTGTTACAACAACATACTGCAGTAGAATGCTGACATTTTTGCTTTAAGTCTGCAATGGCACACACGGTTCTTGTCTAGCTGTATCTTCTCTAAGCCACTTTCTTAATGTTATCATTTTCTCCAAATAGCATTGCTATTAATAGGGCAATTTTAAGGCAGCACTTTAGAAAGATGGAGTGTGTTAAGAATTTCCTTAACAATGATACACATTTAGTGTCTGTGTCAATATGATATGAATGTCTTATCACAAATGATTGATGCCTCTGGCCACATCTGCGGGAGAAGCGGAGATAAGCTGGCATGCTAATCCTCCTTCTTCTGTCACCTTGAACAACCTTGTTTGTTACTATCATATTGCCCTCAAATGAGCGCAGATTCTTCATCAACACAAAGAGGAATAGACTGCTTACCCAAGGCAAATAAAAGTAACCTATGTTTTCTATTCTGTAAGCTTTTGATTATATGTTTAAGGACCGTGTAGAATCTATGCCGTATCAAAGATTAAACAGATTACCCTTTGTTTGTTGTACTCTCAACCTCAACTTCTCAATACACATCATTAACATTTTAATGTATTTCTTCTTTTAGTTGTGTAATTACTTAAATCATTTTTATCTCTTGCTGAAAACTGAAACCCATGGTTGATGGGTCAAAATATTTGCTGATTTGTCTTTTTTTTTTTTTTTTTTTCCATTTAAGAAGCAAATGCTCTTTCCCCTGCCCTCCCCTCTCACTGACCCCTATTCTGTGGAAATTTTAAAGAATTTTAGCACAGGAAGAAAGATGTCTAAACATGCTTTTTGCAACTTCCCCAAACATAAGAGTTGCTATCTATTATGGCAGCTCAAATAAACCAACTTCTAGCCACCCCTCTCATTAGAAATTTACAGAATTGACTAGTGTTAATTGTTGACAGTCAGAAAAGCAGCAATGAAGAGAGGGCTTGAACACCTTTCCAACCTAACTAATGATTTATTTCCATCTCCCAGAAGTCTCACTGCTTTAAACCTGAGATGTCTTTCATTGCAAGCTGAGATACCATTGTGGCCTCAGTTGAGATAGAGCTCAAAGAGTCAGTATTATTTTAAACATGCAAATCAGTGGGGTTGCACTTGAGTTTTAATATCCAGTTTACTCAGGATCAATGCTCCAGACAGCACTCAAATAGCTGAATTCTTTCTTGCTTCTCAGCAATGTGGGACACTAAGCCACGAAGAAGATGGAAAAATATACTTGTGAAACAGTATGGTGCGTTGTCTCACACACTGCAGTAGTTATTTAAAAAGTACAGGCATATCCTGTGATTGTGATCATCTACCTATGAGGAATTTGTTCAGTGTAGCTGTGGGGAGCAGTTCACTGGCCATAGTTATTTAGAAATTCAGGGCAAGGAAAGACAAGTGGTGAAATGTTATAGTATGGCAGTTATAGGGTTGTTATTATCTAGCAGAGTTGAAAAGTTGAAAAGAATGTGTAAAGAGCTATACTTCCATAAAGAACCAAAAGACCCAGCTGCCTATTGGTGCTGCCTTTCTGATATTCCAGAGGTTCCAATTCAGAACCACCTGGATGAATTTTAGGTTTTTTTTGGCTCTTTCCATAGCACTGTCATCATGCAGATGTTCCACATTAGGAGTTCTATTTGAAATTTTTTCTTGTTCTTGTACATACTGTGTGCCTCTACTGTTCTTTCCAGGTTCTTTCCAGACACCCGATTCTTTATTTTATTCTCTGTATCTACAGTGAAAAGAACAAATGAGGACTGGGGAATCAGTGAGACCCTTTAAAATTAAGTTTATTAAATTAAATTTCAAATTAAATTTGGAAAGCAGTTTAGATGGTACAATATATTTCCAATACAAAGGCTGGAGACTGTGCACACATTCATTTTTACATGTGTGCATACATGCACATACATTAATTGATATTCAGATTTTCTGCTACTGTACATATCATCTCATTGTTTGATATTTAAATTCTGTGCTTTTGAATGTCATGAAAATTCAGAGGATTGATTAATAGAAGGAGAGATTCACTTCCACTGTTACCTAAAAGAACTTGTCATTTGGGGAAAAAACAGAATGTGTAAGATTATGTTTTCATTGCTTCAGAATCACTTCCCTGCTCACATAGCACAGAATTTCTTGGAAAGAGTGATCTCTGACTAGAGAGGCACAATGCACACTAGACTTTGTTGTAGCTTTTCAGGAACGGGATGTTTTTCAAGAAAAAAGACGTGTAGTTGATAGCACACTCAGTACAATGCAGTCTAATACACTACACACAGTCTAGGTTCTCCTTGTAATCTGTCATTAAGTGATATGCTATTCTGCCTTTCTCTCTTAGAATACTATGTTTTAACATGCATAACCTACACTTAAACAGTGTTCTTTGGAAAATTGTTACGTGAATACCTCAACGTTATCTATGAATGCTTTCTGTCTTGAAGCAGCCTTGGATCCTGGGCAGGATTTGAGTTACAGAATCTCGCAGTGCTTCTGGTAGAGGAAGTGACATAGGGGAACTGGAAGAAATGAACTAGCTCAGGGCTATGTCTCCTTTACAGTATTTCCACAAAAACATATTTTTTATTTTTACAGGACCACAGCATAGTGGGGTTCAGTGTTACTTTTAGTTTCCTGTGCATCGTGTGCAAGCATTTTTAATCACGTGCAATACTTAAATTACACCTTGGTGAATTACACAAAATCAGTGCATTTGTATCTGTACCTCGTAGATGCAGAAGAGATTATGCATCTTGGCTTTGTCAGATATTTTGATGTCCTTCATTCTAGTTGAGTCACTTATTACTCTGTTTTATTCCTCCTTAGAAACAAGGTAACACAAGAGGAGCCTGGTTTTATTCTGCTCATTCAGGACTCGGAGTTTTAGCATGAGGGTAGAAACTTAAAAATCGTTTCTTCAAGAGGGGCCATTACTCTTTTAACAATCCATTACACATTTGGAATAAAAATATCTAAATATCTCACAGAATGTTTAACAGTGGTGTGTACTTCATTGAATAAGGTGGCTATTTTTTTCATTTTGGTATTATCCTTTATACTGACTGATGTACTCACTACTATTGGCTTTGTTTGTGATAATCTACCTGGTAATTTACACAAGTGGGCAAGACTGCATTTGATGTGATTGAAAGTATACATATGCTTATAAGCAGCAGCTTGAAGGAGAAACTTGAACTTACAGAAACTTTAAAAGCTTCCCTTCTTAAACTGTGCAACATTCTTTCCCATTATTCACTGTGAACAGAATGATTCTGATGTGCAAGAATATATTCAAGCCTATTTTGGCAGGGTAGTGAAGTAACAGAAGTCATAGGACATCTCTTGATCCTAGAATGAGGAGAAATTCTGGAGTAGGAGTTACCAAGAGAAGATAAGCAAAGATGTTTCTTGGTTGCAGTCAGGTGGATTACTCCAAATTGGAAATGTAAAGGTTGCCTCTAAAGTGAATAATGCTGTTTGCCTGAGAATACTGAATTAAACTCCCTGCTGTGGAGTTCCTTCATACCAGAAGGAAGAATGCTGGCCTTGTCAGTTTGCCCAATTAGTTACATTTGCATTTGTTTTACAGTGAAAAACAACCCCTAAAGAAGAGTAGAAACACTTGTGCTAGCTAGTAGCTTGACATTTAAAGTCAATAATAAATACATTGGAACTAGGGTCTGTCAGTTACCATGTTCATGCAACTTGCCTCTCACAGTGTAACAAGGATTTCTTTTAATTCTTTGTCCCCAGTTTGCTTTTGACCTGAAAAGTCTGTTTGGGATTTAGAAGCTTCACAGGAACATATCCTAACTAATGAGAAATTTCAAAATCGGTGGGTGTGTATCTTATAAAGATTTCTATATCTCTGTCATGTTTCTCCATTGTACTTGGTATTTTGGGGGATGCCTACTTTACTTCAAATGGTCTCTTTGAAGGAAGATAAAAGCACTGGATATTTTTACCTTTATTATAGCAGGCATTCTCCACAGATGGTATTATAGTTAAGTTGAAAATTACTCCAATGTGTCTTATAAAAAGTAAAGTGACATTGGCTCAGCATCTCATGTGCATGGCACTCAGATATCAATAGCAAAAATATATCTTTCCTTTATAAGTAAGTCATTTTTGGTAGCTCAGTTTTATTTACTTGTCAACAGCAGTAGTATAAGCAGATGTGATTTACGTTGCAGGCAGAATGTGTATAAAAGGAATGTTTGGCACAGCTGTGTCCTCCAAACATTTTGGCCTTGGTGGTTTCTGTAATAAATGTCTTTTCTACGGATCTTTACTGCCACTCATTGCCAAGTGATCAGAAAGGTTAATCCTGGCTTTAAGACGTTCTATATGTTTTAATAGTACTCATTTTTATAGAACATTCCATTAATCTAACCTTGTGCAATACTGTGTAATTTGCTGTGATTAGTGAGAATTTTGATAAATTGCTTTTTAAATTCAAACCATTCCAGAACTGTAAGAGAATAATAACCTCTTGCTTCAGGGTAGTGTTCCAAGTGTTTTTTGAGGAGCTGGCATTTCATCAAGACCGTTTGCATTGGCTGGTCTACCTAGACTTTTCTGCTTATTGCTTGTAAGGCAGCTTTTGTAACATTTTAACGCTTGTAAGGGAGAATTTCCAGCAAGGAAACCGAATTTGTGGATAGCATTTCATAATTGAGGTAGAATGGGGTAGGAATGAGTTGGCAAAGACAGGTATGAGTTTAGTTTAGCAAGAATATGCTTTTGGAAGGCTTTTTAAATTCATTTCTTTAAAGGTTTTGTATTTATGAGAAGACATAACTTGTTTCTTTCATTGTATTTCTAATATGCTCTTAAATCAACAAATACAGATTAATTATTCCCAATTGAAGTGTGTTAGATATTAGCTGTTTCATTACATAGCTCAGTTACTCTTATGAAATTTCATTTTCAGTGAAAGAAATGTTTCAGAGATTTTCTGATATCTTCTACTTGCTATGGCAGGAGTAATGATGCTCACTTATATAGAGATATCCTTAAATTCCTTTCACTTTTACCAATTCCTCTTTGAAATTTACAAATTCCAAAGAATTTCCATCTTTGGGGTAAAAATACAGCAGATCTACTTGTATCCATGCTGTTGCCTCAGCCAGGTACTGGGATAATGATCAAGTCTGTAATTCAGCTTAAGGGATCTGTAGGTCTGTGTGCCAATAATGCTGTGCTGCAAAATGTTTATCATTGGTGGCAGACTAAGCTCACCATTACAGAAGGCTCTGGCTTCTGGTTGTATTCTGTTTTTACTTGAAAATACATGATGAGAGATTCCAGTGTGCTTTTTGCTTTTCAAAAACACATTGTCTTCCTCTCACTCTTAGTTCTTCCCCAAAAAATAATTTTAAATTGTCATTTTCCAATGTAACTTGTTAATCTTTTCAGGAAATGTGTAGTACCACCTTTTAGTTAAAATACAGCTGTAAATATTAGTAGAGTATAATACAAAATAGAGTGTGTTGGCAAAAACTGATTTTTTAAGGCTGTCTTCTGTTAGTAAAGAGATGGAAGATGGAGCTTGATTTAGCTAATATATTTATCTGATTTTCTTTTCCACCACTCTTCTCTCCTGTCTCCCTTTATTCTCCCATTTTTCCTTCCTACCTCTAACATACGGAAAATTTGACTCCTCAGCATAAAGCTAGCATTTGAAATATTTTTTGTTCTTCCCATTGTCAGCACATCTAGATGTGATGATAAGCTTCATTACAGCATCATAATATTGGTTTGGTGATTTTATTTTAGTTTCTGATAGTGCTTTTATCTGAAATTGGCTGAAATCTTTTTTTTCTAATACTCATTCTTCCTTTCCCTCTTTGCTCATTGCTACTTCTTTTTCAGCCTGAAATGGGAGTATGGTTTTCACAAAAGTATGTAAAAGAGTTAAAGTACGGGGACTGACTTACTGTGGAACAGCTTGTACTGCAAAGTCTTGTTGGCACATCTACCATTCAGTTAGTTTGTAATTAAGAATACTTTTAAGGCTTTTTTGTCTATTTACTTCAGTAACTTATGACTTGTACCACATTCCTCTGCATTTCACCCCTAAGTAAAAGGGCAGCCTTCTGTGTCTGACTGTGGTTTTATGATGTCAATGACCCTTCAGCTACACATTCAGTAAATCCAAATTCTAGCTCTTAGTGAGCATCCCCTAATGGTGTTCTGGAATTTGGTAGACCTGAGCTCATGCAGTGCACATCGATATTCTCTTATTGTCTCTCAGCATTTAGTTTAGAAAACACTAAAACCTTTATTTACATAGGGACCACTTGCAAAGATGTCAGAAAGGGAAGTTGTGCTCAGAGTATTGGATGAGCAGCTTCACTGTAAGTGTATGCCATGTGGCTATTTTTCTTGCTTGTTGTTGTTTTGTTTTTTGATACTGTGTTTATAAATCATAGAACAAGCAGTCTGTCTAGACTGCTAACATGTGACTGGTAATGTTTTCCTGCTAATACTGAGAAAATAGGGGTCGCTTATGAAAACAGAACAGTTTGTGGCAGTGTTTCTTTTAAGTTCCTGTGTTAAGCCTGCAGATTTGGAACACATTGTTGCTTCACTAATACATGGGAAGTTACAGTACAGAAATCCCTCGCTGACCTTCTTAAATTAATCTCTCCAGCATTAGTTATTTCCTTATTTTCGGTGGGAAGACAGCAGAGTTTAAATCTGTGCAGCATATTTATCTGTGAAGATTGGTGCTCATAAAAAATGCATTGCAATCTAAACTAAAATCAAATCATCTCCATAGAAAGGAAAGATATTTCTGCTTTGGGATTTCTGCTGTATGTGGTTGCCGTATATATGTATGTGTAAATGACTGCTGAGAAAGCTGCTGTGAAATAAGATCCTAGCCCTAGATTTCACCCTCTGGAGCTTTTGCAACTGTTTGAAGCCAAGCTTTCAGATCTTGGGAATTCTCAGTCTTTATTTTGTTTTTGAAAGGCTGTTTACTTTCCTCAATCATTTTCTAACCTATTTTTCTCTATGGAAATACTCTGAATTGTTTATAAACATGAATGCTCTCTATATTTTACTAAAAAGTTATTTTATTATCATGATCTTGCAAATGTATCTGCATTTGCTCTGTGGTAATGTTCAAAGGTAACTGTTTTTATCTGAACTGTAACTGGTGCTATTTTTTTTTTTTTTTTTTTTTCTTGAAATGCATTGTAGCACTGAACAAAGATTAAGATTTTGGGGGGGTTATTGTGTTCAGTTTGCCTTTTTCATTGCTACGTCCCAGGCTTCAGTCAAACAAAATTTCAAATTCAGATGAGGAAAATGGATCAGCACAACCGTTACATGTCTGTTGCAATCAGTGCAATTCTTTGTGGTGCGACCAAAGTCTTCGGCTTTTAATTGTGTTGTGAATCATAATCTCATGGTCTGTGAGTGTAAGCAACACTTGCAAATTTCACATCCATGTGGATAGTGAGTAGGAAGCTTTTAAAGGATGTGCCTTTGGCTTCTGCAGAAAGTATGCTCAGTGAAGAAAGAGAACACTCTCAGCTAAATTCAGCATTTGCCTGTTCCTAGGTAAACTATGACAATAGTTTATCCATTGGTAGACAGTTTCTTGTTAAATGGTATTTTCTTTAAACTGATATTTCTAGTGATTTCTTTAAAAGCAAAAAAATGCAGCAAGGTATGTGTGTATACAAATATATATTCCTTCTACATAGTCCTACAGACTGAAGAAGGTAAGGTGGTAAAATTCAGAATCACCTTGTGTTGATCAAATTTATATTAATGAATACTGCAGGTTTCAGCACATAGAAGTTGTATTATTACTGCTGGAACAGAGGCTTTTTTTCTTTTTTCTTTAGTTTTGCACATTATCCAACAAAATGGGTCCTAAAGCTTTAAGTACATAATATAAGTAAATATGGACTTTGCGTGAGATTCCATAAAGCTTTGTGCTTTCTTATGGTATTTTCTGATATTGAGAAGGAAGTAAATGTAAACGAAAAGACATAAGTCTGTTGAATAACGTTTTTAAATCAACAGCAAAATACCAACTTGTTTCTCTTAAAAAAATATATCCATGTAAACATTCTGTAAAACTCAGTTTTAAAGTTTCCATGGAGACAAAAGCTGCAGAAGTTGGCTGTATCATGAAACAGGAATGTTTCTGAGAAAATAACATTTTCATGCACTCAGAGGTATTTGAGTTCAACTGTACTATTCTTAGGTTCTGCCTTTTATGCTGTCTGATGAAAAAAACCCAAACCTACATAGCTGAAGACTGCACAAACGTTTTTAAATGCTCCCAAGAAAAAAGTCTAGGCATTTGTAGGTTCAGCCTGGGTAAGTGGCAGTCATTTAATGAAGTACTCTGCAGTCATAACTTTTAAGAAATGTGCTTTGGAAGCTAACAGTGACTTGGGCTATAACATTAATGTGGCCAGCTGGTCTAGAGAAGAGATTATTCCCTCCTGCGCAGTTTTGGTTAAACCATGCTAGTTTGGATCCTCTCGTACAAGACAGACATGAGTGACTAGATGGCAATTCAGCAGAAGACCCCAAACTGGTTGGCCTGTGGAGTGAAACTGAGGCAGTGGGCCTAGATCAACCTGGGGAGGGGGCTAACGGGCATCTGCCTGTACCTGCAAGATGGTCAGTGCCATTAATTAACATAAACAAGAAATGAAACAAGAGAGGCTGCATCTGAATGTAAGGAAGAGGAGGAAAGTCAGGCATTGTCCACTGGAGCTGTACAGCCTCTATCACTGGAGATTTTTAAGGCCTGACTCTGAGTAAGCCTATCTGACCTTATGGCTGGTACAGGAGGTTGGACTTAGAGACCTTCTGAGGTCCTTTTCAATGTGAATGACTGATTCTGTGAATGATTGATCTAGATTTTGCAAAAGCAAATGCTGGTGTAATAAAAATTTAATTAGACTATATTGTGTTGCATCTTATCCAACATATATCTTGTGATTTGCCAGCTGCATTTTGAGAGCAGTGGTAAAGCATGCTTAGCGTTTGGAATAAGCAGGAGAGGTGGGTACAGCTGGAAGAAAACCAGTTGCAATAATCCCAGTTTGGATTTTTTTTTTTTGTTTTATTTGAGTATTGCAGGCTGTCCAGACTCAACAGTCTGGCCAGGTAGGGCTGGGGGTGAAACTGTGAAGAGTAACAGATACAATGGCTGCTCTGAAAGTAGTGCCTCCGAATTTATTATATCTGCTCGTGGTGTCAGAGGCGGATGATATGGCAGTAGAGGCTGAACCTTGAAACCAGTTTTCTGTTATATGTTGTTGCTGTGTGACAGATGGCAGCAGAGGGGCAGTCTGACACAATGATGTCTGACATGGAAGTGCATATGAAGCAAAGGTGTGGAATTGAATTCCTCCATGTGGAAAAAATGGCACCCATTAGTATTCATCAACACTTGCTGAACATTTATGGAGACTGAACAGTATATGTGAGCACAGTGAGGCAGTGGATGATGTGTTTCCTCAGTGGTGACAGTGACGTGAAAGACAAATCACGTCCTGGAAAGCCGTGCACAGCTGTCATGTCACAAAATGAAGACTGTCTCAGTCAGCTTCTCTGTGCGAATTGGCGGATTATGGCCAGGGGACTATATACAGAGCTGGATATTGGCTTCAGTGCATTGGAAACAATGGTGGCAACACTTGTGTATCAAACAGAAGGAACGCTGCAAGCAAGTTTGTTGGGATCTATTGAACCAATATGAGGCTGAAGATGGCAGTTTCCTGGTGTCGGTATTGGTGACAATACAGTCCTACCAGACCAACCATATTGTCTGGATTTGGCACCTTCTGACTTCTGTCTGTTTGGATCAATGAAAGTGGACTGCATGGGCAACATTTCCCTAGCACCATTGCCATCATAGCAGCTGTGAAACAGTGGGTCACCTCTGCTGGTGCAGATTTTCATTAGCAAGGCATGCAGGTTCTTTTTCATCACTGATGAAAATGCGTAGCTAATGGTGTGACTGTATTGAGAAACAGTGTTTTGTAGCTGGGAATTTGCTCTATCAAATAGTGTTGTTGTATTGTTTGTGTCTATTGTAGTTTCTATGGAAATAAATAGGAGGAATTACTTTCTGAGTCACATACATGTAACACTTGTGTACAACTTACCATTTCTGAGTCCTCTGCTTTTTTCCACGTTCCATGTCTCTTAATGCATAAATGTTATGGTTATGTATATATCTAGATATATACATATCTACTATATATATATATATCTAGTACAAAATTACCCAAACCATGGAAAGCTTGAATTTTCCAAAGTTTTCCATTCATGAAAGTGACAAGTTCTCCTAGAGATTGTCCATGATGAAGCTAGTATCAAATAGGAATTTTTCAAAGAGTAATTTCTCTTTCAGTGGTTCTTGTGCCCACTTTTACTCCAAAATAAGAGTTCTCTTCATCTCTCTACTATCACTGTTGTTATTTGTATCGGATGCAGTACTTGGCACCCTGCAGCTGACTGCAGAACAGAATTCTGAAAATGAAATTTGTCTGCTGGAACTTATAAGATCACTAAAATCAGTATAGTCTAGAAAGAAATTTTCATAGAGTTAGGCAGGAAAAATGTCCCCTGGCATTTATCTTCCTGCCTTTGAAAAAGAATATTGATTGAATACGAATGTGGCAATGTTGACATTTGTTTAGCAAGAATCAATACAACATCACTCGCATCTAATTTCAGTTCTAGGATATAGAATTTTATTGCTCTACGGACTAGGGTATACAGTATCATTTTTTCAAACTACCATCAGTCTTCTAGTTTGCATTGAGTTTTCAGTAATTTTATTAGATGATTAACTGCTCTTATCTAGTCTTTTCCTTTTTTTTTCTTGATACATTTCAGCCTTTTAATAAGCAATTATTTCATTCTTTTATATCTTGACAAAGGTACATCTAAAAATAAGATCAGTATGAGATCTAATTTTCTGTAGTGTTGTTCAAAGTATCTGTTGTATTTGTTTTCTTACAGTGAACGATTTTTTTTAAGACTGAATAGAAATGGTTTGCCAAAATGTCCAGAAAAGCCTGAAAGACACTGTTCTCTTTTTGTGGTGAGTTATTCCTATTCTCAATCCTTTTTATGCTGGGTATTTACGTAGTTGACTCAGTGGTGCTCCCTAAGCTTTTACTTTATTAGTTCTAATGGGTGGTTAACAGGTATTATTAAAATCCCAAGTAGAATGTTTTTTGGCAATATGTGGATGTATGTACTCCATGTGCAAATATATAGCAATCTTTTTCCTTTCAACAAAGATCTGTGACTTCTAGGCCCAAAATATGGTTTGTGCAGTGTTCTTTGTAACTTCAAGATATTAGGAGTTGCACAAAAGCACCATTACTCCTCAAGGCACGCACTGAATCTTTTCTGTCCTCTCCCATTTTGCTGCCTTACAACAAATTCTTGCCCATGATATTTTAGGACAGATATATTGAGTGCATGACCACCAATTTGAAGTGTTAAATAGATAATTTGTTAATTCTATATAAATGACCTCACTGTTCATTTATTACTGTTACTGGCAATAAAAGCAATGCATAAAGATCTTTTAAAATATCACGTTTTAATCAGGAGGCAGAAATAATGAGGTTCTGATCTTGTGCAGGATTTGAGTAGCAGTGAACTAAGGAAGGACATCTATATCACTGTGCACATTATTCGAATAGGTAGGTATAACAGTCTGTGAGTAGAAATCTGATATTTGGTAGGTACATAACAGTGAAGAAAACCACTTGGGGTCAGCTTTGGGATCTGTTAGATTTGCAAAGTCTCTGTATAAATTTCATGAAGCAAATGTCTCTCTTCTAATGGGAAAATTGCCATTAATTTCTCAGCACTTTTTTGTGTTATTTTTCAAGTGTGCTGATGAGTTTTGATACAGTATTTTTTGTTAATATTGCAAAAGACAATTAGGGCATCATATGTGAACTGTTCTAAAATGATGGAGTTGTCACTGGGGAGTCCATTCTTGTTAAAAAGAGAGTAATTTCAAGCACTGTTTGTTCATGGGAAACTTACCTAGAAATTAAATAGCATCTGATGAAATTGTTCAGATAAATTTTGTCTTCTTCCTGATCTCTTTATAAAGAGAAGAAGGATGTAAGAGAACAATGTCATGTAATAATTTTAATCCATGACGGTACAGGCAGATATTGTGTCCTCTGAAACAAAGCTGAAGAGTCAAAAAGTGTGCTGCATACGTATTTAAAGAAGTTAACCTCCTGGATGTGCTGATTTGAGGCAAGATTCTTTGCATCTGCTTTTGAGCTCTTAGATCTATTCCTTTTTCTGTAAATGGTCTCCCTAGTTGCATCACTGCATTACTAAATATATCTTCCATTCTTTGCATGGTATTTTGTTTTCAAATATGGTAGTTATAACTTGCGCTGAGTTCAGAAACAATTTATTATAGAGTAAATGCTGATTACAACTCGGATGATTTTTCCTTGGACTTTCATGGTGTTGTAGTGTTTCACTGGAATATCGAAATAATTGCATTTTTATTGGCAAGGACTGAGAAAAAGTGTAGTAAATTGTGGTGTAATATGAGTTAATGTGAGGAGAGTAAATGCTTTAAAGAACAATGTGGCATAGAATTTTCCCTTCTGTGTAGTTATAAAATATATTCACAGCCAAGTCTATATACGAATGACTGAAATGCTAAAAAGTTAAAATAACGTTTATATGCCTTGTGGTGTGAAAGTGAACAATTACTCTTTTAGCTTCTGTGATGTATAGAATATACGGAAGGGGCATTGCCTGTGGCAAATACAGCCAGAGGCTTTTCTTGTCAAAGTTAAGACTTGGTAGGAAAGATACATAGCTACCAGAACATAATTGAATAAAATGGTTAGAAAGAGGGCAGTTTCATCTATCAGAAACACCACAAGAGGACTGATGAATTGCATTTAAATAAAATAGAAAAATACTTTGTTTAAACTCCATTTTCCTTGACTGCCTTCTTTCTGTACCATAATTTGTTCTTCTGCCCTTTGTCATTTTTTCTCCCCGAGTTTCATCTCTCCTCGATTTCTGCAGTTTTGTCCCCCTGCTAGCAAGTTGCCTGCTTGGAGGCAGCGTTTGATTTCTAAACTGTAGTGGTTCAGTCACAAGACCTCTCATATAAATCAGAAGTAACAACAGCCACAGTAAAATATTGTTATTGGACAGCAAATGGTGGACACTCTGTCATGTCTGAACACTAAATTTTATTTGGTGGTGTCTCAAGTAGAGCTGTCGCTGAGTATCAGGAAGAGCTGCGGACTCGAGGTCATGAGAGGATGAGCAGTACCTCTGGTATTACGAGATCAACACATCATTAATGGGTTTCCTGAACCATTTGTTATCCTAATGTAGTGTAGACAGTGGTGGACTAGATTTGCGGAGTACGCTTGGCACTACATACTCAGAGCTGTCACCATACAGAGCTGGATTGCTCCCTGCCTTCCTTCTGTGGTTTTAAGGGAGACAGTTTTGTACATTATGCATCAAATGTATATTTTGTTTGTCAGGGCGAATGGGAGCTGGAGAAAAGAAAAATGCCTGCAATGTACAATACAGACGGCCCTTCGGCTGCGCGGTCCTCAGTATTGCAGATTTGCTGGCAGGAGATTCAAAGGATGACCTCATCTTAAAAGTGTACATGTAAGGAATAGCTTTTATTTCATAACTATTGGAACTATTTCACAGTAGGTTTACATCAAAAACAATGGTTTTAAATGCGGTGTGAGTAAAAAAAATGTAGTAGCTAATTTCTTTTTTTTCATCACAGTTTAGAAATTTTCGCTAGTTCTACAGATGTGTTGTAAAAAGGGATAGTGTTAAAAATGAAGATTGCATCCTTTCAGATCTTCTTGTATGTTTCAGCATTTATCACATCCTTGTAAGAGCTTCTGGAGCTCTCTCTTTAAAGCAATATGAAGTGTTTTCAAGGCTTGTTTAGACAGCTTGTGCTGCATAGGCAGCTAGCAGAAGTAACTTTAGAGAAAAAAGAAGGCAAGGTATGTAAGTAATTGTTTAATGGACATAGCATAAGTGTAAGAGGCAGTTAATGCTGGGGAATGGAGGAGAATGAAAAATCAAAAATAGATCTTAAAATGAGTGGTTCGTGAAATAGTGGAGTTTGACAGTATTTGGAAGACAGTTCGTCTTTCTGTTCATAGCAACACAGTGCATGTAATTTCCTGCTGATCTTGATCTGAGGAAAGATATAGTAAGAGCTGTTTTGTGCAGTGGCCTATTCTAATTACATAAACCTGGAAGCATTTTGTCAAGTGCATGAGGAAGTTCTGACTCTCAGGGTTTGCACTCAAATGTTGAAGACGTGGAAGGCTTTTAGGCAGCCTTTCTCTTCTTCTCTGTACTCATACTGTGCTGAATTAGAGCTGCTGGAGATGATGCCGCAGAAAAACAATCAAGTGTGACAGTGAAAATGTTTGCTGGCTCTTACTAAGACTCCCAGGATGTTGTAGTCAAATAAGTGTTCGCTGTTGGATAACTAATTTTTAGATTTATGTATCTCCCCATTATACCCTATTTTCTAAATTTCGCTGATTGTTTTTAAAATAACAGAAAAGAAAAAAGAAAAGAAAAAAGAAAAAAAAAAAGAAGGGAAGAAGAAACATTATTGAAAAGCAGATTTAGTAAGACAAGGTCAAGTCTAAGCTGTTCACTTTTCAATGTGGCCTATTTTTCCTCATAGAAAAAGCGCTACTTTCCAAATATGTACTGAGATATAATTTGCTCTTTAATTGACTGTCTCTTGAAGATCTTATTCCAATTTAAATAACTTCAAGGTGTACAATACAGATCTTTGTCTAAGACTAAATCTGAGTCCCGTGTGTCTTCCTGAGTGTCGTGGGACAGATATTCTGTGTATTTTGGAACTGAAGGATAGAATTATAGATGATGAACTTGCTCACGATGAGTTCCAGAGCATAACTGCTCTTGTTGTTCTCCTGTCCTTTTCCACAAGAAGCAGATATTTCCATGAGGCATTTCTCAAATGATATGACTGCTCTCATACTTTCCATTGATCCAAGCAGTTTCATGGGGCTTTATTTGCTCCCACTGAGTTAGGTTTTGAACAGAAAAGGATTCACATAGAGGTGTGTGGTGAAACTGGTCTGAAAATCTTGTGTTCCCATTTCAGAGTTAAAGAAGTTATCATTTTTATAGGTGCAACACAGAGAGTGACTGGTATCAGATTCATGAAAATATCATTAAAAAGCTGAATGCACGTTACAACTTGACTGGTTCCAATGCAGGTGAGTAATGTTTTTTATGTTTTTGTCTCCAAATGAAGTGGCTCTATTTTAGAAAATCTAATGTCATTCAAAGAAACAGTATTTCATATTCAGAAAAATACTCGTACTAGCTGAAAATATGTGCTATTGTCTTTTGTATGCATATTTAAAAAAAAAATCATGGAAATTTCTTCAAGAAATTATGTAAAATAAACTTGCTCTTTGCTGAAGAGCTACAATTTGCTGTGGAACTCTGTTTGTGTGTGGGGCCAATCAAAATATTGGTATGCATTGATTTGTACTTCCACTTTACATACATAAAATATCATAAAAAATTAACTAGGTTCTATACACCTGTCTACAGAGCTAGTGCTCTCTGCATTTCTACTGGCCAACAGAGCAAGATGCAACGTTGATGTTCAGGGACTTACCAGTAGCCTTCCATATTTAATTGTCTGTCGACAAGTGTCATCAAAGTAAATTCAACTTAAAAACTTAGGAACTGAGTGATGACTGACCTTTGCTAATGTCAGGTGATGGCTTAAACCAAAGGAGATGCTGGATTTGCTTCTTTTTGGTTTTTGGAATGCCAGCTTGTTAACTTTTTTGTAGTGCTGCTGTCCAGGAAAACGGTCAAACCTGAAGGGAAACCAGAAATGAAAGCTTACAAATCTGTTGTGCTTCTATTCAAATACTATTTTGCCCCAGTGAAACACTCCTTATTTGAAATATGAATATGGAAAAATCTCAAATGAATTCAATTTCCTAAGTTGCACTGTGGTTATAATCCCATGTAGTAAGCCTCATGCTCTTTTGACTTGATTTAAAGCATAATGTTTATCTTGCAAATGTATATTCAGCAGTCTTTAGTGGATGTCTAAGAAGCACATAAAAGCTCCTGATATTTATCAAGACTGAAATTGTGTATTTAATCAATCTAATCCTGTTATTTTATTATTTCTATTTTTGCAGAGTCTAGCCACATACATGCATATGTTTAAGGTTTACAATGTAGAGTGTCGTACTACAATTATTAAAATAATATAGTGAAAATATAAAAGCACATTACTAAAAATTGATATCTTTATTTACTGTTAAAAATGATAACATGTCTTTTCTGCATAATCAGTCTAGAGATAAAGGTGATGTTTGAATTTTGAGAAAATTGGAGCATACCTTTTGACTCAACTTACAAAGCTATGGAACATTTTAAAAATACATAATTCAAGACCTGTACAAATACCTTTTCTGAATATTAGATGGGAAGTCCAACATGTGTGATAAAGAATGCATGCATTTCAGTTTCTAAATAGGTACATTGCTTCTGGCATTAATCAAGTTTAATGTTTCGCAAAAGGTGGCTTGTTGTTTATAAATGAGGTTTTCTGTGTAAATATTGCTATGAAACATTTAACTTGTCCATCTATGTCCTCACTTGAAAAAGAAAAATAGAAAGAGTTGCTAATTTCTGAATAGGCAGTTAGAGTAGTATAATGTGGCATGCTGTATGCTCCTAAGTGATTCTTATTGGCAGTGGCATAATTCAGGTTATAAGGCTAGTGTGTGCTTGCAGCCCAGAAGGCCAGCTTTATCTTGGGCTGCATCAAAAAGAGGGGTGGCCAGTAGGGAGATGGAAGTGATTGTCCACCTCTACTCTGCCCTTGTGTGACCCCATCTGGAGTACTGTATCCAGACTGGGGGCCCCCAGCACAAGATGGAGAGCTGTTGGAGTTCAGAAGAGGGCCACAAAAGTGATCGGAGAGCTGACCGGCTGAGGGAGCTGAGCTTGTTCAGTTTGGAGAAGACCTCAGGGAGACTTCATTGCTGCCTGTCAGAATGTAAAGAGCTTATAAACAGGGGGGAAACCAACCTTTTACATTTTCTGATAGCGATAGGACAAAGATTTGAAACTAAAAGAGGAGAGACTTAGATTAGATGTTAGGAAATTCTTTACTCAGAGGGTGGTGAGGCACTGGCACAGGCTGCAAAGAGAAGCTGTGGATGCCCCATTTGTGGAGGTGTTGGATAGGGAGGTGTTGGAAGGCCAGGTTGGATGGGGCCTTGGGCAGCTTGATCTGGTGAGTAGCAGTCCTGCCCATAGCAGGGAGTTGGAACTAGATGGTCTGTAAAGCTCCTTCCAACACAAGCTGTTCTGTGATTCTCATTCTCATGAAATAGAAGTTCATAGCTAAATACCCTTTTGTCCTTGGAGACATTCAATAAATTTAAATTCCCTTAATTAAGTAATTATCAACATAAAAGACGTATGGGACATGACTTTTTTCCAGCTTGCAAGTGCTGGAAAATAAAGCTAGCGCATTCAATACCAGCTACGTTTTGATAAAGGAATGTCTGGAGAGGGGAGCAAGAGAGAGTAGCACTTGCAGAGGCTGGAGAGGGAAAGAGGATGTAAATAGTAGTGCCACTTTGAGTACTGAGTGACTAAAACACAAACTATGAAAGGTTATTTACATCACACATGTGAAACTTGTACCTCTGTGACTGCTTAGAAGCCTGAAAACACTTGAAAGACTTCAGCAATATGTTCAGATACTTCTGCTGACACCTCATGGAAAATGTTGATGTTACACTGGTATGTATTTTCCCTTTGCCATCTCTGCAATTTGAATGACTGGTTCTGAAGGCTCTTTAGACTTGTCTGCTATCATATATATGTGAAAAAGGGGGAGAAAAGAGTGAATCTTTGTTACGGGACACGCAGGTTTTTTACTGTCTCGAGATCTGTTGTAGGGAGAAGTCAAACTTAAGAAAGCTTGAACATTTGGCTTTTTAAAGTCATTTTAAAAAGACTTAAGAACTGAAACACAATCAGCACACAAGGGCAAAAATTCATCAGACTGTTATCTATGTTCTGGGCTTATTTCCTCTGAAGTTTTTGTCCTGTACAGTTTCTTCCAGCTCAGCAGATTTTCATATACAGTTTTAGTCTCCAGAAATGACTGTCTCTCACTACTGAAATAGTTATATATGAAAATTCATATTATTCCTCGGCAAAAAAAAATATCTTCCAGTTTTTGGGGAAAACAGAAAACAAACCCAAACTGTACTTGTCTTACATGTAAAAAACAAATGGTAATTCTATAGCTTTTCTATTTAACATTCAAAATCCCACCCACCCAGAAAGTGCTTTTTTCCACTTTAACTCGTGGCAATTTTTACTTCTTGTGCAGGATCTTCATGAATCTTCTTCAGTTTGCATCTACATTAAAAGCAAGGGCCAAATAAAGACAAAAGTATTAAGGACTCATTACTTTGCTTTTCAGGGCAAAAATATGTGGAAAATGAGTATTTCTATTAGAAGTTCACACCCAATTATTCCAATCTTGCATTGAAAATACCACATTTGTATTTATCAGTCTGTAGGACAAGAAGCAGTGAAATGTATAGTGCAGATACAGAAAACAGTTCCTTGATTATCTCGAATCGTATCAAATTGTCCTTTATTTCCTTTTTGCTGTTTTCTTCATTAGTTCATTCAGATCTGGACAGTTCATTCAGCTACTATGCTGAGGCTGCAAAAAGTAAACATATTTGTTTACTGCATGTCACTTTACTGCACATTTATTATATTCTTATTTTAATTGTCTGAATTTCAGAATGAAAAAACTGCAGTAAATTGTAAAGGAAAAAAGGCCAATTTCATGCTGGTTTTAATTCTGAAATAAAAGTTTCAAAATGAATGTATAATTTCAGATAAATTAAATATTCAATGCCTGTGATGGCATAATCATAAGTAATAGTATATTTTAGGTAGTGGAGCCTAGCCAAAGATTTTGTTTTCACCTCGAAACTTGGGATTTTGTCAAATGTAATTTTTTTTTTTTTAGGGTTTGCAATGTAGGTTGTGGTAGCAGATGTTATTCTCTGGCTGTGTGGCTGTCAAACTATATTCTGGACCTTTCTTAGGTCTTTATTAAGTAAGTAGGATGTGGGCTGCTTTTCTCTTTAATAAATGAGGAACTAGTGTGCAAAGTGCCTTGTAAACTGTTATTGATCATATAATAACTGCTTCATTTGCCTACAGAATTACTATGCGTGAGTGAACCTGTTGAATTTAAAGTGCATTTTAGGACAAGGGGCAAGAGAACAAGGCCAAATCTGGTTGTCACTGAATATTTTTTTTATACAATAATACATAAGTAAAAATCAGTGAGTGCAACTCTGATTTTCATGGTTATGCAAAGTCTTGTATTTCTTCTCTTTCTTTTTAGTAGCAGTTTATCATGCATAACCTTATATTCTTGCTTACGCTACCACATTTTTTACCCAGTTCTTTATACTCTTGAAGTATAATTAAATACAGCATACTATGATGGAATAAATGTCCTTGAATAGAGTAGTCCTTTGGGATCTGAATATGGAGGTTTTGATCTGAAAAAATCACCCATTTAAACAGATCGTTCTTAATGTAATCCCTATTTAAACACCATCGACATCTTAAAAGTTTCTCCTCTAGTATAAGGTGTCTTCCTGTAGACACCTAAAAGTGTGTTATTTCTGCCACTGCTTGAAGCTGAAAGCACGTCTCAATACTTGCTCCATCAGGGTATGCATGGTCTGGATGTAGCTGCCTGAGCGCTGGGTAGAAAAACAATGCTGGAGCTGATTGCTGTGGCTCATGTGCTCATGTTACTTCAGGAAATATTCACTTTTCCATAAAAATAATTTACTCCCGTGAAGAAAATGTCTTGGTTCAGACTCTGACTTGGAAAAGGATTTTCAGTCCATCTCACATGTCCCAGATGAGAAGGCTAATCACTTGACTTCTCAGACTTCCCTGCAGCAACTCTTCAGATTTGTGTAAGATCAGAAAATTGTACCACAGAGGAAGTAAAAACGGCTCTAAAGCATGCAGAATATTGCATGATTTTTCATAAATGTGATCTATATTCACATTGTCTTAGCAAATCCCAGGGAGGAGACATTTAAGCCCTGACCTTCTGTTACATGAGAATTTTCTCCCTAACGAATTATCTTAAAAAAAGCATCTTAAAAATTATTAAAAATATACTTTCAACTTCTTCCTCCCTCTCCTTAGAAAAAACAGACTGAATTGCTTTGTTTTCCTTTAAAGGGATCCAAGACATTCCTTCTTGTACCACTATCTACTTGAGGTTCCTGATGTTTTCATGTGTAAGCTCCTCTGTAAATGCCAATTTATTCCTTTATATCAAGTCTTCAAAAGCTGCATGATCCTGATGCAGTAATTCTGAAGAGGTAAGGCAAGGACACACGTGCTTTTCACCTGCTACAACAAAGGTGAAAATCCTTTCAGATCCTATAGCAATTAAAGTACTGGTGTAAGAATTTAAAAATATGTATCTAGCTGCTGCAGATTTAGACTCTTATGTAGATTCCACAAAAATAATAAATGTAATGGGAAGATCTTCTCCTGTGCTGTTATCTTGGAATGCTCTGATGAATAAGAGAAGGGTGATGTAACCTAATTGCATGTTTACTGAGTGCAGTATGGTGGTAGCAATGCCAAACTGCATTGCAACTCCACTGGCAACACTGGTAACTACATATTAATTTTAATTGATGGGAGGGCCTTAAACTTTAGAGGAGATGCTTTGAAAATAGTGGAATTTCTCTTACCATTCCTGTCACAAGTGTGATTTTTTTTTTCCCATTTGTTTTTTATTTTCAATATGGTGTCCAGTTTTAATTTTTCTTCTGTTGCATTATGTGTCAAAATACAGTTCTGGATAAAGCTACATAAGTCATGCCCTCTTGCATATAGTTTAGATCATAAAAACAGTAAAATCAGAAATAACTGCATTGTATATCATAAGAGGAAGAAATAAATATTTATTTTAAATACAGCAAAAGCAATATCTGAATGGGGAGGCTGTCCTGAAGACAAATCCAGGTTGTGGTTTGATTTTTAAAAGGCTATCCTAAGCATGACAGCCATTAACTCAAATGCTTTTTCTTTAAAACAGAAAAATGCACAGATATGTTCTACAAATATATGTTTTACTGTCACTAATAAATTGAAACTTGTTCCTGTGATACATGTGCAAAAATCTGCAGGCGTAGCATCATCTAAAGGTCTTGTGGTCTGGCCCCAACTCAAAGCAAAACTAGCTTCTGTCTTTGTGGAATCTCTTTTGAAGTTCAGGGAGATTGCTCCTTAAAGGCAAATTTTGTTACACTACTATCATTTTAATTCAAGCAGACCAAAGTAAGTTTCATAAAGCAGACCACCTAGTTGAGGGGAACTATTGTAACCTCACATATGTGCTTTCCCAAGTATAATGTTGGTTTGTACTGAAACTCAGGTTATCTCAGTGTTCACATAAGATGTGGGTAGAGGAGGTGAGCCACAAGAAGACAGTCTCAGAGAAAGAGTCCATCTGGTAAGATGCAAGCTCTGAGACAAGTGTGGCACTGGGGGCATTTGAGTAGGAACAGGAGTGTGTGCTCAGGGACAGTCTACATCTTCCTGCACCTCTCTGCTTTCAGCAGTCTCTTGACAATCCAATAATATATTTTCTCCATGGTTACCATCAAACAATGTGATATTAAAGAAGCAGGTAGAAGGCAGTATACTTTGACTGTTTCATCTTCTGTTTTACCAAAGGTTAGCTTTGGCTTAAAAATTATATGATTCAGTGGGGAAGTCTTTTGGAGTCATTTACTTTCCAGTGCTGAAACTGTGGAAGCTTCATGAGAGGCATCATTTATTAGCTCAGTGTAAGAGTTTATAGAACACGTATTTCTATGGCAACACTGTGACAACTTCACACAGTATTTTCTGGATATAAGATATAGTGCACCCTCAGAGGTGTTCAAGAAATGTTTTGATGTTGTAATGAGGGACATGGTTTAGTGGAAAAATATTGGTGGTAGGTGAACTGGATGATCTTGGAGGTCTTTTCCAACCATGGTGGTTCTATGATTCAGCATGACAGTACCCCAGCAGCTCACAGTATTAGCCCACTTGGAGTTGTTGTGAGGAAACCTTCTCCTGAGTTAGTGTGAGTGATGGGTGAGAAACAATGTGTTAATGTCCTTATGGAAGCAGCTACTGCTGTTAGTCACAGGGAGGAAGTTTGTCTCATGGTGGAGAGAGGAAGGGAGGGAAATGAGGAAGAATGAGGGCAGGAGTGGAGATGTGCTTAAAAGAGGAGAAACAGAACAAAATAGACAACCAGGTAACTCCTGAGCCTATGGTTCATCACATTCAGCTTCAACCTGATCCAGGTCTATAAATATCTAAGGTGTGGGGGGCAGAATGGCGAGGCCAGACTGTTTTCAGTGGTGAGTGGAGACAGGACAAGGGGAAACGGCTGGAAACTGCAGCATAGGAAGTTCCGCACAAACGTGCGCAAGAACTTCTTTACAGTGAGGTGACGGAGCACTGGAACAGGCTGCCCAGGGAGGTGGTGGAGTCTCCTTCTCTGGAGATGTTCAAGACCTGCCTGGATGCCTACCTGTGCGACCTGCTGTAGGGAACCTGCTTTGGCAGGGGGGTTGGACTCGATGATCTCTGGAGGTCCCTTCCAACCCCTACAATTCTGCGATTCTGTGATTCTGTAACCTACATCTTTAGTATCAAAAGGCCTGTTAGTATCTAAATGGAGGATATAAGAAGGAGACAGACTATAACTAGTAGGGTCTATCATGAAAGCACAAGGGGAAATGGTTCCAAATTAAAAGAGATTTAGACTGTATGTAGAGAAAAAGCTTTTTACAATAAAAGCAGTGAAGCTCTGAAACAGATTGCCCAGATTGGTGGTAGGTGCTCTGTCCCCGGAGATGTTCAAGGTCAGGCTCTGAGCAACCTGATGTAGCTGTAGGTGTCCCAGTTCACTGCAGGAGAGTTGAACTAAATGACCTGTAAGGGTCTCTTCCAACTCAAATGATTCTATGATTCTATGATTTGTGCTCAGCTGAGAGCAGTGTTTCTCTCTTCTCTGCAGGGTGCCCAGATGTGTCATCAGTTCTCTGAAATGTTTTCTGTAGCTATACATAGCTAATATTTCACAGCAAATATATTTATTTAATTACTTTACTTCTATGGCAATCTATTAATTTGCCAGTTTTAATGTTTTGTTACATTTTGCGACAAGGAGACTGCGTATTCTGTTGTGATGTGTTTAAGAATTAGTTGTCATTGAAGGCTGATATTTGAAATACATTTAAAATAAGAACTGCAGTTGTATGTGCTTCATCGTAAGTATATAATGAATTAAGGCATTCCATTTTGTTCTAAACAAATGCCAAAGCTGAAAGATTAAATGTAGAAAGATTAAATAGAGAATTTACTCAAGTTGTTCCTCAAGCTCATTTAGGCTTGAATAACAGCTATGAAATAATGAAAAGCCAGTTTTAATGAAAGTTTTTAGACAAAAATTTGCAGATTTTTCTTTTTTCAGGTACATTTTAACAGAATGCCTGACACTGTTCAGCAATTGAATATTAAACCCCTTCTTCCAAATTGAAGTGTAACCAATATCTGTTTCCTAGTCTAGCATACAGTGTTAATTGCAGTAGTTTTGGGAAAAGATATTGATCCTTAAAGGTGTCAACTCATAAATCGATCAGATATAAATTTGTATGTTTATATGGCAGTCTGAGCTTGTCTTGTTGTCTCTGAAGGTTCTAGATTTACCGAAAGGAAAACATAAGTCAGATTCAGGATATTTTTTTGGTGTAGAGATCAATAAATGTCCTTTCTAACTATCTAAGGGAAAATTGGAGGCAAATGGATGAGGCCAGGCTCTTCTCAGTGATGTATAGCAATAAGACAAGGAGCAGGCCTAAAACTTGAACACTGGAAGTTCCATACAAACTTGTGGAAGAATTTCTTTATAGGAGAGATGACGGAGTGCTGGAACAGATTTCCCAGAGAGGTTGTGAAGTCTCCTTCTATGGAGATATTCAAGACCCATCTGGATGCCTACTTGTGCAACCTATGTAGGGAATTTGCTTTAACAGGGGGATTGGAGTCAACAGTCTCTTGAGGTCCCTTCCAACTCCTTCAATTCTGTGATTCTGTGATTCACACAGCATGACTATGACTTGCAGACTTTGCTGAAGATGAGTGCTTTAGAAAAATTAAATTCAAATTGTACTGTTGGACAAAACTTCTCCAAAAGCTGTTCCAAAAAGCTGTTTCTGCTTGTTAATAATAAATGCCATCTTCGACTTCCTTATGCTTATCTACTGAAAGAATAACAAGTCTTAAGACAGCTTCAAATGATAAAATTAATGAAACATACACACAAGATTTTATCTCCTCCAGTGGTTTTAGTTACAAATTCATTACTAACATTACCTGGGCTTTTTGGTTGTGAGGATTTGTTTTTAACACTTTCCATAGGTTTGAGTTAAATGTTGCCTGTTTCTTTATTTGAAACAAGATGTAATTGGAATGCAAGTATCTAAATTAATTAGGCATTTATTTTGTTCATTCAGAGTAACTGTAACAAGGCTGGTGGAGATTGAATTTGCCTCTCTTTTTCTGTCTGCTCCCGGACTGTAATTTGTGGGATTTACTACAAAGATTTTACTGTGACCAAATTTCATGAGATTTAGACAATTATTTTACCTAAATTACATTGAATTAATAAGTAATTTTGTTTTCCAATTATAATACGGAAATCTACTGATTTGATCTTTGCAGTTGTAATTTGGATAGTTTAAATACTAACAAATATGTGAACACCTGTATGCTTTCTGAATGCTTTTAACACCCTTACGCAGCTTAATTTGAACAGATGCTTTATTTCATTGTCTTTCTTAAAATACAAACACTGCTGAATACTTTTCTGTCTGACTTTTGACTTTATTGTTTGTTGGTATTTTTCTTTTCCCTTCCCTTTTTCTTTTTCTTTTTCTCTTTCTTTTTCTTTTTCTTTTTCTTTTTCTTTTTCTTTTTCTTTTTCTTTTTCTTTTTCTTTTTCTTTTTCTTTTTCTTTTTCTTTTTCTTTTTCTTTTTCTTTTTCTTTTTCTTTTTCTTTTTCTTTTTCTTTTTCTTTTTCTTTTTCTTTTTCTTTTTCTTTTTCTTTTTCTTTTTCTTTTTCTTTTTCTTTTTCTTTTTCTTTTTCTTTTTCTTTTTCTTTTTCTTTTTCTTTTCTTTTCTTCTGGCTTCCTGAGCAGCTGCTAGGCATTTTCTCCGTAATGTAATCTAGGATGCTTTGCTGCGAGTAGATAGAAGCTGAATATAAATGCTTTCCCCTCCCCCCAGAAGCTCAAATGCAAATGAGTATGTAAGCATAATAAACAGTTGCCTTTTGTCATTACTAAATACAGAAATCAATAATGCAGTATAAAATCAGTCTTAAGCTGAAATCACATACCTAACAGAAATACAGAATGCTTATTCAGCAAGTTTTTGATTTCTGTATTGTCTATCATCTGAGTGATAAAAATCGTCTATGGTACGAGTTAATTGTGAGAAATCTTCTGTGCTTTCAAAAGATGTAAAAACAAATCTGTTAGCAGAAGCACACAAAGCTTTGTAGTAATATTTTAAAAGCAGAAGAAATAAAGAATGATAGCTAACACAATAAATTTTAATTACCATTAAAATATAATTGAAGGTGATTAAAGTTTTGTCTAATTAAAGAAAATATGCCAGTCATTTAGACACTGGATCATCATTTTCATTTTATTTTTTAGCTCCAAATTTTCTAGAAATTGGAAATTTGTAGTTCTGAGGAGATTCTAGGGCTGTTAAATGCTGCCATTATCCTATCAGCTACCATCAGATGCCTTATATGGTGGCATCTTACAGTTCTCTGTTTTGCTTTGTCCGTGCACAACTGTTCCTGCATGAATAGTCTAATAATGTTTATTCATATATTTTTTTAAACTGAACTCTTTAGATTTGGCTGATAATTTTATTGTTCTTTCTCACCTAATTTCCTCCATTAAATTAGTGCTGACATACATCATCAGCATGGAATTAATGAAAAATGAATTGTATTAATTTTGTTATATGATAGAAAAGGAGTTCATTTTTTCATAGGAGAAAAGTTAATGATTAATCTTTCTATCACCTCGTACAAAAAAAGTATCTCTAATGCCTTCATTGCATTTCTTTTGTTTGAGTATCTTCTCCATCTCCCCAAATTAGATGCTGACCAAATTGGAAGCCTATTCCTGTTTGACCCTGTCTCATTGCTGACTGTTGATTAAACCTTCCTTTCTCAGAGCAGTAATCTTATCTTCCATTTTCTGTTCTCCATAGAGATAGCTATAATTACTTGCAAATTGAATTCAGTGACTTTCTGGCCATTACAGTATTGCACAAAATTCTGGTTACATTTTGGTGAGAAAGGTGGTGTCTTCGAACTAATTGGCTCCTCCTCATTTCTCTTTGTTTTTCATTGTGTCTGAGAGATTGCTTCTTCAATTGAATGTGCATCCTAATAAAATCTGAATGGCTCTATGTTGTGTCTGTATAATGTAAATGACCTTAGTTAGCTCTAATTGATAATCAGGTAGCCTGATTTGTAATAAGCATGGAAACTTGTCAAATGTTAAGTGATGCTCATAAAATGTGAATTATTTTATCTCCCTTTTTCAGGACTTTTATTTCAGACATATGTTTCCTCAGTTATGATGGGTGTGTAGCTGCTGTTGGCAAGTGGCGTCTTTACAAACCCATGAGTATGGAGTTGCTATTACACGTACCTGACCAGTTTTTGTGTTGAGCTGACAGTACTCAGGACCTCTCTGGTTTGTCTTGGCCTGCCTGTAGCTTCGTTTTGACTCCTAACATAATTTATCTAATGACAAAACAATAAATTACAGCTACTTTATTGCAGCTCTTGCTTAGCTTTGTTCAGCTGTGTGATACTGTGTGACAGATGGTAGCAGCAGGTTAATGACAGAATGGTGGCTGATGTGGGAGTGTGTCTATAAAGCAAAGGTGTTTAACTGAATGCCTCCGCATGGAAAAAAATTATATCCATTCACATCCATTGAAACTTGCTGAATGTTTATGGAAACCAAAGAGTGGATGTGAGCACAGTGACACAGTGGGTGGTGCTTTGCAGCTAGTGGTGACAGTGGGTCAAGTCTGCTCCTGCAAATGTTTGTAAGCATGGCATGCAGGCTCTTGTTCATTACTGGCAAAAATGCATAGGAAATAATGGTGACTATGTTGAAGAAGAGCGTTGTGTAGCTGAGAATATTCTTTATCAAATCATGCCACTGTGCTCTTTGTATCTGTTATAGTTTCTATGGAAATAAAGAGGAGGCATTAGTTTCAGAGCAACCTATGTAATAGATAACTATAACATGTAGCTACTATGCATAGAATTGGTTCTCTGTAATCAAATGAAATGGAACACGGGAGAGTAAAGATGTACAATGACACCTGAGACTTGAAAGTACTGCCCATGGAGTAAATGCTGGAAGGCTTGTATTTAATTATGTCACTGTAGGGTCAAATACTTAATTTTAAGTATTTTAGTATCATTGTAACTGGACTCCTTAGTTAGACTGCTGTAAATACTGTTAGGAGTAATGAGTTCCTGGCTTTTCATATACAGCATATTATTTATTTTCATCTCTCCTGTACTGAAGTCTCCACATCTGGACACAGTATTCCCAATGACGTCTCACCACCACAGAGCAGAGGGGCAGGATAACCTTCCCAGCCCTGCTGGCCACGCTTCTTTTGATGCAGCCCAGAATACAGTTTGCTTTCTGTTTTGTGAGGGCACATTGCTGGTACGTGTCCAGCTTCCCATCCATTGGTACCCCAAGGTCTTTTTCAGCAGGGCTAAATATCCATATTTCATTGATTATGATATTTATTCTCCTGACTTCAGCATCTTTACAAGATTTATCAGTTCTTCTGCTCTTGCCAATTCCCTTTTCATTTGGAAGCTAGGTCCTCAGTAATACAGCTGTTAACTTGAAACCTTGGTCTTCAGAGGTTCTTCAGACATAAGCAGATGACAAATTTCATTTTTGGATAATGAATACTGTGAAAAGCAGAGTTCTAATACTATTTTTCCCACGCATGAGCAGGTGTTTCATATTCATAGAATCATAGAATTGCTCAGGTTGGAAAAGACCAAAATTAAAAACAAACAAACATATTAATTATTCAATTAATTAATTAATTAATAAAAACCCAAACCACACCTATTTTATGAATGAATAAAAAATCATCTGGAAAAGACCTTAAAGATCATCAAGTCCAATCACAACCTAACCATACTACCCTAACTCTAACAACCCTCTGATAAATCGTGTCCCTGAGCACCACATCCGAACGGTTTTTAAACACATTCAGGGATGGTGAACACCAAATTCTTGACAGACAGCATATTTCTCAAGTTAAAACTAATCTGCCACTGATGAGCTTTTGATATTTATTTTGGGTTTTACCTAAACAAAATTATTCATGGAAATCTGTGAAATCTTAGAAAACACAGTCACCTTATACAACACCAGTGTACAGTATCTGATTAATGTTGTTGTTGTTTATGTGATCTGGGGCAGTGACAAATGTTTTTCTTTAGGTTTCCAAGGAAACAGTGAAGTGGAGGTATATGGGGGTATGAATACACACAAGGGGTTATGAATATGCATACTTATGTATAACAGCATCTCAAAATATAGAAGGAACAAGATTGACAGTGGGCTAAGTATCACTATTTCTAACTGTCCAACAGATCCAACCTAGCTTTTTCCTTCCAGCAATGAAAAACTTTCCACCTACTCTAAGAGTGTCTGGATTTTGCCTCTGCAACCTCTTACGAATAGGGAAAGGACATAGAAAGCTCTTGTACTATAATCTGACTGCTGTATGGTTTATTTTATGGCTTACACTGATAATAATTGTTACTATTTCCTAAATTTATGTGGTTACCACAGAACAAATTACCATTGCTGGGATGATTAATGTTCATAGTATTGAATTTAGTCCTTAAAATAAAATAGGCTTCAGTGAATGCTTTTCCTTCTAAGATCTACTTATGTGCTTAATTGGAGATGTGTAGGTGTGTTGTTTTTCATGTTAAGAGAATGGAAGTCTGGTCAGAACATCACATTCTCCATAGGTGCCAAAATAATGTATCATAAATGAAAATAAGAGGAAAAAGATTGTCAAGCTAATCAGATCTCTGGTCTCTTACATGCATGAGACTGGATTAGCAATACTAAAGGCTGATTTTTCAGGCTGTAATTTAGAACCATTGTAAAATTCATTCATTTAAATATAACATGCTTGTAGGGAAATTTTCTGCCAAAGCCCGAAGGACTGATGACCTTGTTGTTCAGTTTGTGTGTGCATGCTATTTACTTAAGCTTAATCTGAATTTAATTATGACCTGACTGAGATTCTTCTTTATCTTCAGTTGTTGAGTGTATGTGAAGAGTTTTATCTTCCCCTTGATCTGTCTGTTGACACGTGATATGCTGTAGTAATGTCGAAGGTCAGGGAAGATTAATCTCTACAAGCTGTATCCTGACACTTGTCTTTGTGATTACTTTTGAAATAACCATAAGGCATTCCTGTTGTTTTTGCTAATTTTAGCTCTGTCTGCAATGATTTTGCACGCTGCAGATATGATAGGTGAAGTTATTCTTCCTAGATTCTTGAGTAGTAAATATTGGGAAGTGATTATATGGCCACCCTTGAATTTTGCCTGTCTTCTAGCAAACAAAAGAACATGACTGTTTGAATCTGATTAATATTGAGGAAAAGTTTCAACCTCAGTCATTATGAAATTACTGAGTCTATGTGACAAATGCAAATTAGGCTAGATTTGTTTATTAGGAATTTTATTCTTCTGATATTGGATATTCTGATATTATATAACCTTGTATAAGGTGAAGTGATGCACTGTAATGAAATGTTTTCATGTTTTTCAAAGGGATAGGGAGCATTGTGGTTGTACTGTTTCCTGCATAACTCTGAAGGCAGCATTGGGTTGAAGTAAATGAAAAAATGAAATGATAGCAAATATTATTGATTGATGTTTCTCTAAATTGATGTTTCTTTAATTTTCTCCAATCCAAGTCACCATCCATCTCTATTGAAACAATTTTGAGCTGATATGTCATTGTAGTTTACTTACACATTACTAATAATTTGGTAATGATAGTCACAGCCTGTTTGAATGTCTTACTTTCCCTTGTTTTTCTCTTGATTTTCAGGTCTGGCAGTTTCTCTTCAGTTGCTTCATGGAGACATAGAACAAATTAGGAGAGAGTATACATCTATGTTTACCCACGGAGTATCCATAACGAGGAAACTAGGTTTTTCCAACATTATCATGCCTGGTAAGTTAAAAAGAACAAATTTTCATTAAGGAGCAAGAGAAAGAACTAGTGAGGAATTAATGAGTACTCATTTGCTTTCCAAATAAATATAGAATTCTGAAAATTATTAAATTTTCCAGAGACTTTTTTTTGGATGTAAATAAAAGAAAACTGCATCCCAGGTTGTGTATTATATACTTACTAAGTCAGTGTCAAAAGAGCATACAGAAATAGTTTGCTTTCTGGAAGTGAAGACGACTGAATGCAAGATTGCTGAGCTCTACACAGATAAAGAGGCAACCAGCAGAACATGGAGCAGGTAACTTCTAAATAAGGACTCACAGATTTTCACTGACACAGTGTAGCTTCTGATTTCACCCAGTTGATGCCTCAACTGATGGAAACGGAGATACTGGAAATGGATAGTAGAAGGGATGTGGAGATTTATTTTCATTAGATCGTATGATAACCAATGTTAGTGCTTGAACAGGTGCTAAGGAAGGTTGAGAGAATGTCACTATGAATGTGACCAAGCAAATATAGGGAGAAAACAGATAGTGGTAAGGTAGGTAAAATCTATAGGTCATTCCCAGAAATGAAATCTTTAGCCAGTGTCTCTTCAAGGGAAAAGCATACTTAGGAGCAGCCTACTTTGGCACAACTGTTGTGTTGCTGTGGTGTTAGTGAGGAATATTGTAGGGAGGATCTCACATCTTTGTTTCAGCTCAGAGTTTGCATGCAATGCCTTGGCTCTCTCAGATACAAATAATCTTCAGGACTTGCTGATTCTTAATAGGAACCACTTTCTCCTTTGTAAATACATGTCTTTTCATTCCTGTATACATAAATTGAAAATAAATCTTGGTTCTGAGACAAGAATATGTAAGCTTCATTGTTTCACTAATCAGAGGAGTCTTAACAGTCTATTAAAACTCAGTAATGAGACTCAGCTTTAGCTGTGGGCAGGCACTTGAACTTCAGCTTGAAACTTGACAGCTGAGAATTCACTGTTCTGCTCTTACTGCCAGTTAAACATCTGTCCTTCTGCATCCCTCATCAGTACTACTATGCACTTAAAATATGCACAGAGCACAAGTTCATAAAGCAGTTTCAGCATTATTATGAAACTGTTCTACTGAAATCACCACAATATTTAGAACAATAAAATGGGTAAGTTAGGTGCTATTCAGTTTAAAGGTAGATTATATATATATGTTAAATGAAAGTCTTCACTTGAAATCTTAATGCTTATTAAGATTGTGTTACTGTTGGATTTCTCATTTGAATCAAATGAATATTATAGATATTATGGCTGATAATTTTGAATGCAGTTTTACAGAGCGCGCTGTAATTCCCATTAAGAAACCTTTCTTAATTTACTGATTATCTACATCTGATTTAGTGACTTTCAGCTCTGTGTTATCAAATTTTCTTTATTCTATAATGGCTCTCATTTTCCAGTTGTGAAGTAACATGAACTGCTAAAAGCATGTTGTAGCCAAGCACTGTACAGTGAGCTGCTGCAACTCAAAGAATTGCACAGGCTCAGTTTGACCCTTTCTTATTGAAAAAAAAATAATCATGAACTTTGGTGTGCTGATTTCTTAGTCCAAGTATATGCTTACCTCAGTTCAGAAAATGTACAACTTCTGGTTTGTGTTTGCTGGCATAGAAGAAATTTCTCCTAGAGGAAAATAATCATCTTATTCTTCTAGTGACAAGTTCCAAGGGCTAAGCAGGGCAGCGTGCTCTAGGCGATGAAATGCCTGCTGGAGCCTAGCCTTTGAAATCCTTTTTTCTTTTAAAGCTCCCTTTTCATTTTGTATCTCTCCAGTGTCTTTTTTTTTTTCAGAGATAAATTAAAGGACTTCATTTTTTGTAAACTGGAAATGGTCACTAATTAGGTCTTTTTTTGTTGAAATTGAGTGTGTTGCTCTGTCTAATTAGCACTTAGATTAAGACTCTGAACCAGACTCTCTTGAATTATTTAATAAGAAATACTACATGCTGCTTAACTGTAGTATTTCTTTTATAAGGTGCCAGATTTTAAGTTGCTCTCCTATTTTCATGTATTTAAACTCTAACTGACCTTCATTTTTCATTGTATCAACCCTTATCTCTTTAGAGGGTTTGCTTCTGAAAATAACTAGCACCAGCACACATGCCATACCAGAATTTTGATGACAATAATAATGCATGTTTTTGTAGAGCAGTACTTTTTATGTCACTGGAGCCTGACAGGGTGATGCCACAGAGTGCTTTTTCCAGGACTTACGAAATTTTTTAATGATGAAATCCAAGAGTTTTAGGAGATGAAGTAGATCAGTAGAAAAAGGCATATATGATTCAAGGAGGCTATTAAATAGGTAATTCATTCTATTCTAGCTGGCAGAATAAGGAAAGGCAGTGAACATGTTATCTTAGGAGCCTAATCAACATGCATTTTTCTAGATTTAACCAGCACAGTCCTTTCCAGCATCCAAGTGTGACAGTCGACAGATGAGTAAGCTGGTATTCTTGGAAAGCTTTGTACTGCGTCAAAGGAAAACTGTGTTTATACTCTGAATTTCTATCTTAACATTTCCTGAAAGGACAGACAACCATATAATAATTTAGTATATAAAATTTTCCTTTTGATGTTTATGAACATACTGAGCTTTTTGAGAAATACTTTAACACATGTAGGAATTGATGGAATGTGAAAGCTCTTTCACATCTTTCTACATAAAATTTTACCTGCTTTTTCGCTCTCTTATGTAGTGCCCTCATATAGAATCTGATTCCAAATTTAACACATAGCTTTTGCAACACTGCATAACTTAAGTGCTGGATATTATGCTCATGTGTTCTGACATATATGCATGCTTGCATTGGCTCTTTTTCCTCTTTGTAGAAAATACCTAGTTCTTTAAAGAAACCCATTCATTAGTGTGTGGTGGTAAACCCTAGTGCAGCTGTTTATCTGAATGAGGATTTACTGAAGGGGCCAGAACTCTCTGCTAGGGCAGCCAGTTGTAAACAGACTGAGCTGTCACATGATAAGCATTGTATAGCTGCACGTCTTTCTTTGTTGTGCTTATCAAACTAGAACTGCGTCTGTTTTGGTTTTAAGTTACAGTCTTCTTAACAATCCTTATTCTACTACTGTTAGCATGTTTTGCTGCTTGGTACACTCAAAGCCAGAATCTATTCAGTGTGAGGCATTAGCAGATAAAGCAAGATAATCTCAGGGCTTTCTGTAGAGTTCTTTCTTCACTAAGAAATTTAGTCAGATTGAACCATTATTTCCTGAAACTCTACCTATGTGTATTTATTCTATGCTGCTTTATGCATAATCTAAAAAAGAACTCTTATTTAAAACAGCTAGAGATGTGAGTTGAAATGCTATATATATTTCAGAGTCCATAAGGCATACTCCAGAATATAAACAAATGGCCTGTTGACTGATGTCTGAACAGATTTTTGTAAACAGATATCAATTATCTATAGACACTCTTTTTCAGCTTTGGATTTCAGCCAGTGGCATTACCATTGCTGAGATCTGACCACAACTTCCTCTGAGTTAAGATCAGAGTTTATATTTCTTCCTACTCATCCAAATTATTAAACTCTTTTGAAACTAGAAAAGGCTAAAGAATTGACAATTCTGCACAGTGGTATTGCAGTAACCATTATTTTCCCTGTATGTATGTGTAAGTGGTCTAAAACAATGCTGTCTGAGCTATTCAGTCCAGACTGGAATGTTCTTTGCTAGTAATCCTTCACTCAGAACTTTTTGGTCTTTTTTGGTCTCTTCTAGTATTGATATCCCTTTGCAAAGGACACAATTAAGAATCCACATGAAGCTGCAGTATTAATTTCTGCAACAGAATTTAATACTTCCAGACTTCTCTTATGTTTGTCAAACCACAGAATTTGCATTTTGTTTCTCAGTGTTATCTTTTTAAAGTTTCTGCTTATTTAGCAGGTAGAGTGAGCAGCCCAGGTTGCTGCAGTGCTTACAAGTTTTATATAAGCTTTATTATGCTTAATTTAGGAATTATTTTTCTCCTTTTTTTAACCATCATAAATGCACTGCTTTGCTTTTATTTTTAATCATTTAAGTCCATTAGGTGTCCTTTAGCAGTCCAGTTACATCTCATTGTCTTTGAAAGCTGCTGAACATACTACTCATTCATCTGGGTTATTAAAAGATCATTTGTTCTTTTCATGTGCAAGTATACTCTCTATTTTTCTCTCTTTCTTACTCTCTCTCTCTCTTTCTTTCTCCCTTTCTTTCTTTCTTCCTTTCTTTTTCATAGCTTTTAAAATGAAACTGGAACTAGAATATTTGTCTTTTTTTTTTTTATACAAATCATCTTACAAAATGCTATCCATGTGATTAACATGGATTTTTCAATGATGTGATTTTGACTAGAAGCATATTCCTCCTGTCATCGCTTAAAATAAGAATCTGGAGAGCAAAAATATAGAGAAAGCTATGGAATCTGTTCTCTTCATGTGTCTGTGTAGCTGTCACTGGGCTTGGACTTAGTAAAGATTTGTTGATTTTATGAAGAAAAAAATATGTTTCACACCATTCCATGTTTTTCTCCTATAAGGAGTGGTATAATTTTTCCAATCTTCATCAGTCTCTGTGGAGTACAAACAGCCTAAATTTCCACCTGCCACTGTTAGCTGTTCTGATATCCAAGAATCCAGAAATATGTATTTTTAATTACTGAAAGTAATATTGCCTGGATATATTAGTTACACAAAATATATTTAAGCACAATTGTCAAGTAAAACACCCTGAATTTTGACCTTTCACAAAATTGTAGTACTCTGTGGGGAATATGCTCTGCTTTCCAAATCCTATTTCAGTACTTTTTAGAAGCTTTGATCTTTTCTACCAAAGGAATTATCTTCCTTTCTATTTATCTTTCGAGTCACTGCAGAAAACAAAGGTACTAATACATGACTCTGTACCTGGATAGTCAAGTGCAGGGAATTTTTATATTGTTTTCCTTCTCCTTCCCATATTGTCTCTCTTCTTTTTTGATTCATTAGTAACCAAAAGAAAAATGGAAGAGGAGAATGGAAAGGGAAGAAAAGCCAGAATTTAATTGAACTTCCCTCAATTTACAATTTCTGTATGAAATCTAACAAGTGCCAGGATTTACACCTGTGACAGAGCAATCCTAGGTATATGCATATATTTGGATTGGATATTAGGAAAAAATTCTTCCTGGTAAGGCTTTGGAACAGGCTGCCCAGGAAAGTGGTAAAATCACCACCCCTGGCAGTTTTCAAGGAAAGGGTAGGTGTGTTACTGAGGGACATGGTTTAGAGGGCATGGTGGTAAGGGGCTGACAGATGGATTAGATTATCTTAGTGGTCTTTTCCATCCCTAATGGTTCTATGATATGTACAATTTGGGGAATGAAGGGCTGGCTAGCAGCCCTGCAAGAAGAGGTCTGGGGGTTCTGTTTGACAACGCTTGAAATATGAGTCAACAGTGAGCTCCCTGGCAGCCCCAAGGGCCAAATGATGCTGGAGATGCCTCACCTGCAGTACTGTGTGCGGTTTTGGGCCCCACAATGTAAGAAGGATGAAAAACTAATTAGAGTGTGTCCACTGAGGACAGCAAAGATGGTGGAGAGTCTTGAGGGCAATACAAAGAAGGAGTGGCTGAAGTCCTTGGGTTTGCTCAGACGAGAGCAGAGGGGAGGCTTGATGGCAGCTGCAGCTCCTCACAGGGAGAGGAGGGCAGCGCTGAGCTCTGCTCTGTGTGACAGCGACAGGGCCAGAGGGAACAGCATGGAGCTTCGCCAGGGGAGGAGCAGCTGGGGGTTAGGGAACGGTTCTACACCAGAGGGTGGTGGGCATGGAACAGGCTGCCCAGGACGGTGGGCATGGCGCTGAGACTGTTGGAGTTCAAGAAGCACTTGGACAATAATCTCTCAAAATTCAGTTAAATTCCTCCCCAAATCAACAGATCCAAGCTTTCTGTTAAACAAGCTTGTAAATCTTCCCCGCTGTTCAAATCAATTTATTTTACATCTCGTTAGAAGGGAGAGCAAGGAAGAGCAATCATGCAAGCTTGATCTACATTATGTGTAAAATCTGAAAGTTTGCAGTTTGAGAATCTCTCGTGTCAAGGACATTTCATTGGCTTCATCAGCTTTTTTCAGATGAATGTTTTTTAGGGCTTATTGAGAGTTTCTGCAATAAAGCTGAAAATGCAGATAGTGCTCTGTTGAAAAGGGACACTGAAGTAACTGAGTAAAGGAATGGTTTTTTTTTTCATCTTATCCTTCATTTTAAATGCCAAAACTTACTAAATCTAATAGTAAACAGGCAGTACTGTTACCAAAGTTACCAGTGCTCCTGCAATTCCAGCACATGCAGAATTGTTTTAATTTTTCCTTAATAGTATTACTGATATTCTTGTTTATGTAAAAACTAGCTAGCAGTACAAAAATAACAGAAATGCTCTTGTTTCTTTCTGCCCGTCCCCTTAATGCTGACAAATTTGCACATGTTCACCAAATAAGATTTTGCCAACTGTCACTCGTAAGGTTCCAGTCTCAGACCTTTTCTTCCAATGTTTGTATTTGAGCATTCATTACAACATTCTCTCATTCTTGAGCTCTATGTGAATATTACTGATCAATAGTAATTATTATGAGTCTGTGTTTCTTGCAGATAGCAAAATTTTCTTTGCCACAATAAGCAAGAAGTTTGCTATATGGAGAGAAATTATGGAACACAAAGCTTGCTGGTGGTTGTCACAGCCTTTAAATCTTATACTGGAAGCTTCAGTCACATCTGTGAGATTTGCCCTGTTTCTTATAAGTACTAGCAGTATTTCTCCCTTTACATCTGCTTTTTTTTCCAGGTTACATTCACTGACAGGAATTCCAACTGCTGTTTCAGTATCACCTACAGTGCAAAACAGAAAAGAAATTGTTTCTTTAGGGGAAATTCACTTACTACAGTGATGAAATTATCTGTGAAATGCTATGTGCCTGTATGTTCCTGATTTGATCTCTTTAACAATGTCCTTTAATACATCCTTCTGCACTATAATTTTTCACGAATGGTGAAGAAATTGCATAACTTGAATGTAGTTTTGATTTTTTGTTTTGAAATTAAATACAGATCTGGAACTTGACATGAATTTCTAATATGCTGCTTTTAAAAAAGACCAACTTGTTTTGTTTGTTGATGTAAGTATATCAGCCAAGATATACTTACAGCCTCATAGCTGCTAAGAAGCACTGAGCATACTGACTCAAAGGAGGCAATGTGCTATAAGAGTCTCTGACCCTCTTATCAAGTCAAAATCACCACCATCATCAGTGTGATTTGTTGAGATCTTCCTTACTGACAATGGCTACATGGCACTTGCCCCATTCTACAAAGTCTTTTCAAAAGGTTTTCTATAAAATAGTTTTCATCCACAAGATTTAGATCCTGCATAATGCCATTTCATCATGTGTGAAATCTTTTTAAAATCTGTTAAATGCATACTTAAGGTATAAAACAAAACAACTCCTCAGCTTGCATTTTACAAAGATGTAAATTTACCAGAACTTTCTATAAACAAAATAATATTTTATGCCCCTGTTCAATTCTTGGTTCTAAAGGACCTATAATTCTGCACAAAGCTTTCTAGAAGGCACCCAGTAACCAAAGCAGCTTGTGAGTTGTGTGTAATTATTTTCAAATTAGCAGTTGCTCTCAGGATAGTTCAGATTTCCACTAAACTGCAACTATCAGAGATGACAGTCAAGTACAGTCACACTTCTTTGTTACAGTGATAAATAACCAAATTGGAATTTATTTTACTAGAAAGCTTTCTAGAGAATGGCTGGCAAATTAAACTCTGTTTCTAACAGACAGTTGCTTTTGATCTTTAATAGCTATCTTCAGCTTGAAAACATTGTTCCATGTTAAAGTGCTACAACAAAGTTTACAATTCTAAATGGGATTGGAATATGAGAAAAGTTGTTACAATATCTGTGTTGCAGTTGCAACTCAGAACTTCCTCAGCAAAAGCAATTCTGATTGTTCTTTTGACACATAGGTACAAATACTAGGAGACAAAAAAAAAAAAAAAAAAAAACAAAAAAAAAGGAACAAATACTGCATTCATACACGTTTTCATGATGCATGTTCAGATCTGCAGTGATTACGTATGTTGCTCTCATTGGCTGAGGTTCAGTTGTGAAGCTTCTGTGAGCCAGGGGCAGCTTGTGTGTGAGTCCTATATCTAGGGGTACATCTTCTGAGCAGCAGCAGGCCTTAACTTGTATGCAAGCTCCTGAATAGTGATAATTCAGCCTCCTATTTGTGAAGAAAAGAAAGCCTGCAGAGCCATCCCATAATGAAACTGCGTAGCAGAGATAATGGGGCCCCCGAGCATACATTGTCATCTCCAGCCTGTGAATTACTCTTGGCTCCTTTCTCTTTTCTGGTTTTTTAAAGTTTGTGGTTTAGACAGCATCAGGAAGGCTGACCTCCATTAGATAAGTGTGTTCTCCAACAGTCTATTTTGTGGTTGTTTTTGGGTTTTAATTGGCCTTTCCTTTTTCTCCTTTCATTTGCCTGTGTCATGTAATTCATGCATCTTCCACTCAAGTTTAGTGCTTGGATACCTCATTGTTAGCTGAAGAGAAGTAATGAAGCTGCTTCTGTTTCTTCTTAGGTCAGAAACCTTGAGCTGTAGTGTGCCTGGTTAGCACTTACATCTGTCTTAAAAAGGATTTGGAGTTTTTCCTTTTGGCCTATAAATAGTGCTTTCAAGATGTTTTTGCCAGGTCGAAGCTGAAATGTTTTGGCAGGACCATTTGAAGAGGCAGTTACTGCCAATTCTATGCTGTACGCATTTTGATTTAGCAACTCAGACATTTCAATTCTGCATCTTTCACATTCAGTTAAATTCACTTACCATAACAAATGTCCCTTCAGTGTGTGCATTCAACACTTGCGTTGCATGGGAAATCAAGGCTTTATGATCAACCACACCAATACAGGTTTGCAATTCTTTATTACATTCTGTGGAACTTTGATTTCCATCTTTGGTTCCATCGCTAACCCTCCCCTTGTATATACAAGCTCTTGTATGAATGCCTTGGATGTAACTGTAATATTTTTAAATGTAGTTTTGATTAGCCAAACAAAGTAGTTTGGGGTCTACTGGGTTACTTCTGTAATTAGCACAGAAGCTACTGATATAATTTTTCAACATGATGTGTTATTGCCTGAAAAGAGCAATAACAGTTTCCCTAGATACGCACTGATCCTCACAATTCATCCATTTGCCAAGAGAGGACTTATTAATTCTTACTCCAGCAGGGATCAATGCCAAGCTTTGTTTTGCTGCTTTGTTCTTTGTCATCTTATATCTAATCTGCACCAACCTTCTGTTTTACCTGTGGTTGGTTGTATCATGTTAACTTCAGTTTTTATTGTGATAGTGGCTGGAAGATATCTGTGCTACGAGGAGCAGGTTTCTTACACAGCAGGATGATTCAGAGAACTCATAAACACAATGCGTATCTTCTTTAATTTCCTTCTCTCCATCTTCTGTTGACTCAGCCTATAACCCACATGTCCAGAAGTGCCATTTGCTTCTCGGGAGTGATTTATCTTTGCAGAACACATTTAATGAATCTTTGTGTTTGTGGTTCACTTTCTTGTAGCCTTTTCGTTCCCAGAAAACTGTATGATAGCCTGAGACAAAACTTAATTACTGTGGGGTTCGATACCATTTTGTTTAAAACTTATTAACTGGATGCCTACATCCACATGTTCACTGCACACTCTGGAAGCTCTGATAAATTCAGAAAGCTTGAAGAAAACCAGTTCTTATAATAACAGGATTGAGGCAGAGACAGCAGGCAAAAATGAGCTTCCCTTTGTTTTGAAAGAAAACCCTTGAAATGGTCTAGATCTTTTGTGCCACATAGCTTCATTGTAGTTAGATATGGGCTTGTCACCTTAGAGTTGAGCAACATTTTCTGTTTTCACTTGCTTATTACTGTACCGAACTTGATGCTGAAATTAGCCATTGTGTGTCTTTATTTCATGTTAGTATTTTTGAGCATTTAGCTGGAATACGTTGCTTTTTCTCATCATATTTGAAAACTCTGCTTGCCTGTTTGAGATTCAATTTTATAGGCTTTCAATTTTATATGTTTTCAACCAGTAATTAAAAACTGATTTTATCTAATGTCTGAGATGTCCCTTGTGTGTTTCTTTGTAAATTCCTCACATTTGTTCCAGTGTAAGACAGTAGAAAATCTCAGTACACATACATCTAGAGGAGATTTATTTGAGTCATGCAGGTACTTTAGCAGAAGATAGTATCTGCACTTGCCAAAGTCTACCTCAGAACCTAAATATTAAAGAACTTTGACTTTCAGGGCGCCCTGTGGTTTTAATTACATCTCTTGCTAAAAGCGTGATGATATAATATGAGAATTATCCATCTGGTATAGAGATAATGTAGGAAAAGTGTTCATATTCTTGTAATCAAATATGTAATTATAATTTCCATAAATGAAAAAGTTTAGTGAAAGGAACATAAACAGCAAATTCAAACATTGTCTGATGTTTGAATATTTCATAAATCAAGATGGAATTGTTTTTACTGGAAGAGAATTTGCAATAGAATCCCCTAGATTAATTTTGTACAGACGATCATGTCAAGATTTTGAGAATTTCTGTAAAAGAAGATTGAAGCAATGGCATTTCTACATTGGGGAAGTAGAAGAGGTTAAGATATCTCCAGAACAATGTATTGAGAGTTAAATAAATTTTTAAAAAGTCATTCCAAATATGTTTATGTATGCTTTTATCACAGTTTTCTTTCCTTTTCCCTTTCCCTGATTGAAGTTCACTTCCCAAATCCATTTTTGTTACTTGAATCAGCAATTCTATTTTCTGATAAGTCTTTGTGTTTATTTTTACAACCCCTCTGACTTTTTAATCTTCTGAGCTTTTACTCATAGTAAGTTCACATAAATATTGCACTAAAGATTTATTGGAAGCTTGGTTTTAAGTTCTTAACCTTCTACTACCCTTATCTAAACTGTACAAGGTTTTTCTGTATTTTAGTTGAAAATAGTGATCTTTTGTAAAGCAAAAGTGAAATTTATGTGAGTTCTGATCAATACTCACAAGGCCAAACTTAAACCAGAAGCTACATTTTCATAAAGATTACAAAATGTCAGATATCCTGCATGCTATGAGAAAAGGAAGCTGTTGTTTCATCTGCCTGATGCAGACTCTACCCTTGATATATAGCCCATAGCTTACATTATTTTGGTTTAATTTTCTAGTTTATTTCAGTTATCTCCCTTCTGCTTTTCTGTCCATCTGTTTCCATATAAATCATCATATTTCATATACATCATTGCTTCTCATATAGTGTGAGTCCTAGTCTCCACTTGCATTTAATTTGCCTTGCATGAAAGTGGAAAAAATATGACATTTTCTTAGAATCAGATGACTGTATGGCTTACTCTGAGACACTGAAAACAAAGTAGAGCTTCCTGAATGTTTGCAGCTAAGGACAAAAATTGTTTGACCTGTTCTCTCATTACACTGATTATGAGCATAGCCAAGGATCTGTAGGGCAAAGCAAGACAGGAATTGTGCAAATACATCTTCCAGTGTCTTTTTTCCCAGTGAGTTTTTTTCTTTTTTTCTCTTCAATGAGTTTGCACATTTTTAAAAATCCTTTAAAAACAGACACTGTTTTTGAAAGACTCCTTAAAGTCTATGAAGCTGTGATTACTTTTTAAAAATACTTTTTTTTTTTTTTTTTTTTTTAATTTAAATCTTTTTAAATCAGAGTATGCTCTGCTTAAAAATTTAAAAAAAAAAAAAAAGCGAGGTTTTCACTGAGTTTTATCTGGGCTAGGTCATGAAATCTGTGGTGAAAATGTGCTTTTGGTTATATTTCAGTGCAGACCTCATGGAAAATGGAAAGAATTCCTTGCTGATAAACAATGCGTAAATGCATAGATGCAGAATTCAATTTAGTCTTTATAGAGATATTGCTACAGATAGAAATTGTTTGCTAAACCCAGTTATACTGCAAACCTTCCATTTTTTATTACTGTGTATTTTCTTCTGAATGTGAAACTCCTGTTGGTGACTGATGTCCAGCTCTAACCTGGACGAATTCTAGGATAAGCACATGCGAAGTAAGGACCCAACATATTGTGTGCTCTTTGGTGACCATACTTGTAAATCTTTTATAATAAAAGATAAAAAAAAGATCTATTTAAGTGCAGAAATAATCAGCATCTAATAATTTTAAAGGTAATTTTATGATTTGACTTGAAAGTACAGCTCCACTGCTTCAGAGCTAGTGTCTATCTAGCTGGCTGTTGTAAACAGGCACCTAAGGAAGAGAGAGAACTGGACAGGAATATTTGCATATGTGATGATTACCCCTGATGTTCTCTCAGCCTCCAGCTATTTTCAGCTCAAGGGATTTCATGAGCTCTTTGTTACTGTCTGTTTCATATCCTTCAGTGGATCTGTCTTCCAAGACTTCTCTGTTCTCCCCTTGAACCCATATTTTCAGATCAAATTTCTAACATTCACAACATCCTTTGGAAAGTTTTGGGTTTTCTTTCACAAGTCTGCTGTCCATTACATGAATAACCACTGCCTTTGGCTCATTTTGAAACTGGGTACCAGAGACTGATTTAGATGTTGCACACACTTATTAGTAGTTCAGCTTTTTCATCCTTGACTTCATATCGAGCTCTTAAGTGAATACCATCTGCTCCTGCTATTTATTTGTGCTGCCTATCTGTACTCTAACATCTTGCATCAGTGTGTCAGTAGATAGATGATTACAAGGTAATACAATGGCAATTTTTCCCTTCTTTTCAATGGGTATGTTTCTTGAGAGTTTGATAATAAAGTTGGATTTTTTTTTTCTTTTCAAATTGACAATGGTTTAGATTGTGCTTTAGAGAACTCAATTAATTTTCATATAGTGATGGAATAATGTTATAAAATATCAGAAGGCTGTAGCAAGATTAATGTTTCTGGTGCTTAAAAATCACTACAAAGTTGCATGCAGCAAAATAAACACAAGAAATATGAAACACAAGAGCAGGTCAAATTCTGCCTGCACATTAAAACAAAGCTGAAAATTGAAGATGAACTGAATATTTATCAATTATAATCATATTTGACTTTTTAATAATATGCTTGTAAATACACAAAACTGTTGTTTTTTTTCTCTGATGCACAGTGAAAATCAACTTTAGTGCTTAACTTGCATTTCACTAGATGAAAGCAAGTACTCTCAATTTCTTTTTCTTTCTAGCAATTAGAATTTTAGAAGATGCTTCTGTGGTCATGCTGTTTGCCCTTCATTTTTCCAGAAAATTCCAAGTAGTTCTAGAAGTGTTTGTTCAGAAGTAGATTAATATTTACTTCTTACAAAAAAGGTTTAGAGTTTCAAAGAAAGGAGTGGCTTCCTACCACCACTTCTACTGCCGAGTCTATGACAACAGCCAAACCATTCTTCTTTCATTATCCATAAACTTTGTGGTGTGTATTGAATTGAAACTAAAGTCAGCGTAGATCTCATCCAGAAGTTCTCAGTAAGGCCTAATGAGTTACTTATTCTATTGATGGACAAAAATGGAAAGATTTTTGATTTAAACACGTAAGAGGTATTGTATAATTAACACATATTAGTTAACTCTTATGTAGTGCCTGCCTTGGATTTGTGCCTTGAATATGTTGATGAAGATTTTATTCTAAGAAACCTTTCCAACAACGGTAAAATAAGTTTGCTTTTCATTACTGATCTTCAGGATAACCTATCAATGTAAAATATGTTGAGGTCTCTCAAATGAGAAAGAGAAATGAATTCTAGCTTGTTTTTTGCTTTTTCAAAGAGTAATGAGCCAAGTAGTAACTTTATTAGAGATTAAGTGTAAAAGAGTTCTGGTGAGGTGTCTTTAAACTGAGAAATGTGGAGATTAATTGAGAAAAAAATATGTTGATATTGCTGTAGATTAAAAGAGGAATGAAGCCAAGCTTCAGAATGGATGGAGGTGCCATGGGAAATACCAAAAGAGCTAACATAAATAAAAGTTGCCAGCATTGCTTAGTATAGCAGATAATCTGTTGGGCCTTTATCAGAATGAAGCTTTGTTGGTTTTCTTGGTTTATGAAAGTTTTTACTGGTTTTCTTTCTTGTTATTAAAATCTGAAAATGATGGTAAATTCTGATACTGTTCTTTGAAAGAGAAGATGAAATTCTACTTCTCTTCGCTACTACAAAGTAATGAAAAGTAATCAATGTGAACTGACTTTTGCAAATTTTTTTTTTAATAGGTGAAATGAGGAATGATTTATACATCACTGTAGAAAGAGGAGAATTTGAGAAAGGAGGGAAAAGTGTGGCCAGAAATGTGGAAGTGACAATGCACGTTGTGGACAGCGGTGGTCAGATTTTAAGGGTACTTTTGTTGTGAATTTGTCCTTGCTGTAGTTAACCTTGATACACTTCTTCAGAGTAAATCATCTTTTGGTGGCATTATTTAACAAATACAAAATTGATTTTAAGAGGTCTTATATATATTTTGCTCTGTATAGGTATTCAAAGCATTTCTACTTTATACGTTTTATTTCTGTAATCAATTACATGATCCAGATAAACACCTAAAATCACTAATCAAATAACTAATGATTTCATTAAGATACTGTAAAATGTTGAAGCAAGATTACATTCTGGAGAATTTTTGATTTGATGATTCTTAGTTTAATTAGAAAGTACTTTTTTCATATATTTTGTATGTACTTTCTTCCTATCTTCTGTATGATGTTGAGAGTTACAGGGTGACAAAATGAAGAAAGACACATACAGCCTGGTTCAAACTGCATACCTGCATGCATATTTGCAAACTGAAGTTGTATGTGAATGCATGGAGTGCTGTGTATGTGTGTTTTATATTAAATGTTTTTTATATATATGCATGTTTATATATATACTTATAAAGAATATTAAGATTATAATTGCTGAGGAGAAAAGAATAGTTTTCCCACAGAAAATTGATAGATATCCCCAAGAAAACAAGATCCTGAGAAACCTGTTTGCCTTCTTTGCTGAGGAAATACCATTGTGGGTGTTGCAAAGGCAACTCAACACATTGCTTGTTAGCAGTCAGGGCATCCGTATTTCCTTACTGTTTCATGCTGGCACACATCACTGACAACAGAAAGCTCTCAGGTTTATTTCACGTGAATAAGGGTCCTGTAGTCAGTGTTGTTCTTGTATCACTTAAATTCTTATGTACTTACTACAGGAACCACCCTGTGTAATTCCATATCACATGTGTTAGTTAAGCCTTCCTAGTCACCCAGTTACTCCTTTAAAATACTTTGATTCTTGTCTGTGTGGATGATTTTTTGCTGTTTTTTTCTAATCAGCAAGTGTTTAAAAATGTTAGTAATGTGTTAACAAATCTATCTTTAAAAATTTAATGCATATTTTTTCCTCATTAGGATTTTATCTCATTTGGCTCTGGAGAGCCACCAGCCAGTGAGTACCATTCCTTCGTGCTTTACCATAACAATGGTCCCAGATGGGCTGAGCTGCTGAAACTTCCTATTCCTGTGGATAAATTCAGAGGAGCACACATCCGCTGTGAATTCCGACACTGTTCCAGTAAGCGCTGATCACAACTTGTGCCAGTTCTCCCTGTTAATGCTGCTGTCAGCACGAGTTTCCGTAACACCTTGGGAGAAAGCTGCATAAACTTCATATGTTTTATAAACTTTCTCTTTATGCTTTCATGACACAGCATTTCAGGCTTGCAGCTCTGCTTAATAAAACTTGGTGCTTTGATAAAGCCTAAACACAAGGAGAAAACAATCTGCTTTTATTAATAGAAATAGATAACATCGCAGCTGAAAAGTATTCTGAAACAGAATTTCCAAAGGCAAATTTACTTACCTAGTGAAATATTCCAAAATGATACCTGCTTCTTAGTATCTGTTCGGCAATCTGCCAATTGGAGAAATATGCGTGCATGGTATTGTCTATTAATATAACTTTTGTATTTTTGCACTTTGCTTTTTTTTTTTTTTTTCTTTTTAATTGTATAAAATTCCACAATTCCCTAAATGAAGAATTTTAGAGATGATTTTGAGGGTAAAAATGATACCATTGTTGGAGTCTATATCCATGTTTGCAAAGCAAGGTATACAAGTTACATGTGCTGCTGAGCACTGTCAAGCTGATAGAGAAACGTGGATAAAATCTTTTAAGTGGCTGCTGTTGTTTGGCTCTTTCTGGTGAAGCAGATAATAGAATCACTAAGTGACCTGAGTTGAAAGGGACCTGTAAGGATCATCATGTCCAACTCCAATATAGCAATACTATTCGGATTGCCGTTGTGGCAATCACACATGTGGAAATATATTTGGATTTCAGGTACCTAGACTTAAAATGTAAATAACAGATAATAAAGGAAGAAATACTCATTGAGTTCTTTTCAAGATTTCTTTTATAAAGCTAGCAATAAGTAGTAAAGGAAAATGAAGTAATAATGGAAAAATGTCAGTGGTGAATTTCCAATTGGTTATATGTTTTTGCACAGTTTTTTTATGCAGTATAAGTTAAGTTAGATCTTTTTATTAGTTTGGTTGACTGCACCACCCCAACTGCGCAAATTCAGACTCAAAAGTCACGCATTATATATGTTCATATATATAAATGAAGTTGATTAAAACTTGTTGATTTTGAAAGATATATGGCATCTACACTCTTGTTGGCTTCAGTAAAATTTCTACATTCTCAGTTTTGTTGTCTTTCATATATGAGGGCTGCTCCAAAAGCAGTGCCTTCTATTTTATTCTACTGGTCCACAAATCAGAGGCAGATGTTGATGGTATGGCAGTAGAGATTGAAACTTCCCACCAGTATCCCATTCCACTTTGTTGCTGTGACAGACAGCAGCAGGGGGACAATCTGACAAAATGGCATCTGACATGGAATTGTACATGGAGCAAAGGTGTGGAATTGAATTCCTTCATGAGGAAAAAATAAGACCCATTGCCATCCACCAGTGCTTACTGAATGTTTATGGAGACCACAGAGTGGATGTGAGCACAGTGAGGGGATGGGTGCTGTGAAAGTGGGTCACTTTCACTAGTGCAAATTTTTATGACCACAGAATGCAGTCTTTTGTTCACTGCTGGCAAAAAAAATGCACAGCTAATGGAGATGACTGTGTTGAAAAAGAGTGTTTTGTAGCTGAGAACTTGCTCTATCAAATAGTGTTCTTGTGCTCTTTGAATATGTTGCAGTTTCTATGCAAATAAATAGGAAGCATTACTTTTTGAGCAACCTCTGTATTTAGTTGATACATGTGTTTTGGAATTTAACCTTAACCTTAACCTTGAAAATGTTATCTGAAGCGTAACATCACTACAGGGAACAGTGGCATCTTCAGTCGTATCTATAGATATTTTATTTGTAAACAGAAGTGCTGAGGCTGACCTAAAATGGAGATTAATAAGTAGAAGTATCTATAGTGGATAAACAGCAAAATCAGAACAACTTTCTCTTTGTATTATAATAGCTATATCATATTCCTTTCTGATTTATAGTGAGGTAACAAAAATCATTACAGGAGATAACATGCAGATCCATAAAGAAATTTAAGATATTGTTAGTCTGACAAGCTGCAAACAGCTTCCAGTAAAGTTCCTTATCCAGGATTATATCCATTTATTTTGTCTAATATTTATAATGTTAACTCAAACGCTACTATTTATATATGTGTTTCAGCAAAAGAAAAGGGTGAGAAGAAGTTGTTTGGCTTTTCTTTTGTGCCCCTGATGCAAGAAAATGGGAGGACTCTGCCAGATGGCACCCATGAACTCATTGTACACAAGGTAATTTGAATTAGAAATCATTAACTATAATGATTCCTCTGTATACTATAAATGCCTTGAAGCATTAGGTTGAGAAAGTCTGTATTCATAACCAAATGAGTAATAATCTTGTCACTAATAAAATACCCATTGCTGATTGGTTGTTTCCTGTTACAAACTGCAATTGAATCTAGGTGTGCATTTCAGTGCAGCAATAGTATCATAAAGTCTTACTGTGTTATCTTATATTTCACATTTCACAAAGTTAAATACACTGAGTGATGATACCCACTTATTGAACTGCTGAAGATGGAAGATAAAGCTATAATTTAAGCAGATCCAATCAGTATTATCTTTTCTACATATTTCTATCTTGTGGAGCTCCTTATTTGTTTCCACATTTTCCAGTTATCTCTTAGTCCAGAGGGCTTCATATGCTTCTAGATAGATTTAAATTTTAAGCATCATAATTCATATCTATTAAGTTGGCATAATGCATACAAAGTTACTACTTTGTTATGACTCCAATGTCAAATATGAAGCTGTAATTCAGAAATGAAGTTGCAACAGGCGTTTCCCATTAGTGAGAACTATCCATGAAAGCAGTGAGCTGGAAAATGTGCTGGAAAATATTATCTATTCATATGACAGCTTAATCTAAGTTTCCCATCTGAAACTAGTGTGTTTTAGTTAAAGAATGTGCCACTTAATTTTCTCAATAAAATAATGATCTTCAGATAGCTTCTATGGATAAAAATTATTAATAATAGCAAAGAAAAAAGCTGACGTGTCTTTATATTGATTATGTATATGAATGTGTGTGTGTGTATATATATATATATATGAGGGCTGCTCTGAAATTAATGCCTCCTATTTTATTCTGATCACGGGTGATGTCAGAGACAGACGACAGTAGAGATTCAACCTTACACCAATATACTATTACATGTTCTTGCTGCGAAACAGATGGCAGCAGAGAGGCAGTCTGACAAAATGACGTTTGACGTGGCAGTGCATGTATGAAGCAACAATGTGCCATTGAACTCCTCCATGTGGAAAAAATTGTGCCCGTTGACCTTCAGTGATGCTTGCTGAACATATATGGAGTCCAAAGAGTGGATGCGAGCACAGTAAGGCAGTGGATGCTGCTTTTCAGCACTGGTAATAGTGGCAAAGGGTCACCTCTGCTGCTGCAGATGTTTAGGAGCGTGGCATGTAGGCTCTTGTTCATCACTGGCAAAAATGCACAGCTAATGGAAGTGACTGTTGAAAAAGAGTGTTTTGCAACTGAGACTATTCTTAAATAGTTAACTAGTGTTCTTGTGCTGTTTGTTGCAGTTTCCATGGAAATAAATAGGAAGCATTTCTTTCAGAGCAACCCATGTGTGTGCATGTGTGTGGTTATATATATTTATATATACATATATATATATCGATAGTGTTTGTTTGGGATGGCTTGGTGAAGTTTTTTTCTGAATTGTAAAAATGTGTGAATATTTTATTTAGAACATTTTCTAGTAGTAATGCTATTTTAAAATACATTCAAATGTATTGAATGCATTGTAAAAGCAATTTTTCATACCTTAAACTGTACTTGACTGGTACTTCATGAAATTTCTTTATTCAAAACATCACATGCGTAACTGCATGGCATTTGTTGCTGGTGCATATGCTTTGAATCGAAGCAATATTTAATGAACTCAAGTCGCTGGGATTCATTTGTATGAGAGCCTTAGAAATTTTATGGTCTCTGGCAAAGAAACAATAATTTCAGGAATTGCATACAGTACAGTGATTTTAACTGTTTTTTTTTTTTTTACAGTGTGAAGAAAACGCAAACCTTCAGGATTCCAGTCGCTACCTCAAACTCCCCTTCTCAAAGGGAATTTTCCTAGCAAACAACAGCCAAGCAGTAAAAACCACTAAAGAGTCCTTCTGGATTACATCCTTTCTCTGCTCCACTAAACTCACACAAAATGGTAGGTTATGTTGATTATTTAAAACATGAACTCAAATGGGTGTGATAGTTAGCCTTTTCTGTGCCAAGCAAGGATGGATATACTCAAAAATAGCTTATGTTCTATCAGTTCTACAGACTAGTTTTCTCCATATTTTTAATATCGGGATGGAAACCAATGCAGTGTGATAAACCACTAATTTTACATAGTTCAAGTATGCTTTTAAATTAATGTGATTTTGGAATCAAATGCAGCATTCTTGGAATCAACTATCAAAACCCAGCTGCTTTACAAAAAGTCTTAATCTGTTTATTTTATAGGTTTTATGAAATACTTATTCTAGGCTTTAGGCTGTGGCAGTTTGGTTGTAATTAGGTACATATTGCTTGCCTTTTCTATCACTTCTCTTCCTTTATATCTACAAATACTACTGCTTAAGACAACCTCATACATGGATATTATGAGCGGAAGATGGAAATACATGTGTGATGTACTCTTTACCATTGCTCTGCATAAAAATCTTAAAATTCTTGCCATATTTGCCATACTAACTACAGTTTATAACTGAAACAGTTTCCCGCAGTCTTCTAAATATGGTGCATTTGTTTGATAATACATTTATGACCTTTTTTTGTATCATCACAGTGTTATAATAGTTTTTTCTGAGCTATTTATTTAATTTTTAACATATTGCTTAGCTACCTCTTGTGCTACCTCTTCACATATATATGTTGATAAAATTGCTAATTGCTTGCAAATTGATTGTAGGTATATAACAACAAGTAGAGCAGCTTTGTAAGTGCAAATAGTCATCTTAATTTTCACCATTAGAAAGCAAGTTTCCAAAGTAGAACTATATGTAAAGAGTAAATTGTCTGTTTCGCTGTGCACATCCAGTCTGTATTGTCATAACAGTTAGCTTCAAAGTAATAAAAGTTAGTCAGTAGAAGATTTTCCCCAGAGATGCTAATAGGCAATCATAGGCTAAATTTACTTTCGTTAAAAGCCTTGATTTAAGAAATCACATGAACCCCCTGATGCTTACGCATGCCTGAAAGTGTGCCTGGACTAAAGTGTGTCACTGATGAATAGTTTGGGTGTTGGCTGCAGTTATAGGAACTTAACTAATTTATGTTCACAGTACAGGAGTTATTGAATAGTTGATGTTAAAAGATGTGTGATGTAGGGCATAAAATTTCCATACATATATATATATATATTTTTTTTTTACCATATACGGAGTAAGAGGGTGTAGAATATCTGAATAATATTGATCCCCTTTTCAGCCCTAAAGGGTTAACAATTATTTCAGCAGTACTTCAGAGGGTGGAAATATTTTCAATAGACAGGCTCATATTTTCTCCAAGGATCTTCTTTGGGAAGTTCATTTTGGTGAGTTTCCAAATCCCCATTCTTTTAAACAAAAATTTGCCAAAATCTATTGCATGCTCAAAGAATGAAAGTAGAGCAAAGCATGTGGATATTTGGTTATGTGAGCATTGCTTCAGTTACTCTGAATAGAATGTAGCATATTTTTAAAAAACAAAAACAAAACAGGATTAAAAAGATCTCTATATTTACTTTTCCAGTAAATATTTTTAGCAGTGTCTCTAAAATTTCTGATTATTTTTTAATCTGGAGATTTTTCTGAAGTTGTCAATGAGCATGTGTCTACAAACAAAAATTGAAATGGAAATTTTGCTGTTGCTCTAGCTGTGGTAATGGAAGACCCCAAACCAGATTTGTAATGTGTGACTGAATTAGGCCATAGCTTTACAAACTTGCTGGGAAATTTTACTCAGCTGTCCTTCTCTCACTGATTGCCACAGTTACCACTTGCCATCAGCCTTCATGAATATTAAAATTGTGAGGAGTGGGAGAAGGAGGTTGTTGCCCAGTTGCTGGGAGCCATAACTTCCTTACTGCACATGCTTTGGAGGGGATTTTAGGATTATTTCCAAGCTGTTTTCAGAGAGCTTCTAACAGGACACTCTGTGCATTCATCAGCAACTCTTCTAAGAACATGTCCTTGTTTAATCTGACTGATGGTTATCTTTCTTTAGCTTGACCTTTAGTCCTACATTGTTAGTCAGATAATGTTAGCAAACAAAGTACATCTTCTTACCTGGATTTCATTTGTATTTCAGTTATAATTCATTTTGCAAAAGAACAAAGTAAAAGAGGGAGCAAGAGAAAATATAGTATTTTTCCACTGACTAGCTGTCAAAACAGTCCTGTTTGGTTTTGACATTTAGGAAGACTCTGCCTGCCAGAGAGTCAAGATCCATCCAACAAGTTGGAGTATTTTAGCATGTTGGCATCCAGTCATTTCTGAGCAGTGATCAGCACATCTTCAGAAAGCAGCTGCTCATCAGCAGAGCAACATGCCATACAGCATGTCTCTTGTAACGCAGAGGTGTAATCCATCTATCTACATTAAAAAAAAAAAAAAAGAAAATAAAAAGAAAACTTGTGATTTATAGAACAACAGTATCAAGGAAAACTTTTAAGAGTGTCTTCCCCCTCCTTGGGTGGGTGGGAAGTGTTGGCTGCCTACTGAAAGAGAAATATGGATTTCGAGTTCTGAATTTGAGCTTTTTCATTTTGAATGCTGCACCAGGCTAACTTGGGATTTACAGGACACAGATGGAAAGACCACAAACCTGTTCCTTATACACCTTAATCTTTTGTTTCACCCAGTACTTTGGATTTAAATTTAAATTGCTTTGAGAAGGGAAGTTGTTTTCTTTGGTAAGGGTGGTAGCTCAGGTGTGAACAATTCTAAATGTACAAATCAGCTCATGATACAGAGAAGGTATTGGAAATGCTTTTCCTCTTCAACAGAGTGTATCAGCAGCATTGGCTTTTTCCAAAACTGTGTTTTCATAGTGGGCTTATTTTAGAAGACAGTTTATATTCTCATTTCTCTTAATACATGACACATTGCTATCCCTTCTCCTTGTGATTCATGTCAGATTTTCTATTCGTGTCATTTAAGCTTAGGCTATTCACTAATGCTATCTCAGCAATGACTTCCCGCCTTTGCATTTTCCTTGAAATACGTGCTTTGAAGTGAGTGTCTTACATTTGCTTTCTTCTTTTTTTTCTTTAAATCCTCCAACAAATCCCTAATATTCAGTGTCAAGTCTCTACCCATCGAGTACCTCCAGCAAACCTGTAAAGAAGTATTTTTCCTACTATGAACTGACAGCTTTAGTGAGTTTCACTGTTCCTCAGCTTAAGTAGCGGTTTAAAGAGAATAAAGTGTAGAAGTTCATTTAATTATCCAGAAGACAAATGAAGCTCAGTGGGGATTTGTTAATGCTTGTTTCTTGAACATTCCTGACAGAAGGAATAATACCTATCATCTGTCCTTGATCGATGGGATGTTTCCCTGACACATGTGGAACTTTTCCTCACTCTCAGTGGAACTTAAGTGGCTCTCTTAATCCAAACCATTCCGCGCTAGCACACTGAAGCAAAAAAAAAAAAAGAAATGGTAAACATATTTTAAAAAGTTGTGCCTACCAAAGTTAACTAACGCAGCAAAACAGTAGAAGAATTATGTGTAGAAGGTTTGCTGCTAACAACTTTGGCAAGATATGAATATAGGTGGAGATGTATTTAATATTAGTAAGGGCAGAAATGCTACTTCATTCCTTGCTATGACTGAAGGAACTGGGGCTGTTTAGTCTTGGGAAAAGGAGGCTGAGGGGAGACCTTACTGCTCTCTTCCAGTGACTGAAAGGTGCTTACAGCAAGGACTTGATGGTCTTTAAGGTCTTTTTCAATTAGAGTCATTCTGTGATTCTATGAGAGAGTTTAACTTCTTGGGGCAAACTGGGAAAGAACTGACACAAAATGGGTGTGAATCAAATGGAATTTTAGTGTGAAAGTGGGCTGTGGTAATAACAACCCAAATAGTTGCTGAACCAAGAAGAAGACTTGCTATTATCTACTTATTTTGAAATAGTGGGGTTGTTTCAAAGGAACAAAACTCTTCTAAAACAATACTGGACAATGATCAAGTAGAGAGAGTTTCTGCTTAAGCTGATTGAAGGTTTGAACAGTGGTTAAGGTTTTCTTTTTCAAGAAGCTAGCCTGGCTTTGTGAAATTCTGAAAAGCTGGTCAGTGAAATGGGCCAGTAGTATACTTGAAGATAAATATGAGTAACTTCTGTGCTCTGAACATGACTTGGAAGGAGTACTGCAGACCTAACAGAGTCACAAGCGAAAAATGTGAGGAGTAAGCAGGGAACCTGCAACAGAAAGCAGAAAAATAACAGCAGTGTGTCAGGGTTCAGCTGGGGTCAGCATGAAGTGAAAACTATTAAGCCAAGCCAACTTGCAAAACTCTGTTTTTGGGTGTTGAATGGTGGTGAACAGTAAGTTCTCAATCTTACTCCAAGCTGGGATTTTTTTTATTCTGATTCTGAAGCTGAAACCAACAACATGTGATTTAAGGATAATAAATACAGTACCTCTACTTAACATAAGAGAAAGAGCGGATAACCTTATCTGGGCCATCACCCTCTAATGAATTTTATGAAAGTATTTACAAGAATTCGTGGATGAAGTAATGGTTATGTAGCTAAATGGAACATGCTAGATATGCATAGGTATTCCATCAAGATAAGTAAAAGGCATTTCATGCCAGAATAAACTTCTTAATCTTTCTTTACTAAGGATTTTGTTTTGTTTTGTTTTGTTATTCAGAGGAAACATAGCAGATTGAAAACATCTGGACTTCAGTAACACACCACATGGGAAAAGCGATGCAGATTAGAATAAGAATTTTAAAACTGTTAAATAACAGGCTAAAAGGGAAAGAGCAGGTTGCACTGTAAAGGAAGGGATTTCCTTCCTGAACAGAAGGTAAATAATACCAGATCTGAAGTATTTGGCCTGGGATTGACTCCTCTTATTTGAGTGGAGGTGGAAAGTGTTGTTAGTGGGAGATGCTTTGCTAAAACCTGGGACTGCTGAGAGCCTGTCAATGATGTTTGCTTCTAATAAGTAAATGAATGGGCTCATCACCTGAGGGGAATAAGACCAAAATATGATATAGACACAGCAAGGCAACTGTAATTTAAGTAACTAGTTAGAATAGAACTTACATGGAATCTTGTGGTATGAAAAGCGGGCTTGTATGGAGATTCTTGGGGATTCTGCTATAGCCAGGGAGCTGGACAATATTAAAAAAATAGAAAGAGCTATTTGTGTAACCAATATGATAAATCTCAAAAAAAAAAAAAAAAGAGAATTCTACAGTGCATATGCAGTGGACATTTAAGCCTGCTAATGATGATAAAGAAAACAGCGATGGGACCTCCTCTGTAATGTTGTGTACCATTTTGGTTGAGAAGGCTAAAGAGGATGTACTAAAACATGAGTAAGCAGAAAGACATTGAAGTGTGTTTTAGCTTAGAAGAGTTTATTTTCTAGTAGAAATGGTCTTGTTTATTAATGAAAAAGGATCGTAGAGGCAGTATGTTTGTTCTTTAAAAGACATGGGAAGATTAGTATTTTAAAATACAAGCAAACAATACATGCAAAATAATTAAGAGAGTGTTTCTAGCTGTCAGAATACAGTTCTGGAAGGCATTCTTTAATAGGATAAGACACAGCAAGATAATTACTTCTCTTAAGCTGGCAGTTGACAAATTTCTGAGCAAAACTGCATGATATGTTTGCGACAGGAGATTGATTTTAGTGACCCAACACCAAGTTCTTACGTTCCTATTAGTGAAGCAATTAGGGCTTGGAATGGAAAGTTGTTGGTTTGAGACTGATTATATATTATAGCAAATCTTGAGATGTTTTCTTTTGTTTTATTGAAACTCAATTTTGCTGAGTGGACTGCAATAGCAGAATATATAATCTGAAACCCTGCTTTGGTTCCAGCTTTAATCTTGCAATTTGTTTTGGCAGGAGATATGCTTGACCTTCTGAAATGGAGAACCCATCCAGACAAAATTGCAGGTTGTCTCTCAAAATTAAAAGAAATTGATGGTTCAGAAATAGTAAAGGTATATACCACTATTTCTTTCCTTCCTTTGTTTTGCTTTTAGATAATATGAGGTAAATAATTGTCTGTCACAAGTGTACTTACTTGTGTGTCTCAAAAATATATGTTTAATAACAAACTGCCTCTTATTCTCCAATCAGTTTCTTCAGGATACATTAGACACTTTATTTGGAATTTTAGATGAAAACTCTCAAAAATATGGATCAAAAGTATTTGATTGTTTGGTAAGTTTCATTTTGTGATAATGCTTAACACCATTTAAGAACTAAGTAAGAAATGAAACAAAAAAAAAAAATTTTTTTCCCCTCCCATTTAGGTTCACATAATAAATCTGCTGCAGGACAGCAAATTTCACCACTTTAAGCCAGTAATGGACACTTACATTGAAAGTCACTTTGCAGGAGCACTTGCATACAGGTGAAGTCTGTACTTTTTCTAACTGATTTGAACACTGAAAGTTATCTGCATGTTACAGTAGGAAAAAACAAACAAACAATGTTTATATGAATAGTCAAATTTTTTAGTTACCAGAAAGGCTACTTGCTAAGACCCTCTTGCTGGCTTAATTTTGTCTCTTTTTCTTCAGTGGCTTGCTTTATTTAAATAACTTTGAAAAGCATAGAAACTTTAACACCATTCAGTTAGATCTATGTTCTCTGTGTATTGCAGTGCACTATTAAGCCTCACTTGCTATGCTGTTCTCTGTATTTATTGTGTAACAATACACAAATACAGTTTACTGAGACTGCCAAACAATTCATGGAATAGCAGGGGTAGTTCGTGCTGGCAGAGTCTCCTGTAACTCAACTGAGATCAGGTACCCCTGTCACAATAACTCTACTACATGTGTAATGCTGACAATTCCCTGTTTATTAGAGGCCTAGTAGATCTATCAAAAGTCTGAAATTAACTGTAATATTGGGCTTTTAGTGATCAGCAGAATTTTGTCATAAGTTTTTTATTTTTTCAGTGTTTTCAGTCTTTTATGAAAGATCAATTTGCATTTTAAGTGCACTTAACTCTTCTAGAACCAGTGTGTTATAGTACTTTCTGATGTGGTATTCTAGAGATCTGATAAAAGTAATGAAGTGGCATATTGATCGAGTCACTGAAGTGGAGTTGCATGAGCACATACAGGAAGTACTAAAGGTAAGAGAATCACCTTTGGAAGCGATTATATAGTACCAGCAGATTTAACTCAGTAAAAGGAACACAGTATGTGTAAATAATGAAACCGTAGTATTAATTCTAGGGAGTTGCAGGCATTTTGAGTGCAGTCAGTTGCTTTTTTTTTCATTTGTCAATAAAGCTTGCAACCCCTAGACTCTGGAGCTCTGTCGTCCTTACTGAATGAGAGTACAAGTAGGAGCTGGATCTAAGAAACTGTATATAAATTGTGTTGGTAGTATTAACATCTGTCACATAACTGAATCTAAATGGTAAACAAGAACTCTGACTTAATGATTCAACCCTGACAGCAAGGAATTCTATTTAAAATGGTGATTTGCTTGCTCTCATCCTGTTTTGTACATTAACAGAGTACAGTGCAGAGAAAGGCTGAACTGTAGAGTAGAATAATTCCATTTGGGGCTAAGCTTATTTTTTTGGCATTACCTGGTTAACAGTTGACAGGAAAACATTTTTAACGTATAACAGGCCAAAGAAATTGTAGAACAGCTCAAAGTTTCTTATGTTGGCTTTGCATGTTTAAGCTCTACATATTTTTGTGGCCACAGACATGCATGGATGTCTTGTACAGGGCACTGTTGAGATTTTGCAATTTTACTTTTTTAAAATAAATGAGTGTTCCCTAGTATGTAAAGGTTATAAAAGGCAAAAGAGTGTTTCTGGTATGTGCTTTTCAAATGTTAGTGTTGCATTAGAAGTAGAAACAAAAAGTTTGCCAAAATTAAAAAGCATGGTATTCTGTTTCAGACCCTTGTCATTATTGAAGTTATATAAGCATAAATCTTTTTATAGATGAGTTGGTTTATGTTTATGAGTTATTTCTAATTTTGACATTTTAGGCACAGGAATATATCTTTAAGTATATAGTTCAGTCTCGAAGGTTATTCTCTATTGCTACTGGTGGACAAAATGAGGAAGAATTTCGCTGTTGTATTCAAGAACTTCTGATGTCAGTACGCTTCTTCCTTTCTCAAGAGAGCAAAGGAGCCAGTGCTTTATGCCAACTGCAAGTAAGTTTGTGAGCATGCCTTGGTAATGATTAGTTTCCATCTGCACTATTAAAAAAATCTACACGTGTTTTTACCTATGTTCTTGGAAAAGAAAATGTTTTTTGTTACAGCAAAATGATGTTTCAGCTTATGCACCTTTGTCCTATAGTGTGAAATTTTCATACCAGCAGCTTCTGAATATGTGTGACGAAGATAACCCTACATCAAATATTTAATTTTGAATTACATGCAATTCATATTATGCTTTTGACAATACCAGTGATAAAAATGACATTTCTGAACTGCTGGGTACAAATCAAGGGATTTCTCTGTTTTGAGCACTTTACAGCTTTGTTTAACCACTTTTGAGTTCAAGAATTTGAACTAAACAAAGGGCTGTCAGATTTTTTTATTCTTTACAGAAAAATATCAATCTCGATGAGCAATGTATTTTACCACTCAGCTGGTATATCTTTATTTCAGTTGAGACCACTAAAATTTATTAGTGCTGAAGGGCAAAGGCAAATCACTCAGGAGACAGATCTCTGCATTAGGTGTGATTTAGCAGTGTCCACAGCTTGAAGTTGTACCTCTTAGTTGTCATCTCCTGCTTCTGTAAGTGTGACTGTTTAAGGTCTGTTCTACCAAGAAGATAGTAAAATCAGAGAGAACAGGGTGGAGAAGTGGTTCTTCCATCTCATATCACATAAGTAGCTGGAGTGTAATGTCTGCAGCAAAATGATATAAACAAACATTTCTAATTATTCCTTGCTATCTTTGACCTTGAATATTGCCTGTTGTTACACCAGCATGAAAAAGGTCTGAAGTATAAGTAGCTTTTCTCCATTGGCAGGAATTGTAGAGGAAGGAGGGAATGTAAGTTCTCGCTTCCTTTCTCTAGCATTGTCTTCTTTCCTTTCTTCAGTGTTTCCACATTCATTATTCTCACTGAAAGGTTTCTAAACCTATTTAAAGTTTGTTGAAATGAACGCTTCTGTCAGTGCTTCTCACTCCAGAATAAAAGTTTTCTCTTTTTGTTCTGTTATCAGCTGGCTTACGTTATCATTTCAAAAATTTACACACATGTACAGATAATGAGAAACCTGTAAATAATAAATATTTTTATTCTAAATTGAGCTTTTTCCTTGTTTGTGAAGGAAATGTACAGTTGCGTGATAGTGTTTAAGGGAAATTAGTCACAATTATAAGAAAGTTAATGAAAGTGAGGATATTTCTTCTGAAAAATCTAGCCAATTTTAAAGGTGTTGACTGCCTTTGAAATGTAAAAATAGCAATTTTTCTACAGGTACTTGTTTCACTATAGTTATTTAAATTCTATGAATGTCAAAACCATTCTGCAATATCTAACTGTCCGATTTTTTTCCTTTTCCTCTAGGCTGTGTTTCTCAGCTCATTCCCATCTGTGTACTCTGAACTTTTGAAGCTCTTTGATGTTAGAGAAGTGGCAAATTTGGTTCACGATGCTTTGGGCAGTTTGCCGACAGTCATGCAGGGGGATGAGTCCCTTCAAGCTGTTAAACTTCAGAGTATTGGGAAAACTGTAGAGAGTCACCTGTACACCAACCCAGGTAAGGTTGTCCTGGGCTGCCTGCTGTTAAGGAACTTCGGTGTTACACTTGTTATGCAGGTCAGCAGGTACTGAAGGGAACGGTGCCCCTCATAGCTGCATTTCCAACGTCACGTTTCTTCAAATGCTGTTCTGTAAAAGCTGCTCATTAACAAGAATACAGTCAGTTAGAGGTTGGGTTTTCAGAGACAAATAAAAAGACAATTTTTTCTTAAACTGCTGCTAGTTATGTCCGTGAAATAAATTCTCACTGTACTTTTAAAGTAATCATAAAGGGAAAAAGCTCTACAAATGTAATGTCTTCTTTTTTTCTTCTTTGGGGCAGTCCAGCAAACAGATTTTCATTTATCCATTAAGTTTTATTTGTCTTGCTAGTTCAGCAGATTTGATCCTCTGTTTTCTTAATATGACCTAAAAAACCTACACAGATACAAGTGATACTCAATATATATCATATAAAATAATACAGCTTTTTGCTACATGGAAGAAAAAGGTTCTGTGTGGTGATGACCCCACAGTTGTTTTTTTTTCATTTCTTAGTAAAAACCATAGTAAAGACCAAGTATTAATTTTGAGAGGAAATAATTTTGTACTAAGCAATTTAAAATAGATTTTTAAAAAATTAGTAAGTGTTAATTTACTAACCAGAAGCTCTCTTGAGAGCTCTTTGGTTACTGGCTGATGGAGTTCAGTAGGAACATCAGCTTTTGCCATCTAAATCAGTCATGATAGAACAACTACAATGATGAAGACTCTGCAAAACCCCTGGGTTATGCGTAAATATTTTGATATGCTGCAAAATAAAGAAAGTGATCCTAGAAAATTAAAAAAAAAAAAAAAAAAAAAGTGTGATTTTAAGGATTTTACTTTAAAAGTTTGAGCTCAAGGAAGTGGCTAAGTATTGGATCCTTACTTTACTTCCTTCTGGTTGCAAAAACAGCTTTCCTTTTCCCATGTGAGCCTCCACAGAAGTCTCTTCCAGAACACTTAGCTTTTCCTATGGCTGGTTGATAAACCTCTCCACTTTAAAAAAAATTCCTCTTTTTTTTTTTTTTTTTTTTTCCAAAGTGCAAAGATTTTATACTGCTTTCAGGTACTCCAGAATCTTTTTCAGACTAATTATTATTTCTTAATTTGTCTTGCCCAGCAATATACATATAATAAATATATATAAATATATATATTTAATAGTTCCTGTTCCTTTGCATATGTTTTTTCATACTTTCTCACAGAACTGTTGGGGGAGATGTATGTGTTCATGTATATTTTATTCAGAAATTCAGTTTATATTAGTATCACTACAGTGGTTAGCAGAAATTATTTTGGAAAAGTTCTGCAAGTAATTCTTTGCATCTGTGGCTCTTTTTGAAGGAGCAAGGGAGAAGTTTTTCAGCCATACCTGTATTTTTCTTCAGCACTACAGGCAATTTTGAAAACAGTTAATGACTGTTCTGAAAACAGTGACATGTCTGTGCAGTTGGAGACCTGGCATATGTGTTTGGTTTTGGAAATGATGTGATAATTGTTTGTTTGACTTAATCATTTTCTTCTCCTATCCATGTTGAGTCCAGTGATTGCATAAATTGAATGAGTCCAAATAAACCTAAGAACAACGTCTTTGCTTTTCACTGTTCAAGTGCTTCTTGCTGTTAATTTATTTAAGATGCTCAATTACACTAGTTTTTTTTCCTGGCAGGCTGAAATTTTGTCCATTGGTTCAGATGTAGTCTTTGAAATGAATATCATCCTTCTTTAATCCTTAAAACACACTGGAGTGCTGAATTTTTTATATGTCTGTGCAAGTGTTTTATTGCTAAATGAAAATTGAGGGGAAGAACTGTGTTATGAGTTAAATGTTTAATGTTAACCTAACTTGCATAGGAAAGTCACAAGGATTGTCCAGAGTGGTATCTCTTTCTAATCTTGCTAAGCATGTACTTGAAAAGCTCAATATTGTGATTTTTTTTTTCTCTTTCAGTATAATATTTGTGAAGGACAAGTATTAGCATTTTAAACAGTCAGCTAATTCAGCTTTCTGCACAAAGGAAAAATTAAGACAGTGACTGATTGCTAGGAATTTTGATTATTGCACCATTCCTTGCACTCATTAATTTTACTGTACACAGTGGCTGACATTGCAGCTGCAAGTTTTTAAGAAAAAAAGAGTAACCTAAGGCAGATGTATATACTGTGTTCTCAAAACATTCTCATAATCTTTGGTTTAGCTTGAGCAGTGGTGGAGATGTTAGCTATCCTCTGCTGTAATACCACTAGATCTCTCTTCTAAGCAGATCAAGACAGATATTTAGACTATGAGATTCCAAGGAACTTTTCTAAAGCTCTATTATATGTGGTGGTTAATTCAGTAAGTGGCACTACTACATCTCATCTATAGTTACAAGCCATTGTAGCATGCTTTTTGCTAATTTTAGGAAAGCTAACTTCCAGCTCTTTGGGGAGGTTGTTAATAGAACCCCTGGGAATCTGTCCTGAAGGCCAAGGAAGCAGAGACAGATTTGGCAGATCCTTAAGAAAGCTTTCCTCAGGGCTCAAGAGCTCTCCATTCCCAAGTGCGGGAAGTCAGGAATGGAAGGCAAGAGGTAGGCATGGCTGAACTGGGTCTTGTTGTTCAGACTAGGGAGCAAGAAGAAAATGAACAAGCAATGGAAGCAGAGACAGGTAATTTGGGAGGAGTAAAGGGATGCTGCTAAGCAGTGTAGGGAGGGGTTCAGGAAGGCCAAGGCCCAGCTGGAACTAGACTTGGCAAGGAGTGCAAAGAAGAAAAGAGAAAAGACTTCTCTAGGTACATCAATTGGAAAAGGAAAATCCAGTAGGGTGTACCATCCCTAGTGAGCAACACAGGAAGGCTTGTAACAATGGACAAATAGAAGGCCAAGGTATTCAACAACTTTTTTGCCTCAGACTTCACCAGAGACTGCTGTTCACACAGCCCTTGTGTAGATGGTAGATGTAGATGTAGATGTAGATGGAAGGTGGGAACTGGGGGAGCAGTGCCACTCCTCCCACTCCTGTTGTAAGTGAAGATCAGGTTCATGACTGCCTGAGGAATCTGAACATCCCTAAGTCTATGGGTCCTGATGAGATGCATCTCAGAGTCTTGAGGAAATCGGCAGATGTAGTCACCAAGCCACTCTTGTTGATATTTGAAAAGTCATGGCAGTCAGGTAAAGTCTCTGGTGACTGGAAAGATGGCAATATTGCACCCATTTTTAAGGAGGATAGAAAGGGTGACCCAGGGAATTACCAACCTGTTAGCCTCACATTAGTGCCAAGGAAGATCATGGAGCAGATCCTCCAGAGGGAGCTATGTTGAGGGAGGTGATGCAGGATAGCCAGTAAGGCTTTGCCAAGGACAAGTCCTGCCTGACCAACCTTGTCACTTTTTATGATGCTATTACTCTGTCAGTGGACAAGGGAAGAGCCACTGATGTCATCTATCTTGACATCAGTAAGGCCAGACACCTGATATCTCTCAACATCCTTCTCTCCAAATTGAAAAGATATGGATTTGATGGATGGACTGTTCCATGGAGAAAGAACTGGCTGCAGAATCAAACCCAGAGGATATGGTCAATGACTCCGTGTCTGGATGGAGATCAGTGACAAATGGTGTTCCCCAGTGGTCAGTGCTGGGACTGATTCTCTTTAGTATCTTCATCAATGACATCAACAGTGGGGTTGAGTGCATCCTCAGCAAGTTTGTGGATGATACCAAGCTATGGGGTGCAGTCAACATGCCCAAGGGACAGGATGACATCCAGAGAGACCTAGACAGGCTTGATCAGTGGGCCCAGGTGAACCTCATGAGGTTCAACAAATCTGAGTGCAAGGTCTTGCACCTGGGTTGAGGCAAGCCCCACTACCCACATAAGCTGAGGGATGAAAGGATTTTGTGCAGCCCTGACGAAAAGAACTGGGTTTTCTGGTGGATGGCAAGCTGGACATGAGACAGCAGTGAGCACTCACAGCCCAGAAATCCAACCATATCTTGGGCTGCATTAAAGATGCATGGCCAGCAAGGCAGGGGAGGTTATCCTGTCCCTCTACTCTGCACTGGTGAGACCTTATCAGGAGTACCGAGTCCAGGTATGGAGTCCTCTATGCAGGAGAGACAAGGACCTGTTGGAGCATGTCTAGTGTAGAGCCACAAAAACGATTCAAGGAATGGAACACCTCTTTTGAGGACAGGCTGAGAGAGCTGGGACTGTTCAGCCTTCAGAAGAGAAGGCTTTAGGTGGCCTGAGGCAGCATTTCAGTATCTGAAAGGGGGCTACAAGAAGGACGGGGACAGATTCCTTAGCAGAGTCTGTTGTGATAGAACAAGAGGAAAATATTTCAATCTAAAAGAGGGGAGATATAGATTGAGTTGTCATGGTTTTATAGTTTTTGTTGGTATTACACATCAGAACATCATGCAGTGCACCTGGAGTTAAAGAGCAAATGCTGCAGTTCCATGGATTGTTGATATTTGTGGTTTCCTGGTCTCAGAAGAGAAGAATTAACTACAACTCCCAGAAGATTTTATTTTTCTGTTTCCATTTTCCGCTTGGAGGGAAAGATATAACTGGCTGGGAGTCAGAAGAATTCCCCTTCTTTGTTCTTTTTGCCCTTTGGCTGTTTCGCCTACAGCATTAGAGTAAGGACTTTGGTTTCAGAAACTCTCCCTCTCATTTTATTTATTAGCTTCAATTCCAATCATATTGTATTATATAGTATTATCTCACATTCTACTATTAGATTCAGTAAACTAAGATATTTTTCTCTTAGCTTGTTGCCACTGTTTTCCTCATGTATTCCCATCTCCCTACCTTTTCCCTTCCCCTCCCCACTCTTTTTCCGAGGGCATGGGTCTGTGGGTCTCTTCATCCCCTTGTCAGGGAACTAGGCTGAACCAGGCCAAACTGTGACATGAGTATAAGAAAGAACTTTTTTATAATTATAATGGTGAGGCACTGGAACACATTGCCAAGAGAAATGGTGGGTACCCCATCCTTGGAGACATAATAGATCAGGCTGGACAGGGCTTTGAGCAACCTGATCTAGTTGTTTGTGTTGCTGTTTGTTGCAGGGGAGTTGGACTAGATGACCTTTAAGGGTCCCTTACAATTCGAAAGTTCCTCTAATTCTATGATTGAGTTTTGTAGCACTTGTGTCACCCCCAAAAGAGTACTTGCCGTAGAACTTCAGGCAGCCTTACACTCTAAATCCTTCATCTCTGCCGTTGAAGATGAATTACTACACTCAATGTGGCAATGCTTGTATAAACATCAGGAATGATACCTAGATGGAAAAATGATTTTGAAGGGGTTGTTTTCCTGCTAGATAAATTCAATTCTTTGGAAATAATTTCATTAATGTACAAAGAAACGAGTATATATGGATAGGTAGAAAATAATCTTTAATGTTTTAGTACAGGAAATTGTCCCAGAGGGCATCATTTCTCAAGGAAAACACCTGAAACCGGCAGCTTGAAAACAGATAACACCCATTCCTTTTATCAAGTTGTGGATAGGTGTTTTTTGTTATAACAAATTTAAGTATTAGAACTCTTCAATTTTAACATTGTTTGATTCTAAGAAGAAGGAGGAAAAAGTAGTATGTTTTTGAAGTTCTTTGATCATTTTGACAGAATTCAGGACTAAAAATAGCACCAAGGAGCTGTGTTTAGGAAATGGAATACGGGAAAGGCAAATTACTCAGTGTAGACAGCAGTACTCTAAATTGCTCATAGGCAGTAGGAGTGAAGAATCTGGGAAAGCAAAAATCCTGAAAGAAATTTGAAAGTAATGCTGGTCTAAAAATCAAGGCTCATTTTGCAGAATGACATAGCTTCAGGATAAAGTCAGTTATGATTTTGGCATGCGAAGGGATCCTGTCACATAGTAGGAAACACTAGAACATAATTCCTCATTGTTTTGAATAAAGTATTATTATGCTGTGATTTTTGTTTGTTTGTTTGTTTTTAATGACAATTCAGTAAATACATTATTTCTGTTGTATGTATTTGGCACAGTGGTGTTTGTATCCATCCATAGTACATGTTGCCTTTCAGCATGTTATTCATTCTTTAAAAACTTACTTTTAGTTTACATGAAATTATTAATTAAAGACTTCAGCTTATAAAAAATGTTGTTTTAAGCATGTATGTAAGAGCTTTTGCTTCTCAGAAACACAGTTCTGAACACTGTTCATGACTTATCTGTATGGTTGTATTAAACTGAAATGATTCTGTGAGAAGGTTCTACTCATAGAGGTTTCCATTTATTTCAGATTCACGATATATTCTTCTTCCAGTGGTTTTACATCATCTCCACATGCATTTACAAGAACAGAAGGACCTTATAATGTGTGCACGTATCCTTAGCAACATATTTTGTCTCATCAAGAAGAACAGCTCAGTAAGTAAACACAGTGTTACATCCATAAGTTATTGAACTTCTTTAAATGGTAAGCAGTAATGACACAAGCTGGACCTTGACCAAGAACATTTTAAAGAGCTCTCTGTGTAATATTCTACATGAATGTGTAGTGTGTAGTATTCTACATGAATATGTAGTTTGATTTCTCAGGCACCTTTTTTTTTTTTCTCATTTGTTTGTTTGTTTGTTTTGTTTGTTTCTCTAAGCAAGATTATTTAATTGTAGCACATTATTTTCCTCCAAGCTTTGAGACTTTACGAATGTTGTGTTGGACACACAAAAAAAGGCCACTTTCTTTTAGAGGTGTATTATGTTGTGAGTTACTTAGTCATAGAAGGCATGAAGATGATATAGGGAAGGAACTGTCTTTACAAATTAATCTGTGAAAGCTGCATGTAAGAGCTACGTTAGGTACATGTATTACAAACATGAAAGATGATGATGAAGTTCTGTCAGGCAACTAAGATAACAAGAAACATGCATTGCTTGTATTTAGTGCACTACATACAAATCAGGCCCAGCATACCTTACACTGTAATGCATTGGTGAGAACTGTTGTGTTTGTTTCTTCATTTTGAACTACTGTTAGTAATTAAAGTTGTACAGTCATTGATTTGATGTAGATGTGACATGCAACTTTGGCATCATAACATTCATATTGCAACTTCTCTTTGTTAGTATTAGTACCTCTTTACAGGGGAAGGGGATAGATGATAAAGCATTGCTGTAGTTTAGGACTGGGAGAAAAGCTTGTATGTCCGACCTTAACTTCAAGAGAACCTTCATTTGAAGTTACCTAGTTCTTCTAGTCATGAATTCCAGTGATGTGCACAACCTGAATTTGATGTCTGCATAAAACTCTCTCCAGTGTGCAGGATATTCAGATATTCTTTTCAGTAGTCTTTGAGTCACTTAGGGTTTTAACAACTTGCTGACTGCTATAAGATTTTTGTGGATCAATTCAGAACTTCATTCCTTCTGTTAATGATCTAGAAAAATCAGGTGTTGATGGAACAACTGAATTTACATGGAGATATTGTTGAAAACTGTTCTTTTCTCTGTTGGTCATTCTAACAGTAATTTGTACATGACTCCTCACACCTCGGAATAGCGATTCCTCAATACATTGAATACTGCCTGCCTTCATAAGTAGCAAAGTTAACAGTAGTTTGACACTATGTGAAATGACAGAGAGAACACGACTGTGACATTAGTTTCATCTTGAGTTCAAACAAGAATTTTGTTACAGATCATATGCTTAGCGTGTGTAGGAGGAACAAAATAAAGATCTCACTCCTACACTTCAATGCCGGTGGAGTTGAATGATTCTGTTTGTCAGCTGAGTTTTAGCTTGGCTGTGAGCATTTGATTATGAAGTGTTTATTTCTGCAATGAAATGTCATCTTAACCAGTGGATAAAATGGCTTAGAGGAAGATGGTGTTGTCTGCTGCCTTGGAGACAGAAAACATTGCTGAAGCAGGGAAAACATATTTCTGTCTGATTTAAAAAGGAAACTTGATTTCATCAAGTGTTTTCTTGTGTCTAATTAAGATATTCATGATCTATTTTGGCGATGAACACTTTGGCTCCTTTGCACTGATGTTGTGTACAAGCTGTAGTCTTACATAAATGGCTGATTTGTTTGTGATGTTCAGTTGACAGAAAGCAGTGTGGCTGGTCCTTATTGCTGAAGCAGGTCTTGAAGGTTGAGTACCATCTATTTATTCCCAGTGCTAGTTTAAAAGTTTGAAAACCTAGTTCTACTTTTTGGACTTTAAGCCTCATTTGTGCATTTCCTCAGAAAATATATGGGCATTACCTGTTATCAGCTTCAGTGAAAAACCCGCCAATATTATTTTAAACATTAATTGAAAATAGGAATATGCTAATTTGATGAATGTTTTCGTTTTAAAAGTCATCCTCTTAGCAGTACTCTGTATTTCAGTACAATGTAATTGAAAATGGTTAAGATAAAGTCAGTAGAATTAAACAATATCTTAACTAGAGAAAAGTTTCTCAAATGAAATATTTGTAACAAAGCTATCATTGGTTTCTAAAGCCATATCAAAGGAAAACTTTGTGGTCATCTTTCTGTTTTTATAATTTCAGTATCTTATTTATTTTTCAAGGAAAAATCTGTTCTGGAAGAAATTGATGTGATCGTAAGCAGCTTGCTAGATATTCTGTTAAGGACAATACTGGAGATCACCAGCCGACCACAACCATCAGGCTCTGCTATGCGCCTTCAGTTTCAAGATGTGACTGTAAGTTCCTTACAGTGAAATATGGCACAGTTGTTACTGGTTGGACTGGTTGAAGTACTGCATTTATGCATTTATGAGAATTCTGTGTTTATGTCACTGTGGTAATATTTTGTGTAAAAAGCAGAGAATGAGGAAAACAAAGTAAACTCTTTGTATTTTATTCATTTTTCGTGGAAATGCTAATATTTTAAATTATATTTATTTATGTATTTTGACACTAAAAAGAAGTTACTTTTGAGTTTGTTTGGGAGAATTAACTATTGTACCATGTTTCATTTGTTGACATTTTTAATAGCTTTCTGAATCTCTCACTGAATTTTATTTCCTGAAAGTGGAAAAGTGTCAGCTAATAACAGTTTGCTTCCTAAAATGCATATATTTTTCAGATGATGAATCAGCTCTGTATGTGCCTCCAAAATATGTGGTGCTAGCCTGTACAAATGCAGATTTATTAATTGAAAGTCATTTTGTTGTTTTCTGGGCTGAGCACTTGAGCTTCAATTCTGTCACATGAAGTAGAGCACAGGAGATGGATTTAGAAGATTAACAAATGATATTTTGGTTAATATGATATAACAAGCCATGCAAATTAGAGGGTTGACATCTAATCATTGAGTGACACAAACTTAAGTGTTATTTTGTTTTGCTTTCAGTAAGGTTCCCAGTTTGCTTTTGAAGGGCAAATCTGTTCTAATATGGCAGGGGACATGATTCCAGTATGAGTTGAGGGCTTAATATTTTGTGTACAGAACATTATAGGTCTTGTGACTTGCCATCTCATTATACATTTAATTAATTGCCTGATTTTACATTGTAACGTTTTTTTGTTAACAAATATACAGTTGATTTTCAAACCAGAATTTCCTCTGAGATCAAACACTTCAAAAAGTGTTTAATACCTGTGAAAGAAATGCATTGTTGCCTTTTCTGTTTTTGTTTATTTCACTTTTCTGACAAAGAACAAACATTACTTGAAGTGTTTATGGAGCTGACCAAGTTCTGTAGAAGGATAACACCATGCTTTAATCACTGTGTTTCAGTAGGAGTATACATCTAAGAGTTCTTTTTTTTTCTTTTTTTCCTTATAGATTACAAAATTACAAATGCAGTGTGTCGGATTCTTTTTTATCTTTTGTTTTACTCTCTCATTGACTTTCCTTGTACATTGTCTTGTTTTAAAGTCAAACTTGCATACACCTTGCAAAATCATTAAGGCTAAATTAATGCTATGTCATTGATTTATATCTATAGGCCCTATTACTCAAACTGAACAATCCTTATAGTGTAATAAAATAAAATAAAAAATTAACCTCCAGATCAGGCTCCTAGCAACCTTATCTAGCTGTAGGTGTCCCTGTTCATTGCAGAGTTGGACTAGATGACCTTTAAGGGTCCTTTCCAACTCTAAGTATTTTACAGTTCTCTATCAGACCATTACTAGAAATCTCAGCTGAAGGAGCAGTTGAGTATTAAAGTCCTAGTGCTGCAAAGTCCTGAGATAATTGTTTTTTTCTGATACATCCACTTGCTTTTGGGTTAAGTTTTTCTAAAAACTTAGACTGAAACTACTTTGAAGTTCCAAATTTTTCCTTTTGTCCACAAGGAGAGCCATGTCATTGTTACCATAGGTATCTGAAAGAATACTTAATGTGGAAGTGACTCATGGCACAGCATAAGGCGATTATATGCATTTATGTAGAAACATCATGCAGTATGGGTTTATGGCAACACACTGAGCCAGATTCTTGGAACTATTTGTAGAGCAAGTATGATGAAGTGCAGGAGTACCGCAGTAGAGTCTGTTCCAGTACGTTACCATTATTTCAAGCTCTACATATTATAAATAGTCCTTGAGAGATGTATTATGTCAGTACACAGGATAAAACTCTATCAAACTTTTTTCATCAGATATAGTTGGAACATAGTCAACACATCATGGTGTGATTTTCTAGGCCCAGGTGTCACTGCTCCTTTGCAGTTTACAAGGAAGCAGCATAAAATCAGTCAGCAGCAAGCTGTCTGTGTGGTTTCATGACTACACTTCTTTTCTTTTTACTTTATTTTTTTTTTTTTATTTTTTTTTTATTTTTATTTTTTTTTTGTCTCAGATAGTTTTGGTGCCTTGGTACTGTTTCCATTTGTAGCAAGCTGGACAGTAAAATGGATGTGGTGCCTCAAACTGATCACAAATGTAACACATCTTGGGACGGAACCTAGGGAGGGGCTCAGTGTTACAGAAGTTGTAGTAACGAACATTGACATAAATGCAGAGGTGAAAGTGAAGCTTACACTTCAGTTCATTTAGGATCCCAGTGATTTAGATGTTTACGTTAAGGCAGCATATAAGGAGGTAGCAGAGAGGAAACCAACTAGACTAAGTCTTTTTTTTTTAATTTGAAATCTTGGAAGTTTAGAACCTGAGAACCTAAATTGCAATTTAATTGTTAGCTTCATATATTTAAATAGTTATGCTTGTTCAATGAGACATAGAAAGTTACTGATAGGTTCTACCTAAGTGAATTGGCTGTGTGATTTGGCTTGACTTAGGACATTGGAATCTGGTCCTCGTGGTTGTTATCGTGATGATTTTGTGTGTGAAGTTTGCTTCTGTGCACTGCTAACATATGGCATGAGTAGTTATTCTGTAGCTAGCCTTGGAATAAACCTTAACAAAATATGTTTGGTTGAACCTAACTTATATTACCTGGCATGATAAAATCATATTGAGACTAGATACAATATGAAATTGCAACTACAGAAAAATAATGATAAAAGACTGAAGTCTTTCTGATCTATGAAATGAATCTGATAGAAAATAAATTTTCAAATACCTTATGGTATATACAAAATAACAGCTGTGACCTTGGTGGCTATGCCCAGACCTTAAAGGTTAACTTTGTAGACTTCCAGTATTGTTTTGAGAAAGTTGTGTTCTCTATGAACAGTGGTTTTACAGAATTTATGAGCATTATTTCTGTGCAGAATCTTACTATGAGCAAAGCATAATTATTATTTTACCACAGCATTGTGTGTTAAAGCAAGCCCCTCCCACTCCCCCAGGTATATCAGGTATCATCACAAGTGTATCAGCCCTTCAAGTGTAAAAGCTAGGTCAGCCATTCCTGTGAAGATATATATATATATATATATATATTTTTTTTTTTTAAATTATTTTAATTCTTTTTTTACATTATGCTTTTAATGAAAGATTGGGAAAATTGTTGCTAAATTTTGCTTTAAAAATAAGTGAAAGGCAGCATGTTAAAGTACTGTAATTATACCTGTCCTTCCTGTTCCCCATTTCTGGTGGATAGGGGCCTGAAATGTGTTTCCTAATTTTGAAAAAGCATACATGATACCAGAATTACTCTCTTACAGCATTGAGATGTGGTCCAGACCTTTCACTCTTTCCTGTCCTCATCCACTCTGCAATTGGACCGTATTGATACCATTCACTGTTTCTTCCCAGGCCAAAAGAGAAGAAGCAGATGGCAAAGAGAGAGAGAATCTCTTCCTTCCTGTAGTATCTTGCTCTTTTGATTGTTAACTGGAGAAACTCAGAGCAGTTCTCTACTTTTTTTATTCCTGTATCCCATGCTCTTCAGGGGACATCCAAGATGTGCATCTGTAGAGGCAGGGAGAAGTTTGTGGAGCAGCCCACAAGTTCCTTGGCTACATCCTGGAGCATACCTTTCCTAGAGTTTGAGACATGCTGTAGAGGGAGTCCAGAAGTTAACACAGTGGGAGCGAGCGTGGCTACCCAGTGGTTAAGCTGGCTTTAATGAGAAATTCCATAGCCAGACCAAGAAAACTTTATCAAAAACATTTTCAGTTTTTCTCCAGTCCTATTGAGTTTTCTTTTAAACAGGAAAACAATAGGACTCTTCCCAGAATTGCTGCAAAATATTTATGTTTTGCTTCAAAACCGAGTTGATTAAGAGGTTGTAATTTTAGCAATCTTTAATCTGTTTAAATACAAAAGAAACAAATGGCAAATCAAACTTCTATTGCTTTAGCTTTTCGGGAACTATTTCAAATAGATTTTGCTGAGCAAGTGAACAGCTTTGAGGGGAAATTAATTCTTTAAATGGAAAGGATGTTCTTAGCTAAATTAATGTATTTTCATTAAATATGAAATAATGTTTTCTAATTGTATAATTAATTTCTGTCACATTTTTAAATTAATTAAAATACTTATGATATGACAGTTTAAGCACAACTACGGAAGACCTTATAATCTTTAATTCTTCTCTTCATGCCTGTATCTTAACAGGGGGAGTTTGTCTCCTGTTTGCTGTCACTCTTGCGACAAATGACCGATAGACATTATCAGCAGCTTCTTGATAGCTTCAATACAAAGGAGGACCTGAGAGTAAGTAACAGAAATGTTTTTCTACTTGTTCAAGTCGCCATTAGATGTAACAGTTTCTCTAATTAGATTCCCTTTTAAATTTCTCCCTTTCAGATACTTCTGTGCTTTGATGAAACATATTTAAATGCAATCTGTTTTATAGATTAGCTAACTTTTACCCAAATTTCCATATGTACGAAGGTCAACTCTTGTTATGAGTTTAGGATTCTATTGCTTCTGCGGTGACAGATAGAGTAGGGAATGGAGGACTGTATAATTGTTTTAAAGCAATAAACTTAACCTCAGATCTTGTTTTATAGATAATGGCAGTCTAATGTTACACAGCTCTGCTTGATTCTTTCTGATATCCAGTTATTTGTTTGTCTTATTTATTTACTTATTCATTTATTTATGTAGGCAAGCAGACAGTTTGAGAAAAGCATATTCAAAAAACTCTCTGTTTTTCTTAACAGCATAGCAGGTCCATTGGCATATTGTAATGTTCTTCTTGTTTGATTATGGAAAAGAGTAGCTGCAGAACTTTTTCAGGGCAGCTTGTACCAATTTTATTGATGGACTTAATGGGTTCGTGGAGATTCATTATTTTTAATTCCTTTTTGGAAGAGGAGGATGGATTAAAGAGGAAAAAAGAAAGATGAAAAAAGTAAAGGCAAGGTTAAGGTTACTTGCATAAAGATACAACACCAAGGCTTCCACTCTGCTAAACCCTGAGAAACTAGTATAGAACCGCATTTGGACTATATAATAAATCTTGTTCAGGCAATGACCCAAATAGGAAAGTCATGACATCATAGTATAGTTTTTTGATGTTACTTTGGAAGTTATGATTTGTAAACTCAAGTATGACTGAAACTGGAAGCACAGTCATGGTGCAATTCCAGATTTTCTCAAACTTCTGATAGCTGTTTAGAGCTGTTCTGAAGAGCGAATACGATTCATTAGTGCCTTTTCTTTGTAGTAAAATAATCATATTGAGTTTGAAAGATAGAAAAAAATACTACTGAGAAAGTTATTTCTATCATGAGGAAAAATTACTACCATAGAATTGTAGAATGGCTTAGGTTAGAAGCATCCTTAAAGATCATTGAGCTCTTTTCCCTCTGCCATTGGCAGGGTCACCTGCTATTGAATAGATCAGGCTGCCCAGAGCCCCATCCAGCCTGGCCTTGGCCCTCCAGGGATGGGCCATCCACAACTTCTCTGGGCAACATGTTTCAGTGCCTCACCACTTATGAGTAAAGAATTTTTTCCTAACTTCTAACCTTAATTTCCCTTTCTCTTAGTTTAAAGCTATTCCCTCTTCTCCTATTAAAAAAAACAACAAGAACAACAAAAGATCTTCTACCTAAAAGTTAAACCGGGGGGACATTTTTGTACTATTACTACTGTAATAGTAAAGCAACCATCTGTTTTCACACAGCAGAGGTAATTACCTAATTGTTAGCTAATTATTCATATATGTTGTGGAACCTGACTTTTTTTATTGAAAATATTTTCCCTGCTGTTTGAATTCTGAGCCGATATATATTCTTAGGTTTAGATTTTTATGTTTGCTGAATGTTTCAAACTTGATTCCTACGTTTGGTATATCTGTGAAATACAGAGTTGAGTTTATTGAGACTTCCGTGATTCTAGAACACGAAAATCTCTAGAATTATTGCTTGAATGGTGTTTGATTGGTGGCACATTTATATTCACTGCACATACATATGCTATTATTATACAAAGACATTTGGGAAGTAGCTATAGCTAGTGCCATCAGCTGTCAAAATAGAGGTTGTAAGAGTTCGAGTCCAGAGTTTATTATTTCCATTCTGATCTCATCAAATCAGCATCAATTCCACCAGTGATTAAGTGGAAATATGTTTGATCATAATTAATTCTAGCACTCCTCTTCTGAATCTTAAGTAATATAAAAAGTAGATTTTTTGTTAACTTGGAAATATCAAATATCGCTGAAATGTGAATAACAGGAAGAGGGAAAGATGACAGCTAATGTGTTTGTCTGACACTGCTGTTAATCATGAAGTGACTGTATTTCTTAGGCTGTCTTAAACAGCCTTGCCACTTGCTGTATTTTGCTTTGTTTGCCAAGAGTGGAAATTCTTTTGTATTTTGTACTGCTTTAAGGCATGCTCTTTAGGAACTGACATCAAGATGAGTAAAATAAGATTTAGAGTGTAAATACTTGTGATAAGACATTTTTATTGGAGATGGTTTTAGAGACTGAAATAGTAACCATAGTTATTATTCTCATAGCTAGCACGTATGCTGGGATTTAAGCATCAGTGGTAACCAGCATCAACTTGTTGCAGTTTTGAATCCTCTTTTTGCACCAGTTTTGATCAGCTATATCAAATTGGATTAGATCTTCTTTAAGCTGCATTGCAAATTACAGATATAATGCAGAGTTTGCAGTGAAATGTCTGAGTGTAACTCAGGGCTTTGAATTGCTATCTGCCGTGCTTTTTTTGCTTTGATTACTTCTGTTTGTAGGCATCCCTCTGTTCTGAATGATTGGGCACTGATTTCACAAGGTATTTCTTCTTTCTTTGAATAATTCTCAAAGTAACTATATTTAGTGCTTGCATTAGTGCATGTTTGCACAGCATTTGTGCTACTATTCAAAAATTATCTCCATCAAACCACTTCTCCAAACAAAAATTCAGTCGTGTAGGTACTTGTGAAAAAGAAAATGATTGTCATTTATCCTATTAAATGTATCTTCAGTTCTTCTTGAGAACAGTTTATAGCAAATTATTACAGACCATTTCTAGTTTGCTCAACACAGTATAGCAAAATGGAGTTTGAAAGAATTACAGCAATTTAAAAACGACACATATCTACATATTTTTATATGACAGACATCTGAGTGATGCTTTAAATAAGTGGTAGTTTACTGAAAGTTTTTTTCTATTTTTGAAATATGTTTACTTTAAGTAATTGACACAATGACTATTTTTATTTTAGTCACATCTTCAGGAGAGTCATTTATTTTCCACAGAAAGTAGAAGATGGAAAAAGCGTTTTATATTTAAAAATATGCAAACGATGTAAGAAAGAGATGTCAGGAGATTAATGACTGAGTGGCAGCACCAGAGACTATTTCATCCTCTGTTTGAAACACCTAATTTAATAAAGCAGTAATTTTAAATGATTTCTTTTGTTTATACTTCAGTATTATTTTAAAAATATGCTCATTTTGCTTACCACAAAATATCATCATCTTCTCATAAATAAATTTTATAGCAATTTACATAACAGAGCTCCCTTGTAGGCGGATACATTTGTTGCCACAAAAAAGCTCAGATCTAGTTTATGACAAAAGTTAACAGAGGAAATTATAAATAGGAGGTGAGAAGTAGGAAAGTGAATGAGAAAACAGTATATGTTAGCATAATGCAGCTTTGACCACAGCAAAATGGCTTTGGTTAATGTGAGTGGTTTTTTAATTATCGGGTTAAAACCTGTCAGGCCTAATCTTTATCCGCTACTGGATAGCGGATGGATACATAGATAACGTATCAGAATAGATATAACAGATATATAGGAGAGAACTGATGGAGGAAAAGATCATATTTTCTTGGGGCTCTGTGTGAACTTTACCTGCTCTTTGTTCCCTTTCTTCCAGCAAAAGGAACCCAAGCAGGGTACGACAGGTGCCAAAGCCTAACACCGGGTGCAATTTATTATGCTGTTCTCTAGTGGCTGCTGGGACAAGGCTGTGGGGTTGGCTAACATGGGGAATGTCTCTGGTGAAGAAGCTCAGAACTAGCCACCATTCTTCTGCTGCTATGCAAATGTATCCACTCATGCATGCATGTACACACTGTGGGACATCTAAAAGGATTTGGTGCTGGAGCAGATAGCTCTAAATCAAATATTTGGGTGGCTTATGATGTAGGCAGATGCAGTGAAGGAGAGATCTGGGGAACAAATCCGGATGGATATGTTTGCCTGGCAGAGACAGCTGTCAAACCGTCTTCCTTGTAGACTCCTTGGCACTCTGCAAAAATCTCTAGGATGCTGTACAAAGACCTGATAAGAAGTAACTTGATAACTGCAGTGCAAACCAAGACACTGAGGATCAAGCAATTAGGTGGACTGTTGTCCCAAACTGAAATGCTAATACAGATTTATCCTGAGAAATAAGGTGTAGAGTCTGACCTACTTTAAAGAAGATTTTGTGTGTATTATATTGATAAACGTAAAAGAAATTAAAAAATTTTTGTTTATTAACTGAATAAGTAGTTTCTGGTCTCTCAGAAGGCAGTGCTTCTCACTGAATCACAGTGAGAATGAATCACAGATTCATAATTTCATTACACAGGAAACTGAAATGGCTTTAAACTGAAAGATGGGAAATTTAAATTAGATGATAAAAGGAACTTCTTTACTCAGATGGTGATGAGGGACTGGAATAGTTGCCTGGAAAAACTGTGAATGTCCCATCACTGGAAGTGTTCAAGGCCAGATTGGATGGCGCCCTGGGCAGCTTGATCCTGGTGGGTGGCAACCCTGCCTATGGTAGAGGGGTTGGAAATAGTTGATCCTTAAGGTCCGTGCCAATCTAAGCCTATGTAAACAACATTCTATGACTCGTGAAGTATTAAGCTAGTCAACTGACATTTTTTTGTTTGGTAATTTTAGTGCTTATAATGGATTCCTAGAGAAATGTATTATCAAATATGCACAAACTTAATCACAAGAGTTTTAATCATTAATTATTAGTTATTAATATTAATTATGTTAGTAGAAATTTAATAGTTGTATCTTGCAACTCTTGCTAAAGCTATTCTTTTCTAAAATAGATTAGGAATTTTCATGCAGTTATACTTTAGCCTTGAATTGCGCTGCATTATGTTTGTATGTTTTTTGCACACTTATTGTAACATAGACAAATCTTCAATCTTGGGCTTTTCAAATATATATTTTATATCTAATAAATCACATATCACTGAATTGATGACACGGGTTCTATTAATATGAGAAAAAAATGGCCTAATATTCCTAATACAAAATATAACAGCAGTGTCTACATTTACTTTGTTTTTGAGCTTCCCTGGAATAAAAAGCTTATTCTGTTCTTAACCTAGCTGCCTAAAGAAATGAAGCATATGTGATATTCCTTTCCATCTGTCGTTCTTTCTGTAACAACTTTTAAACAAGACTATGAATTTCATCAGGCTTTTGCACTGGCCTGCTGGTTCTCAAAGGCACTAGGTTTACACCTCTGCACATGTGGGGTTTTAAGTGATCCTTAAACCATTTGGTGGTGTTCCCCAGGGAACAGTACTGGTGTCTACCCTTTTTAATATCTTTATTGGTGACCTGAACGAGGGGCTTGAGTGCACCCTCAGTATGTTTGCAGATGACAAGAAACTGAGAGGAAGCGTTGATCTGCCTGAGAGTAGGAAAGCTTTTCATAGGGATCTGGAAGGCTGGATAGCTGGACTGAGGCCAGGGAAATGAAGTGCCAGATCCTGCACTTTAGCCACAATAACCTCACATGATGCTACAGGTTTGGGGCAGACTGACTGGAAGACTGCGTTGAGGAAATGGACCTGGGGGTTGCATTGACATGTTGTTGAACATGACCCAGTGTGCCCAGGTAGAAAAGAAGGCCAATGGCATCCTGGCTTGTATAAGAAATAGTGCAGTCAGGAGGAGCAGGGAGGTGATTGTTCCCTTGTACTCAGCTGTGGTGAGGCGGCATCTTGCGTACTGTGTTTGGTTTTCAGTCCCTCACTACAGGAAAGACATTGAGACTGGAGCATGTCCAGAGAAGGGCAACAAAGCTGGTGAGGTATCTGGAGCACAAGTCTCATGAAGAGCAGCTGAGGGAACTGGGATTGTTCGGTCTGGAGAAGAGGAGGCTCAGGGGAGAACTTATCATTCTCTACAACTGCCTTGAAAGGAGGTCATGGTGAGGTGTGGGTCGGCCTCTTTTCCACGTAACTAGGGATAGGGGATAGGGGTAGGGATAGAAGGAACGGCCTCAAATTGTGCCAGGAGAGGTTCAGGTTGGATATTAGAAAAATTTCTTCTCTGAAAGAGCGGTGGGGCACTGGAGCATGCTGTCCAGGGATGTGGTTGAGTCACCATCCCTGGAGGTGTTCAAGAAAAGTTTAGATGTTCTAAGGGACATGATTTAGTGGGAAAATATTGGTGATAGGTGAATGGTTGGACTAAATGATCTTAGAGGTCTTTTCCAACCTTGGTGATTCTATGATTCTTTGGTTTCCCAACAGCAACCATTTGGTCTCTTCAGGTCGGCAGCCATTCAGTAGCTCTGTAACAGCAGCAACGTGTATTGTGTCTGGACAGTAGACAGTGTGGAAGAATGGGGGAATTACTGTGAGGTGACAAACAGCAGCATTTGGGGCATTGCCATATTGTTGTGATAACGGCACAGAACTGCAGAAGTTACTGCAAAGGGAATGGAGGTAAACCCTAAAGGAAAAAAGGAGATGATAAAGTATTGAAATTTAATAAGGTGGAAAACTATATTTAGGCAGTCTGGAATAAATCTGTTGGTTATGAAGCTACTTGTTTATTTGTAAAGCTGGTCACCTGCTTTCAAACACTGTATTATCTGCATTGAATCACATTTATACTCTCTAATACAGAGAAATTTTTGGCAACTTACTCAGAAAACAGGTTGTCTCTTTTATATAATCTTCTCTGGTGGGTGGGTGCTGGGATCTCAGCTGCCTTTCCCAGCGCCTGCATTCATCCCCCTTTACAGTGATTTTCTAATGAAAGACATCTGTTATGCAATACCCATCTACACTTTGGTAAATGTACTTGAGAATATATTCTGGTGTTCAGAATTATTTGATATCCTCTGGTTGTGTCTTCCTCTCATCCCTGTTTGAAGGTCTGTCTCTGCAAGTGTTGTTAGCGGAATCAATATGAAACATTTCAAGGTCAGATGCAACACTGGTTCTGTTAGGTGAATTGTATTACTTGCCTCATTCTTCTCATGATATCAGAAGCTCCATTTGACTTACTAAAAATTTGTAGACAATATTATACACAATCAAGATCAACTATTAGAAATATTACTCAATTTATAGTTTTACTTATCAAAGAAAAATCTAAAAAACTCGTTCTGGGAAGAATAGTTTAATTTAGTTGTGTACTAGTGAGTTAAATGACAGGAGATGATAACACTAAGCTCGTAAACAGTGCTTTCTAAATTCAGAGTAGCTCACATACATTCAGTATTTTTATAGATTGAACAGAAGAGGCAGAGAGGTTAAGTGATCTGTATACAGACAGGCAGCTGCAATAACAGTTCAGGGGTCTGAACACAACTGTTGACTTTACCAGTATTTGCAAACCCAGTGTTACAGTTGTCCTTACATTCTCTTTCTTTCCCACCAAATAATGCCTCTTTTAAAATAAGTCTTGAATGTGATGAAAACCTGACATGATTAAGGAGGTATTCAGAATTCTGTGGTGTTTGTAAAGTGCTCTTTTGATTTGCAAAGCGTTCTCGGGATCACGTTCGTGGAAGTGTATGGGTGGAAACCAAATGCATCTTTATTGTGTGTATTGCTGTCATTCAAGTAGCAGATTAAATTATTTTCCTCTTCTTAAGAAAAAAAAAAAAAAGAATGTAATGCTATTTGAAGCTTTCTTGGGGAATAAAAAATTTAAAAAAATATTCTGGGATATGTTGAAAATAAATGTTCAGGGTTTCAGGGTTATATTTCTATTCTGCTATTACTATAATGATTTTACTTTGTCTCTGACTAAAATATTTCTAAAGCTCACTGCTCTTTATAAAGCATAAAAGCCATAAGACTACTTCTTTTCTTTCCAAAGGATTTCCTGCTACAGATTTTCACTGTATTTCGGATACTGATACGACCAGAGATGTTTCCCAAAGACTGGACAGTGATGCGATTGGTTGCGAACAAGTAAGACATTGCATAAAAGTGTGTGAAGATCACGATGTAAATAAATACAGTTACAGTATGTATATAATAAAATAAGCAAAATATGGCTTATAATGCTGGCTGCAATTTTTCATTTCAGAGTTTAAGATTTGATTAAAGTTTTTAAATTGCTGCACTTATTTTACATAACAGATTTATGATAGTCATATGCTCTGTATTTCAGTAAGCACACATAACTGGAAACTGAAAAATACTTTTACAGATTGAAGATGCTAAGCATCAGCAGCTTTGTTTTCCACATAGCAAATGACAAATCTCAACAGAAGTTCATCTCAACTCTGACTGTTAAAATGCTGAGTTAGTAGATATCTCTTTGCACTCCAGAATAAATTGTCTGCTATAACATCATTAACAGTGTTTCTGCATATTTAGAATTTAGAGAAAAATCACAGATTGAAAATCACAAATCAACACAGGAAACAGTAGCATGGGGTTCTAGGAATTCCTTACTGATAGTCTGAAATACTGGGATGGCCCTTGAGCCGTTCTTCCTTTGCTCTAGCCTTATTTTTACAGAAGCAAGTTCCCAGCATTTCTGAGAAGTCATTATAGTAAGTCTAAAACAATTGAATTTTATTTTGTCAGTGTCACCAGCTATCCTTCTGTGTAAGCTTAAGTTGTGATCAGATAAGCCGGCTGACCAGTCAATAGAATTATCTAACCATTGGAATCAGCAGAAGAGGGGGGTTGTATTGAGCAGACAGAGGAATCCAGACTTTGGGATTTACATGAACAACAATGCCTGTTGAATTGGTTTTTAGTCTGCATTGCACTTACCAGCACCTAAAGGAATTTGAATTCATAGTGCTATGCAGACAACTAAGAACAATCTAATGGTTGCAGTTAAATCTGATAAAATTATGATCCTGATGAATGTTGTGTGCATGCGTGGTATTTGTTTGAACTTTATCATGACTTGATAAAATAACATTTTTGCTCATTTTTATTAAATAATTCAGTAATACTAATCTTACATAATTTGAATTTTAGTAAAAAAATGTTAATAATCAGAGAATACATATGATGCATCTGGTAATCATGCTTAAGATATAAACTGAGATATACAGGAAGGAGGGAAATACATAGGTATTCTTAGACTAAGCACATCTTCTAAGAAGTTGTTACATATTCCAGAAACAGCTGGCTTGGCAGATGGCTTTGCAACAGCTGACATGTACAAAACTAAGATTTAGGAATGACCTTGATGCGTGTTTCTTGGACTGGTGGTGTTCAGATATGCTAAAGATGTTGCTGTCAAGTTCTGCAAAAGAATGTGCTTGCATTTGTATTCTGGTTAGCATCAAACATTTTTTATTAATCCCTGTCAGTTGGTTTTGACCATCTCTGGTCAAACTGTGGCTCAAACTATGCACGTCTGTCAGGCATGGAAGACAGACAGAATTTGGCAAACTGACCCTATTAATGTGCAATTGCATAAACTTTACTTGCAGCAAATGTTATGTAAGCACTTATTTACAAATATAGCGTTTAATAATTTTATTTCCTAGGTATATTCTCCTTTGTGGGAGAAATTATGCTTTGTGTTGTGAAAGAGAGTGTTGGTTGGGTGTTTGGAGTATTAAAAAGTTTGTGTGCAAACCGAAGAATCATCATTAGCATTCTTTTCTATCATTGGCTTAATTTCTCTTTCTTTTTGAGAGCGCAGAAGAGAAAATCCACCTCAATTCTTAGCTGCGGACAGAGTTTTTCAGGACTAGTTTTTCTGAATGGGAATGCCTTCCTTTCACTTGTTTCCCTACTGCCATTTTTGAAGCTGTCTTCCTTCATCTTCCCTGAGGAATTCAAAAGCAAAGAGACATGAAAGTGATAGCTTTGCTGAGATTTTCCCAACCCAAAGTCTTTCAGTAGGAAGGGAAGATACCAAAGGCAGGATGAGAGGTTATGGCACTGCCTGCACCAAGGGCAGAAGCACTTGAGCAGTTGAGAACTTGAGCAGTTCTCCTCTAACATTGCTTGCAGAGCCAGAACACTTCCAGTGATCTGAGTCACTTTGTGATTGAATGCAAAACGTCTTGAACTTCATGTCTATGAGGAAAAAATGTAGCCCATCCTTTTAAGAGCATAATCAAGTAATTCATTTAAAAATTTGGCTGTTTTCTCACTCCTTCTTGCCAGGAATAAAATTGCTGTCATGCTTCCTGTGTCACACAGCTGCATTCTCACCTGCCTGGGCTCCAGCCTGAGAAACAGGCACCGATCTGAAGGCAGTGCGTATCTTGGGAGCTTCTCCCATCACTGCAGTTGTATCACCAGCAGCACTGCCTTTTCTCCCCACTCCCCAGAGTCATATGAATATTCAATCTGTCTGGTATTTACAGGAAGAGAGATTTAGCCTGTCTGAGCCTAGGAAAAAAGATGAGTCTCAGAAAGGATATAATCGGGTAATAAGCTTTTCCTGAAGGGGGAAAAAGTTTTCATTTGGTCTCTTATTTATAAATGCAGAACTTCATTTACCTGAAAGATTTTTAGATTTAAAAGCCATCAGAGTATTTCAATATATAATAATTATATTAAAAAAATAATTGCTGTTCTCTTGCTTCTAGAATTTTTTATTTCTTGTTGCACTATTGTCATTAATTATGTAGCATCTGATACTTGGATGCTGTCTGAGATAAAACAGAAGGGCAAGTACTGTGAGCTAAGAAGATAAATGTGGATCTATCCAGAAATTAGGATACTTTATGATGATGCAGCACTCATGGTCTGTAATTCTGAATGTCTGAATACCCACGATGAAAAAACATTAATGACTAGCATTGAGAACCACCATGTGACTTCTTCTAAAGTTTGAGAAACAAAGTAACATAAAAAGACAGACAGAATCACAGAATCACAGAATGACAGAATTGTAGGGGTTGGAAGGGACCTGCAGGGATCATCGAGTCCAACCCCCCTGCCAAAGCAGGTTCCCTGCACCAGGGAACCCTACACCTACTAAATCAGACAAATGGTTCTTTATTTGAGTTGTGCTCTGTGGGGGTAGGAGAAATACATGCAACAAATCCTTAATGTTTATTGACTTCTACTAGTTGAGCAATGAGACATAAATTAACTCTGTTTAAAACACATGATCATGCACCATTTCTGTTGAGTTAATCAGGATACATTCCGCAAAGCAAAATGATTATTTATGGCTATCTAATATTTGGAAAAGGGATCTCTGTGGTGAGTGACTAATTGTTTTTAATACATTCTAAAGAAAATACCATCTTCATTTCTTCTTCATTTGTTTCATTATGGAATAGAGCTGCTTTCTACGTAATCTAGGCAGTAAGTTAGGCTGGACTAAAATTGAAGCTTTTGCATAACACCTTCATAATGTCTGTCTCCACTGGACATAACGGGGTAATGGTTATTCCCTTAGTTTTCCCTTAGTATAGGAGAAGAATCACTTGTCAAATGCTTTAGTTGCCTGGCATCTTTTGAGAGCACTGAACAGACTCAGCTAAACTCCAGATGTGCCATGTTTTGTTAACAATTGAGAAGGCTAGCAGAAAGGAAAGTGAGGTTCCTATGACATGCTGAGTAAGTCTGATATTTGTAACATACTGCACCTACATATTATGTAATAAGGAATGAATTTTTCAGTTCCCTTGCTATTGAAGAAGTTTTTGTTTAAAGATTTCTGTGAGATTAACTAATATATATTCTTAGAGCATTTTCCTGAATGGCAGAGAAGCTAGATCTCCCAATTCTCACTTCAAATTCCGTGAGCATACAAAATGAATGCATGAATATGATTATAGAAAATCATTGATCTGTAGAATAAGATTTACTCTAATGTATTGTTTATAATAAAATTACAAACACATCTGCTGACAGTTGGGCATATTGACTTTAAATAGAAAGTCCTTTTGGTTATCCAATTCAATGACAACTGGAAGACAAGACTATTATTATTTTAAAATATTCAAACAATGCACAGTAAAGGAATCATGACAACAAATTAACATTAGTTTCATCATTATGGCTGCTTTGAAGAATCCTGTTAGCTCCCATGGTGTGGGAGTTTGAGACTCCTACACTGAACAAAAATTCTTGCTTGAATGTAATACACAGTGTTGCCAACAGCATTCCTGGTTGTATGTAATACAAACAATTGCTTTCAACTGAAGCCATAAAAATTCATCTGAACTGTTCAGTCTGTCACAAAGTGTGTGTGCACACAGATATATAGATACAGTGGAAGGAGTATACACGGAAGTGAATCTCTGTTCATGTTGTTAATTTATGAAATATGAAAGACAATTTCTTCTTTTTGAACATCTCTGTGCTTTGAATGATTTTTGAAAGGGAAGGATAAAATGGGAAGTCTGTGTTCCATATTTGCCCCATACCAGAATGGAAAAAGAAAACTTTTGTTTTCTACAATTGGCTGCCCAAGCAAATTCAAGTTACCAGAGCACAGTCCAAGTGCCAAACCAGTTCTTGAGCTTATAAGGACTGCTGTGGACTCCTGAAAAATCTTGCTATAGAAATAATTGGGTGGAGAAGTCGCTCTGACAGAAGTGTCCTGACCAGACCTTGGGTTAGCATTCTATGTATGAGCCCTGAATAATGTAATAGCTACAAGCAGGTGTTTTCTCATGTAAAACAATGAACAATTTTGTGGCAGGAAGAAAGGAAAGTTTGTCTCAAGCTCAATGTTTTCTCGATAGATATTCAATTAGATTTTAAATAAGTGTGTGCTATTTTGAAATTGTTGGCTGGAGAGCAACTTGGAATGTGAATATTGTACTGGATCACTCAGCTGTTCATCTGATCTCAGGTTGCTGTCCCTAATTTGTGCATTTTTTAATTCTTTTCTTTATAGAATCTATTTTTTTCTTTTCTTTCTTTTCTTTCTTTTCTTTCTTTTTTTTTTTTTTTTTTTTTTTTTTTTTTTTTTTTTTTTTTGCTTGTTTGTTTTTGGGGGGGAGAGGATCCATATGCTTTGCAATGCATAGCAATATTTTCTGTCCTTCCTGATTTTAGTAGCTTGAGTTAATTCAGTTTGTGGGTCAGAAAATTGCCATCATTGTTCTGTGCTGTTTTTGTTTGTTTAATCTACTACAGATGCACTCTCACTCTGCAGGCCTACATTTTATCACCCAATCCATATGATATCTCTGGTTAACAAAGCAAAGTGGAGCTATGTTGCCTATAGCAACAAACACTTGCATTGCAGTTATTCCGATATCTCAGGAAAATTCTGAGAAAGTCTCCTAAAAATTACAGTTAAAATTTCTACTCTAATTATTTCTCTTATGAATTTAAGCAGATTTTAGACTCTTAAGTTAGTATTTAAGACTCCTTAGTTTCATCTGCCATGTGAATGTGGCAAGAAAGGATAGAAATACTTCTGTGTACTATAAACTTGGCAGTATGATTGTGTTTCTGGGGATATTTTGTTATTTTGTCACGTATACCATTTTTCGGAGATTACTTTGCACTGTAGGTTGAAATTGTACTGACCTGTTCACCAGAACATCTTCCTGAAATGCACAAACTATTTTCATTTTGTGAAACACGTGGGATGTGAATTAAATCATGCACGGTAACAAGATGAGGTGATTGTTTTTGTTACCATGCATTCATTCTTAGCTTTGATTATGTTAACATTTTGCTAACATTTTGCTTTGTCTTCCATGCCGCAACAGGAAGTGATGTACAGTATAATTCCCTGTTGCTGTAAGAGTGGGATAAACTGTAAATGAGCACTAAACGTGGAAGGCTACTTGGACAGAAAAGCTAAGATACAATGTGCATGCTGAAAAAATAGTATGTATGGAGATTACCTTTGAACAATATAAGTAGATCTAAGGAAATCTGAGACTCGAGCCATGGTCTACAGTCTGAGGCTCAATTTTTGCAGGTGTTCAGACACATCAAATCAGAATGTAGAGCATGACAGTCATTTTAGAAGTTGAGAAATGGAAGTGAACAGTTGAGCTAGCGATAACCTAAGTGATGTATAGCCATTTTATGTTTATAAAATTGAAATCTTTCAAAAATGCCTGAAGAAAAATATGATTTATCTCCTAGATGTGTTGGTTAATGTATAACTGCTCACTGTTGTGAAGCTGAAAATATATCCTTAAATATATATATATATATTGTTGTTACTGTATTTAGTAAGACACATTTAGTCTTAAATTCATTGAAAAAATGAGAAATGAAGTATGAAGAGTGGAAAGGGAAACAAATTTTAATATTGCAACAGGATACAGGTTGATAAACATTAAAAGAATTTTTGAATGTATTAACATTCAACAGATAGCAATTACATGAAATACTGCAGATGTAATCTTTTTTTGCAAGAGGTCTTTAAACCGTTGACTGTGGTGAGCTACAAGAGTGAGACAGTGACAAGATTGTTCGGTGTTAATTTTTTTCCTCTCCCATAAGCATCCACTGCTGACTGCTTTGAAAAAGATTGGCTTATATGGATTTTTGATTTCACCAAACGAGTCAGTAGTCATGAATGCAGCAGGTCAGCTTAAAGGTTCGCTTATTGAAACCGAATATATCTAAGTAATCCTTAAGGATGATCTAATTCTGTGGATTCCTAAACATGCATCTTGGTAAATCTTGTTTGCTTGCTTGTAAAGAAGATTGTCATTGACATCTGGAGACAGCCACCAGGAAAAGATTTTGGTTGCCCATGTTCATCTAAGGGCAGTATAAATCAGGGAAATGTCAGTGTATGATCAATGTACAACCATTTGCAATAGTCAGAAAAGAGATCTTTCTGGCCTCATTCATGCAATTGTGCATTTACGTATGGTCTTTAAAAAGACTTATCCACAGTACTGTCACTGTTGTACACGTGATAATTACTGGATATTTTATACTGAGAATCTCTGTCTGTGTATTTTCAGGACCAAGAAAGTTCAAAGCAAATTGCCCAACTGTTTATATCACTGTATGTATTAGCAGTCAATGTGATATCATCATTATTTGCATAACAAAATTAATGATTTGTCTTTCTGATAAGTTATACTGTTCTGTATAGAACACCCATTCCTTTTCTTGATGTTCTGGTTTTCTTTCAACAAATGCTGTTAGCAGTCAGGCATTTGTATATTTTTAAAATGCAGTATTTAATGTCACTCTGCATTGTACACCTATTTTTTCATTGAAAAAAAATTCTGGTTCTGAGTATTACTTATGAATTTCCACTTAATGAAAGCTACTTTCTTTTATTCTTTTCGTTCCAGTGTGATCATCACTACAGTCTTGTACCTTTCAGATGCACTTCGTAAAAACTTCTTAAATGAAAACTTTGATTACAAGGTAGAGTAAATATGTCTAACAAAAGATAGATATAGCACCTGCTGCTGCATCGTCCAGTGGCCTGGTTGTTATTAGATAGTCCAGCATCTGAACACCTATAACTTTTGCTATATCAGCAACTCCCGATGTTCAGAAATTAAATGTTTTCTTAAATATAAGACTGGCCTAAAAATTGGGAGTGCTGTGTTTTGTTCTGTTTTGTTTTTTAATTTGTTTATTTTTCATTTTGTTATTTTAGTCTCTGCAGTAGACTATTTACAGGTTTTTTTTTTGTTTGTTTTTATTCTATGTGGAAGTTTCAATATGGTTCTAAAAACATGCTCACAAACATTTCTGTATTTACAGCATGAGAAACAAGGCCTGGCTTTAGCTTTGTCCAGTGAGGCCTGCAGCTGTTATCTGTTGAGACTGGGAAATAAAACTGTAAAGGCGAACAGGCCAGAAAATGACAGTTCTGCCATGTGATAGCTTTTAAGTTTTCCAAACTTAGAAAGTAAATTTTTCTGGTTCACAGATGTAAAAAATAATCATAAATATCTGCAACTCTGAAACTTCTGCATTTAAGAGATGTAAAATATGTAAAATAGATTTATTTCTGCTGAGTATTTTGGTGCTGATGAAAAGTGTACTTCTGTGCAATGAAATTTAATCAAGAATAATTTGAGTAATTTATTATTCAAGTGATGTCATTTGAAAATTTGCAACTTGAGTGGTCACAATATGGCAATATTGAGAAAATAAAATAACCAAATGCTATCTGCTTATTGTAGATATGGGATTCCTACTTTTTTCTTGCTGTAATTTTTATAAACCAGTTATGTCTTCAACTGGAGATGTTCACTCCTTCCAAGAAAAAAAAGGTTTTAGAAAAGTAAGTATTGCTTTCAATGCCTAGAAAACTGTAATAGATCAAGCGCTTCTCAAAATGTAAGATAGGGGAGGTTGCAAAAAGTCCTACAAGAAAGTCACATAACAATTCCTGAATGATATTTAATTCTGGCCCTTTGTATTGAGATGATAGCAGCGTTCATGGAAGTGCCTAAATTAATTCAGATATGGGAGCAAAATATCTATGTTGTAGCAGTGCCACCACTAATTTCCAGTTCATGTGTTAGTTAATACGGAGTCATTCAGGTATCTCTGCTAGTTGTTTCTTTAAGTTAGTGCAAAACTATTTATTTTGAGTGAGCTACAGCATATTGTTGCGAAAGATAGGTTCTGCTTCATAGTTGCATTGCTGATATACAATCTTGAGAAGAAATAAGTACTTTTGACAATATTGTGAATGCACTGGATTTTAGGAATATAGTTTTAGCTGGATACAATGTGAGGAGCAAGAACTTGGAAGAAATCATCACTTCTGAAGTATTTTTTTATGAGCTACAAATGAGACATTTCATTTAACTATGTCACAGAATGCTAGAGGAACTTGATTTTCTTAAATGATCTTTCACTGTTTTGCTTTATTTTTAATGTATTCTAGATATGGTGACATGCGGGTAACAATGGGATGTGAAATCTTCAGCATGTGGCAGAATTTAGGTAAGGAGTTAAAAGACATTTTCAGTAGCCGAAAAAATAAAAAGCAAATATTATTACTTCAGTTATTAAACACAGTTACCAGTAGTAGAGGAGTTGGGATTGCCCATACTGTGCTCACTTTGAGGTGAATGCTCCTCAAGTGCTGTGTTCAGTTTTCAGTCCCTCACAACAAAAAAGGCATCAAGGCTCTGTAGCATGTTCAGAGAAGGGCAATGAAGCTGGTAAAGGTTCTGGAGCTGAGGAACAGCTGAGGGAATTGGGATTTTTCAGTCTGGGGAAGAGGAGGCTCAGGAGAGAATGAAGGGGGGTGTGTGGTGAAATGGGGATTGACCTCCTGCATAGCAAGTGATAGGGCAAGAGAGAAGAGCCGCAAGTTGCACCAGTGGAGGTTCAGGTTGGATATTAGGAAGAATTTCTTTTCCAAAACAGTGGTTAGGCATTGGAACAGGTTGCCCAGAGAAGTAATGGAATCATCATCTTCAGAGGTGTTTAAGGAAAGGGTAGATGTAGTACTAAGGGGCATGGTTTAGTGGGGTATATATTGGTAATATTGGTGGTAGGTGTACAGTTGGACTAGATGATCTTAGAGGTCTTTTCCAACCTTTATGATTCTATGGTTATATAAAGCCTTGTTTCAAGTATCAGAAAACCCTAGTCATTTGTAGCTAAATCAATTGTAAGCACTGATACAGTATTGAACATATCCCTGTTTCTTCAGAGAGAACTAAAAGGAACCTGTCAAAGAAAATTAGAAGAGAAAATACTGCTCATTTTGGGCAGAATTTTTATGCCTGGATGTGTAATTATGCTCACAATTTTAGTTCTGTTGCCAAACAGTTTAAGGAACATGCATATTTCTTAATTCTGAAACTCTCTTGAGATGCTGGATTTGCATCAAATCTTCCCCAAAGTCCTAGCTCCACTAAACCATAAAGGCATAAACAAATCAGGAACTGATACATAAATGACACGTTGGACAACAAGAGAAAAATATATTCTTAGATATAAACTTAGAAGCATTTTTATATTTATAAGCAGTAACTGTGAAAATTGCTTGAAAGTGTAAGCCTCAGGGAAATGCAATTAAGTGTTTGGGAAGAGTATCAAAACCAATTAGAAGCTTTGAATACCACGCTCATCATGTTTATATTTCAATTATTCATTAATTTCATTAATTAAAGGGCTTGTGAAAGATATGAAGGTCATTGGTTACTGAGATCTATCATCTCATTTCCATAAATCTTTTCCCTGACAAGATAAGTAGTTGTAATAGAACTAGACTTTCTGCTCAGCCTGTACCAGGAAGAGAAGTATTGAAAATGAGATGTATTTGCTTATTTGTATTATTAACATTCGTTATGTAGCATATTTTACTAATTTTAAATATTTACTTTTAATTACTCTTAACTATTCACTCTAAGGCATCTGTACTCTAGCTTATTTGAATACATGATAGATACTTACAAATTGGTATATCCGGAACGCACTCTTGGATCTCATACTTGGATAAAACCTCAGTGTGCATCATTTCCTTCCTCACATTGTTTTCTACTGAACAGAAACCTGCCGACTTCTATATTGGAAGGAGGGAGTAGTGATGTCTTTCAGCAGGGGGCAAGGACTGTTGCGGACACCATGAAGTTCATCTGATAATGTGTCTAATTAAATCACGCAGGCAGGATATTTCATATAATTGCTGTTACGGTAGTCAACATACACAGTTCTTTTGGCAGTAAGATTCATCATAAGCCTTGGTCTTTGTGTGGTCACCTTGATTTCATATGGATATGCATCCCAGGATTAGTCCAACAGAGAGGAGTGTAATTTTCCTTTGCAGAATACCAAATAGTGTCAGACTGGTGTGACTGGCCACTGGTATAGCCCAAAATAGGCTGCTATGGAAATGAATTTCTATCTAGGACTGTTAGTGTATTGTAATTTCTAATTCTCCAATTCTGAAGATCAAGTCATAAGCCTGGAGAACTGAAACTAAATGTTCATATTTTAGTGTATGCCATTCCTAGTTTTCCTGACAAGAACTTACTTTTGCAGTCTCTGCTGAATTAATCGAAGGTGTTTTAACACCGATTTTTAAGGGAGTTGTTCTGGGAACTGCTGAGTCACATTTTCCCTTGGCTGCAGTCACAACATACACTTCCATTCCTTTACTCACTAACTAAGAATAGGTAAAATCGAAGTACTTATGTCTATTTGATGAACAGGTAATATCAAATAGTTAACCATTTTATAAACACAGAAATGCAGAGCACAGAAACCGAACTGTTCCTGGGATAAAAGTGAAACGCCCAGAGTTCTTCGTCTTTGTTCTCCTCCTGGAAGTCTGACTTGGGATAACAGTAACCCGCTATCACATTTGACCTCAGTATTGCATAATAAAATCTGGCTAGCCTTGCATTCTTCTGTTGCCTGCAGCTTTTCCCTTCACTTTTTGCATTTAAGAAATAGCCCATGCTTTGGTGAACACTAGGTAAAAATCTAAAGACATTCGGAGTTCTGTTTTTTAATTTTTAGATAATGTTTGCATTGTTTGCTAGCTCATAATTCACATGATTCAAGTTCATTTTCACTTTCATTTTAGGGGAACACAAGCTTCACTTTATTCCAGCATTGATTGGCCCCTTCCTGGAAGTGACTTTGATCCCTCAACCAGACCTGAGGAATGTAATGATTCCCATTTTCCATGACATGATGGACTGGGAGCAAAGGCGAAGTGGCAACTTTAAGCAGGTATGAAACTGTCTGTAAAAGAGGACTGGAATTGAAGAGTGCTGGTCCAAATAATTGGTGGTTGAGTCTAGAGAGGATGGCCATAGTGTTGTTACATTTGTTGAAGAGATATTACTGGGATTTTTTCCCTTTTGATTGTGTGCAGGGTTAGTAAGATTCTGCAGTGAATTCACTTCTGCCTTCATGTTAGTGTTATAAGAGGAAGGATAAAATCTATATCTTGCCAAAGTGAAGAATGGCACTTCTTTTCAACAAGGCTGATTTTGATGTGGTGTTTTTTGTCTCTAATTTACAGTAGCAGATAACATTCATGTAGCTTCCTTTTGGGCTAGTATGGAAAAAGATCAGATGGTTTTTGAGGAATGTTATTCTGTAAGGATCCAAGTATTCTTGCTGCTTGAACACCTTTCTAACGGGCTAGGAAGGAACGACCAAGTGTGCCATCTGCTCCTACAGCTCCCACTCACTTCTTTCAGACTGCCTTAAACTATTTCTCAGTGCCCTCCTTCATGCTGCATCGAATGAAGGAAAGCAGAAGTATTTGAATTAATCTCAAGCAATCGTAATGCTTAGGGTAAGAGCTGTATCAGAAACACAAAACTATTAAGAATGAAGGAGTGCATGTGATGTAAGTGGGTAGCTTTTCACTATCAGTAGATAAGCTTTTTATTAAGATAACAATTGAAGAGTTTTTTTCAAGGAGTGAGAATAAAAAAATCCACTTGTTCTACCTCTTTGTTTTCTGCTTGGGTTTAAATGAAAGTTGTAATAGATTTATTATCAAATAAAATATCTTGACAACAGCTTGGTTTCTCCCTTAGATTTGTGGTTACTAATATATTACAGCTAAAAATGAGATTTGAAATATTAGCCTGCATTTTAGCTTCATGTCTTCCTCTATTTTTTATAATCAGTACATTTAAAAATATGTGTTGAAGTAATTAGCCACCTGAGATGCTCTTTAAGCTTCTTTGATAGCTAATATGTAAAACCAGCAAACTGAATTTCTAGCCGAATACACTGGCAGGTAAGAAAGATTGTGAAAGTAAGTCTGAGCCTCCAAATGTTCTGAACTATGCAGGCATTTATAAAAATTAGTCTGTAGAGAGTGTGATACAGGTTAGAAATGATGAAATTTTTATTGAATTCTAAGAACATGGCTTGTGCTTACAACCCACAGTGAGAATTCAGGCAATTTATTTGGGCTGTGTGCTTTTTGTCTGACTCCATAAATAGATAGCTGCCTTAGCAGCAGCAAATGCTACTCAGCCTGTAGTTTTAAAGTCACGTTGCTCAATTTAAATTAGCTCCCTCCCTCCAGGAAAAAAAAAAAAAAACACCAAAAAAAAGAGAAAAACCCACAAATCTTGGGAATAACAGCTTCAAAGACATGAAGTGACTTATCAGATTTACATGATTGACCAGCAATTCTAAAATATACATTTAGCAAAGTCCCATACATTAAAAAAAAAATAAATATCTACTATTAAAATCATCATTAAAGAGAAGAGAAGCTGTTTACACCACACTTATATGTTGCAGGTGGAAGCAAAATTGATTGACAAACTGGACAGCCTAATGTCTGAAGGTAAAGGTGACGAAACGTACCGAGAGCTCTTCAACAGTATGTGAGTAATGTGTTTATTTTACAGTGGTTCATTCAGTTCCATTAGCTGTATTAGATGCTAATATCAGTGTAGGAAAGTAATGCTTAGAACAGTTGTGAATTTTTTTGCTGAAAATATGAGGAATAAAAACATTTTATAGTGGTGTATGTCATCTGTAAAGTCTGGCTGTACTTCTTGTGTAAAGCCATAATTGGGAAAGGCTAAATCTGTTATATCACAGAACATTCTCTGACTTCTAGTTTTAAATTCCGAAAAGCAAGAAATGTTTTATAATTGCATAGAGTACAGGTAGTGCACAAATGGGACATTTTGAAAACTAGGCATGAGAATTCAACAAAATGGTGTTTAATTAATATTTCTTTATTGCCAGTACAATTTTTATTGTACTTATCTGTGTAATTTCACTTGTTGATTTCTTGATTGATGTATAGAATTTTATTTATTTTGATAGTATTATATTTTATTTTCTTCCACAACTTCTTGTTAAACATTTAATATATTTTAATAAACAATGTGCCTGAAATCCAATAGCTAAAGCTATAGTGCTGAAGTTCCTAAGGTTCCCCATAAGTTATCCCATTGATAGAAATAAATGATTGTCACAGAGTGAAAAATAACTAACTGAACTCTGTCTTCTTTGCTGTTTCTTAGAACTCTATTCCCCCTAAGTGGAAGATTTCACTCATTTCTGGTGTGTTATAATAGGACATGTATTATTCCTCTTCAAGATTCCAAACTGTGCATTCTTTAATGCTGTTCAGCACACAATATTTTTGTTTATGTGGCTTATTAACCATTCCTTCTTCATTAAATATTATTTTTTACCTCTGTTGTCATTGCTTAAATTACAACATTCAGATCTGTGAATACCAAACCCAGGTTTGTTGTTAGTCTAATGCATATAATGATTGTGAATTGCAAACGTAATAATCTGCAATGCTGATGAGTTGAAAAAATATAAAATTTCTAAATATCATTTCAAAAGCAAAAGTGGGTAGAGAGACTGGATGAATGATGATAAACAACAGCACAATGTGGTAAAGCAAACCTTTCTTTTAATTATTCATTGATCTTTCATAGTCTGAATAAAGATAATAACAGGTAAGAATGTTTCAGTATGTATTGACAATATTCTAACTTTAAAATAAGTCATTAAGGGAGAGTCTGGTTATAGAATTAAGTCTAAATACATCCTCTTGCAAAATACATTAGGGTATCTGAAATAACTCTTAACTGTAAGAATTCATATTAGTATAAAATACAGTTCTTAATTTCTTTTAAATTTTTGAATTACATTGAAACTGAGGGAAGTTAAACAAGATATGGTGAAAAACTGGGAGAGCTTTTTTTTTTTTTTTAAAGTCTAAATGCTAAAGATGTAGTAATCTAAATTGCAGAATGTCTCACAGCATCAGTATACTTGTTTCTGTTCTGGTTCAACTGAATTATAACTAGACTTCTTGGCAAATTTCAAAGTATCTGCTCAAATTTATTTCCAGTTCAAGAAAACTGGAAATACTTATTTATTATTAGTTTTCTATTGGAGTTAGATTAGAGCCATACATTAACACCTCTCAACAGGAGAGCTTGGAGAGGGCAATAATCTAAAATGGAGGATGACAGTGTTTCAAGGTAGGTGAAGGAAAATGATTAAAACCAGAAAGTTTAGGGAGCTGGCTGTGTGGAGTCAGTTACTGCAAGATTTCTCCTTTTTTTTTCCTTTCCTTCCATGGGTAATTTAATCTCAGCAATATTAGACTGTCTTCACATAGTGCATGAGAACAGACTTGTTTAGTCTTAAGTGACAGGGCTGTGGTATGCACACAGAAAATGTGAAACAGTATTTTAGGTCTAAGTCCCACAGTGATTACAGAGTCTTTAAGAAAAACAAGTGCTGCAGTGTTACTTGATCAGTCTGAAGATGGTTGGTTTTGATAGGTACAGTTGGGAGCCAAGAAGATGCACACACCTACTTTGGATACACTGTAGTAACTATAGTGGGTGTGACACATTCTGTTGTTGTCATGCTTTTTGTTTATTTTGTCTGAATCAGAAAATGAATTTAAATCTCTCAACTCCCACGTTAACTTCCCCCCTCACCCCTCATCTTTCCTTTGAATGTCATCTGTTTTCAGAGACAAATTATAAGCATCTCTGGACATCTCTAAAATGCTGCATGCTTACAATTCACTGCTTGTGTTGGAATTATCAAATGAAAACACACAGTGAAAGTGGGAGGAAGATGGCTGCTGTTTATGACTTTCTAGTGACTTGAACATGACCACACAGTGATTAGCTCATGATGCAGTAGAGGGCATCGCTATGCTGAGGAGAGCAACTCAGATATAAAATAATGTCTCTTTGCCTCTTGTTCCTGCTCTTCCAGCATGGTTGGACTAGATGATCTTAGAGGACTTTATCACATCAATAACTGTATTTCAGTTTGGCCTTACACAAGCCATTTCAGATATGGAGGGTAGGTGGCTGCATTATTGAAGCACAAAGCCTGGGACGACAGGCTCCATTGGTAGTTGAGCTTTTCTGTGAAGTAATTGCAACTAGGATTCCAGCTAATCTGGTACTTAATACCTATCTCTGTTAGATCTTGGGTGATTTCACTATACATAAAGCTATTGTATAAAAAGTGTTAACTGCTTTCTCTCCCATGCTGTCTTCAGTCTTCTCCATTTCTTCTTCTGACTGTGTAACTGAATTCAGCCCTGCCTGTTCCATTAGACTCTGGACTGAGTCTTTTAGTCCACCTTGAACATTCTGTGGTTTGGGAAGCTCCGCTCCCATTTCTGAATTGCAGCAAAGTTTGACTTTGACTTGTCTGAGTAAACGAGGATGTCTCTGACTAAATTGAGATATCTGGAGAAATTTGTACTCCGAGATGGAGATCTTGGTGACTAAATGTAATTCTAGAATTAAGTGTCTTAAAGTCAGTGGCCTAAATAGCTCTGTAGCTAAGACATATAAAACCTACTTATATTGGGACTTACCACATGGCTTAAATAGTCTAAACATGGTTCAGAGCTTGGCATTCTTCCCCAGAGAGCTCTGATCCTCTGGGTCTGCACCCCACACCCTTATTCTCAAGAACACTAGATTAAAAACAAACAAACAAACAAAAAAAACAAACCAATTTTCAGTTGAGCCCAGATACAGTGTTTGCATTGTTTCCCTTGTATAATTTAGCATCTTGGCTATACTTTGTGTGGAGGAATTGTATGATAGAGGTAGGCACAACACAGGCAAAAGAAGAATTTTGCCTGTGTTTATGTCTACACTCAAAGAAGAGGTTGCATTTAGAAAGCAAATAGATTCAGCAAGAGGGTCAAATAGAAGAGAGATGTTAGAAAAGTGTGTGTCTATTTTCAAACACAAGGTGTTAGTAGGAAAGAATGCTTAACTTGAGCGAGTCACTTATGTCACATTCTTTTTGGATATTGCCATGAGGAAGCCAAGAAATTTATTTGAGTAGCTCTTTTGTTCTGAATGTTTTTTTTTTCTGTGCACTGTGTTGAAAGATGTATGGTGGAGAGTGGGAGGCATGCATCAGAAGGCAAGATACAAAATTGTCCACTTACAATGTTCATGTCAGTGTGAATAAGTATTTCGATGGGTCTTCACCACCCATTTGTAGAAATTGTGTATTTATAACAAATATGCCAATACATTTATAATGAACATACGTAACTCAAGTATAGACTGAACTCATCTGTTTTAAAAGAGAGCTCAGACATCTACTGAATTTTCACAGGAACTGTAATTATTTTGGTGAATTTAGGTTGAAATGTTCCTTTTTAATATAGAGTTGAAAAGCAATAGAAAGGAAAAGTCAGTGCAGTAATCAGTGCTTATTAATGTAACAGGCTGTTCTTTTGTTAGACACAAAAACTTGTACTGAAAGGAAACATCAGGGGTTTAAAGGCAAATTAAGTTAGTCTATGGAAAGCAGAGATGCCATAGTGCTTCAGCATCTCTTTATAGGGACAGCTTTATCATCTCTCTCCTAGCAATGACAGGTAGCCAGTCTTTGAATGTGAGGGGAAGACGTCTCATTGCCCCCTAAAAAGAAGTGGTGAAACTAAGATTGATATCAGGATGCAGAATGGAGGTGAGTGTTTCCTCCAGCACAGCACAGCTTTTAGGTCAAAATAGCTTGCAGAATTGCATCGGTGACATCCTTCTGTATACAGGAACTGAACAGAAGTAGAGAGCATAGTTGCTGCAGTTGGCATGTAGGAGTTATTGGGCGCTGCTGTGTGTTCAATGAAATTTGGATGTAGGAGTTTTATGGGACTGAACATGTTCAGTATAGATGAAGGTCAGTGGAGCTGACAGCTTGCCCACTGCAGACAGGAGGTTTGGAAATGCTGTTAGCAGCTCGCTAAAGAGCCCTGAGTATACAGATGTAGCAGTTTTTCAGAGGCTTCAATGGAAACCATACCTGAGTGCGTTTTCAGGGAGACTGCCATAATATCTCCATTGGCATGTTAGCCTTCTGAGGTACTGTGCCAAAGCAGAGAATTAACAACTATGTGGATAAATATTTCCTTGTTCATCCCTAAACAGAGAAGAAATGTTGAAAATCCATGCACAAATGATTAATATTTGATAAACTTGGAGAAAATCAGAGATATTTAGCAGATATATTAAGTACAATTTTACTAACAGCTTCATTTACAGTAACATTTCTTTTTGCTTCAATCCATAATTTGTATTCATATTCATATAAGAATTCAGCTCAACATGGGTTTTAATTAAGAATCTTACAGCAGTTTAAGCTAATTTGAATTTTATGTGTAATAATGATTTGTTCTCAGAAGGAAATACTAAGTGTGATGGGGAATGATCTTTTTAAAATACTTTTCTCATTCTTAAATTTAATGTATGCCAAAATATAAGAGAAGTGAGGAGGAAAAATCTTTGTTTAAAAAGTTGAGGTTCTACTAAAAAGGTTTACTGAGCAGGTACATGTTCTTTTCTAAATACATCTAGAGAATTTCTTTGTGAAAAGAGAATTTTGTGAAGTATTGGCATGAGTTAATATATGAATTTTATGTGAAAGCTTTGTTCAATCTTTGGCGTATTAATATATTTCTGAAAATTCAGTATTTGATATATTTTAACCTGATGCAGCTAATTTAAAAATCATTTGTTTTGTCAATGCTTCCTGGACTAGAATTCCACTTTTTGGTCCTTATCCTAGGTAAGACATTGTTTGCAAATTGTGCTTCTTGGGAGGGTGTTTGTGAAAGAAAAAACAAACTAAACCAAAGTATCAAAGTTGTTGCTAAGGTATTCAGGTACTGCTAAAAGCAGAGTGGTTGTCATAGTGACAGTTAAATAATAAAATTGTTCTGGCTTCTTGTTTTTTTTCAGTCTGCTGAAGAAAATTGAGCGGGAAACATGGAGAGAAAGTGGTGTTTCATTAATTGCTACAGTGACTCGCCTCATGGAAAGGTTACTGGACTACAGGTGATTATCCTTCAGTAAGGTTGTCATCTTAAAAATGTTTGGAGACAAGCACTGGGATCTTGTACAAATAGTGACTATACATGGACATATCAACTTAGGATCTCTGGCAGCAGCTACTTAGTCAACTCACAAATTGCACATGTCTGAAAACTGAGAATCCTTCACATGATATGAAAATCCAGTTGCTTGCATCAGTTTTTTATCTGGAATATAGGAACTTTCAGCAGTAGGTTAGTGATTCAAGTCTGTCTGAAGTCACTAAGTTCAATGCTAATCACCTGACAGCTGTCATACAGAATATGTAAATTCTTATCACTATGTCAATCACGCCTAGTAGTAGTGTCAGCTGGCACACTAAGTATGTATACAGAAACAATGATCTCTCGGTGAGAAGCTTGCATCTGACTTTACCACACCAAAAAATGAAAGGGAGAGAAGAGACGTATCCTGCTCCTTGTGGGTAGGAGACTGCAAGTGATTTTCTCAGTCCTTTGTGAAGTCCGTGAAGAAACTTAAGACTACAGCTTAGTCCTCTTCATTGGCAAGTTGCAGTACCTTCTAGAGCCTAAGGGTTTGGTTTTTATCCAATTCTGCAGGGGAGATATGGTGAGACCTGATTTCTGCTATCTTCAATAACAGTTTGAGAATAAAGAAAATAAAGCTGTTTCGTCAATAGAAAAAACAACAACAACAACAAACTCTTAACATCTAGAAGTGTTTTTCCTCCTCAGGGAGGAATAAATGAGTGCTGTTCCTTCTCAGGGATCAGTTGGATTACAACCTCCAGGGCTGTGAATCCAGCAACTTTCAGAACAACTGTTTATGCAAGTGGTTGTAAGAGAAATACAATTGTTTAGTTCATGTGCAAGAATGTTTTAAAGTCATGTAAAATTTATTTTAGTGACTGCACAGTTGTGCCTGTTTGTTACTTTTTTACCCCAGTATGGTTGTACTGGCACTAATCTTTGTTGACTAATCAAAATCTTCATGGTTCCATTTTAAATTTTGGCTGGGAATCAGGTGTGTTCCCTCACCAAATAATGAATGATACTGGTTATAGAGTGCTACGAGGAATTGAAAATGAGCATTCTAAAGAGGAGGTCAGTATCATTCTGCTTTTTCACAGAGGAACCACTTTAGGTTTACACTGTCTGTGAAGAAAATAGATTCATCCCCTCACTCCTGTCACAGTGTTCCTTGTGCCAACATAAATGTTTGTGCTGGACTGTGGTGGTCTGACTGAGATGGCTAAATGTAATCCATCAAAACATGCTGCCTAACATGTTTCACTTCCTGAGAATTCTATAGGCAGCAGTGCAGGACTGTGAATGAGTGCCTGAGAGCCATAGGGGAGCAGAACTGCCTTGCTGGCTTCTGCTGCCACAGTTTGAGATCAAGGTGTGAGGAAACCAAATGAATCTCCAGGATTCATGTAGGAAGTGAATGACAGGTGGTGCTTTGTGTTGTGAAAAGGCTAAACTTTGTTCCTTTTGTTTTAGGGATTGCATGAAAATGGGAGAAGTGGATGGCAAAAAAATTGGCTGCACTGTTAGCCTTTTGGTTTGTATAATAATTTTTCTTGCCCTTTTTGATTACAGTTAAGCACTTTCAATTATACAGTCATATATTTGAATGGGAAATAGCCTGTTTCTTGATGCAGTTTTAGTTGACAGAATGGTGGTGAAGCATTGCCACAGGCTGCCTGGCAAAGCTGTGGATGCTCCATCCCTGGAGGCATCCCCTGGTTGGATGGGGTCCTGAGTAGCCTGATCCTGTGATGGGCAACCCTGCCTATGGCAGGAGAGCTGGAATGAAATGATCTTTAAGGTCCCTTCCAACCCAAGCTATTCTGTGATTAGTATTGCTGATCATTTTTTTCAGGATGAAATTGATACAGTAGTTTCCTTTGATACAGTAGTTTCCTTTGTATAGTTGGATTCTGAGAGATCTCTAATACTGCTTCATTCGTTTTTTTTTCCCTTCTTCCTAGGTAAATTTTGTCAAAGTATTTTCTAAACGTAATTGGTCTCCAAGTTCTCAGACAGAAACAAACCTTTCCATTTCCCCAAAACCCAATGAAACTGACATTTCTCCAGTTTCCTGTCTTTCTAATAGCTGGTTCAGCCCAGAATGCTTCTCGAGACTTCTTCCTGTCATGTAACCAACCATCAGTGTCAATCTGTATTATGAAAAATATTTCATTTTTGTTTATGAGATGCATTTTTGTTCTAGGCCAATTTCTACTGACAAGTTTGTTGATTTCTGTTAACCTTGGAAATTTTCCATTTTCATGATGTTTGTTTTGGAAAGCTATATTTTTAGCCATGGAAAAAAAACAGAATAAGTTGACTCATAATTCTGCATTTTTGACGTCAGCAAAACAATTTGGTAGCACTTCTAAATAGCAGTTATACATGAGAGAATAAAGGATTTCTTCAGCAGGGAAATGGTACTCTCCTAATATGGAAAATGTTTACTACACAGCCGTAGAGCAGCTGGCTTCCTATCAGACCTCTGGCATGATTTGAACTCTGTAAAGTACCTGGATTATTTTCATTCTACCAGTAAGGACTTTTAAAACTCTTATTAGTAAATCATACAAGATTTTAACAAAAACAAAATTCAAGCATTTAAACCCACTCCCCCCATTCCCCTAAACACCATTATACTTTTTAATAGGATTTTCTATAACTTGTACAGGTTAAGGAAGATTTTCTACCCTAATAATTTTCAGACACATTTTGTTACTGTTTGCCCACTTGAGAAACAACCAATACCAAATTTTGAAAAGTAAAGTTTGATTACGAAAATAGCACACACAATTTAAGGCATTTAGTTGTCCATATGATCAATGAACTGTTTGTCACCTCAACATTTGTTTTGTCCATGCAAATGATTAAAGGAATATATAATCCTGAAATTATTTTAAATATAGAGAAAGAAGCAATACTTCATTTTTCATTAACACTTCAGAAGTATTCTGATTTCCAAAGATGAGAGGATTGATTGGCTTGAAAAGCAAATGTTTATGTTTTGCCATGCAGGTACATGCTGTTCTTCTGGGAAGTAGAATTGAACAAGTTAACAAAGTTATCAAACTAACTAGAATTATGCTACATCATGAAATATGCAGAGGTACAAGTATCAGTAACTTAGATGAAAGGAAAACATTGGATTTTTTTTCCCATTCTCTCCACTCTTTGGATCATCAGAGACAGGTTTCACATTAGCATTGTTTGTTCATGTAACATTCCAGTTACATGATATCGTAGAGTAGAATGTGGCCTGTTTGCTGTTCTTATTAATTAAGGACGTCTGCTTTTTATATTATGTCCCCTTATGAAGGCTTTCTCTATTTTTCGTTGTGTCTCAAAATTGTTGAAAAAATGCAGAGCCTTTATCAGTATATTCGCATGACAGATCTGAGCTGTGACAGGGTTGTCTTGGTGTGGTCTACCTGATAGACCTATTGGACTTTGCCAGTGCTGAGCCTCAGAGAACCTGTTGGTGTGTACAGTTTAAAGTTGTGACAAGTCCTGGAGCCTTTAGCTCTACACATTACAGGAGGAAAAGGGAAATCTTTGTACTGTGAAAGCATATGTTGACCTAAAAGTCATTTTATGAAGTTAGTTTATCTTTTTTAAAAAAGCTCAATAGTATTTTCGTTATACTATTTTAATGTTTCTCCCAATCTTCTCTTTGTTAATATTTCAATGTAGGAAACTGTCACACAATAAGAATACTTTCCAATAAGAGAAACATTTTGGCTACTTGCTTAGAGTTCATATATTAAGAGTTTTGAATAATAGAACAGAAATAATTCATTGCTAAGGAGAAACAGTGCTAGATTGTTCTGTACATTTTTGTTAACCAAAGTATATCATCCTGCATTAAATGTAGCTACAAGGCATGCCCATAGTGACTACATGGAACATTTGTGGATGGTGCAAGACTTGTGCTCCTCTTCTTATAACCTTTTTATATTTGATTTTAGCGTTTGCAAATACTGAATGTTTTGAAATAAAAGTTTTGATGTTGCATCCCATATTTTATCCAAAATACAGAAAACAGAAGTTACTCATCCAGAAATCTCCAGCTAGAGAAATTTTGTCCTGAATATTACCTTAGTGTGCAACTTTAAGTATTGCAATTGTGATTCAGTATTTATGTATTCAGTTCCCAGCATTCAGTTCTTCAGTCAGGGCTGAAGAAAGCAAGTTTTCATTTGGCATTATGCTACTTACGGTACCAGACAGTTCTTTGCAGTGTTCTAACGTCCTTCTGCTATTTCACTATGACAAAATGAAGAGCAGACATATTAGGCAGTAGATATTTTGTTAAAATACTCCAAAAGTTAGAGCACTGTCAGCATTTTAAAACCAACAAGGAGCTTTCAGCAAGATGCTAAATATTCTAAGTAAGTGTAGATGGGTGTATTTTTGGGCTGGGTTAGTATTTATAGGGAAAGAAACATCAGATTTCAGTTCTGTCACATTTTTTCTTTATTTAAAAAATAAAAAATAAAAATAAAATTTAAAAGAGCATATTGACTGGTCTACCAAATGTATAATGGAACTAAACATTATATTGAATATCTTTTGTATGTGATAGATATATTTAATATCTACTACATTTCATTATGAAATTCAATTTTATTACAGAATTTTTACAAGACTGAACTGAACAAAGAAGAGATGTATATTCGCTATATTCATAAGCTCTATGACCTACATCTGAAAGCACAAAACTTTACAGGTAACGAAATGCAAACTAGAAAAAGTACCTAGGACTAGATGTGATTTGCAGACCTTCCAAGTTATGTGCAGTGCACAATATGCAAACTCAGGCTGAGTTTTCTTGCTCAATTAGTCTCTCTAAGAGTTGTGAGTCTTCCTTTCAGCCCTACAACTCTGCTACTTTCTGTTTGTTGAAACAATGACTGTTGATGCACACTAGCAATGTATGTCATGAGTATTTCTTCAGCCAAGAGGAGTAAAGATGAGGTTTATGTGAATCAGTTTGGTAGTGTGAATCTTTGCATATCACATTTGCAGTACTATTGCCCAGTATTTTTCAACGTGAATTTACCACCGGTGCTGACCATTATCATTTAAATGGAAAAATAAGAAGATAAGCGCATATTGTTAATTGTACAATAAAAGGGGCACTTCATCTGAGTGACTGTTATGAAGAATAGCTGAAACGAATAAAATCAGTATCTCTTTAAATGAAACAGCCTTTGGGTGCCAAAATACTCAAGTGACCTTGCAATACCTCTGTCCATTTCCCAGTGATTACAACAGCATCTTCACGTCTTCAGAATCTCTGCAGATTGTTTGCTTTCTTAAAAGTAGCTTTTTGGCTAGTGGGCACTAGTAAACAGGCTATGGGTACATACTGGTAGTGAATTTCCTAGGATCCATAGGAAAGGTCCTTAGCTTGGAATTTTTACATTTGCTATTCATGGCTTTAAAGTCTAAACTAAATTGCTGGGTATATTAAGGAGAGGACTTTCATTTCCACATGTGACCTGGCAGTAGTGAATCACAAGAGAGTTTTGATTATCAAGCACTACTATCTTTGTCCCAGCTGGCTTTTTTGCCAAATTATTAATTTCCTGATCTTACATAACAGATGTTAGCAACTCTTTAAGCAATGCTGTGTTCCCTTTAGAAATCGACTGCAAATATGCATCCAATTTACTTTCAGCAGTGATATCAACCTTTTCATTTTGTTTTGTCATCCTAATTCTAATATTCTAATTATAATTCTAGTATTAATGGTATTTTGTTTAAAATTTTTCTGCAGGACTTTGTTATATTTCCTGTGTATCTATTATTAGTGTCTGCATTCTTTTCCATGGTAGATTCCATGACTCCAAGATTTTTTGCTTTGAGAGACTTAAGGAAGAATTGGCTCAACCCATGGTTAGAAGCAGTCTTTCCACTTGAAAATAGACTTATGTAGTCCATTGCGTTGCTTATCAATCAGTGGCAACATACAGATCTTTTGTGAATTGACTGAAAAAGAAAAGAAGTCTATTTACAGGACAGCTTCTAATAGATCTTAATTCTCTGTGAATAAAAAAGTCCTTTTTTTAGAAAATAAAAATCCTGGCTAAGAACTTGATGTCAGGTGAGAAAGGAAGGGTCACAATAAGCTATCCTGACATCTATTTATGCTCTGCTGTTTTTCTTTCCATTTTGAACAATTGTTACCAACTTCATGGATATTTTCTTGTTATGTAAACATGCTGCATGTTTTTACTACAAAATTGTAGCTTGAAACTTGGAAAATATACATTACTAGCCAAGCAGCCTGAAAGCTGTGTGATGTCAAAATTAAGACGGACTGTGCAACTTCAAGTGGTCTCCCTTCCACATACATGTTGTAATGCAGCATTGCTTTACATCATACTTAGCATTTTATGACACTTGGATTCAAAGCGCACTTTCCCACAAACATCTTCTGCAGTGATGGCTTTTCATACACATGTTATTAGGCTAGATAAATAAGAGGAACACTATTAGAAAAAAAGTCTCTGTATAGCCTGGCAAACATCATCTGACTTAGAGGAATGTACACAGAAGAGTCAGAAGTAGGATACAGTTGACTTGGGCAAGTTCACCTACCTCAGCATATATGAGGTCTGTTACTAAATCTGCAGTAAAAGAAGTCCAGTGGGCAGCTTAAGAATGTCCAAAAATCAACACTACCATTGGTTTTATTACTTCAAATACATCACAATACAGTTTTCCTTCAAAAAGGTGTATCTCAGTAAGAGTATTCACATTATCATGCACCTTCTCTGTGTCTTGTTTGCTTGGTGTTCATATGCATTGTGGTGTAATTTGTCTTGCAGAGGCTGCCTACACACTCCTGCTTTACGATGAGCTGTTGGAGTGGTCTGATCGGCCCCTGAGAGAATTTCTGAACTACCCCATGCAAACAGAATGGCAACGAAAAGAGTATCTCCATCTGACTATCATTCAAAACTTTGATAGGGGAAAGGTAAAATAGTCCTATTTTACTGAGTAAATCTAGAAAGGATAGTTAATTCACCCCATGACTTACTTCTAGTTTTGCATTTTCTAATACAGAGGGGAAGTATTTGTCACTGCCTGATTAAGCAGTTACTTAGCGACACAGTAGGTTCCTTCTAATTCTTTTTGTATCCTAGAAATCTCCCACACTTAAATATGAGAATAATTTCCACTTGTGTAGCAGATCTCTTTGCAAGTATCGAAGGACTTTGTAAAAGATGTTATAATTTCTCCCCATTTTAAAGGTGGTGAAAATGAGGCCTACAGCAAAAGAACCTTATACAATTCACTGAGTGACCAAGTGAGGAATAACATTCCAAGCGCCTGGATTATAAGATCTGTTTGCATCTCCTAAATTGCAGTGTGTCACTTTGAATATCAACTGCAGAATCTCTAAAAGGAGAACATTTTGGGGAGGTCACAGTTCATTGTCATCTCTGAGAATGCTTATTCTGAATTATGCAAGAGCAATTATCCTGTAGTTTAAAATTTTGTATACCCTTTGTGTGATTATTTATCTCAGGGATGAACAGGCAATTCAGTGCAATTTTGCATAGGTAGTATGATATATATTATATAATACCTATAGTATAGGTATATGATAATATAGGCAGTATAAGCCTTGGAAATGCTTTTGAAGTGATGTTGATGATTGTTTTTTTCCCAGAAAATTCTCTGATCAGTTTATAGTTTTAATCATATTGTGCAATAAAATATTCCAAACAAGAAAAATTAAGGAGGATATGTTAAGAGGAACAGATTTTTGAAATTTAAGATTTTAAAATGTGAAGTTCGTATCCGTTTGAGTCAGTGAATCAGTCGTAAAAGTATTATCAAATAGATGATTACTTATATCTTGTGCAGTGATTGTCCTGTAAGAATCATATATTAAATAAGTCTCCAAACAGATCCAACAAATAATTCATCAGTATTAACAGCTATTTGTATGTCTAATGAACAATATGTTCAGTTATTTTCATTTCCATACTGGAAGTATGACCTGGTGTAGAAAGAACAGACTTCATGAATAAGTCATGAATTGTCAAACAGTTGTGAAATTACTAAACATCTTTTACTTGCTTGCAGTGTTGGGAAAATGGCATTATTTTATGCAGGAAAATTGCTGAACAGTATGAGAGCTACTATGACTACAGAAACCTTAGCAAGATGAGGGTAATGTACCTAAGTACTTTTCATCAATCATAGATCAAAAAGCTTTTTTCGTTTGGAATGTAAAATGTTACCTGGAAACCTAAGTTTGCCACTGTTCCATTTGAAAACACTTTTTTTTTAAAGCTTGTACTTGTTTTCTGTAACAGATTATAAAAAGAAGTGTAAGCTGAAGTGTGTAAGAAGAAGTGATCTTGTAGTGTTTGTACCTGTACAGCGCTCCCTTTGTACGCATGCTCATGCAAAAATATTGTATCTATCAGTGCAGTTATTTCCTATTGTTTGTCCAAGGAATGTGCTCTATGCAGTCCTTAGTTAATATCTTTGCAGTTGTAATTGGAAACAAACAGTTTGCAACAAGTAACATACAACTTTGCTAATCTATATATTGCATAAAAATATGATCTGCTTAATTCATATAAACAAAAGGAGTCTTTTATGACACAGTCATAATACAATGACTATAACACTCCTTATGATCTGCTTTACTTTGTATATATATTTAGACAATTCAATGGCAGAATGCTGTAGGCAAGAACAAAAAAATGACTGTCATCATATTAACAAAATAATTTCTTTATGCACATTTAATTAATTGTACTTAACGAGTTCTGTGCTTGCATTAGTAGGTATCTTTCTACTATATCTGTGCCACCTAAGTTTTAACCCAAAAAGGAGGACTAGGAGGACTAGGGGATTTCTCATAGAAGTATAAACTCAGCAGATATCACATACACATTAAATAGCTTTTTACATGAGCTGAAATGGGCTTAATGCTTTTTTTTCCAGAGCATTAAAAAAAAAATGAACAGGGAATTTTTTTGTGAAATCTCATAATTACAAAAAAAAGACTTTGACATAAAGATGACTTTGTGCTAATGTTTTATGTAAAATAAAAATGGGATATATTGATAAAAGTGATATAGTTACTATCATGAGACTTTTCTAGAAACTCATGTTAGACACTGAAATCATTGGAAACTGGTATGATTTGAACATGACTGTTTTGAATATGGCTCCTTACTTTTACTCAGAGGTACACTGCAATTGCAGTACTCCAGAGCAGTGCATCAAAACACCTTGTGTTTCGTGACAGCTTAAGGTAAAAATATGTTTTCAAAGAACACTAATTGCATTTCTTTTCAATCTCAATCAGATGATGGAAGCATCTTTGTATGATAAAATTATGGATCAACAGCGTTTGGAGCCAGAGTTTTTCAGAGTTGGATTTTATGGGAAAAAGTTTCCATTCTTCTTGAGAGTAAGTGAATTGAAAATTAACCAAATTGAGTAATTCTGGCACTTGTGATGTTTTTCATAATTACTTTCTCTACCTGAGAATTTGATCATACCAGCATATACCATATACCATATACCATATAAGTTCTATGAGAAGCAGGGAATTCTCTGTGGTAAATATGATATCCTCATGTTATCAGGGGCAAGAAAAGGTTTTATCTAACAGAAAGACAAATGATAGGCTTCTAGAGTCCCACATAGGCTTAAGATTTTAGTTTGTGTTGGAAACCATGCACCTGAAGTATTCCACTGATCACTGTCTTCTTTTCATGGTAGCCTATTCCTATTGTTCTGTTTCTGCTGGTGGCAGCTATCCAAAGAAGTGTCATTTGGCAGTTGGACAATCAGTAACTCAGCACTGAAGGAATTACATTCTCAATCTCACTTTTTAAAGTGAGTTGGAAATTCAGCATGCTGACTTCCATTGTTTATTAGTATAGTAAAGCTGACAAGATATATGAAGTTACTCTTGAACATTAATCTTAGATTCTGAAGCTACCAAAGTGCCCCTGAAAATTTTATTTTTGTTATTCTGTTCCCCTCTTCCACAGTCTGCAGTGGTTTAGCTGCACTGACTGTCACCTTGGGAAGAGAACAGAATCCATCTTATTTGTGGAGCCACTGCAGTCATAATCCAAGCTCCCCTTTCTGTAGTAATTCAAATAAGTGATGATGGAACCACCTCTGTGTAGAGGAGGCCTAAAAAGCCAAATTTTTCTTTGTGTCTGGGAAAGTTGCAAATTGCAAATTGTAAATATAGAATGAACATAGCCATTTAAATCCTTATAGAACAACAGTCTTGTGGGCATAGTTTTTGTTGTTGTCTGTATATATCTTCCGGAGAAACCAATTTGAAATTGTTAATTAGAAAGGATATAATGTCTGATGTTCCTAAAAACTGCTTCAACCAATACAGTAAAAGTACTGGAAAAAGTCTGTACAGGAGTGCTGTATTTTCAGACCTGTAAGTCTTTCACTGCTTATACATCTGCACAGAAAGTACTGATGCATTTTCCAAGTTAAACATACATGACACTACTAAAGCACATATTTATGCTTCCTGCACCAACAAGGAGCACCTCAAAACTTAACTACATTAGATTCAATTTTTGGAGGGAAAGCAATTTGAGCAGTTTGCACTTTTTTTTAGAAAGTCTGGTATATTTGCCATTGAAGGAATAAAGAATAAAGCTTCAGAGGAAAGCTTTCAAATGTTAATTTCTGGTTGCACACTAGCAGTATTGCAGTTGGTTTCTTATAGCAGTTTCCATGGAAGACTTCAGTGCTTTCTGTCCCTTGTAAAGATACTATAAGGAAAGCTACAATTTCTATCTAAATCAGCTTCAGGAGAACACATTAGTAATGACTTTAGAGAGTTTTCTAACATAGATGTAAAAATAAAGTTCATTAGATATTATTTTTAGAAAAATGGTAATTTCCTTTATTTCAAACCTATAAGAAGCCCTCAGCAGCACCACAGTTGGGGACAAGTTCCAGTGAGTGCTTCAGATCCAGAAAGCTCATGTAAAACTTGTGTTCATGTTTCAGGAAAACAATGGTGCAACTTCATTGTGAGCATCCAGGTTGAAAGAAAGTTTTCTTATTCCTTATGGACTGTCAGTTGATTTCATAGTTTTAACTGTTCGTTGCATTATGTTTTCATTTCATATGTTAAACAGTCTGCTATCTTAGGTTAGCTACACAATTTTTCCCTTCAGATTTTTCAGATTTTTATTATTCATTTTACCAGACTTCTGAATAAAACATCATTTATATAGTAAATATTCCTTCATCTAGATTTCTTATTTTCTCCTGGCCTCTTGATTCTTATCTTTTTCCTTCTTCGTGATAAAATGACGTAAAAATTGCCCTTAAAGTGTATTTAAGACTGTGTGTTTAAATCTATTTAATGATACCCATTCATTTTTGCATAATTTGCTCTTGTTTTTTTTCATATTTTTTCTCAGAATAAGGAATTCGTTTGTCGAGGACATGACTACGAAAGACTGGAGGCCTTCCAGCAGCGAATGTTGAATGAGTTCCCACATGCCATTGCTATGCAACATGCAAATCAACCAGATGAGACAATCTTTCAGGCAGAAGCGCAGTGTATCCGCATAATCACAAACCCATGCCACTTAATTGTCTAGTTTTTAAATAATGTAGGTACCTCTATAACCAATTTCAATAACTATCAGCTTCCACTTAAATGGTAGGTAAGAAGTCCCCTGCAATTTGTCCCACTCACTCTGTTTTGTTCAGACTTATTTTCACATAATTCTTGGTTTTGTTCAAAATTTCTTGATTATTAAGATTCTTACTTCAACCAGAAATGCTCATGGAACTCTCATTGCTTTGATAATGGTGTGTCAGTTCAAATTACAATACCTCAAGTTCTTACAATAAAATATAATGCTGGCATGGCATGACATCCAGTATATAAGAATATATTTAATTAAATTCTTTTCTTCCATATACTATTACATGTAAGTAGCTCTATTTCTCTCTCTCTCTTTTTTTTTTTTAAATAAGAGATTTCAAAAAAAAAAAAAACAACAAAAAACACCAAACAAACAAACAAACAAACAAAAAAAACCGAAAAAACCAAACAAATCCCAAATAATTAAAAAATGCCTGAAATTAATTTCCTAAGCCATTAGTATTCTAGAAGCATTTAATGATACAGACTTTGAAAACAATTTTTATTCTGTCATATCTCAGGAGGCAATGTGCTTTGCTAATTTCAGTGACGTGGAATAGCCTTAACTCTTTACATACAGACTTGCAGATCTATGCTGTGACACCAATACCAGAAAATCAAGAGGTCCTGCAGAGAGATGGCATTCCAGATAACATCAAGAGTTTTTACAAAGTAAATCACATCTGGCGATTCCGATATGACAGGCCATTTCACAAAGGTACCAAGGACAAGGAGAATGAGTTCAAGGTAGAGTACCACACACTTTCCCAAACTACAAGACCTAAGGATTTATTTGAAACATCAGTTACAGCTGTGTTATTGCTCTGAGTGTGTTCTGACAAATTCTCTAAAGGAAACAATAGGTCAAATTTGACTCTTTTACTCTTCATTTTAGTTAAAATTCTTGTAATAGTTATATAAGAGCTGCAAAGTCTTTCTGTATACGATGATAGGGGAGCAAAAAATACCTGCTTTTTTTTTACTTTGATGATACATCGAAGGCAGAACTGCAGAGAGGAGAGCAGCCTTCTCCAGAGAAGCCTATAAGGTAGACAGGTAAACATTGCTAAGTTAATCTTCTGTGGTATAGATAGGATTACCAAAAATTCCCTCTACTGAGAGCAGAGGAAAGACAGTTTTGACTAAGATATAGCATAATGTTCCATTCCTGTGACATAGAAACTAAAAAGTACCTTTGAACTTACAGCTTGTCTCAGAGATAATAATATAGAATAATACCATCTGTATAAGAGTTGAGAAGTGGCAGAAATGACTGCTTAGTTGAGAAAGTTCTGAGAAACGTGAAAATCGTAGGCTTCTGCAATGGACATTTCAATAGATTCCTGGATGTTAGTTTTTTTTTTTCCTTTATGTATGCTGTTTGTTAAGTGGATTTATTTACAAAGAAAATTGGGAATAGTCAAAAAACTTCTAGAAGTAAATTATGGAAATAAATTGATTTTGTATATTGCAGAGCTTGTGGGTGGAGAGAACTACGCTGATCTTGGTGCAGAGTTTACCTGGAATCTCTCGTTGGTTTGAAGTGGAAAAACGTGAAGTAGTGAGTATAAGACTGACTGCAATCTGTATTGTGTTGCTTTACTTCTGCATCCATACCTTATTGGAAAACAACCTTAAGATTAATTGGCCAGATGTAATTTATTTGTGCAAGTTTTGAAGCCAACTACAACAAAATTATTTACAAAGTATTTTGAGTTGTTCAGTTTCTCTTATCCCATAAAGTATTACAAGGAAACCAGATTTATGGTTCATTTAAACAGGTGAGAAAAAAAAGAAGCCATGAACAATAATGGGCAGCCAGAACTCAGTAAAAGGCAATACTTATTGTGAACAAATTACTTCTTTCAGCATAAAATTTAATACTTAGAATATCTGTAGTTTAATGTGTCTTTTAGCATTCCTGAAATGTAAGTATTCTCCATTCCCTGTACTGTAATAAATGCCATGTGGGTATATCACTATTTCTACCTAGGGCTCTGTTGAAATTGTCACTTCTCAGCGTGCCCATGGAAGCATGCCTACACAGACCTTGTAGGAATTGGGTCTACTGTAGCAATCTTTTACTGACACATTGTAATTTCTTCTCATTCCTTGTTTTATTTCTTCGAAAATCCTTAAATGCTTTCCAGATGTATTCTAAGCAGTGCTCATAGTATAAAAATCTCTGAAAAAATTGGTCAGTTGTTGAGCCAGAGAACAAAACACCTGTAATTTTCTTCCCTTCCTATTAAAGCTATTCTTAACAAAAATCCCATTAATTACAGGGTTACTGTTGTAAAACTGAACTGTCTTGCAGAAAACAAAAAAAAGTAATTTAGTTAAAAATTAAAAAAATAAATGTGTGCAACACAAAATTTTGATAGTCGACTTCCACAAAGACCTTACACAGACCTTCAAACTAATTATTACACTGAAATTGGAATATAGAAGAACCACCCCATTTACTATATTGCCATTATAGTCACCATTTCCTATAGCTAATTCTCATATTTTTTTCTGGGCACGTACTAGATGATGACTCATATTTGTGCTTTAATGTTTTGGTAAGATATGCCAACTACAGGCCCTCTTCCCATCTCTCTGCTTTTTGCTTTTCCTACAGTTCATGCCAACAGTGAGTAGAGCTTCCTCACGCTCTGGAAGACAGGCACATCCTGTTCAATGACTGCCCTTGACTGTAACTTGATTATCATCAAAGCTTACATTCCAATTTCTCATCCATACCATCTAGCTGTTGACTATACTATAAGTTGGGTATGGGAACTATCTCGCCCATGCTTAAGCTTTGCTCTGTGTCCTTACGTGCAATGAAGCCTTCTCTGACCTCCCCCCTAATTAAGGAGAGTTACCAAGGACAATTCACAAAAACTTCCCATCCCAAATTTTACCACATGCTGAAGTATGTGTTTTGTAGCAGATGCTGAGCAATCTCCCAGGGTCAGATAATTAACCTGCTAGAGAGGGTTCTTTGCTTTGGCCCTTGATTACCTGATGTCTCTCTGTTCAGATATTTGTTTTGTTGAAAAACAAATCTTTCTGCCATGTTATACTACAACATAGAATAATGTTATTTTTAGGTTTAGAATTCAACAAAAAAATCACCTTTAATATAGTTCATCTTTTAACTGATTTTCCTCACCACCCTTTCAGGTGGAAATGAGTCCCCTTGAGAATGCCATTGAAGTCTTAGAAAATAAGAACCAGCAACTGAGAACACTGATCAGTCAGTGTCAAACTCGACAGATGCAAAACATTAACCCTCTCACAATGTGTCTGAATGGGGTCATTGATGCAGCGGTTAATGGTGGTGTTACTAGATACCAAGAGGTGAGCAATTTATGTTGTGTTTATAAAAAATCTTTTACAAGACTGTTTCTTTCTAATTATTTCTCTGAACTGATAAATTCTGTATGAATTGAGGATAGAAACTATTATAAATTATACATTTAATGGCATTTATATTGCAGTTTAGGTGTGAGCTGATGTTAAATATATATAGCTTTATGGGAACGACTGTTTTGCTGCAGATAATGTCATAAATATCCTCCAGTAATGAGAACATTAACATTCGCCTTGTATTCTTTAGTGGTTAGTGCTTTTCTTTATTATCTTTCTTAAGAAGTAGCCAGTTCTAACTATATTGCTGTAATATGTACAACCCAACCCAAGTAAGGAGATACTTCTGGCTGACCAGCACATTTCCTTTTGTGAGATGATGTTCTGATTTAAGAGAAATAATTCATAACAACAAATATATTTATCTTATGGAATCATTTTTCTATATCCTTATTCTTCTGCCCTTCCATATTCTAGAGGAGAACTGTTTTCTGGAAAAATCTAGTGAGCTGTAACTGCTCTACTTGTAAAATATCCAAACTTCTATCTCAGTGCTAGATTAGACCCCAGAATCTGTGCCTGGTTATCATAATCTCTCAATCATCTTAAGAAAAGCTTAAATTTTGGGGATGTTGTATTTTCACAAACTTGTGAGATTTTGAAATAGCAATAAAAAGAAAGGAGGGCTATTTTTCTCAGCCTGGCTTGATCTCACAGTTTTTCACAGTAGTCGTTTGAAATACTTGAATTAGCTACTTGTGCCTTTTCCACTGAAAATTTCAAGTTGAATAACCACCCGCTTGTCTTAAAGGCTGTAAAATTTGTTGTTCATTCAGCAGAGGTAAATTTGATAAAGCTGCATTTGAGTTAAACTACAAGAGATTCATTCTGCTATAGTGTTAGAAACTGTCGTTAATACTGCAGCATTTATGAAAGCTGTGGAGCTAAGGTAAAGAAATACTATATTTGGTGTCTCCCAGCTGCCTTTAAAGAAAACTGACAACAAAGCTTATTTAGCAAAACAAAGCACCGCAGATGGAGTTGCTGGAGCAATATAGACATGTCAGAGCTATGTCTGACATAGTTTGACAATTTGAATTAGCACTATAGATGAATTTCATCTGAGCTGGCTAGATGTGTCTGCATAGTTCTCCATTATTCAGGAGCATACTGAAGGTTCTAGCTCATTCCATTCTTTTCACCGTTCTTAGCTACAATTCTTTGTCTCCTAGATAGTCTTCGTTTGTAGCTTTTTATTCCCCTTTGTCCTGTACCCCCCCTCTTCTCTCTCTTTGGCTGTGTATCTAAGATAGGACATTACAACATATATGTTTCACCAAATATGTGGTCGTGAGGTAAGTGACTGTGTCTTTACAGATGCTTTATTTCCCTTTTGGCAACTTTCCCAGTTTAAAAAAGTAAAAGATCCAGCAAATAATCCCTTTTGGTCAACTGCTACCTTCTTGATTCTGCTTTTTTTCTTCCCCGTCTTTTCTCCTGATAATAAAAAGGGGTTGTCTCGAATCGTGCAGTAACTTGGCTGATATTTGAGCTACCCTTTCATTCACTGCTTTTAGTACGGAAATACTTCCTAGGAAAATCTAGAGAAGTGGTAGCTCTTATGCAATATCTTTCTGTATGCTTTATGCTAAAAAGCATGAAGTATGTTTTGTGCTCGTTAACTAACAGCTCTTACACTGCACTTTGTGCTATAACGTATTTTTCTTTTAATTACTTTGCATGTGCTTGGAACTGAGTAGAAACACTTTCATGTTTAATTATTGGAAAACATGGGCTCCAAGACTTACTAGATTTAATTGAATTCTGATTATTTTTTTCCTCTTAAAATACTGGGGATTTTGCTGAAATTATTACATCTCTGACTCATTCTACAGTTCTTGCAGTTCTGTATAAATCTCAGCCCAAAACTACTGGGACACCACCTGCTCAATATTGAAAACACATCAAGATTTTCAGATGAGGGGGAAATAAAGCAGCTGTCAGAAGTTTGGGATATGAGAATTTAGCAAGCAGTATCAGAGGGCTCCTTTTTGCAATTTAAACCTGTAAGACTTCAAACTGACTTATCTGCAGTGAGAGAGCCATGTAAAATAAATAGTCTTTGCTACAGTATCAGCATTTTCTAGACAGGTCTCATGAGCTGCCACAGCATGAAATTTTGGAACTGTCAGAGAAAGGGGTATTTTAATCTCCAGCTCCACTGTTGCCTATATTTACAAATCATTACGCACAGCAAAAATTTTAATAGCTGAAATTGGTTGGAGGGCCTTGTAAGGGCTAAATGAGTGAATCACTAAGACAAGTGGGAAACAGCACAAAGCAGCCACTATTATCCTCTCAACTCTATGGAGAGAAAACTGTGTATGTAAACGGGGATCTTCTGTGACAAAGGCACATCTGAGAAAGTCTGTAAATCTCTCAAATGAGCTGCTGGGTATTTTCTATATAGAATAGAGCTAAGCAGAGTTGTGAATTGAGTACAGTCCCCTTGCGGGATAGGATAGGTACCATGCTAAAATGCAAGTGTGAACAAAAAGGTGACTGCTATGTGCAGGCCATGGTTGGTAGATAAAAATGATTTCAGGGTATTATGACTGGTACAATTAGAGCACTAGAAGTGGGATGGAAAGTCATGTAACACTCAAGTATTGTTTGTCAGATGCTCCTGAAGTGAAAAAGTGTGGCTTTCTGAAATCAATATCATCATGAGTTCTTTCAAATATGAATTATAAGAGTGTATAGGATACTGTGAGAAATGCTCTCACAATACTGGCATGGTTTTGATACATATAGTAGCTTACAATTCCATGCTGTCCTTGCGGTATCTTTGTATTTAAATGATAGCAAACCTCCTAGTATGAAAAGGCTTCTCTAACTCTTTGCAATTATTTGAAACTCCTAGTTCACAATCAGTGGGAGAGAGATATTTATTTAAGGTAATCTTTGCTTCATTTCATCTGTGATTTGCCAGTTTCCAAATTTGATTCAGGATCTGTCCAGGATATTGAGCAACTGGTTGAATTACACTTCAAGAAGGGCTCCATTTTATTCATTCATATTCTCCACCAGTGTGGAAATGAAAAACCACTTGTTTAGTGTTGCAAAAAGAGCTTTTGTTTCAAAAATACAATGAAGAAACTGTTGGCTAAAAAACAAAAACAAAAAACAAAAAACTAGATTTGTTTCTACTTGCTTTGTTATTTTGTGGTTTTTTTGTTTGTTTTTTTTGTTGTTTTCGTTTAGGCATTCTTTGTCAAAGAATATGTTTTGAACCATCCAGAAGATGGAGAGAAGATTACACGCTTGAGGGAGCTGATGCTTGAGCAGGTAAAGTGGTGAAAAATCCTGGCTAGGTCACCCTCTCAGCTGTTCTAGCTGAAATGATGTGTCCCAAAATAAAGTACAAAATTTCAGAGGTTACAGAATCACAGAATTGTAGGGGTTGCAAGGGATCTCCAGAGATCATAGAGTCCAACCCCCTGCCAAAGTAAGCTCGCTACATCACGTTGCACAGGTTACTAACTGCTTAATAGTCTCCAGTATTTTCTGAATTAGTTTGCAAATAGACAGAAGCTTCATATATAAGCATGTTTCCAGATCATGTTAATATATTCTCCCTAGTTCTTTCTGTCCCTCTTAAACACTTCAAACTATTATAAATTAAAAGTCAAACAAGAGGCAAATTTTTGTACAGTGCTGATCATATGCAAATATTTGCACAATGTATTTTAGTACTACTACAGAATAAACAGTATTCTCAGCAAATGGTTTGGCTTAAACAAATATTTGTACATTGCATTTTACCACTAGGACAGAACAAACATCATTTTTACTATAGTGTTTAGTATATGAGAACGCACACACAGTGTAAGATATCTAATAGCACTAACAACAATTGCCTGTCTGGTTAGGCAGTAAAATAAACACCAGGTGATATAATCACAGAATTGAATTTTTATGCACTAAATAATTATTCTGTTATTTCTTCGTTTCCCTATTTATTGTAGTCCTGACATTACGAATATTCCTGTAGAATTCAATACCAAAATTTTTGAAATTAAAAATAAATGAACTGCGTATGAATCAGGTTCTAGAATTTGATTATGTTATAAAACAGCCACTGGGTTTCTTAATTATTATTTATTTTACTCTTTGTTTACATTTGTTTCACCAAAGCAAGATGATTATAAAATTATCCCCAGATATTGATTTGCTTATGCAATAAGCCAAATGATTAAACTTAAAATAGTCTCTTTTTAAGAGACAGTGAATAAAGCAAAGGAAAAGATTTAGAATTTTTCACTGGGAGACATGAAAGGAGAATGTTTCCATCTTCTCTATCCCTCAGAAAATGTCAGGATGCAGAGACCTAACCATTATAATTCAGAGTCTTTGTGTCTTTATACTTTGTGCTTATAAGTATACAGATTATTGGCAGACTATCCAACAGGGGAATTATGCATAAGAAGGCTGGAAATACTGAAACAAATTATTTTGATCAATTTATCATAGCATTTCAGCTCTTTTAACTGACTTTTACCTATCTGTACTCTATGCAGCATGTTGAAATGTCAAGCTTTCTTGCCAGATTAGGATAAAAAGTTCAGAGTATTGGAATTTAGCAAGATGGAAATTCCATTTTTTTGTTTTTTGTCAGAGTAGTGATATTAGTGATATCTTTTGGTCAGACCAGACGAAGGCACAGATATTCGTAGTATAAACAAAAGCAAACTCACTGAGCTCATTTTAAATTAGGTAATATATATTAATGTTACATTCCAGTGTTTTTCAAGTTACAGGTTAATATCGCTAACTCTTTTAATTTATAATTCAGAGGTTATCAATTCATTTAATCATAGAAACATCCAACCCCCTGCTGTGGGCAAGGTTGCCCAAGTAAAATGAGAAGTACCATATGTGTGTCACTGATTTTCGTCTCAGACTTTTAGATCTGCTTTGATTACAGGTCTCTCAGGGATGCAAACAAATTATTTTAATATGCATTTTAGTTATGTTTTTTGTTGTTGTTTGTTTGGATTCCTAAGATACTCTCTGGGTTGTTCAGAGATAGAAGTGTAAAGAAAAGAGATCTAAAATGTATTTTTTCGTCTTTTTCCTCCTGACTCTCCTACAGGCCCAAATTCTGGAGTTTGGCTTAGCTGTGCATGAGAAGTTTGTGCCCCAGGACATGAGGCCTTTGCACAAAAAGCTGGTGGATCAGTTCTTTGTGATGAAGTCTAGCTTGGGAATACAGGTATATGAGCGGGTGCACAGATGAACCAGAAGACAGTCTAGCCGCGGTAACAGTGGTTAATTTTCCTAAGCAACAAATAGTGACATCTTTTGGTTATTTGTCCACATTACATCTTACAGAATTACAGTATCACAGAGCATAGGGAAAGTTAATTCACTTTCCATGCAGTAAGAGAAAAATCATAGAATCATAGAATTCTTAGAACTGGAAGGGACCATTATAGGTCATCTAGTCCAACTCCACTGCATTGAACAGGGCACCTACAGCTAGATAATCATATTTGACTTCAGGGAAAGTATCATCAGCAAAAAGTTAAACTATTTTTTTTCTAATGATGAGGCTAATCTAAAAGAATGGTTTGGACTGGAAGGGACCTCAAAAACCTCCCAATTCCAAACCCTCTGACTGAAGAATTTCTTTGTAACACTTAACCTAAATCTCCCTTGTCCTATTACTATTAGACCATGTAAAAAGTTGGCCTCCTTTGTGCTTATAAGCTCCCTCTAAGTTCTGGAAGGCCACAGTGAGGTCTCCCTGGAGTCTTCTCTTCTCCAAGCCCAGCTCCCTCAGCCTTTCTTCTAGAGAGGTGCTTCAGCCCTCTGATCATCTTCATGGCCTCTGCCTTTCTTGTGCTGAAGGCCCTGAAAGCAGTACTCCTGGTGGGACTTCATGAGGGCAGAGCAGAAGGGGACAGTCATCTCCCTTGCCCTGCTGGTCACCCCTCTTTTGATACTGTTGGCCCTCTGAGATGCAAGAGCACACTGCTGACTCATGTACAGCTTTTCATCCACCAGGCCCCTCAAGTACTTCTTAGCAGGATAAAATGCAGATATAACTACTCAATAAAATGTTCGTTTCAATTAATCTTCTTTTAACAACTTGCAGGAATATTCTGCCTGTATACAAGCTAGCCCTATCCATTTTCCAAATGGAAGTCCTCGTGTCTGTCGAAACTCAGTACCTGTTTCTATGAGTCCAGATGGTGCTCGGGTAATACCACGACGCAGGCAAGTTAAATTACTAGAAATTGATAGATCTTTTTACTCGTGGAAGATGATCCATAGAATACTTTTATTGTGTATGTGCTTTCTCTAAGATCAGTCTGAAGTATCTTCAGGTATGAAAAGCTGCTTCTGTCTCTTTTTTCCCTCTTCTTCCTCTTTAGAAAATTTAGATTAAATTGTGGAGATTAATAGCATGTATTGTTTTCACATGAAAAATTATAACTGACAACTAGAGTAAATCATTTTGTGTTTCATTATCTTTAAAATAGTCCTTTGAGTTACCCAGCTGTCAATCGGTATTCATCCTCATCACTGTCATCCCAAGCTTCTGCTGAAGTCAGCAATATCACTGGGCAGTCAGAAAGCTCTGATGAAGTTTTTAACATGCAGGTACAAATTATTGTCATTCTTGAAACTACTTTTTTTTTTTTCTTGTGAAGTTATTTACTAAATTAATGCTTCTGTTAGTTCATTCAGAAATCTAAACGTTACTGCTGATACATTCTAAAAACATATTTAAATGGTTTGTTAGCCTCCTTGACTTACAAAGAACAATTTTTATGTAACATTTTCTTCCAAACTTCAAGTAAGAATTTTTGTCAAATTCAATGTGCTATGCAAAATTATCTGACTTTACCCAGACTTTTCTGTTCGGCAATCACACTGATGTAATTATGTTAATGTATTAATTGTATTTCTACTTGATACTGTTCTAAAGCTTTTTGTCTAGTTACAGGAAATGTGTTTTACACTGTTTTGCTGAAAAATCAATAACAAATTATTAGTGCTTTGTTTTACAATTATTAAAAAAAAAAAGTTTGAGTGAAATACATTTAAAATTTTTCTTTCCAAACTAGTAAGTATGATGTAGTAACAACACTATCTTTTCTTTACACAGCCAAGTCCATCTACCTCAAGTTTGAGCTCTACTCATTCTGCTTCACCTAATGTGACCAGTTCTGCTCCATCCAGTGCAAGAGGTCAGTCCTCCCGTAGTAAACTGAATTAAATGATTCTTGATCTGTTTCACAGCTGAATCTTTAGATAATTTTTGCATGATGTCAGCAGACATCAAATTTAGCCCTTTTTTTTTTTTTTTTCAAGAATGAGCATTAGTAGTGGCTGAGGATTTCTTTGTCGTAAATAGTCTTTAGAATCGAGATGACTGAATTTCAGTGTGAAATCACTTGACACATTTATGTTCTAGCCTCTCCTCTGTTATCTGACAAACACAAGCATTCCCGAGAAAACTCTTGCCTGTCCCCCAGAGAGCGACCCTGCAGTGCCATCTACCCTACTTCTTTGGAAGCCTCGCAGGTAGGAAGATAACTGCTTAACTCTAGTTAAGAAGATGATAAAGGCACTTGTTGAACTTTGAGCAGTTTCACTGTCTGCACAGTGCTGTTAATTTTCAGTATTTTGGTTTCTATAAGCAGATAGCTTCTTAATACACACACAAACGCACACACAAAAGAGATGTGAAAAGAATATACTGTATTTGGTTACATTTCTGCTTCCTTTTTAAGATTGAGATCTAGTTTGGATATTTACTCATTGCAGAAAGACCGGCATATCCTGATTGACTGAAACAGCAGTGTTTGCTCAATCTGGGGAAGAAGAAAAACTGGAAACTTCCTTCATTTTCTTCTGAAATAGATAATCCTAGCCACTGTGAGATCGTAACCCACTCCATGTGGCAATTTCTGTTTTCAGCGGAGTTTTGGAAAAGAATGGTGTTTTGTTACTCCAGAGGAAATAATAAGTTGAGTCCTTATCTTAAAATTACTGGTACATAGGTCTGTATAAAGTTCAAATCTTTTCCAGTTATCTGAAATGCAAAATGGGCTTGGTAAGCTAGGCAGTTTTGAATCCTTATTTCATCTTTTCTTCTGAATGGACCTGTTTTCCTAAAGTGTTTTCCTTTTCTATAGATGTTGTTTCAATCTACAGTATCACACTATGCACATCTTGCTGAAGCTGAGAAAGAAGAAAACATAAGTATCTTGTGAAAGGCCCTCTTTTCAGCAGCAGTTCTCATTTCCACCACAAGTTTTGACTTTGATAGAATTTTAGAATTGGATTTCTGGTTTCTCTGCAGTTATTGTATTCTTGTCTCTTTCTTCTTCAGTTATTGAATTGGCTCTTGATTTAACTACTTCTTCCTTTCTGTTGAAGTCCTCTTGCTGTTACCTGAGGGCTTAAGAATTATTATTAAAGCTGAGCCAGACTTAACAACAGTGTCAGTAATTGCTGGTATATCAACTGGGCACTTTCTCACTAGTTGTGGAGCCAAACCAACATACAGGAAAGATCAGGAGGTGTTCTTTAAATAATGCGGTTTTACAGCTTGCCGCAAAGAAAAATTATCCCATTTTTGCTCCCAGACTGCAAACTCTTGCTTTGCCAAGTGGAATGCGGCTTCTGTTTCCCACTCCACCCGAGATTCGATAAGGGAGGCTGAGGAGCATGTATGCCCAGCCTCCACGCTCTCAGAGACTCGCCTGGCAGCAAAATCTCCCAATCTGTCTCTACCCTCAGTGTCCCAAGAGAGGGTAAGTAGAAAATTATCTTGCTTGTACAGTGAAGCATGTTTCAAAGATGAGAAGGTCTGACAGTTTTACCCTTATAACTGTGAATGAGGATGTATCTTTCTGGGAAAAGGTGCAATTTCTCTGATGCTCTGTTTTCTGAGCATTAAAAATGAACTGTGATCAGAAGGCAAGTTCTGATTCTCTGCCTCATGAGGAAGATGGGAAAAAGAAATCCTCAAAGAACAACTGTAAGGAGATATATCTGAAGAATACCTGGAACTCTTGTCAGAATTTAGATGGTCAAGTTTTAAATCATGCTTTCTGCTTTTATTCTAACACAAGTTAACTTTTACAGTCTTGGTTAGAGCTTCACACTACAGTCACACAAAAAAGATCACCCATTTATGAAGGTCCTTAGCTTAATGAATGCAAGGTTCACAATAGATTTCAACCTGGAAGAATGAGATGCACAGGCAAAATTAATGTTTTTCAAGTCCAAATCCATCTCTGTGTTTTAAGGAAGTTTGATGGATTGCATAGAAGCATACCACAGCAGTACTTCATCTGATCTCTTCATTGAAATTGCTGCTCAAGGTCATCTATGTACAGCTGTGTTTGGTCACCATCTGTTTGTGATTGCTTTTTGATCTCTGGCTGAGCAGTTGTATGGTGTGTCTCTAGCTCCTCCCATAAGCTGAGAGTGGATGTCTCTTGTTGTTGACTGGTTCTTTTAGTTTTTGTGCTTTACTTCTTCTTAGTTTTTGTGCTTTACTTCTTCTTAGTGGAGCATTTTGGCTTTCATGTTTTTGATTCTCTTGAGTTTCATTAAATATCCTGTGATTGCTCTTGCTCTTCTGTATGGTTTTATATTCCATTGTTTCAATACGTCCTCATATCTCTGTAAATCACGAAGCTTTTTGCCTCTTTTAGCTTCTCCAATTTCAGTTGCTTTTTCAGCTTCTGCTCTTGACCTTCACAACATAAGAGATTTCAGAAACATCACCACACTTGCCCACCAGGTCCTAATATCCCACAGAATCTCTATGCAGTGAACATTTGGCCCAAATCAGGCAGGAATATATGACCACATTTTCTATCAGTAAATATGTAGTTACGTCACCTCAGTTTAACGGTAGCTTTGGGAAAACAGATTATGCCTGATCCAGTATGATTAGTACAGCAAGACAGCAAACCTAGTCAACTCAAAATCTACCAACTCATTCTCATATGAAGTGTTTTAAATCAAGTAGGATTGGCTAAGTATCTGTCCCTCATTCTGTAACACAGAGCTGCAATGTGTTAGATCCATGATGATTGCTCTGCAGCAGGATTTGTCATTGTGTGGAACCATAGCATCATGTCTCAATGACTTGGCTCTGTGAACACGGGGAGGAGATAAGAGAATAGAGATTTACAGATTTGGATTTCACATATTGCCTCACTTTATCTTTTAAAAAAATGGCATAATGTTTCCTCTGTTCTTGTTTCCTTTGGACTGTACATCTGAATTACTTGCGGGATTGACTGTATTTTGTTTGTTCCTGTTGTCAAGACAAAATAGTGACCCAATGATAATTTGAATGTTGCCAAAAGAAATAATTGGTGGAATTATAAAATCATTTCATAAATTTACTGTGATTATTTTTTAAAATCAACCCAAAAAGAAAGAAGAAGAGACTTTGATCAGGTCTTTTCCGGAAGAGAAGCAAGAGTGATACTGGTAGAAAAAGGTTAGCATTGGAAATAACACATAATGCTTTTCAAAGATAGCAAATCAGCTCCTCCATGTGTTTAGTATTCAGTCAGGTTAACTCAGTCAGATACCTGACTGAGGACTGAGCCCCATTTTGTCATTCAGGGAGCAGGAAACTGTCAGAATTCAGTATGTTATAACCCTCCCACTGATTTCAGTGTGTACAGTTTTCAGACTAGTACACACATTCTTTGTGTACCCGTTTTTATTCAAGTATTTATGTTCTTAGGTGATATTTATTACTCTACCTCCAAGTAGTCCCGTGTGGTAGGGATAATAACAAAAATATATTTATTCTCTTAAAGGTTACTCACAACTGCAGTTATGAATAAACCATTCTGCTCTTGATTTACAGAGAATGTTGTTCAATCATATTGGAGATGGTGCTTTGCCACGAAGTGATTCTAATCTGCCTGGCCCTGACAAAGGTGAGTGGAAATTTTGCACCTTACTAACCTTGGTAATCAGTGAAAATATAATGCACGTTGTCTTGAGCATATAACATTATCTCTGAGTTTCAAAATATTACATAGGTCTCTCCAAAAGTAGTGCCTCTATTTAATTCCATGGAAACTACAACACATACAAAAAGCACAATAACGCTATTTGATAGAGCAAATTCTCAGCTACAAAAACACTGTTTTTCAATGTAGTTACCACCCTTAGCCAATTCATGTGGGTGAGCTGATAGAGATGCTCTTCATTCTGTGCTATGACAGCTGTGCATAGCTGTCTGGAGCGTGGCTCGTCTTTCATGTCTCTGTCACTGCAGCTGAAACGCACCACCAACCGCCTCACTGTGCTCACATCCACTGTTAGGTCTCCATAACTGATCAGCAAGCATCAGTGAATGTCAGCAATGTCGTGTCCTGTCCATAAGATATGACATGCAGAGATCCGTATGCAATCATCAATTTTAGTAAGAATCTGTTTACTACACTTATCCAGATTTTGGCACACGATTATCATAGAAATACTGGCACTTTAACAATTAAATCTGTCCTGCTTGCACAGCTAAACGTTATGACTTGAGAAGATGACACACTGAAAACCTATCTTAAACTGCAGAGCTAAACTATACAACCTTAAGAAGCCAAAATCAGTCTCACAATTACTTAACAACTTTATGACTTAATGACTTTACAAGAGCTATGACCTCTAAGAAAGTGAAATAAATCTTGCAATTACTTAACAACTTTATGAGATAAAAAGAACAGAGAGAGAAAATGTAGGAAAATGGACAAAGAGCAAAGGAGACAGAGAGATGGACAGAGAAAGAGAGATCACCCACAAGAGAAATTGAGAGAAACAGAGTCAGAGAGACAGACAGAAAAAAGATCACTGGTCTATTTTGAGGAGTTCCAATGTTCCCCAGGAATTCCAACCTACTGGGGACAGAGAAGGGATGGGGGGGATGAATGTCCAGAGGTCGTAGTCTTGAACACATCAACAGCAATGATGATGGCGAAGAAGTGGGACCCCTCTCAGGCATCCTTTTATGTCTGAAAGGTTTGCACATGCATCATCCCAAGGTGATAAACAAGTGAATTCTCAATAACAAGTTTGTCAAAAATAAGTTTGTAGCAAGAATTTTCTTGCAGGAAAGGTAGTGGTTGTGAATGAGGTAAGACTGTCCTGTTTGCATGGGATCTCATGCCTCACAAATAATGGCCTCCAACTGGTTGTCACGATGATGGCTGCGTGCTGCAAGTGTTTGAGGTATATCAAGAACACCTCAGAAAGGCAGAAAGTGTTTTCTGTTGGTCCTTTACAAATGGTGCCATTTTTTCTGCCTGGAGGAATTCACTGGCACCCCTTTTGCTTCATACGCATTTCCATGGCAGACACCATTCTGTCAGACTGTTCCTCTGCTGCCATCTGTCTCAAGGCAACAAAAAGTAAGGGATATTGACGAGAAGGTTCAGCCATGCCACCAACATCCACCTCTGATGTCGTGCACCAACATAATAGCATAGAAGGCATTTCTGTCAGAGCAGCTCTCACAAATAAAACATGCTAATATTCTTAAGCTTCAAAACACTGCCAAAAAAGGGGAAAAGCAATGTCTGTTTGGACTGAGTGCTATGCTCCTAAGGGCCCAAAGGTTCGCGGAAAAGGACAGTGCAGTAGAACATTGCAGCAGGCTGCTAGAGAAATCTTCCCCCATCCAACTGTCATGTTAGAGAGAAGTGTGGGAAGCTGAAGCCTAGAGAAGATGAACTTCTGGAGGCTGGGGCAAAAGGAAGCTAAAGAAGTGTGCAGAGTGCTGAAGTTCTCTACCTGCAAATCCCCTAGACAAACTGTGTTGCTGTGCTTTTGGTTACACTTTGGCCTAATTTGAGTAAATAAGAAACCAATGAATGTCAATAAACAAAGTATTTTCTTTTATAATTTTTCACATGGGGAAATTCAATATTGTTTGCAAAGTTGTTTTCCAGTATTTTGTTATATGCCCTGAATCCATCATATGTGCCATAATTTTGTTAAGTGCTACCTTTCGCTGCACCTTGATTTAAGGTTACAGTAAAATAAATGTATTCAAAACATTTCAAAACTATAACAAGAACTGGCTAGGAATCAGATTTTGTTCACTAAGAGCTGATTTGTATAAGAATTTTTACATCTTTTGATGTAAAATTTTTCACAGAATGAAAAACATAAAATAATGTGAAAATGTCAAAGCTTTTGTAATGGCCTATGCAGCCAAGTACACTGTAGAGTTGTTAAAATAAATACTATCTCCCAGAGACTTAAGCAGTCCAAAAAACTAACTGCATGGGTAACTTGAAAGGAAAAAGTAGCTTCTCAATAGATTCAGTAATTTGAAGTACTCAGGCCTGGTGCCAAGCTGTTTTTAGGATGAAGGCAAAACCACATTGCCAGGTGACAGCTTACAATAAAAAGCAAACAATGAATTGCATGATCTGACAATAAAAAGGCAAAATGATCGTCTAGAAAATAGACTGATTATTCAGTGTGATGTTCTCAGGGTCAATTAACGTGCAATTATACTGTACCAATATTGTTACAGCTATAAAACAAATGTTATTTGTACTGTACTTATTGTGTTAAGTCTTGTATAGAGTAGCACAGTGCCTTTCCGTCCTTCTGAAATACCTTAGTGTTGCTGCAATAGCAATAACTGATAACATCATTTGGTGTTTAGCAGCAGTACTTTGCTTTTCATTTAATCTTTGTAAATGAGCACAAAGTCCATCCAGGTAGGTCTCTTCTCACGTGTGCAGTATAAGCCAACAAGAAGGAAACTGTCAAAGCCAGGCATGATCATGTTATTTCCCAAAAAAGCTTTGGATTTGGTGGAAGAGGTTTGGGGTCTCAGGAATTCTTCACCTCCCAGTGCTTTTGTTTTTTTTTTTTTAAAAACTTGTTTGTCTCATTTTTTTTGTTAATTTTCTTTGGAAGCAGCTTCTTCACTGTTCTCAGGACGTGTAAGAAAAACTGCAGATTTTTAGTTAGTGTGCTGTTCATGTTAAATGCCCTAACTTTCTGTCCGACTTGTTCTTTCTGATAGTAATGACTGTATGAAGACAAGTAATGATCCAGTTTTAGTATGGAAACTGTTCCCAGCCTTATGGGGATCATTTAGTTAAAGTCATGGTGTTTGGTAAAAAGTAACACAGATAAGCAGAACAGCCAGTTTTACACATGTCAAGGTGATATTTGATTTGCATGATCCTGAACCACCTATACAAACAATGTATATAAGTTGTGCTAATCCATAATAATGTATTCATTTGATTTTCTTCAAACACTTTTATTTCTCCCCATTCTCACTCCCTCAATTTTGTGCCCTTCTTTCCACCTTTCAGTTCTGGCACCAAAAGCCTGCTAGCTGAAGGCTTTCCGAGGGACGTTGATTGGAATTTGGCAAGTTCCCATCTTTAGTCCATTCTGTATATAAAATGAGTTAATGGAAACAGAATATGAATAATCTGTCCTCCTCTGCCTAGAAACTTCTAAATAGGGCTTTGTACAAAGATAAACTGATAATATTAACAGGCTTCAAGCTTATCTCCTTTTGAGGCCAGATTTGCAGTGCAACAGAGCCCTATCTCAGCTGCTGTTGTTATCAATGGTCCAAATTGCTATATGGCCTCAAACTGACTGGAGGGCCAAATGCATAGGTTAGGCAAATCAGGAGACTGACAGGCGTTATTTAAGAGCCTTTCAAATCCTGATGTAAGTATCAGAGCTTTCTAGGCATGCAGTTAGTTTTCATTCCGTATATTTGTAGCCAAACAAAGAAAAGCAAGTCAGAGAGCCTGAAAGTGACAGCTAGAAGTAGTGATGCCTGTGTCAGCTTTTCCATTCTCTTCCAGCTGTAAATGCTACTCCCAGCAGCTGGAGCCTGGACAGTGGGAAAGAAGCCAGAAACACATTAGACAGTGGGAAGCTTATATCTCCTCCTGTACCACCTAGACCTGCACAGACGGGTGAGTTAATGGACATTTTGGTCTAAACTCCAATCAAAAAATGATTTACTTGAGGGCTTGGATTCTATCCACTCTGACTAACATTTAACTTTCTGGGCAGTCTAGTTTATTATTCAATTACTGACATGGAAGGCTGTAGAACTGCATATATTTTCCTCTCATTAAGCTTATTTGTAGCATTCTGTTTTCAGTACTTTGCCTCTTCACTTAATGACTGTGGAATTTCAGACACTTTATTCTGATACCAGGGTGGATGATCAAATTTAATCTTTTGATCTTACAGTAATTAGAGGTTAGCAGTTGGAAATGATTGTTAATGAAAAAGAATCTTACATGCCAGAAAATGCTCAGCAGTCATGGAAGTATGTGAGTTCCATTACTATAACTAATTTGCCCTTCAAAAGACTAATTTCCATGTAAAGAACAGACAGATTAAGTAGTATTAGAAATATAATTGTTCTCAAGGGAGCGGAAACTTTTAGAAGTTTCAGCCTTATGCCTCAAAGTACATTTCGTATTGTAGTTTTTCTTATTTGACATTAAAATATGGAATGTATTTCTTAGGAAAAAGGAAAGGGAAAAGGGGGAGCAGAAAATACTTGTTTTCTTTGAATCCTGTTATTGTTTGATAGGGTATAAACAAATTTACATGATATAAAATTGGTCATGGAAGATGGCTGCAGAAATTTCTTACACTTGTTGTACTGCGAGATAATCCTGAAAAAAGAAACAGAATTTTTAAGACTACTTGCAACTACTGAGCAAGTACAGAGAGCACTAGAGATATTTGTGGGATCATCTCTTACCTCTTTAGAAGATTTCTTAACGAAAACTGTAATGCAAAGACTGCATTGTAATCTTTTTCAATTTACAGCATCACCAGCAAGACACATAGCCTCTGTTTCCCCTTCTCCTGCTGGCAGATCACCAATGAAGGTACTGGCTTTTTGCAAGTCAACCTCCTTTGTGGGACAGATCGTATGTGCTGTGGGGTATATCATATGTATTTAATATGTTATTTGAATTTATTTTATATTCTGCTTCCATTATATTAGCATTTTTATTCATTATTATTAGATTTTGTACATATTATTATATGCCTGTACAAAATTCATTCACAAGAGTAAATAGCCATAACAATCACAGATCTGAAGACTTTAAAAACTGCAGGTAAGAAATCTAATCTTCACAGTGTCAATATTAGACTTCTCACCTATGTGCATAATCAAGCTCTCTTGAGTAAAGGGAAAGAATGGAGTGTACAAAATAAATGTAAGAAGTGTTATCTGATCTACTTAGTCCAGAACGCCATCTCCAACAGTGGCAGGAGATGCCAGTTAAGGAGAACCTGTTGTGCAGCCCATTCCTCTTACTCCTCCAACATCCAATGCTTCTCTTAGGAGTCTCAGAGGGTAATTCCTGCTCCACTAATTTTAATACTCATTGCCTCTATAGGGCAACCCAGGGGAGAAGCTGGAAATAGTTTGAAGCCTATCAGTAGGAAACATTAAGCAGAGGCTGTGAATGAACATCGGTTCTTCTCTGACAGTTAGGCACCTGTAGCAAGAGGGGATCCTCTTAGCAGGTTTCATTTCTGTTTCGATGTATTTGAAGATTTGTTGTGCGACAGCTTATTGGTTACAAAACTTGACCAGGAAATCTTTGTCTCCAGCAGCACTGCAGGGCATCAGTGCACAGCCTGCATTCTCCAGGAAAACCTCACTATTGACACACAGCTTATTAGTCTCAGGGATAACTTCTGCTAACGCATGCAAGCTGAGAGAGTTGTGCTGTTGGAAATATGGGAGTCAACAACCTAGAGCAAATCAAAATGAGCAAGACTGGTGCTTCAGTTAGAGAGCATTCCTGCTAAAGTGATCGCTCAGGTATTCAGTGCATAATAAATGCCACAAATGTGCACATCCCCTGAGGAGAAGGGAAGTGACATCCCAAAACACCTCCTTTCCCCTTGAGGTTCTTAATCATAATTCTGCAATCATTTTCTTCTTTATTGTCCCACACACCTGTTAGTTTTCCACTTGTGGCCGCAAAGTGGCTCTGTTTCAACAGAGAGTAATTGTGCTTGCTATCAAGTGTACTGTAGTCCCGTTACCATGGTACACCTGTTGAAGTGAGCGCTGATGCCAAGTTTCTGATCAAATTCTTACTAGGAATCTCTTCAGAGCATTAGAATGTTGCACAAAAAGTGACTAACTGTGCCTGTGTTCTTGAATTGACTCGTTATTGATGTTTCCTAAGGTGTTTAAAACTTGTCCTAACCTTTCCTTCTAAAGGCCTGGGTGGAATTTGAGCATTTTACAGCCAAACTCTGGATTGCTGCTTGAGAGTAGAGGAATGCTGGCCCATGAAACTTCGGAGAGTTGCTGGATTTCACTCCAGGCAGCCATGAACATCCAGACTCCTTTGGTGCCTAGACTGTTATTCATTATGATACAGAATCTGCAGCGCTGTCAGGAATGAAGTACTTGCTCCTGCTCAGCTGCTAAATTGAAGCAGGCAGTATTTACATGTATTTGCTTGTGTTCTGAATGTCAAAAGCCAAGCCTCTAATTTTTATCTACAGTCACTTAACCCAAGTGTCTACTGCTCTTGAAACTTGAACCAATTACACTATTTACTTGAAAACTTTGACCCTGGATGTTTGCATAGATAAGAGTGCAGCTATGCCTTCCTTAGAAATAGAGGGTTTGAATCTGAAGCAAGTGCTTAATATGCAGCATCTCCACAACATGCGAAATATCTTCAGCATGCACTGAGGTTGCAGGACAATCTGCTCTGTTTTTCCTTAGCTCACACGGCTCAGTTTTTAGTCTTTGTTCCAACTGTTACATGCTGCCATCCTAGTACAAAACCTGATGCAAATGAAGATTTTTCTACTGGTTTCAGCGTGCTGTGGATCCAGTCCTAGTAAATGAGATTATCTCAGTGGAATGAAGTCAGTGCAGCCAGCTCTATACGTTTTTGCTCCTCTGCCATTCCTCCCTACCCTTGTTGCACAGCTCACAATTTCATCTAAAGCTGAGCAGTTGGGTGCCAAGCAGTCTAAATAGAAGTGGGGTCAGGAATTTGTCTTTGATATGATTTCTCCATCCATTTTTCAGCCTGTGCTTGAGACTGTTAAGTCTAGGTTGTCTGATTGCTCTAGTCACAATTAGGTAAGTTGCCAAACTTTCCCAACTTGTAAGGTGTACTCTAACCTGTTAGAGCAGTTGCTGAACTTGTTCCACTAGAATAGGACTTCTCCGTGATGGCTTTACTGTCCCTGCCCTCTGCTTTTTGTCAGTGCTGGTGCTGAGCCCTCAGCTCCCTGGCTCTCACCTTCCCACACACCCTCATGTCTTCACCCTTCTTTGTCCCTGGGGCTGTGATGGTGTTTTGTGTCATGCACAGTGGCACAGTGCATCCAAAAATCACCTGGGGATGGGGTTGGGCCGCAGTTCAAACTCCACTATGTAAATGTGCTTTTGTTGCATGACCGTGCACTGAAGTTGTGAGAAAAGCTTTGGAAAATGAATGTTGAGGGAGAGATTGCAGCATCAGCATGGAAAGTGATGCAAATGCCGTGTTTTGGCATTAGAGGGCAGGACATCACTAGGCAGACACTATGAGTGGGTATGGATTTCACTTAAAAGAACTGGGAAAGCTGAGAGCTCATTTTAAAGGCTTCCAGATTTTTCCAGATAGTAAGACAACAATTAAATACAGTTTTGCTTTCACTTAAATGAATTACCGGCATGAGCACTGCTTAGGGTGTACTTGGGTACTCCTGAAATGAGTCTTTATTGTTTTTTTACTAAATCTTAATTAAAACCAAGATGCAGCGCTACATTTACCAAGCTTCAGAACCTGCGCAAGTGCCTCTGTGCGTTTACAGCCCGAGCACCGGAGTGCCTTCCCCAGTTCAGCGCCGCTAATCTCTTCTCACGCCCTTTCTTTTGAGCAGGGCTCTGTGCAGTCATTCACGCCGTCTCCGGTGGAGTACCATTCCACGGGGCTCGTATCCAACTCCCCGGTGCTGTCGGGGAGCTACAGCAGCGGCATCTCTTCGCTCAGCCGATGCAGCACCTCGGAGACGTCGGGTTTTGAAAGTCAAAGCAGCGAACCGCCGGTCCCGAGCTACAGCGTCCCGGAGGAGCCCGTGAGGAAGGAAAGCAAAACCCCGCCGCCTTACAGCGTGTACGAGCGGACTTTGAAGCGCCCCGTCCCTCTACCTCACAGCCTCTCCATCCCGCCCACCGACCCCCCTGCCCTGCCGCCCAAGCCGCAGCTGGGCCGGCCCAGCAACGCGGAGAGCAACAGCAGGAGGACTGAGCCGGCCCCGCGGCCCCGGCCGTTGCCGCGCAAGGTGTCCCAGCTATGAGGAGCCCTTTGGGATCTGATCACAAGGAATTCTTTACCATTTAAGGAATAATATTTTTAAAAAATGGTAAAATGCGTTTAGTTAGGCACTTTAATATTTTGCCCACCTTTCCCTTTCGGTAACTTTCAAATGCTTATTGATGTTACGTTGCACATTTTAAAATGAAATTACTAATTTAGGTTGCCAGATATTATAGGAAGCATGAAAGAGAGACTCTTTTAATGTCATGGTGGTGAATACTGATAAATGCTTTCCTTTGTACTTTATTTTTATTTAAAAGTTTCAACGTAAACCCCTGCAATTCTCGTGTGAGCCAGATGAATGCTCCTGACAAAACAAAATGTACTGACTGGGACTTTACTGCTAGAAATAGCAGCACGTGGTCTAACAGAGCAGTCTGTAGGCTCAGCTGTTTCCACAAGTAGGTGGGAAGTCATTTCTCCCATGCAGTGGATGGGTTGGTTGTTTCAAATGTCTGTGGAAGAACGGATATGATGCAAGTTATACTGCAGAGAGCTGAGCGAGAATGTGCTTTGGAATTTTTGAAGCAAACACTTGGTTGCTGTTACTTTTAAGATGGAAAGATGCCTGCGTTTCATTCAGTGTAGAGCAGCTTTCTGCTGCCATTACTGTATTAGGGTATCCAGTGCATCCTTTGCTTTATCAGGTGCAAATGACCTTTATTGTTCCAGTTAATGTTTCTTTTGTTTGTTTGTTTGTTTGTTTAATTGCTAGTGGAGGTCTTCTTCCTCTGCTGTTTTTGAGAGTTCACCCTAAAATACAGTCACTGTATTACATGGGTACAAAAAACACACTCATCTAATTTGATTGTTAGAGTTAGCACCAAGTCATGCGAGGGCAATACACTAAACAAAGTATGAATATGAATTACTGGATATTTATTTAAAAAAAAAAAAAAAAAGTAGTTCAGAAGGAAATTCAGAGTTCATTAACAGTTTTGTATAAACCTAGCAAAAATTCCAAACGGCTCTTTGGATGTGTATGTAGCAGTGCATTAGGCTGGGGTTCGCTTTTTAGGTCGTGTTCATCACCCTCGTCTGCTGTCAGAGGACAGTGTTTGGCCTTCGGGCATACCTTAGTGACTGGCATCTGGAAAGCTAACACCATGCCAAGCCGTAGGGACAAAAGCACCTTCTGTATGTATTTTTGGTATCCTCTTTCTTTTACTGACCATTTAACACGTGCTTGGGAACAGATGTATGAACTGCATTTTAAATCACGCTGTTAAAGATATTCTCCCTCTTTTGTTGGGAAGCTCACGTTGATTTTAGCTGTGTCCAATTTGTTGATAGCTTAACTGGAAGAAAGTGACCACTTTTTATATTCTCTAAAGCAGTTATAAGCTGCTGATGGTGGTTATAGAGGTTTTCTATAATAAATGTTTGAGTATTTTTGTACATAATTGGTAAATTTTAATAAGGAGTGTACCATTATGTGAAAAAGAAGCAAACAGTTGTGTATGCAGTAAGATTGTTATAATTATGCCAAATACTTTATGTATGGAAAAAAGAATATTTGTAAATATGTGCTTTTAACAATAATTCTGCCATATTGACTTTACAATTTTGAATGTCAGAAAAATTAATATATGTTAAAATATTTATGTTTTAGTGAAAGTATTCATAACTTGAAAAGGAACATACGAATTTTAGCTTTGTATCTTGCTGATTTCAAAGTCTGAAATTCCTTGAACTAGCTCTCGCTTTCAACTATAACATTTTTGTGTCTGTAACCACATCATAAGAGGTGCAGAAAGCTCCGTATTTATGCTGGTAGAAAGAGGTAATACTTGGGGTTTAAATAAGGTGTTACAAGTAAGATAACAAAGCTGCTTTTTTTTTTTTAAAAAAAGATTTTATTTTTTCTTTCCCCCATCCGTAGGTTAGTAGATTTTGTTAGGTAGTGCTTGAGCACAGTATCAATCAGTGTTATTTGCTCCTGAAGCCATTTTTTGTTTCTGGCAGTGAGCAGAGCTGTTGCATTTATCCTTTGTGTGCATTTCAGAAGTCAGCTTGGCAGCACATTTCATTTTATCTAGACACTCATGTCAGTTGCTGCATAATGTTAATATCGGAATAAAATGACTTGATTAATCTTTACACCTTGTTTTCTACAGAATGAGATTATAATCATGTTTATCAAGCAGCTTAAATTCTGACTCTGTGTTGCCAAATCTTGTTTCATTTCTGTTGAATATCTCCTAATAGACTGGGTTTTCTCCCCGTTTGGATCCTTAATAGCTTTGTGAGACAATGTGGAGAGCGTTGCCCTGCTCTTCTGAACAAGGAGGAGTGAAACATTCTCTCTGAGAGTTCACTGTAAATTAACCTGCATGAGCACTCTGTTTTTATAACCATGACGTCGCGAATACTCCGAGTGATAGCAGATGGTATAAAATTGACAGAGTACTCTGAAACTGAGCTGATGCATTTTCTGCTTAGTCAGTTTTGACAAATTGATTCTGTAGATCAGTTTTTCAACCTGATTTCTTATAAAAGCGTAGTATGAAATTTTGTTATGTATGTTGCAATACCAGAGCTTGAAAACCTAATGTAAATAAAGGTCTTGTTTGAATTTTATGCGTTACTCATAAATACAGTTTGATCACTTTCTGGATGACAGTGGGTAATTTGGAAGCTCATAAAAGCGGACCCAGGAAGACAAATGGCTGCTTCTTCTCAATAGCTTGAATGTTAGCCAGCTTATGTGTAATAGCAGAGATGATTGTGCATTTGAATACTGCATTTGAATTGTTGGTATCTCTGTGATCCCTCGAAGCAGCATCAGCCACACCTGGCCGACCTGTCAGTGGTGCAGTTCGGATCCATCTTCTGATGGGTTAACACTTCTGTGCTGAGTCAACTCAGTTACCAAGGTCTCAAGCCGTGTCCTGAGAGAAGCTAAAGTTAGTTTGTGATAATCAGGGTGGTGCAGATATGGCCCTGCTGATGTGGAACAGGCAGTAGTTATGTGCAAATCTCCTTTTTATGGAAATGGTGCGTGCTGTCCTGCCTGCTGGTCTGCTTACTCACAGATTGTCGGCAGTCTGCAAAAACCCCAGTGACTGGGCAGACTCCTACAGGCAGGAGTCAATGCCTGGGGTGTACGTGGTGAACAGCATCTTGTTTTGAGTGTGACTGGGCTTGTACCAGTCACTCATAACCAAAGCAGAGCCCCAGCAGGCCCCTGCTGGAGGGCACAGCCTTCTGCTGGGCCAGAGTGCAAGGGGTGCTCTGCCTGGAGTCCATCAGATCCTGACCTTCAACCGCTCTGTGCCAAACTGTGTAAGAGAAAGCACTTTCTGTATTTATTTAAATTGTCCTTCTCTTGTCCCTGCAGTGTTAATTCAGCTTTTGACATGTTTCATGTAGACTTCTTTGGTGATGAGTTGCTTTGAATGACATTACTAAAAACTCTTGTGATGAGGCGGCAAAAATTTGCAACCCTTAGGAATAGGAAAGGTTTAGAGCTGCTTACCTCACATGTGCTCCACACATCAGGATGCAGAGACTTTTCCTAAGTCATAAAATAAAACTGCTGAAGGAAGAAAGCTTTTAATTGGATTGTTTGGTAAGGAACTGGGTGTGCTTGTAATGCGTGCTTGTAATGTGTTTTTATTCTCCCAGGAAGAGTAATAGTAAGAGAGATAGACATTGAAGCATCAAATCTATTTCTTTCAGGTCTTGTGGCATGGTTTCATACCAGCTTAACTGCTGGCTGAGCTGTAGGGAGCCATAGGGAGGCCGGAAGTCCTGACAAAATGGTTTTTTATTTTACAAAGGCTTGGGTTGTTTTTTCCTCGTTATCCTATAGCTTACCAGAGGAAAGATGCCAGAGCACAGAGAACGCTGCAGTGAGTTATAAGGGAGAAGAACTTCTAAACCCAAAGCCCTGCAATTTTTTAAAATAGCTCCTTGGTTTTTGTAGACAGTTGTTTTCTTACCCCATTGTGCATAGCTGATGAGTGTGAACAACAAACAGTATTTTAGGGAACAAATCGATGTCCAAATTTCATCAGAAACAGCTGCTCTGATAGCTTGTAAGCTGCTGGGATTCCTGTTGTATATTTAAATGTTTTACATCAGTGATTTACTGTTGGTACTACATCCACTACTGCATTTCAATTTGTTCCATTTGTTTTGAAACAACTTTGTGGAGGCATTCTCTGCATTGCATTCTTGCTTATTTGTGCAAGACTGCTATCACTGCTGTTTATTCCTGGCCTTACTGACCTCCCTTGAAGTTTTTCCTCTTGCTTTCCAAAACAAAGGCCATCATGAAGGAACTTCTTCCACCTCTGCCGCGAGCAATGTTGCAGTGTTCCAGCACAGGCACCTGTCTGCTCCTAGGGGGATACCCGTGCTCTCAGAACAGGACTGTGCCAGAGCAGTGCCTAGGGAGCACCTCTGGGAGTCTGCAGACATCAACTCGGTGACAGCTCAAGGACAGGGACTAAACAACTTAATAAACTCAGGGGTGGTGTAGGTAATGTCTTGCAGGAACTAAGCCTTGCCCAGGAGTGAAACAGCCCCAGGTAACCTTCATCATATGGGAATCCCTTGCTTCATTTACCATTCCTCTTCAATTTGTAGAAGAAATATTCTACATAGATACACAACTAATGTTTAAAAACAGTAAAAAGAGGGTCGCTGAGCATGAGATAAGGAACAACACACTCCTTTAGTGCAGGGAACAGGGAAGTGCTGACTGTATATTCAATTCCTGGCTGACCTGGGACCTTTGTCTCCAGGCCAGTAGCAGCCAGCGGGTGTGTGCTGCCGAATGGTTTGTCCTTATCCACTAGAATGTGCTCAGGCAGAGCCAAAGCGGGAAGTGCTGTATGGCCAGCTGCACACACCAAATTCAGTGCTGGTCCCATTTCTACCATCTGGTGCAGGAAAGCAGGCTGGCTGCCTGTTGCTCTCTGAGCAGCTTGGCCACTGTGCTGATGCTGAGATGTTCAGCTGGCCTTTAAATATGGTGCTACAGCGAGGATGTGATACAGCACATCCCAAGATGCATGCAAAGGCTCATATCACTGTTGTTAGAAATTAGCTTGCGTCCAGGAGGAGCTGGGTGACAGCAGCTGGTACGGATTGAATTGTGCTCTCACCTGAAGAAAGTAAAAGTCTAACGCTGACTGCAATACACTTCACAGTGAACAAAACACATCAATAAACTCAGCTATTTCTTTTCAAATAGTGAATTAGGAGATGGAGCAACAAATATCACCATGCTGTGTTCTTCCCAGGCCATTAAGGATAGCAGAGGAAGATTGTGCACGCTGGGCAGGGGCTTTTTGTGCTGCCAAAGAAAGCGTTGGCGCATCAGCAGCCCCCCTCCAAGCCCTGCCTCGGAGCTGAGGTGCATCCGTCAATAGCCCTAAAGCTACAGCGCAGTGAGATTTTGTAGCTGTGAAACCTGAGCTGCATAGTGATAAGCAGACAGGGCCTGTAGGGAAGCAGGCAGGGAGAAAAGGAGAAAAGTGTTTTTCAGGTCACAAAGATCTATTTTTCACTTCTGGAACGCTGCTGCTTACTGAGGAGTGCTGGGCTTTTACCATATACTTTAATGTTTTTTTTCTCCTCTGTGTGAAATAATGCTTGGGGGTTGTTTTCTCTGTGTAGCTTTGAATGATGTCGTTGTTCTGCTGTATCTGCAGAGGATGGGGTTTTTGTTTTTGTTTTTCTTTTTTTTTTTTTTCTCCCTCTTTCTTTTCCTCAATTCTTTGCAGAGAAAGGGAAGGACAGAATAAAGGAGAACAAAAATGGTGCTCAGTGCTAAGTTGTCTTTTCAGCTGTGGTGGTTGCATTCTCTGTCTGCCCCTTATCCCAAGGGCTAGCAAGCAGCCCTAAATTGTGAATTTGCTCCTTGTTTGAGTATATATTACAAAGAGGAGAGCTGATATGGTTGCAGAGAGCAGACTGGTTATGAATGGCACCAAGCACCTCTGGCATGTGCTGTGCCCACCCCTGGGGTGAAGCAGCTTCCCAGATGGTGGGGGGGGACAGCTGTGGGTGCCTGTAGGAGCCCCCACCTGCCTGCATGCACTCCCCATGTGCGAGGGCAAAACAATGGATGAGCTCCATTCTGCTGGGCAAAGTGTGCTTGTGCATGTGCTTCTGCCATGGTGTGTGAATGATAAACTGCAGAGAGCTGAAGTGCCGTAAGGAACACAGAAACAGTTAGAATGACAAATTCTAAGTCACTGTGCTCCTTCAGTATTATTGTTCTTGTGGAAATGGTCTGGGAAAAGAAAATAATAATGGTCTGGAAAAAGAAATAATAACCCTCCACTTATTTAGCTTGAGAACTTGGGAAACTCGGGAGATTTTGCAAATTCTCTTATTGAGCCCTTTCTGTCTCAGTGCTGTTTCTGCTGAAGGCATTATCAGCCCATCTTGCAGGCACAGCTCTTGGCACTGTGCTGGCCGAGCCCAGGTGCAGCAGGGTGCCAAGCCATCAATCCTACTGCCCATAAGCGGGGTGCATCCCACGCTGAGCACCGGAACAGCAATGGGCCTGAGGTGCCCCGAGAGCAGAAGCAACAGTGACGCAGATGGCAGGGTCATCTGTCAGCCACACTTACCTCACTGAAGACTTCGCATGTCAGGTAACAATAAAAAAGACATCTGGCAGACACTCCACCTGCTCATAACTGATCATCATTAATAAACCTGTTCCAGAATGCGCTGCCAACATCTCAGCTATGACCACATAACTCAAGGTAATTAGCAAATGGCAATTGCTGAAATGAGTTGCTTTTGTTGGCCGAGTGAAGGAACCAACACCGTGGTTGTTATTGATAGAATGAAAGCTGTTTTGTGCAGGTTTACTGAGCTGGCTAAACAGCAGGCTGGTTTGCTGGCTTGTTCTTTCTCTGATGATTTGTGTATTGTGGAATATAGGGCTGTAATGGCTTTATTTTTAGAAATGTTGATTATACATAATGAATAGATACTGCAGCTCGATCAACCTGAATTTGCTCTGGAAATCACAACTTCATGGTTGATTTCTACCTCGGCAATGGACAGGAGTTTATCTCCAAAAATGGAAAAAAAACACTTGGTTTACAGCATACTATGAATGTATTGTTGACAGATTTAAACAATAAATGAACCATGCATAGACTTATCTGTGCTGTATGACCACCATGCTTTGCCTTTCTCCCATCCCCACTGCGAGAGCCACTGTAAAACGAGTGCTGAATGGTGGGTGAGTGCTCATGGTGCACCGGGGCCTGTTTGAGGCTGACAAATTGCTGTGGCTCTCTTTGGGCTATCTGCAGGAGGCTTGTTTGGTGCCTGCTCAGAGAGCAGCACTGTGGGGAGGATCCAGAGCGGTGAGGGAAGAATGAGTGCCCTTACTGGGTCACCCCACAGTTGAGTAAGTGCCTATTAAGCAATGCTTCCTTGCAGTGTGGACAGAACAGCTCAGTGCAAGCCAATGGACATGCTCCTACCCCTAAGCATGCTTTCTGGTGGGAAATCTTGGTGCAGAAGAGCCAAAAAATAATGACCAAATATCAATAAATCAGAATAACTGAAAACAGACTCCACGGGGGGAGACTCATCCTGGTGATCGGGTCATTCAGATTCACACTCTGCGGTAAGAATGCTCAGCACCCACAGAAAAATGTTGCAGGTAATACTCAGGTCAAAGAGATTGGGGATTCTTCAAAAGGGATGTATGTTTTTGCACAAATGTGCTGAGATGGGACTTGGAGGGTTCTTTATTTTTCGCTTTTAATAACAGTGTTTGGAATAAGGAGCAGAGGTTGTTGGTGGAGATGAAAGCGTTAGGAGGATGTGTGGAGGAATAGCTTCTTGTTATTTTAATCACCTCGTAACATTATTCAAGCAAAAACAATTTCACAGTGCTTGTATTCACAGTTTTTGTGTTCATTTGTCTTTTAAGACTAAGGACTGTTTTATGTTTGGTGTTTTATTCTTAGGGTTTTTTGTTTTTTGTTTTTTTTTTGCAAGATTATGCATTATGCATTACAAATAACTGCTCATTTTTTTGCATAATTGGAATTCTTTGCACAATTTGAACAGAAGTATTCAAACTTCAAGATTGGTTCTCTGAAATATTTTCATTCTAGGCAAACTGCAACCTGCATCATTTTCTTTACGTTCCTTCCTCTGAGATCACTGCATCTAATAGAAGTACGAATAATGTCTATAAGATCTGGAACATGCTCTGGGTGAAGGTGGAAGCTCTTTAAGCCATTTACAATCAAACGGTTCAGAGGCAATCTTCTTGAATAGATTAGTTCTGAAATGCTCTCAATGTGGCGGAGAATTGAAGAAATAAAACTGCAATTACTGTGTAGTTGCGTTCTATTTCTGTAATGTGTTTTGAAATTGGGATGCTACACATCAGGACCATTTTTGATATACAGCATGCAATTAGGAGAAAAGCAAAATATAATCTGAACTCTATCTAAGCTGCCAGAAATAAATGATAGCAACATGACGTTACAATCTGCTGTTGTTTTTTGTTTGTACATTTTTGGTTTTGTCTCTGGTGTACTAAGTCTTCTGTGTTTTCCAGATTGAACAGCTACCGATGGAGGATAACAAGCATTACTGGAAAAACATCTTTTAAACCAGCTAAATGATTACTTTTGTTTCCAATACACTACTCTGAAAAATACAGGATTTCAATGTCATTCAGATGCTGTTCCACAGATTTCAATGTACTTATTCCCAATTTGCAAGAGCCAAGTAAATACTAAACGATGTTCTCCCTTCAACCCTACATTCAGAGAACTGTTTACCTTCCCATGCTGGTTTCAAACCAAAATACATAAAAAGAAATGGAAAAGCACGCCCCAAATCAAATTAAACCAATAACACCCAAATCCCCTATGATCTGATCTCTAAACAAAGAGAAAATATTTTTAGAGTTATCTCCTTTTAATGTAGATATTTTCTGCAAGCACGCAGGCATACTGTTAGGGTGAATTTTTCCTGGTAGAAGAGATAGCTTGTGTCATAGAATCACAGAATCACCAAGGTTGGAAAAGACCTCTTAAGATCATCCAGCCCAACTGTGCACCTACCCCTGTATCTAGTTTAAAGCCCTCTCAACGAGCCCTGCCAGCTCCTGGGCTAGGATCCATTTCCTCATTTCAGAGACAGGTGAAACCCATCCGCAGCCACCAGGCCAGGTGCTGAGTAAACCACCCCATGGTCAAAAGAATTCTTGCAATTGCTCTAGCCTCTCAGCCACGTGTTTGTGAGGTGGGTTTTCCTGCTACTCTCAGTATCCTTCCCTGCCTCTAAAGGGATAGAGGAAAATATGACCTGCACACTTGCTCTGTCCATTAACTGCCCCCGTCCCTTTTAGTCCTTTTTGATAATGCTCAGGCTTCTCTCACCAACTTCATCACTGTCAGCCTGAACTATCAATAAAAGATAATAATCAGAGGGCCGAATTAGATTAGGAAATTTCCTAGAAATATTCCTAACATGGAGGCAGCACAAATCCCTGCAGGTAGGGTTGGGCCAACATATACAGCCTCTCAGAGGGAAGTCACCTATAACAGTCACCCTTCTGTCCTTGGCAGAGGCAGCCTTGAGATGTGGAGCCGACCTGCTCACTGTAGACAACCTCATGGGTGGACCTCCCAGTGCACCTCACTCACCTCTCCCTAAAGTTCCAGAGTCTCAGACCTGTTACCTCCATTATCTCCTGAGCAGTCTTCTCACTAAAGCTGCACTGGGGCTTTGTATATATGATTTACAGTGTGCCCCATAAAATACAGGAGTTTTAATCTGACATTTGCTTTTAGTTCATGCTATAATCTCTGTGCATCATATGAAAAAGTGCTTTATAGCTGATACAAAATAAGTGGATGTCCAGGGTGTCCAGGAAACAAGTTCTTGCTTTTGAAACAAGATATATAATGAAGGTTTCCTATCGTTATACTAACTGCACAAAATATTCATGATACTTTGAAAAACTGTACAGTATTTGCAGAAGATATGTTACTTTCATGTCTTTTTTTTCCAGGCTTTTGACTTGCTCAGTGTTTGCAAACGTATCTTAGTCACCCCAGACACATTATTTTCTATTATGAATAAGTATTTTGCTGTATGCCAAAAGCTTCAGTGTTCACATTTAATGTTTCAGAGGTTGTTTTTTTCCCTGTTCTTAACTCCTATTGTTAAGGTCTCGGGCACCTGGAGAAGTGAAATTATGAATTCTTAATGCAAAACACCCCCATTTCAGGAGGTAGAGTTTGTGCTATGGCTGTTAAAAACTGAAGTCTGTTACTCAGATCTGATATAAAGTAAGGACAACTTACAAACATTCAGTGGAGTTACTCTGGATTTAAAGCAATGTAATTTAATATAGAATAATGTCTAATCCAAAGAGAGTTAGTGATCGAACTGAATGTATTGAATTTAAGTGAATATGTACAATACATCAAACGTGCACTTACAGGGATAGAGGTATCCCAACTGACACCTAAGATATGCAGTTACCCAAAATATTCAAATATGAGCTTCGAAAAGACAAAGTCTCAACTCACATCCTATTCTTTATTGGTTCTTAAAAGACTTCAGGAACATACATCTTTGCTTAATCATCCTCTAGATTTGCAATCACCCTGAATTGAGGCATGCCAAGTAGGCAAGCATTTGGCTTGCGTCCGTGTTCAACCTGATAGAGACTTCATGGCCTTCCTCCATGAAAGGGAGACACCATCAGAACATGAACCCCTCCTGCACCCCACAGTCTAATGGCTAATGCACTCAGACACTGTGTGGCTGATCCAGATGTAGTTTCCAGGTTAGTCTTTGGCCACTGTTGGAGACCACAACATTGCAGTTGCATCTGTGGAGAAAGTACCACAGCTTATTTTCAACACACAGGATAGCGGCAGGCCCTTCCCAAGTTTTATGTTAAATATTATGTAAAACTAATTATGTTAGTATTTGCATGCATTTATTAATCTTATCTGTAATACACTTTAATTATGTTAAATGTTAGTCAGATGTTAGGGATGCAGATTTCCAAATTAAATCCAGGTGAACATCAAAACCACAAGAACACAACGATGCCTTTGTTGTTTCTTAGCTGGTGTCTTGTCCTGCTCTGATGGTTGGTTGCTGTATGAGCAGGGTATACAATCTGTCACTTCTGTCACCTCCAGCTTCTCAGTACATGCAAATACTTCCTCTTACAGGCTGCCCACCCAGGGTAGAGATCTGTTTGGTTGACATAAGCAGCGATTTACTGCAGCGTCAAACACAGCGTGACTCCATTCATGTGTTTCTCTGGGGAGCAGGAAACTCTGGCTACATACCTGTCTCTGGTCTGCTCAGCCGATTTCATTTTTCATGTAATAGTCATCTGCTGACATGCAGTCAGAGAGCAGCTCTCACAACTCTTTAGCTCTTGAGGTAACCATGTGGAGGCAGAAAATGAGCCCTGTAAGCATAAACTGTTAACACACAAATAAAAGCAAATTAGAAATGACCGACGACTGCCGTCATAATTATTTAATGCAATATCTGAAGATGTCAAGTATACTGCCTTCATTTGTGCAGGCAAGAAAAATGTGCACATCATATGTGCTGGAAAATGCTGAAAAAGCTTCAGGATCATTTCCACTAATTTCCCCAACTTCTACCACTAACTTCTACCATTTTTAGTGCCTGGGGAACTTGTGAGATTCAGCTTCAATGCGGAAATGTAAAGATTAAAGCCCCCAGATGAGTTATTCTAGAAAATGTTTAAAAATGTGTGCAATGAAAATCAAAGACTCTTTCTCAGTACTGAAAGAAAAATCTTGTGTCATGTCTTAAGTGGCTTTAAAGCTGAGTGATGGAAACTGAAATCTGGCGTAGCAATAGATGGCTACATTAGGCTTGCCTGATTTATGTGCCCTTGGAAACTACATACAGCACAGATTACTGGTGAGCTTATGAAAGAATGCAGTTCAGTATGGAGACAGGAGCAGCAGCCAGAAAGTAAAAAGTGAGCCAAATTCCCAACTGCACCACCATCTTCTTTGCCTGCTGCTGCCCTCCAGTGAGGTCAGTATAAGCACAAAGGAGTTTGCTTGCCTGTCCACAGTACTCAGTTCATGGAGAATGGATGGACTGTGGTGTTTTGGGTGGACAAAAGTGGTCAGGGAAATGAATACCCATGTAATTTACATCAATAAATGTTACTGTATTGTATACATCAACATATGTATATGTATGTATGTAAAGATACTAAGGGACCAGACAAGAAGAGGCCCATCCTGTTAGCATAAGCTGTATAACCATCATTACCTCAGACATCCTCATCTAAACTTGCTAACTTTCAGAATGAGTGTTTTGCCAAATTGGTCCCTAGGCGCTCAAAACTTCATTCTAAAGAACACATTATGTGCCTCGAGGGGGTGAGTTTAGGCTATAAATTTGGGACTTGCCCTCCTGCAAAGTATCGCAGAATGAGTTTTACAAGAGTGGGTGGTTCGAGTGCTTGCCAACCTGATTTGGCTTTGGAAAGTGTTGGTTTTGTTGTCAGAACCTCAGAGGCTTGCTTTAGCAGGCAATTTTAGACTATGCCTGCAGAGAACACTCTGTGGTAGGAGCTGTACAAACTCGGGAGTAAGTCAATATTTTCTTTACCCCCTCAGTAATAGCAGTCACTGTTTCCTCTTGCATGTGGGGACAGACAGCGTGTTCAGTCTGGGATACATGGATCAGCCTGGGAATTCCTGGGCTCCAGAGACTGAAACAAATAGCGAGAAGGAAATCGGGATCAAGCTCTTCTGCCTTGTAGTAGACTTTTCTGGCTACATGATGCCTACATACTAAATGCTGCTGCTTTAAAACACATAGCCATGTTTACACCTTATGAGAACCCCAATCCTTTAGGGCCTGTGTAAATAATGCTCTGAAAATCCATATCAGATTTGGTGGAAGCTAAAAAGGCTGCTCTGCTCAGGGCCTTGATTTGGATACGTGCAACCACAGTTTCACATTTGCAGGGAAGCAGGCTTGCACAATGAACTTGCAGGTGAAATGAGGAATTATCGACAAGGTTACACAACAGCTGAGCAGCAGGATTTGGACCATAACTCTGGATTTAAGTGTCTCAATTTTGCATCTGATGCCTTAGTCCTTTATTGGCTCTAACTTCATGAATCTGGAAGAGATTTTTCCCGTGGGAGGTTTAGAAGTGGAGCTCTAAAAGCGCAGTTAGCTGTTCTTCAGAGATTATGGATATAGAAGGTGCTGATCTAACTTAAAGAACATTTTAACACAGTTCATTCTATACAATAAGAAGTAAAAATAAGTATAAATTGATTCAGCAAACAAGATGTGCTCAGAACACAGTGACCCAACAACCTGTAATAAAAGTGTCCCAAATTCTTACTAAATAGAGGCAAATCGAGATGCCAATTGCTCTTAACAGTGACACCCACTGTTTTCCTCTAACACTGTGCCACGTACTTTTAAAAAAATATATCAGTAAGGAATGTATAACATTTTCTAAATCACAAGGCAGGGAAAAGTAAGTGAAATACCATGTAGCAATAGTAAAGAAAACCTTTCAAGTATGATTTGATATTGTGCCTGCTGGTGCCATGCTGCTGATGGGGAATTCTGCCTTGTGCTTGCTTGCGAGAGCATTGTGATACCAGGCATTGTGCGCTTGCACTCCTGAAGAAAACAATGATATCGTATATGCGCTGCTGACTGAGGTAGTGGGGGTGAACTTAAAACAAAAGAGGGAGAAACTGTTGCCATCCTCTTGAAAGTGCTGCACTCAGGGTATGTGTCCATTCGGTAATGGCACAGTTTATTCGCAGCAGGCTTTTGTAATTACACAGCTTAATAATTCCTGCCTATAATAAATACTTCTTTGTTTCTGCCATTTGTCTTTCATGTTCACCCACATTCTCTATTATATTTCTGCTTGCTTGTCCCCCATTTGCCCCCTACCAATTCCTCCAGTTTCCTACTTGCCATTTCAATACATTTAGCCATTCACGCCTCATTTTAATTTCCTCCTGCCTCCGCTGCTCAGCGTTTCTGTCTCAGCAGCTCTCAGCCTGCTCTCCATTTCCGCTCCCACTCTCATTTGAAACCGTTCATGCTGATTTTACTTAATGCAGTATAATTAAGGGTAGAGTTTTTCAGAGAGAAAACTATGTCACTTTTCATAGACCAGAATGGAAAATTTGACAGGATGATATCGAATTTTATGAACACACTATAAAGTCCTGAGGATGAGGCATGCAATGTCTTCTTTTTATTGGTATGGATCACTTTTTGTGTTTGCTTGAGGATTGTCCTGAGACCATTGTCAACTACAGATGTCTGTTTAAAAAAAAAAAAAGGAGAGGAGAGGAGAGGAGAGGAGAGGAGAGGAGAGGAGAGGAGAGGAGAGGAGAGGAGAGGAGAGGAGAGGAGAGGAGAGGAGAGGAGAGGAGAGGAGAGGAGAGGAGAGGAGAGGAGAGGAGAGGAGAGGAGAGGAGAGGAGAGGAGAGGAGAGGAGAGGAGAGGAGAGGAGAGGAGAGGAGAGGAGAGGAGAGGAGAGGAGAGGAGAGGAGAAGAAAACTGCAGAGACAGAAGAATAGAACTGAGGGAAAGAACTAGCTTTTGCTTGCTTGGTAAAATTACTAAAAAAAAATGTATTTCGTAATCATTTGTGCACAAACAGGAAATAAGATTAGTACTTTGTTTTCTATAGTCACTTCTCCTCCACCACTTCTGGCACATCTTTGAGGCTAAATTTCCTGGCCTTCTGATACTGCTTAGCTTATGGAGCATCTCCGTTGGTATCCTGACAACTGTGGGGATAAAGATGGAAACCTGGAAGCACTCAGCTCTGCAGGGCAGCTGCTTACAGTTGTCTGTACAGTGCAGTTGTCTGGATGGCTCGTTAGGGTCCCCTGGATCTATTTGAATCTGCTAACACAGATCCTGCATAGCTGTGCAGCTTGACATGTCCTATCATGTGCTTTTGTTACCCTTGGATTATCACACATGGCATCAGTACTTAAAAATCAGGGAACAAACAACATTCACAGGGCCTTGTGTTTAACCACATAGTGAATGCGTAAGCCAAAAGGACTGTAACGGGACCCCACCCGAACCAGTCAGTTCTTCCCCTGTATACAGCTGTCATAAATAAAGCAATAACTTTCATTAAATCTGGCAGCACTGTGAGGAAATCACTGCTTGGATGGCCCAGGATGTTCAGTTAAAGGAAATAGAAAGCCTGGGATTTCTGTTCATGGTGATGGCAGAGGAGGTTTTCCAAGAAGTTCTTGATAATGAAGTGACCTATATTATGAAATAGTCATGCCAATATTTGCCAGTGATAGTGATGGAGTGTAAATAAAAACTCCTTCATTTTCCAGAAGAAAACAGAAAGGAAAATGAGGATATTCAGGCATTGAGCCTTGATATCATCAGTGAATGTGGCTCTGAAGCTTCTGGCATGACTGTATTTGCAAAGTGCCTTAGCCCAAGTTTATCACTGCCAGTGGCCAGTCTCTCCACCAAGCACTGTGCTGCCATCTCCCCAGAGCAGCTGCACCTCTAAACTTCCTGGCTGATGGAGTTGGACTTCCCAGATGATCTGCTCTAAGTCTGATGCTGGAGTTATCAGAGAGAGCAGATGCAGAGAGCTGGCACATTTATTTTTGGATCTTCTCAGTTTGAGTGGAGGCTGGGAGGGTCTTTCTGATGTATTTCCAGAGAGCATAATATAAATGGCTTTGATGCATTTGCCACATAACAGAATTCAAACGTACTCCATGTTTCCAACCTTATGTTAACACCTTCACTGACGACAATGGGCTAATTAGAACAGCACCAAAACAATGTGGTCTTCAGCACTGTAGCCTACTTACACACAGGAACAAGACCCTGCATGCACACTAAATACACCATCAGCTGCCTGCTCTGACTGCGCAAGCACAGTACATGAGCTACATGAGCTGCACCCCACGCTTTTGTTCCTCACAGGATTGTTTATACAGAAGAAGAGCAGCAGTTGCATACAGCTGTGCCCAACCTTCATATCCCAATACAAAGAATTCTGAATTTTTCCTGTCCTTTGTGCTTATTTGAGCCCTACTCTACAACCACAGTAACTCGTGCTGCTCCTCCAAATAGCTCAGGTTGACTTGTCACTAGACCTGATTCTCTCCCAGAGAGATATGTAGCAGCACAGGTGCCAGCACCTGTTAGGTTCCCTGGTAAGACATTCCAGAGGGCAGAGGTCAACATCTCAAATTGGAATTCCAGTCGTAGAATAATAAGACAATTATATCCAGATTTTTTCATCCCCTGTATTCTTATGGTCACGTGTTAATGTTATAAAGACAGCCTAGATTAAGACTGGAGATGTTCGTGCTTAAGTAAAGCATCAATGTGTCAGGAATGTGTGCTTGTTCTTGTGTTTGCATCAGTGATGATGAGATGCCTATCTGAAAATGCTAGCTAGTAACTCCAAAGACTTTTGTTTATCCCCTTCCAATCTTTGGTATTCTTGCTCATTATTGTGTTTGTTGCAGTGAAGCAAACATAACTGGGTAACTAATTTGGGGCTAGCACAAATTTCTATTATTTCACAACACAGAGAAGAGTCAGTGACATAAATATATTTTTACACATTGCAACACATATATTTTCTATAGACACCAGATCTTCAGGTATGTTCCTAGTCTTGGTTTTCATGAGAGGTTCGAGTACTCCCTGGTTATTTGATGCCCTTTAGATATGGAGACTTGGGCCAGTGACATCTGTTCAACTTGTAGCAAGCTGATAACTTTTCAAAAGATAATTAGCATCTTCAAGATACACACATAGAAAAGATATAAGAATTCAAGCCATGCAGTAAAATCTATCTTTGGCCCTCCTAACAGGAGGTCAGGAATCTGGCATACTTCAGGTTGATGCATTTTAAGATCAGCATTTTAGACTGAAGCTGAAGAAAGAAGTGAATGGCTGTTTTCAGTGCTAGGAGAAAGAAAAAATTCCAGCCCTGGCTGCCTGGTGCAGCTGAGCCGCTCCTGTTGTTAAGGTAACAGAGGGAGATGTCTGCTGCAGTGGGAAAGGGTCAAGGAATTTGTCTGAAAGATTGAAGACGTGTGGCAGGGAGAAAGAAAAGAAATTGTTGCCAGGACAGGTGTGGCAGCAGTCATTGATCTAAGGAGGAAAGAGGAGAAGGCAGCCCTATGTAGATGTACACCATTGTGTAACCTCTTTGAGGCATATTCCCGTACAGCTAATGATGTGCCAGTCCTCACTGTGGACGTGTCTGTACTGTAAGGGATGAGCAAAGTTCCTGTGCATCCTACAAGATAGACATTAGCAGGCTGAAGTGCTGCTAGCATTAGTGTGACCTCCCAGCAGGCACGGTTCACCCACAGCGATCGCTAAGACCCAGAGTGCTGACTATGATCATTACTATCTCTTTAGTAAACAGAAGAAAAAAAATGATGACCTCTGCCTACACCTCTAAGCTAGCTGACACGCTGTGCCATCTTGACTTCAGTGATGCTTTTTGTCATAAAATAGCTAATACATGGTTTTACATGAGTGTTACAGAAACTGCAGAAGCTGCTTTTTATTAAGCAGCTGTGCTGCATATCTCTGTATGAATCTGGAATGGCCACTTTCCAGTGTGCAGGCCTGTCCCTTCACCTTTCCATCACCAGTGCAGGTCCAGCTTCTACCATCAGTCATGAGGTAGCTTACTAGTTGGTTCTGTCTCCCCTGCATGTTGGCATGGATATTTCAGCCAAACTGCCGAGATTCAGCAGGCATATGATTAAGCAACCTCAGCCAAATTTGGCAGTCTGCCTGAATGGCTGTGGCTTGAGCAGGTCTGTGGCTGGCTCTAGTAGGGGAAGGAAACTCCTGAAATAAGCTTGCTGTCTGACTCCCATCTGGCTGTTAGTGAAGTGCCTTGATGCCTCCTTTGCCCAAGTCCCAGAGGACCAATTTGTTACATCATTCAAGTCATGTCTGTTCAAGTCATGCTTCCATATATGCTGAAGGCCACAGGTATTCTCCTGTGAAGGGCTACAAACAGGATCTTGAGTCTGCTTGCAAAGAAGATGGTGGGGTTTCTTGAGATCAAAGGGAGCCTCGTGGGGTATCAAAGGGCATTGAGGGTCAGTTTCAAACCTGACGGCACTGCATCTTTGACAGTGTTGTGAACATGGGCAGCTGGGTGTTGCCCAACTAGCTGTTCTCTTGTTCCTCCTCCTCAGAACTAGTGTGACCAGACACTGCCATTTTTTAAGGTACAGTAAAGAAAACAGGTGACAGGAAGTCTTTTCATTGTTATTGTTTAGAGGTGGTGGTTTTTTCATTGCACAGTGGAAACTAGACATTCGAGGAAATTGTAATAGTAAAAATCATACAGACTAAATGTAAGATATATAGTAAGACTTTCTGAATGGAGACACCAGGTCTAGGGGACACTCCTACTTCTTATTAGGTTAACTGGACTGCAGGATTCAGTAACGAGACTAAGAAAAAATATCAACCAAACCCATTTTGTGACAAAGAAAACATAGGTGAAGAGATTTGGAGGCAATCTGAGTGCAAACTCTTGCAAACCACACTGTTCTGCTAAGCCACACAGAAAAAATGTAAGTAGGTAAGCCAGAATAGCAAAAGCAAAGCAAATACATGTGTAAGAATATTGACTCTTTATAGAGCTATTTATTGTGCTTGCTAGAAACAGGCTAAAATAAAGCAGGCAACTAACTTCCAAGGCACCTTTGCACATAGCACTGTTTAAAAACATCACTTCCCAGGAATTAAGCTATCTTAAAATTTCTCTTGCTGTACCTCTTGGCTAAAGGCATTGAACACAATTATTATTCTCCCTGATGAGAAAGGATTAGGTGGGGGAGGACTAAGAAGTGAACAGAAAACTCTTGTAAACAAGCTGAGAGCAGTCACTTGTACTGTTACAGTTTGGATAAATGCAGGTAATTTCTGAACCCATTATTTGAGCTAGTGACAGGACTGTTTGTTTTTGCTTATATTTTAACACTTATTAATTGTTGATTAAGGCTTCACTGAGGACTAATTTTTAATGAAATCTGAGGAACTGCAAAAGGCTTCACAAAACTCTTCCTAATCTGGTCAAACAGGCAAGGAATAATACAAAGCGTAAAAAAATCTCAACATCCTGCTCTCATCGGAGTATTATGGGAAACATGTAAATAAAGAAAACAAATCAGTGCACAGTTCACGCTTCATCAATTGCCTAACAACTTGCAACCAGTTAATTACACACCTTTAAAATGCATGTACAGGATAAATGATTCAGAAATAAGCCTCAATAATGAAAAAGAACAGCAAAGAAGTACTGATTCCACTAAGGGAATTTAACCCCTTAGCTGTGACAATGCTTCAGTGCCAGGCTGGATGGGCCCCACGCAGCACGAGCTGGTGGGTGGCAACCAGCTGATGGCAGAGGGGTTGGAATTGGATGATGTTGTGTGTGCTTATGAACCCTGAAGGGATTTTGTACCTCAAACATGCCCATTTTCTCCTGAATATATATGAACTGTTCTGAAAACCCTCCTACTTCAGACCATGATGGCAGTTGCTGATAATAAAAAAGCTCTAAATGCTGGAGCGAAATCACAAGCCCTAACATAATCATTAGCGTTAGACAGAGGCTTTCATTTTGGAACAGACGACTGGAAGCTTGTGAAGTGGTAATACAGGATTGCTACACAGACTGCCAACACAGAGGAAAAAACGAGGACGGGACTGCAAAACATGTCAGTTAACAGGACGCGAGCCGTCAGCCCGTGCTGGCTGCGGGGTAGAACGCCCGACATGCCCGAACGCCCCACAAAAGCCCCGCAGTTCGGCGCCCGTTGTGCAGCACTAGGCGGGACGCCACCGCCATTACAGGGTGCGCGGCTCAGCTGCCTCCCGCCCCGGCGGGACCCGCGCCCTCCGCACGCAGCGCCCGGCGCCGCCGTGAGCCCACGTGACCGAGCCCGGCCGGGCAAGCGCGGCGAGGAGCCCCCAGCGGCTTGGCGGAGGCGCTCCGTTTCCCCCGCCGAGCGGAGCAGCGCCGCGAGAAGGTGAGCGGCGGGCGGGTGGGAGGCGGAGTGCAGCGACGTAAGCGCAGAATCGGATTGACGGATGAACAGCGAGAAGGGGGGCGCGGGGACAAGAGGCCGACGGAGGAAGGGGCCGCCTCGGGCGGGCAGGCGCCACAGCCAGCGCAGCGCAGCTCAGCCCAGCTCAGCCCGCCTTCCGCTGCGCGCCGCCCCTCTGCTCCGCCCCTCGGGCGGCCGTTGCGCGGTGCGGGGCTGTGGCGCCACGGTTGGGCGGCAGCAGGAGGGGAGGGGGAAGGGTGGTGGCCCCGCTAGTTGCGGGAAATTACTCCGTTGTCTTTTTCTCCTTAGCAGAAGTGGCAGAGCTAATGCTGCGAACTGTTGCTCACTGTGTACTCGGGTTTTCAGTGCTGATGAGTGGGAGCAGGAAGCTGTGGCTGTGTTGCGAAGTACACGTGTCAGCAGCGTTTGCTTGTGCTGTGGGTAATATGGAGGCTTGGCAGTGACTTGCTGCTGGCTCCCCACGTCACTGTGCACCTGATAATAGCAGTTCTCTCTTGATTGAGCGGCTTTCCCGTTATCATATGTCCTGAACGTTTTGAGGGTAATTACTATCTTGGATTTTACTCTCTACTGTGGCATCACTTAAAACTGTAGGCTTTTCCACGTTTGGCGTTTCAGTTAGTTCTGCTGTGTAGAGGCCACAGTCCTTCCTGTATTTGGAGACTGAGTTCCTAGGCAGGTCTCCATGCTGTTCTTATCCTTTCTAAAGGAAATGAAGTACTTTGGAAGTCAGTGAAAAGTTTAGACAGAGAAACTGAAACAGAACACCAAGTAGGCTCTAACCTCATAATATTTTCTATTTAACCAATATTTGAATGTTTTTTTTTTTTTTTTTTCTTATATTGCTTTTCCATTGAACCAAAATTAATTGTGTAGGTTGAAATACTGAAAAAATGAAGCTGGTGATCTAGGAAAGCTGCTTCACCTGTGTCCAGATTACTTTCTTATGCCTCAGTTTGCTTTTCTATTTTTTTTTTTTTTTTTTTTTTTTTTTTTTTCCTGGTTCAGCATGGAAAAATATAGCAGTGAATTGCTAACGGAAGATAAATGGAAGAAAATATATCACAGGCATTTTATATTATTTATATATATATATATATATACACACATACAGACATATGTATATATCTTTATATACATGTAATTTATATATATATAAATAAAATGATTTCTCTAAGAGACTTCAAATGATAACAAATCTATTTCCAATATGCAGTTTAGTAATTGAATGCACATGCATTTTGTAAAAATGTAACATAATAATGTTTTAATAACTATGGCTGGGTGATTCCTATGAGTTACTCATTTCTTTTACTTTCACAATTACAGATTCTTCTGTGTAACTTTTATTTGGTTACCAAAAGAAAGCTGTTCTCTGAATTGAGGGAAAGAACAATGGACATTGTGTAACAGTGGGTAGTAACATGCTCCTTGAGAGCAGTATTGTGGTGGAGAGTGGTTTTAAGATTCAAATAGGTTCCACAGACACAGCTGAAATTTGAATGTTCAGATAAGTTGATTGCTGTGCTGCAGATCCTGACTCTGGAATACCTACCTGGAACTTATACTATGCTTTTAGTTTAGTTTTAGTATGAACAATAATGTTCTACATTATTGTTGTTAAATAACAAATCTGTATTTCACATGATCATGAGTGCATGATTTTATGGTCTTTTTGGACCAATTAAATTTACTGCACTTCTAGTTAGTGGCCCAAACTTCTATTTTTCAATTAATTAATACTTTAACATTTTGAGAGTTTTTTTGGTCATCACAGAAAACTTCTCAAGAAGAAACAAAAATTTGGTCCTATGTGTTGGAATTCTCTCTGTTACAAATACATTTATTTTAACATTTTGGAAGAGAGTCACTGAAATTCTAGTGCCAAGTTCACTTTCAAAATGTACATTTTAGTGTTCATATTGTATTGTAAAGATTGGACATTCATTCATTCCTACGATGAACCTAAAATCAGGCGGTGTGGAATAGACATTCTTAGTTTTACAAAAGAGCGGCAATCTCTTGTTTGTTTGGTTTTTAACTGAAATATTTTAGTCTTTAAAGATGAGAAATATGATTCTGTTTCATGTATCAAGGGGAAAAAAACCACCAACTGCTGTTGCCTGGAATGTACACTGCAAGTGGAGTGCATCCAGAGAAGGGCCACAAAAATGATCCACAGAATGAAACATCTCTTGTATGAGGACTGCCTGAGAGAGCTGGGGCTGTTCAGCCTGGAGAAAGGATGTGAGGTGATCTTGCAGCAGCCTTTCAATATCTAAAGGGGAGCTACAAGAAAGAAGAGGACAAACTCTTCAGCAAGATCTGTGGTGATGGAACAAGAGGAAATGGCTTCAAGCTCAGGAAGGAAAGATTTAGGTTAGATATAAGGAAAAAGTCTTTTTCAATGAGGGTGGTGAGGCACTGGAGCAGGTTACCTAGTGTTGTGGTTGATACCCCTTTGCTTGTGGCTTAGGAGGCGAAATTGGATCAGACTCTGGGCAACCTGATCTAGCTGTGATGTCCTTGCTCATTGCAGGGCAGTTGGACAAGATGGCCTTCTGAAGTCCTTTCCAACTCCAGGGGTTCTGTGATTCTGTGAAGTCTTGAAGTGCTGGAGAAACCAGATGCTGATTTGTATGAGCAATATACTGCTTTATCAAAGGGATTTAGTACTCTTTTAAACTGGTCTTTTCTTCAACTAGTATTTACAGACCTAGCTTCAAGGAGGAATGACCCAGTGGATAATCTTTCTCTGGCTTTGTGAAAGTTTATAGTAGAAATAAATGAATGTGCAAGTGTCGAAAGAAAGAACCTTTTTACTTTACTTTTCTGTGCCTAGGCTCCAGAAGGCTTTTTCTGTTTTTTTTTTTTTTTTTTTTTTTTTTTTAGTAAAATGAATAATTACATATTCCTCAAAATGATTGGTTTTAGTTGAGGTTTTTTTTTTTTTTTTTCTTCTCAGAGCTGAGAAATTTATGTGGCAGTTGAACTTGTCACAAATCCCAGACTCGGAATCAATATGGTGGTGAATGGTTGTTGCTGAGTGTACTGGGTACCCTTGTAGAAAGTCCCACAGTGACCTCTAATGTTCAAGGATAAAACCTAAGTTGATAAAATAACAGAAATTACTTTTCAAGGGCACAGTTTTGTGTATTAGTTTGTACATTTAGTTTATTAACATCCCACAGGCAGGGTAGGTATTTAGTCCATCAGACCTTAGTGCTCATAGAACTGAATCTGAAGTTACAAGTCTCCTTTGTTTTGAAGAAGTAGGCACAAAGCTGCCTTTATGGGAGAACTGCTTATTTTTGTAAAGTACACTGAAAATTGAAAATCCCTCTTAAATACTAAGATAGCTCTTGCTATTCTTCCTTTTGAAGTTATTTATTCATGCCATATTAAATATTGTTTATTGTTTTGTCCTTTTATACCCAATAAGGACCTGCATGGTTTAAAGATTAGTAGCTTAGAAGCTTGTGTTGTACATACACTCATTTGATTTTGCATTCATCTAGAATATTCTTCTCCATCATGTACTAACCTTATTTGTTATTAATTCAGATGGAAAGATGTACAGAAGAGTTTCTTTTAAAGATATTCATGTTTTGAGTTGAATATTTTATTCTTCTTTGTCTGCTTATTTGATGTTATATGAAAACTTTATTCCTTTTTGGTTAAAACTAAGAATCAGCTGTTTTTTTCCCTGGAGTTAGATTCATGAAAATCACAATTAACTGGAGTAAAGTTTTGTGGTACTTGAAAGAATACAGAGATTTGAGTAGAGAAATGTGCACGTGAATTTAAAATCAAAGGTACTGTGACTTGCTGTAAATATAATTTCTAAATTTAGTCTGTTTAGAGGCAACACCATTTGTGCAGTCTGCCTGAGACCAAAACATAGCAGTGTTGCACAGGGACATAGCTGGTTGCAAAGGACTCTTCAATTTATGAAATTAACTTACTTTGCATGCATTGAATCTTTACACCAAAAGGCAACACAGAACATTCAATTCATAAGCCTTTTGTTGTTCACTTAAGCATGTTTCAGAACTGAAGTAATCTGGTACTTTTCTTTCTGTGTGAATGTGAATGATTTTTAGTTTGTTTGAAGAGACAGAAACATGAATAAAAGCAGTTATTTTTCAGATTAGAGCAACTGGTACACTGCCAGTCACCTGTAAGATAGTGCTTAAAGATTTTGCATTACATCTGAAGTTTGGATTGTCTGAAAAGATCTCATTTATAAAAATTACGTATTTGTCTTTCTATTGCAGTGTCAATAGAAAAGCGATGATATTGCTGTTCTTTTTCTTGGTTACGTAAAACAAAATCCTGAATATCTTGTCAGAACTGAGAGATGGCTGATTACTTCCCATTCTGAACTGTTTGTTACTTAAATTGCTGAGGGAATTTTTATCTACAGTTATATTTTCTTTTGCTTTTGCTTTGCATTTCAGGAGTAAAATGTCTTTGTGGAAATACACAATTATTTGTGAAGGTAAAATTTATGTCTTTGATGTATGAAATTACTTTGTAAAAATAAGCTATTTACTTCCTTCCAAGTTTATGACTTGTAGTCTGAGTCTTTTTGTACGTGGGGTCGATCCTTGTGCTGGAATGTAGTATATAGGTCACTCTGAAAGTAATGCTTCCTATTTCACAGAGTCACAGAATTGTAGGCTTTGGAAGGGACCGCTAGGGTTCATAAAGTCCAATTCCCTATTAAAGCAGGTTCCCTCTGGTAGGCTGACAGGAAGGCATTCCGGTGAGTTTTGAATATCTCCAGACAAGGAGACTCTACGACTTTCCTGGGCAGCTTGTGCCAGTGCTCTGTCACCCTGACAGTAAAGAAGTTCTTTCTCGTGTTCAGATGGAACTTCATGTGTTCCAGTTCTTGCCTGTTGGCCCTTGTCCTGTTGCTGCGTGCCACTGAGAAAAGCCTGGTCCCATCCATTTTACTCCCACACTTTAGATATTTATAAACAGTAATGAGGTCTTTTCTCAGTCTTCTTCAGGCTGAAGAGTCACAGTTCTGTAAGCCTTCTCTTGTATAGGAGGTGCTCCAGGCCCGTCATCTTTGTGGCCTCTGCTGGACTCTCTATTGAAGATCCCTGTGTTTTTTGAACTAGGAAGCCCAGATGTTGACCCAGTGCTCTAGATGTGGCTGCACTGTGGCAGAGTAGAGCGGGAGGATCACCTTCCTTGACCTGCTGGCTGCACAATTTGTAACATGCCCCAGGATACCATTGGCTTTCTTGGCCACAGAGGCACAGTGCTGGCTCATGGCCAGCCTGTTGGCTGGCCACCAAGACCACCAGGTCCTTCTCTCCAGAGTTCCCATCTGGTCAGCCTCTAACCTGTATGGGTATTCATGCATGCAGTTATTCCTTCACAGGTGCAGGACTCTGCACTTGCTCTTGTTGAATTTCATCAGGTTCCTTTCCTCCCAGTTCAACAGTCTGTCCAGATTTTGTTGAATGGCAGTGCAGCCTTCTGGTGTGTCAGTCACTCCTCCCAGCTTTGTTTCATAAACATACTTGCTGATCATTCAGGTCATTGATTCATGTTTATTTCCTTGGAAACTGCAACAAATACAAGAACACTATTTGATAGAGCAAATTCTCAGCTACAAATTACTTCTTCAACAGTCCCCTCCATTACCTGCATTTTCACCAACTATGAACAATAGCCTGGATGCTGCACTCCTAAAAATCTTTACTAGTGGGAGAGGTTCATTGTCACTGTCTCCCCTGCTGGAACACAGTACCCACTGCCTCACTGTGCTCACACGCACTGTTAGGCAAGCATCGATGAGTGTAACTAGATGCAGCATTTTCTGCATGGAGGAATTCATTGAGACACCATTACTTCATCTGCACTTCCACGTCAGACACCATTGTGTCAGACTGCCCCTCTGCTGCCATCTGTCATATGGCAACAAAATGTAATGGAATATTGGTGTGAAGGCTTAACCTCTTCTACCATACCACCGTTTGCCTCTGATGTTATAGGCCAACATCACAGAACAGCTTTTTGTTTGAATGTGCTTTGTAAGCTGAGAGAACCTTCTGTTGATCTGGCTTCGTCTGATTCTGAAAGTTGAGTGTTATTATCTCCAAGATTACTAAACCTGATCTTTACTGTTGTTTTTTAGTGTTGTGATATGCTGTAAAAGTTTCTTCATATTTCATAGTGATGGGAACTATTACGTGAAAAACCTTATCGCTTTAATTGAAATTAGGGCATAGGTAAAGGGATTGTTGTGGATTTGATGCTAAGAAAAATCTGTTATGTACTTGGAAGAGGTGAAACAGCTAGACTGGGACAAAGTGGCCAATCTAGGAAAAATAGGACAGCGATGCATTTTAGAGCATACATGTATAGCTATTGAAGGTGCTGATGAGGTTAGAATTTGCTACTTGAGGATATAAACAGAATGGTAACTAAAGCAGAGCAATAGTGCTGCCTGAGGACGTCTCTTGAGATCCTTCTCCTGACACTGTAAGCTGTGTGTTTGCCAGGCTGTTTAACTGAGCCTGTTCTCTTATTTCCAGTCCTGCCCTGATTTGTGTGTGCTGGGGCTGTTAATCTCTAGGCATGTAACCTGAAGATAAAGGAAACTTTCTTTGCAATTGAAAGAAAACAGCTGAAACCTTTTTTTTGGCTCCAGATGGATTTTAATGTCAGCTTTCCCTGGGTCTTAAATGCCTGTGTGAAAAGTTGAACATCACCATCTCTTCCAGGCTTGTTCTTGGAAGCTCAGAGTTGGCTGGCAAGTTCAGTCGAATAATGTCAGTGTGATACAAGTCTTCAGATCCTCTGTCGGTACTTCATACCGCTTAAAGGCCTCAAACAAAGATTTAAGTGCTTTTCTGTCCTGTCTCTATATTGTGTTTGGTGTCAGTCTGCAGTCAGGAGCTCACCTCCTCAGTTGAGTGGATATTTGAGTTTAGTTTCCTTTGTAGCCCTGGGGAAGAACCTTTTAGGTGCCAGGTTTCTGCTAGGCAAGAAGGTAACTGGAATTGAACTACTCTAAACATCTTTTTCTTCTGGCTTGTAGATTTGGCTATTCTTAAAGTTCTGTTTTGGATACTGAACTATAATTATCATCTACGTCTGATGCTTATCACCTGATCATACCTGCTTGTATGCTTAACACATTTTTTCTGTGGCTAACACTGTACCAAATAGGAATGCTAAATGGCCAAATAGTCATCATTTCTCTAAGCTGTTGCATTTCCCACCTTGTAATAGAGCAATATTCTTTAATAACTGTCATGTCTGTGCCAAAGGAACAAAGGGAGATAATTTAAATGGTGAAGAAATACTGTGATGGAAACCTTCGTGTAGGGTATGAATATATTAATAGAATATAAATTTCACTTGTGTGGTGGAATAATACCGGGATTAGTTTCCTTTTAGTAAAGGATAAATGAAAACTCCTTCTGGAACTGGACAGTATTTTTAAATGAAAACTTTAGATGGGCTAATGTATTTTGATTCTTCTGTAACAGTCATCAGTATTTTGCTTGTGTACATCAGCCTGTACTTGGATAAGCGTATATGAATTAAATTAGTCTGCTATAAGGTCTGCATACTTGCCCCCTTACAAAATTATTGTAATGTAAAAGTTGGTGAAATGTGTGACAAGTGAGAAATGGGGGTCAGGTTGCTGGCACTATCGTTCTGGCCTTGTTTCATGAAAGACTTCAGAAAAGGCATGTGTGAAAAAGGTCAGGCAAATTCTGATACTGAGCAGCATTCATTACCGTGGTTAGACTAGATGCAGCCTTGTCATCAAATTGTACCACTCTTGCTTAAAACAAAAGCTCGTGTTTCTTGCTCAGTTTTATGTTTCATAGGATAGAGAGAAACGAGGTCACATCTTGGTATTTTGTTAATGAAGATTGCCTTGTTTTCAAGGCATTTATATGCCTGGATATATGATATTATTGGATTATAGAAGCAAACATGGCAAGGCTGACAGGAGAGTTGGTTATTTCAGTGAAACATTAAGTTACAACAGTATATGTAGTATAGTTACTAGTTTCTTACCTAGATTAAATAGGACATTTCAAGCTAACAGTCTTGGCTGGGTAGTTTTGCAAACTGATTGTAATTCCCTTCTTCCTGTTCCTCACACGCCTTCCTGTAGAAACACATCAGGGGCCAATTTCTTTCCTTTGTGGGTGACTGCTTATGCCTTGTTTTGCAGCTATTTTTCCTATCATACTTCCATAGGTAATTTTTAAGTACTTAGATTTGCAAATATATTGTAACCTGGGGCTTTCTGAATATTACTTGATGAGTTTCTGCAGGCTGTTTGATAAACATTGTCTTCTAATGTGCAGGCAAGTGTAAGAAAAATAAATATTTTATACATAGAGAGCTATCTAAATAGCATCTCTGCTCCATATGTTGTAGTACTCACTAGAGGCTCATTATAATCCCTGGACCTTTTGTGCAGCAAATACTTCAGTATAGATAATGCTGTGCTCCATCTGCCTTAATCTCTGGGCTGCACAATATGAAATTCTTAATGCTTTGACCTGCTGTATGCTGGCATTTTTGATCTTGGATTTTTTTTTGTCCATGTTGCAATTTCAAACAAGTTTTCAAGGTTGCTGCCTTGGAGTTTGTCAGCTCTACTGAATAATACTTTCTTGTTTGTTGTCTTTTATTCCTAAAATAACTGTAATTTATAAATGATGTCAACTGTATTCATCTCTAAATTTATTTCTGTGTTTTGTTTTGCATGTTTTTCTCACATCATTTCTTGAGTGCTGGGATTTGTTTTATTCAAGGTGTCGCTGACTAGGCAGAGATAAGGAAGTATGTGTTGATGAACTATTTAGAGTCCTTCATTAATTTTCTTAGCAAAGAATCTTTTGCTTGCTCTGTTGACATACATTTAAATTTTTTAAGTCTTCCATACTGGAGAGTTCATTGAGTATTGTTAGACATCAGTATTTCACAGACATACCTCTTACCCTTGTGATAAGAACTTTTTATTGTATGGACAAATTTATTTATTTTTAAGTAGTTTTCAAGCTATTAAAATGTGTGTGTTTATGTTTATGATCTTTTGACAGGAAGGGCTTTTGGAGTAGGATAATCTACAGGACTGCTCCATTTGTGTCGGGAAGATCTGTGCTCTCCTGTAGGAAGTCAGGAGACTTCTAGAATGTTGTGCATGAGTGGAAATGAAGGGTTTATCTATGTGTGCACAGAACATAAAATAGGCAGTTTGATCAGTTGTGTCGTAGAGAGGAAGGAAAATAAAGGGCAAGTAGAGAATCCCTTCCCTACAATAGCTCTTGGATATCAGGAAAAACTTTTTTACAGAAAGGGTGGTTAAGCACTGGGATAGGCTCCTCAGGGAAGTGGTTGAGTCACCATCCCTGGATGTGTTTGAAAACTGTTTGGATGTGGTGCTCAGGGACATGATTTAGTGGAGAGTTCACAGAATCACACAAAATTGTAGGGGTTGGAAGGGACCTCCAGAGATCATCAAGTCCAACCCCCCTCCCAAAGCAGGTTCCCTACACCAGGTGGCACAGGTAGGCATCCAGGCAGGTCTTGAACATCTCCAGAGAAGGAGACTCCACCACCTCCCTGGGCAGCCTGTTCCAGTGCTCCGTCACCTCACTGTAAAGAAGTTCTTGCGCACATTCAAGCAGAACTTCCTATGCTGCAGCTTATGTCCGTTTCCCCTTGTCCTGTCTCCACGTACCACTGAAAAGAGACTGGCCTCACCACTATGGCCCCCACACCTCAGATATTTATAAACCTAGATTAGATCCCCTCTCAGTTGTATTTTCTCAAGGCTGAACAGACCCAGTTCACTCAGCCTTTCTTCATAGGAGAGATGCTCCAGGCCCTTCACCATTTTTGTGGCCCTCCGCTGGACTGTTTCCAAGAGGTCCCTGACTTTTTTTTGTACTAGGGAGCCCAGAACTGGACACAGTACTCCAGATGAGGCCTCACCAGGGCAGAATAGATCTACCCCTCTACCTGCTGGCCATGCTCTTTTTAATGCACCCCAGAATGCCATTGGCCTTTTTGGCCACGAGGGCACACTGCTGGCTCATGGCCAACCTGTCATCCACCAGGGTTGTTAGAGTTAGGGTAGTATGGTTAGATTGTGGTTGTACTTGATGATCTTTGAAGTCCTTTCCAAGCTGAGCAATTCTATGATTCTTCTTGGCTTTGAAAATCAATTGCTCGTACAGTTGCTGTTGGTGTTTTGCTGCACCTTGTAAATATTATAAAGGTCCTGAAATCCCAGCTTTGTCCACGGCTGCTTAATACCTCTCCAGTTTCCAAGTGATGTAGTGTGAATGCTGTGTTTTATCTTGCTGTTTTAAATCCGGCTGCTGGATTCTTTGTCACTATAAGTTTCTAGTTCCAAGAACGTGTGTGAGGTTTCCCATGGATTCTCTGACAAATTGTTTTTCTTCAGGTGCTAGATTTTCCTATAGATGTTAGCTTGGGTCTTTTGCAAGAAGTTTATAACAAGATCTTTGAATAGATTTAGTAGAAGAAATGGGGTTAACATTCATATTTCAATGAAAAATAGGCTGGACTGTGAGGAATTTAACAAGTAAGCAAGTGTATCCATTTCTTAAAGTTCTCAAAAAGTTTCTCAGGCCAGTTGTATCTGATAGATCTATCATATTATGTCTTTCACCTCAAGGAGGAACTGTTCATAGAAAGTTGTGGAAATGCTTGTGGGGATGGCCAAAGTACAGTGCTTTGTGGCTGCTGTTGCTGCAAGAGTGGATGAGGTTTGTGAGGCCAGACCTCATGCCCCTGGAGTAAACTCCATCTAGAAAACTGGCTGACAGCAAAAAGAAGACTATGAGAGTGCCTTATAATGGGATTCGGGCAATACAGAACAACAGCAGGTAACAGACAAAGAGAATTGCCTCACTCCTTCCAACAACCACTGACAGCTCAAGAGGAAGGAGTAGAGTCACTATCTAGAGAGATGGTGCTCTTCTGACAGCATCTCTTAATGAGGGTAAAAACGTGTGGATCCTGGCTCCACTCCTTCAGGTCAATCAGGTACATTAAGTGCACTTGAGCTCCATGGATTAGCGAGACCTTCTCACCTGGTGCCTAGCCATTGATTCAGGCTGTGACCTGGCAATTACACTGCAACTAGAAATGCAAAGTTCTAGCGAAAAAGAAAGCTGAAAGAAGCTCCAGAAAAAAGAGGGAGCTGAACACAGTCCTACAGTAGAAATGGGCTGAAAGAGGCCCTGTCCTGCTGAACGTATCGGAAGATTGAGAGAAGTCTTACTGTCCCCAGCTGATTGCCCTTCTCTGGAGAAAGCAGGGATTGAAAATGGGAATGCTGTCTGCTATGAGGTGCTGCTTGCTCTGAAGAGTCCTGTTTGGAAGGAATTTGTACAGCAAATGTGCTGTAGTGGGTGCTATTGGACCTCAGCAACTGGAAGCAAAGCTTGCAGACCCTGGGGCTATGGCTTGTTCACCAACGCAAGAGAAAGAGGATGAAATCTTCAGCCTTGGTACTCATCAGCATGTGGAAGCAGGAGCTGCAAATGCTTGTGTTTGGACATGCACTAATTCCAGCTGTTGCTATTGTTGCAGTATATTTTTTGAACCTTTCAGCTGCTGTAGCTGTTGTTCAGTGCTCCAGAAAATGTTGAAAGTGTGTTTGAAAGGTGTGCTATATCTGTATTCTAAATTAGAAAACAGTATTTGCTATAAAATGATGTGCATTCATGTGCAGTAGATTGGCAGTGTAGGAAGCTTTCTCATTTTCAAATCATCTCAGATTTGGTTGTAGAATCCAACTCAACTGGCTGAATATCTTCTGATGTTTAAGAATGTAATGTGGGTATTTACAACTGTATGTCTTACCTGCACCTGCCTGGCTTTCTTAATTGTAGTTCTGACTATGTAATTTAGTGATTTAAAAAAAAAAAAAAAATTCCCTATAAAATAACACACACACACACACACAAAAAGAAAAAACAAAAACACACACACACAAAAAAAACCTACCAACCAAAAACAACAAAAAAAGGGGAGTGCAGGTATGACCCTTCAGGAAGGAGTAGCTAAAGCATGCTTTGTTCTTAATTTTCTAAATTGATAGACAGTGATAATGTGGGGCCGAGGCTATGCTTGTGCCTTAACAGGAACAGGTCCTAGATGGATACCAGCAGAATGGGTCTGGCCATCCGTCTCATCATCTGCTGTAACATGATCACAGCACTTTCATCAGTGGTTTGGATTCTCACCAACAAGATGGGACAAAACACACTTCACTTGTGGACTGCATCACCAAGGAGTCATAAGAATTGGAATCGTTAGGATTGGTTGAAATGGACTATTGTTTGTACTCTATAAAGAACCCATTGTTTATTCAGTGTGTTAATTTTAGTTCAGTTAGTTTTAGGAATGTTTCTGAACTGCGCTTCTTTTTTTATTAATAGAGAAGGGGGAGATGTGGAACAAAGAAAGTCGTTATCTGCTAATGAGTACAGAAGCTCAGCAGTAACTTGAGCCAGATGTAAACACACACAAGGCACCTGGATCCTACATCTGACCAGTTGTTGTGTGAGTATAAAGGGTTGTAAGCACCTACAATAAAGGTCCTTTGTTCTGCATCAGCAAGGGAGTCTGCACCTCACTTGCCGCACGTGTAAGGGAGCTCAGAGCTCTCTTGCAACAGTTCAGCTTCTGTTAGCAAAAGTTATAGGTGACAGTGAAATACTTCCAGCTTTAAAAAAAAAAAAAAAAAGGAACTTCAAATGTTGTGAAGGTGAATGTCAGTAATAATACTAAGGGTGTTCCAGTCTTTTAGAAGACAGATCTTGTCATTGCAAAGCTATTAGTATCTATAAAGAATTCAAGTGAGGAATATGCTGATGCGTTATTTTGTAGAACTGGCTTTCCAAAGTGTAATGCTTTGTAGAGTTAAGTAGCCATATCTATGGCAGAAATACTGCTTTCAGTAGTATTTCATCAGAATAATTTGAGGTTTGTACCTTGCATACAAATAATGAATTACCTCCGTATTTCTGAAAGTGCAGCAGAGAAAAAATGATTGTATTGTGAAATTCTTAATGTTCTGTTAAGATGATTGAACCAAACTATGTATATTTCTGTTTTTTTTGTTGTCCTTGAATTTAAACATAGTGAAGGACTCAGAAGTTCAGGGCACAGTCTGTTTTCTTCTATTACTGTCTGTCAGATTTATGATGTGATAGAGGGAGCAGGGGCTCTGCAAACTGATCTTTTACAGTCTGTACCAGGTATTCATTAGAGAGAAACAAAGGTTTAAATTGGATTTGCCAATAGGTGAAGAACTGTATTTCTTATGATACAGCACTGAGGAATCTTGTCTTTCTGATAAAATAAGTTTATTAAATTGAACTTTCAGAGCTGCTGAAGCACGTTTCTGTGCCTTATCATTCAGGCATTGCCTACCTGCATGGCTTTCATACCCTAACACTGGTGTCTGTCACAGCCTTGTCTTGTATGGAGGGGTTAATTAATTAAAATATCACATCAATTAGTAAAATCTTAGAAACAGCCCAATTCATTTCCAATTTGACCGCTTTGTAAATTGCTCAGGGGAGCTCATCTTTTTACTGATCATTTCTTTTAAAAGTCCTCCCAGGTCATCACCAACCCACGTGAAGGGTATCTTGGAAGGTCTGCTACAGTCTGAGCCAAAAATGCTCAGTAACTGTCAGGGGATGAATGCAATTGCAGTAAAGAAAAGTAGGCTTGTACCTTTGCAGCACTGCCTCAGTACTCACCTTGCTTGATCAAGCAACTTTTTTATTTCAGTGTACTTTGGAGCTGTCTTTTCAAGAATGTTCTTTGGTTCAGGGCTAAGTAAAACCAATAGCATAATGCATGGCGACGTGAATAGTAAGGTGTCATTATGTCATAGCTGTGTAGTCTATCACTATACTTTTAATTTCTTTATGTAGTAGAAAATAAGGTGTCATTATGTTACTGTGTATCCCTGTAAAATGTGTGACAGTTTGAATTGATATTAAATGTTTGCAGTTACCATCAATGTATAAATGATACATGACTTGTGTGTATGGAACGTTTTAATAAAGAAATGCCCTTGTGTTGGAAACTCTCAGCTTTTCCTTTACATAATGCAGTCAATCTTTGTGGTTCATGAATGTGTAATTACCAGTGTATGGAGAGAAAATTTACAGAAATTTGCACTCCAATTGAATGTTTTGTGATTGTTTCCATATAGCTAATATTTTTTTCAGAAACGCGTAGTTAAATTTTTTGTGATTCTGTCAGTTTGCTTCTTGCTTAGCTGAACTGCTATCATTGAGTCATTTTTATCGAGCACTTCTGCTAGTAGAGGATCACAAGAAATGGTCAAATTATATAAAAAGAAAATGTTGAGTATCAAATTTGCTTCTGTATGGTTGACTTTTATTTTTGAATTTTTTTTTTAATGTAGATTGCTGTTCTTGTTCATTCTCATGTACACGTTCATTTTCTCACTGTGGATATTGGGAGATCTTAAGAGTTAATAACTTAACTCCTCCTCACTCCATGAATACAGACAACACTTACTTAAATATTGTTTTATAATAACTTTTTTCTGCCCTTAATCTTTTTCAGATTATGGCACAGGCTCAAGGTTTTGGGAGAAGATACCTTAAAGCCTTCTTTAAAGGTTTCTTTGTTGCTGTTCCTGTAACTGTGACCTTCCTAGATAGAGTTGCCTGTGTAGCCAGAGTGGAAGGAGCATCAATGCAGGTATTGTTGGAAATGTCTCCTGTCTGTCTGGAAATTATAAACTCACTGTCCACTGATAGTAGGTTTCTTTGCATCTTGCTTTCTCAATTGGTGTCAAACAACTGTAATTATAGTAGAGAATTGCTTAGTTTCTTCTTTGTTACACAAACACTTTTATTATGTGAAAACATTTTGAGAATAAAACTTCCCAAAATTCGGTGTCAGTAAAAGCAAAATAAATAGGTAGTGGTAAATAAAACATTTTTAATATCTTCCTAGTCATATAGAAATCAAGATTTCTTTTTTTGAGCATTGCTCTTTGTCTCGATGAACTACCTTGATAACTCATAAAGAGGCTTTATTTCTTTTTAGTTAATGTTAATTACATAACATTACAACTAGTAGAAACTAAGGATTTATTTAGCAGACGCTAAGCCTTTTTTTTTTTCTTTCTGATTTTCTGGATAAGCTCAAAACCTTAAAGACAGGTTTGATAACAATTCAGAACAGTTGCTGAAGTTTGAAACATGTAGCATTCACTGAGAGAGAACTTGGTCTAGGGCTTGGGGTTGCTCGTGTGTTTAATATCTTAGAAAAGCATGGAGTGGGCATAGAATCTTTTGTAGTAGTCTGTAGTCTGGTGTTCAGCTTCTGTCAAGAAACCCCGGGTAGTCTCAAGGCCAAAGTAAAATCATCATAGTCCATTAATTCTACAGTCTAAGAACAGAACTAAGGTGTAACATACATTATGCTTTCCCTTTTCACAAGTGTTACCTGTTTATCATTGATGACCAATCAAGTGTAGGAGAATCTCAGAAGATATTACAGAAGCAGAGCCAGAAATTTGCCCCAGAAAGGAGAAGAGGAATAGGAAACCAGGAAAAACAGTTTCATATTCTTTTTTCAATTGCCTTTCTTTGTTTTTTCTGTCTCTGACATAAGAATGGACAGAAAATAGAATATTATTGGGTTGGTTTTAACTCAATAGCTAGAAAGATGTTTTTCAAGTTTTCTCTAGTCCAAAAGTTTATTGAGCGACTCTGGTCGAGATCTCAGTTTTATGTTTCCTTTGAAGCCAAAGTTTTAAATGCTAGAGGTTCATCTGGTATTGCTCTGGAGTGTTGTTTCTATACTCACATGGAAGAGCATGTGGTTAACTGTTCTTTATCCATAAGAGATGTGAAAAACACTGTAGTTATTTGCTTATCCAACTTAAAAAAGGATAAACAGTCTTCCTGATGGCTGAGGAAAGTGATATGTATTCAGAGGATGATTAAAATCTAAGCTCTTCCTTCGATATATCTTGACTAAACATTTCCTCTTTTGAAGTATGGCTAATATAGAATATTACTAATTTTAATGAATTTTCAGTGTCTGAAGAATTCTCTCTCATTTTATTCTGGACTGCAGCACTGAAGTAGAAGTTTATTTTAATCTAACATGCTTCTTTGTGCATGGATGTTTTCCATTTAAAAAAAAAAAAAAAAACACCCATCCTAGTGCTTTTAATAAAATGCTAATTTCCTTGCCAAGATTTATTAGACACTTAAGTAAGTCTGACAGGATATAATTATAAGGAACATAACCCTCTTTTGCAGAATTGCTTGAAGGAGTACGTCATCACTTTGGAATTCTATCTATTTACTGTGTTCCCTGAAGGGTGATCTATATTGAATGTGTCTGAAAGCTATGAGTGCGAGGGAGAGTGAAGCCCAGTCAGCATGTAGTCATATATCCATCAAATGCATTCTTCTAATGATATTGTATTGTCTCATTGTGAAGATATTGTGGTATGATTTCCAATAATTTGATTTGTAATAGTCCTCTCGAATGTCTAGCTGACTTTGTGTGCTTACCATTGTGGCTCCTGCTGAGTCTGAAATTAAAAGCTGTGATAAGAAGCAAGGAATAAATCGCTCTTTCCCTTTCTTTCACTCTGTCCTCTTTCTGAAGCAGCCATATTGCTGCTTCATAGTTCCTGAAGGTGGTGGTACTTCTTGACACCTTGGCAAGCATTCTGCGTAAAGGTTCTATTGGAAGTATATATGTTTTATGATTTATTCCCAGACACTTAAGGTGGACCAGGCATTTCATTTTCTCAAGCTGATCTGTCGTTCTGGAGTGCTTTTAGCCACCTGACATAATTCTATCACTAGAGTGGACTTAACTGTATATGAGTATTAATTCTAATGTATAGGGAAAAACAGTGATTGAAACTTGTAATTTCAGCATTTTTCATTGCTTTATTGCCTGTTATTTTCTTTCCAAAACTGCTGGTTTTCTTTTAATTCTCACTTGAGATGTTTTTGGTTGCTTAGAATTTTGCAGCTTGTTGTGCTCATCTAGCTCTTTTTTAATAGTGGGTTTCAAGTGAATTGCAGCACTGAATTTAAGTGACACAAATAACTGTATTATGATTTGTTAATTTGATGTTGTGGATTTTTTGGGACGATGTTTTGTAATTCTGGATGTGCAGTTAAAGATTTTTGTCATTATATGAACATCCTTCCTTGATGTCCATTTATGCCTTCTTGTCCTATGTTGCATTGATTCTCTGATTATTACAAGCTCTTCATATATAACGATATGGAAAAAGGAAACTCTTATTGATGTATGAATTCCCAAATTTATTAAATGAAATGGGCTGTTTTCAAGTGAGATGAAAAATGGTGGCGTATGTGCAACTTTATGTATATATATATATATATATATATACATATATATACATATATATATACATGGTATATATATATGTTGTGTCACAAAAATTTCAATACTAAGAATTATAGCAAGTAGCCTGACCAGTGATCTCAGACAAAGTACGCTTGTTTCAGGAGCAAATGCTCTTGAATATTCTATTCTTCCATTATGCATAATAGCAGCTGTAATTATTCTGTTGCAGTTTCTCCTAACTTTATTATTAGGATTACTGTACCTCTAAGCCTGTGAGCTTATGTGAATATTCTTTCTATTCCCTAGGCTAAAAGCAAGTAAGTTGTGACCTTGTAATCACTAGTAGCATAACAACTATCAAGTTAATCATTATTTATTGTAAAAGGGCATGCTTTTACCCTGTTACTTACAGAACCTTGTGTCCAATGAGGCTTCACTGTATGGCTGGGGATCTTGATTTGCATGCTTTTAGCATTAGATTAGCTGGTAATTGGGAAGAGTGAATGTTTTGTGACTTCTGTGCCGTAGCTCTAAATTAAGACCTATGTGTCTCATTTGTTGCGTGCTCTTACACCAAGAACTTGGGTAAACATGTTATAATGCTCTGAGCTATGAAAAAGAAGAAGCCCCTCTGTTATTTTATTTCTTATAAAAGTAAAGAGCCCTGGTGAGCCTGTTGATTACTTCTTCAGAAGTTATATTTTTGTTTTGCTAGACCTTAGTAAATAAGTATTAGAGAATGTTACCTCTCACACTTCGTATTTACATTAGAGAGAAGTGCTGGAGAGTGTGAATAAAAAGTGAAAGTTGTCTCTTAGTTTTCCTTTCATACCTTCATCTACCAAAGTAGTGTTTCTGTATTTTTATGGTTTCATTTTGAATAGGTCAGTATTGCTTTGTAGGAAAGAAAACGAATTACTCTGCATTGTCATATTTCTCTCAAACATAGTTCTAATAAGTAAGGGATGGGATATCCACTTTGTAAGTCAAAACCATGAGCAAGATATTGTTTAAAAAAAAAGGAAGCAATATGATGTTATATTTAGAGTGCTTTCAATTAAAAGGATGATGCGATGCGCATTTGAACTGCGAGATGTTTCCTTTGTTTAAATACAGAGAACAGTACGAGTCAATTGGCATACCACTGCTAGGGCAATACTGTAATGCTGTATTCCTCTGTAGGATGAAGTTGATATAACTACTTGAAAGGATTTATAAACACTCATGCGAATCTTTGCTATCTATCAGCTGTTGAAAATGTTATATTTTGGAGCAAGTTGTTTAAAATTTCCATTTCCTTTCACATTCTCTCTCAGCCCTTTAAGGTAAATACTGTGCTTACCAAGGAGTTTATTTTAAGGGAATACACCACATGTATAATTCCCACTTTGTCAGATTAGACTCTTTGCCAAACTTTTGATACCATTAGTAACTTATAGACCATGTGTGCCTTCCATTGGTGAAGTATGATTGTGAATTGTTTAATTTGTATGCAAAGGTGCTATTATTTCATGAAAGATGCTATAAAAGTGGAAAATAATTTTGGAAAGTCATGATTGTAATAATAATAACCCAGTATCTGTTTGTGGTTATCATCTGCTTTTCTCTTGCAATGGATAGACTCAACTAAATATAATAATGGAGAATGTTGATGTCCTTCCAGCTTAGATTTGTAGTATTTTTCTGTGGATATGGATGTGAGCTGCTCTGATCCACAGACTTAACACTAGAAACTTGCCCTACAGTCCACAGGTGAAGATGTAACTAATCTTCTTTATGGTTTAGCTGAAGATATTCTGTCATTTCCCTTCCACTCCAGGCAAATTTGTGCTTTTGATCCTCATGATACATAGTGTTTGTGTCTATTACAGGCACATTTACTTTTTTGTTACATATTAAAATCCATTTTTCCCATATCCCATTTGAAATACGTCTTTATCAACCTATCTGGCTAGCAAAAAAAAAAAAAAAAAAAAAAAAAAAGAAAGAAAGAAAAAGGAAAATAGAAAACAGAAACTGTTGGTAGAAAGAGAAATCAGCACTTTTGAATAGCTTAAAAATTAATTAAAAAATGCTAAGTATCCATCTTGGTTTGGAAGCACAGTTTTATTCAACACTGTGTAATTAAATATGTTGACATAAGTTAATTTCAGTTCTGTACCCTGGTTGGTTTTCTCATTGAAAATACAGTCAACCTGGGAATCTCAGAAGTCAGTGCCTGGTGGCAAAGGTAGAGGAACATTTTATACTGTAAGGTGAACATTGAAAACCTCATTTTCAAAAAATGCAATTTTGGCAAACTTTGTTACTTTCCTGTCAGTGAATGAGAGGATGTGTAGTTGCAGTGTTCTTATCAGATTTGGTGGTACATGGGATTGTAATGTACCTTATTAAATATTTCATCTAATTGTGGAGTCTAATTTAGAGATCATCGTCTGGCCAGTGTGTACCATGATTTTATTTGAAATGTCTGAAAAATCTGATTGAGATATATGTTGCCAACAAAACTAGTCTGGATATCTATGCTTTCTGTATAGTAGTAGGAACACTTGAAATAATCCCTTCAGAATTGATGAAGACAGTATGGCTACTTCAGCCATAGTCTAAAGTAGTCAGCACGGGTTCACAAGGGGGAGGTCGTGCTTGACCAACCTGGTAGCCTTCTATGATGTTGTCTCTGGCTGGGTGGATGGGGGGAGAGCAGTGGATGTAGTCTACCTTGATTTCAGCAAGGCATTTGATACTGTCCCCCACGACATCCTTATAACAAAGCTGAGGAAGTGTGGGATAGATGAGTGGACAGTGAGGTGGGTTGAGAACTGGCTGACTGGCAGAGCGCAGAGGGTCGTTGTTGGTGGTGCAGAGTCCGGTTGGAGGCCTGTAACTAGCGGTGTTCCTCAGGGGTCTGTGCTGGGTCCGGTCTTGTTCAACATCTTCATCAATGACCTTGATGAGGGGATAATGGCCACCCTCAGCAAGTTTGCTGATGATACGAAGTTGGGAGGATTGGCTGACACGCCTGAAGGCTGTGTTGCCATTCAGCAAGACCTGGATAGGCTGGAGAGCTGGGCAGAAAAAAACCGGATGAGGTTTAACAAAAGCAAGTGTAGAGTCTTGCATCTGGGGAAGAATAATTGCATGCATCAGTACAGGTTGGGGGATGAGCTGCTGGAGGGGAGCTCTGCGGAAAGGGACCTGGGTGTCCTGGTGGATGACAGGTTGGCCATGAGCCAGCAGTGTGCCCTTGTAGCCAAGAGGGCCAATGGCATCCTGGGGTGCATTAAAAAGAGCGTGGCCAGCAGGTTGAGGGAGGTGATCCTCCCCCTCTACTCTGCCCTGGTGAGGACTCATCTGGAGTACTGCGTCCAGTTCTGGGCTCCCCAGTAAAAAAAGACAAGGATCTCTTGGAAAGAGTCCAGCGGAGGGCCACGAAGATGGTGAAGGGCCTGGAGCATCTCTCCTATGAGGAAAGGCTGAGTGAACTGGGTCTGTTCAGCCTTGGGAAGAGAAGACTGAGAGGGGACCTGATCCAGGTCTATAAATATCTAAGGTGTGGGGGGCAGAATGGCGAGGCCAGACTGTTTTCAGTGGTGAGTGGAGACAGGACAAGGGGAAACGGACATAAGCTGCAGCATAGGAAGTTCCGCACAAACATGCGCAAGAACTTCTTTACAGTGAGGGTGACGGAGCACTGGAACAGGCTGCCCAGGGAGGTGGTGGAGTCTCCTTCTCTGGAGATGTTCAAGCCCTGCGTGGATGCCCACCTGTGTGACCTGGTGTAGGGAACCTGCTTTGGCAGGGGGGTTGGACTCAATGATCTCTGGAGGTCCCTTCCAACCCCTACAATTCTGTGATTCTGTGATTCTGTGATACTTCCTTTCTCTACAGTTTTTGATGAGTTAGCTCAGAACTGGAGTTAAGCAAATACAATGATGTTATACTGCAGCACACAAAATATTTTTTTAATGGTTCTGATTATCTTCTAATACTCTGTGCTAATTACTAACTACTTATTCAGTTGTTTTTTTTCAGTAGTTGTACTTCTTTATATGTTTGTGTGGAAGTTCATGCTTCTCTCGATTCTGTTATGGAAGGCCCACATTTACTAGCAGTGTCAGTGTATGCTGTAGGTATTTTTTGTTTCCTTTGCAAAGAGCCCGGAGATTAACGTTGCTACAACTACGTATTTCATTTTTTGGTGCATTTTGCTAGTCTGAGCATTAATATGCCTACAGAAAGTTTCTATTTCTTGGGAGTTTGTGTTCTTAGTTTTCCTTTGTTTGTAATCTTTTAAATCACAGACAGTGAAGGCAAACACTACTTTTCATGAAGTGTGTCATGAATATACGTCCTGTGTCATTTAATTTGCATGCAGCAATACATTGAAAGATGTGGACTACTGTTTGCCATAAGATTATGACATTCAATATAGCATTTAGTAAAGAAATGTATTTACTATAATAAAACACGTTCTTGATCCTTTTAAAGTAATCGGGCATATTTTTACTAATTTTTATAGCTTCAGGATTTAAACCTTTGATAGAGCATGAATTAGATGTAGAGTTCATACAGGCATTGCTGACCTAAAGCTGTTCTTTTCCTCCTTCTAAGCCTTCCTTGAATCCTGGGGGAAGACAAGCATCTGATGTAGTGCTCTTGAACCATTGGAGCATTCGAAATTATGATGTGCAACGTGGGGACATTGTGTCATTGGTGTAAGTAATCTTGCATACATTTCAATACATTTTCATATAAATATTGAACAATTTGTATTTAATATTTTATCTCTGACATACCATATGTATGAGCAAGGAACCCATCCTTCTTGAATAACATGTTGTTATTCCTATAATGATTTTGCAAAAGTCAGGAGATGGTCAAAGAATGCATTACTTAAAATAATTTTTTACTCAAAAGGAGTGCAGTTAAAAATACTGTGTGATACAGGTGATCTGAATGCAGAAACTGCTAAGAAAAAAGAACTGTCATGCTAGGGGAAAAAATCGAGAAAAGATATGGCTAAATGGAGTATATTTTTTAGGTTGTTTGGCAGTGTGATCATACTTGTGAGAAAAATAGTGTTTTCTTACCAATTAACATTAAGTATTTTTTTTTTTTTTTTTTCCCCTGGAGAAATCTTGCTACTGAACCAAATTTAAAAAAAAAGGTCATGATAATTTAACCTTCTTCATAAAGGACAAATGTAGTTAAAAAAAAAAAAAAACAAAACAAAAAAAAAAACAAAACAAAAAAAACCAAACAAAAACAAAATTATAAGGGGGAGGTCTGTGTATCAAGCCAAAAGGTGGCAGTGTTTCACTGTTGAAAATATGCAAGGCTAACAGGACAGAAAGTCCATTTCAGCCTTAATGTAAGATAGAAATGGAGTGTCAAAGTGCGAATAACTAACACAGTGGTATAGTATTCGTAGTGCATACTTGAATCATTTAAGCTTAAAGTTTTGAATTTTTTAATGCACACTATGTAGTATACAGCAAAATGATTGCCTTTGAAAGCTATGTTATCTGACTTCCTTTTTGTTAGATATCTATTCTAATTGTCTATTTTTTTTTCTTCTACCTCTTCACTGTACTGGTAATTCATGTAATAGTTTTACTGTTAATTCTTAAAGCAAGAGCTCATGTAGTGAGTTCTTTTTATTTTTAAGAAACCTTAATGTTTATTTTATATTCTTTCTTATTGCATGGCATGTAAGATTCTCTTAAATAATCTAGCTACAAATTAAAAACAAACAAATTCTTACTTTCAGCACCTACTGCAAAGGAACTCCAGTTTGAAGTCAGTGACTGCTTGTAAAATTTGATTTGTATATTTGTGTGCTCCCCTGCCCAAATCATGCTCTAGTAACTTTTTAATACAGTGGATATACCTGGTTAATAATTAATTGACTGAACAGAGATCATTTTGTTGTTTGATCAGAAAACAGAATGAAGAGTTTCATGCTTGTGCTTCTTGAAGGTTTGTGGTACCATCCAAACCAGCTGCATTGATTGCTTTCTCTGTGTTCAGACACAATGAGCATTATTTTAGATACTGCGTTGGTTTTTCTTTTCTCCTTTTTCAATGTTTTGAAAGGCTCGCCTACTGTTGGTGGAGCTCATGTACACCCATGTGGAAGAAGTTGCATTGTTATTTGTGTGTTGTATTTAAGTTTGTCTTAATAATTTATGAAGTATCCTGAATAATTGAACTATGGAATTCATAAAACACTTTAAGAACAATACAAAAGAAGTTAAATAATGCAAAAACTACTATATTGAATATTTTTTCCGAAAGGGTACTTTATATCTCAGTAACAACTTTTAGAATACTTAATATAGGTTTGTTAGACAGCTTTGGTCTGCTAGTTGATTTTAAAACTTATTGTAATTTACAGGTTTGCACTGTGTTTCAAAGACTTCTTCCAGTGCCTAAAAGGGGGCCTACAGGAAGCTGGAGAAGGACTCTTTATCAGAAATTGTAATGGCAGGACAAAGGGTAACAGCTTTAAACTTAAAAAGGGAAAGTTCAGATTACATATAAGGAAGAAGTTCTTTCCTCACAGGGTGGTGAGGCACTGGCACAGGTTTCCCAGAGAAGCTGTGGATGCCTTCTGCCTGGAGGTGTTCCAGGTCATATGGGCAGCCTGATAAGTTGGGTGGCAGCCCTGACCATGGCAGGGGGGTTGGAAGTGGATGATCCTTAAGGTCTCTGTCAAGCTATTCTGTGATTCTTTGTCTTTGGAGGATGAAGTATCTGGATGTGTTTGTTTACCCACGTTTGAATTCTATAAGGCTTTTATTAACAAGTTTTAAATATATTAAGCTAAAACATTAAATATGTTAATATTTTTACCCATTTTATTTGGATTGTTTACTTGTGATTTCAGAAGCGCTGTGCTGAACGGGCACGCTGTGAATGCTCAAGAGTTTTACTTAGTGATCCTCATACAGTGGATTTGGCAGATCTTGGCAACACAGGAAGAGGGAAGTCAAATTTTACAGTGATATGATGCTGCTTTTTTTGCTCCTGTCAGAAATTCGGATGAGAAGGTGGTGGTGTGATGGAAATAAGCAGATGGATATGTAAACCTACTTGACTGCTTGTAATTTATCACGTCTTTTCTTTGAAAGATGTTGTGGTAGGATGGTCTTTTACAGGACAAGAGCTGAGGTTGAATTTCCATGCTGACAGCTTGACCAGGTCTATCTAAGTTGTTCTTCATACTGTCGGGAATAATGTGTCATTTTGAGTGGATGCTATTTTTATAGCAGAATATTTTTAAAACAGACTATTGAGATCCCAACCCAGTGAAGTCCAGTGTTAGTAGTTGGCCAAACCTTTGCAAAGAGATGAGTTAATCTTGGTGGCTTCGGATGACCCAAGAAAAAGCGTCAGTCAGTCTGTGATTATGGTTGTAATACTGATTGGAAATCCAAAAGTATTTCCTCCATTGTCTAAACAACATAAACATCTGTATTTCAGATATTTGCTGATGTGAATTACAAGTGAGCATTCTGTCCCCAAGTATCTTATACCCACCTTAGGAGTTAAATTATGACTACATCTTTATGGAAATGTATCATGTATCAAAGTCATATCCCTGACTTTGCATCTCAGCTGACGTGATGTAGCTGTAACTGTGCTTCACAACCATAGGTGTGCAATGACATTGTGTGCATGCGTGTGCATGTAGCTGGTTTTAGATACAATGGTTAGAATGGCATTTAGTCCTTAAAAGTATAAAATCAGAGTCAGATAAAACCAATGGAGAGAACAAGTTGGTTGAAAAGGATGATTTATGTACTTGCAGTTTAATATTTTATAAATGTCTGTATCCCATCCCAACTTTTTAGAAGCTGTTCTATGTTAACATTTTTAGCTTGAATCATGCTTGTTGATACTGGAAGTAAGAGACCTCAGTGTTATGTAATTTTGAATTCAGAATTTTAAACTGATTCAAAACTGAGGAAAATGAGTGTCATCATCTTTAATTTAATCACTTGCTTTAATGCTTAACGTTAGTATGTTACCGAGAGTTAATAGTGTGTTATTTTCTTTGTTTTGACAATTTGTTTACTTGCTTTCAGATAGTGATTGGAGAAGGTCACATGGCACATGGGTTTGTCTTTAAAAGTTAAATTAATACATATCTTTGCCAGGCAGACCTTGATCTTTCAGTAGCTTTTGTGGTGAAATAAGCATTTTTTTTAATTTGTAACAGCTATGCTGAGGTAGATCCCAACAGATATGTTGAACTTCATCAGATATAGCAGAGCGAGTTACAGGTTTGCAGATGTCTTAGTCCTGAAAATGAGTGCCAACTGGATTGTAGTTGTATCAGTCTGCATCACAATGTGGGCTGCTCAAGCAGGTCCTGAGCACGTGTGCTGCAACTATAGTTCTAATGCTAATGGCGATCATATTCTTTTATTATTTATTAATGGATGTTTTTGCCAACTAACCTACAGATGATTTGATTTCTCCAGTTTACAAAGGCAGACGTTGAAAAAAGATGCTGCTATGGAAGGATTTGTAGCTCTGCAATCCTTTTTACTTGTCACTACTGAAAACCTTGTATCTTGAGTGTAAAATCATCTTCTTTTTATTCCAAAATTCCCAGGTTAATGTAGAAAGAAGTTCTTGCAACATGTAGAAGACTGCAAAATTAGTGTTGCATATTTAAAAAAAAAAAAAAAAAAAAAAAAAAAGATTAAGCAGTAAGCTTTTGAAATAGACACAACAATATTAACTCACAGATTTCAAATGATTTTTTTTTTTTTTTCCTTAAGTGAAAGCTTGGATTTGGTTAATAGGTTCTTAATAAAGAAGTATGTTCAATGATTGCAGTACAGAAAGGACTTTGATGAAATTTCAAAGCTGCAAGTATTTGCAGATAGTAATTTTAAACTTTGGAAACTATACTACTTCTCTACTTATTACAAGGTGTGACTTAGAGCAGAAACATGCTTGCTTGATAGGTTGCCAGGTATCTGTCCATTTCCGATATAAAAAGTGTGTTCATATGTTAAAAAAAACCAAGGTAATGTAATCCAAAAAAGTTTGAGGACCAATGCTCTTTGTTCACTGCGCTCTGCATGCTAAAATGTTTTTAAGTGCTTTTAAAATGCTTCTAAAGTTTTGAACTATAACAACAAACTAGAAACAGACAGTGTATTTAAAAAGCATATTATTAGGGACAGCTGTAATAATAAGGAAATAAATGTATATTTTATCAGTTTCTTGTAAATTCTCAGAAATGCAATTGCTTTAAATACAAAATCGAAGTTTGATGTGGAAAAATTTTTAGTGCTTTAAAAAAATAAATCTCAATTCCTATCTCCTATTGTGATGAAGAATATGGAGTAGCTTCTGTAACTGCTTCCACTGACTATAAGATTACTTGCATGCTTTTTGGTAAACTCCCTTACTTTTGATAATTACTAAATATTTTTTGTGTCAGATTATATGTGTGTTTGTACTTTGAAAAATCCAGTGCATATCAACATTCTAGAGGAAGAATCAAAGTACTACATGGAAATTGTCTCTGCTGTTGTATTCTCACTAGTATCTGTTCAGAAATGGAAACTAGAGAATGTAGTTACCATGACTTACCATGATTATTTTATGGGGTCATTCCACAAGTTTATTCAGACTTGTTTGAATGGAAAGAAACTGCCTCCTGAATGTGGACCTGTTCAGATGATAGAAGCAAAGGAGTTCTCAAAGGGTGTAAAATCAATTCATACTGTAAGTCCTAGCTAATTGTAATTTCACTAGTAAGACTAGCCTAGTAAAATAAAAATCAGTGAGAATGTATGTATTGATGGAACTGCCTTGAATTTGAATCAGTAGCTGTAATTGTAAAAGAACTTCATATAACATTCTGACGGATATAGCACAAGTGGATATTTACTGGTTCTTGCATTAATTTTAAGAAAGCTTCCTTCTGACTAAAATATTGAACTATCTTTTAAGAACACTTCTGCTTGACCTTCTTAAGTCTTCCAATTTCTGTTCTATTTTTGTTTGTACTTAGGTCCCTATAACAAGTCATCTATCTTCTTGCAGGCAGGACACTGCAAAAGAGGTTGTGCTGACATAGAAGCTAAATAATCACTTTACTTGCTGGGCCTCAGTGACCTCTGAAAATCTTTTCCTATTCTATCCCTTCAGCTAGAAGAAAAAAAACCCTCGTCTTTTCCTGATAAAAATCAGATATGTAGTTTTACTGTTATTATCTGTGTTACAATCTGTTCTGAGACTGAGAATCATATTAGATATGAATGTGTTAATACTGTTGATGAAAGGAAGACTTGTTTTATCTTGTATTTATAATGTAAAATCAATTTTAAAATTAATATTTTTGGATAACATGCTGTGCTTAGGATGGGTTTAGGTAAGCAATTATTGTGGTGCTGTGGAAACCAAACAGTTGTGGAGAAAATAAGTTATTGTAGTTACATCTGTGGTTATTTAATTTAAAGTCTATGTATATAAGTAATAGGTTTACAAGAACTGGTTGTAGGAGTCATGGCAATAGAGAGTTTGGGTGCATTCTTTGCACTAAGTGGCACGATATGGATGGGAGTACTTAGAAATTTCTTACTGGCCATTTTGCAACTATAATAATTAAAAAGAAAGATCTCTTTTCTAAAAAGTTAATGATCTGGAAGTCAGTCAGGTGATCTGGTCTATTTGTGAAATAAATGTTAGTTGATAGGGAAGAATTGTGTATTATAGGTAGTGCCAGTAGAACTTCATATTCTGACTGACTTTGGTTTTATTAGCTCAGTGGTAGTACCTTGCTGTTGAATGAAGAAAAATATAATTGCTTGTTGAATATTGATTAGTGTATCCATTAGAATCCTATACTGCAGGTTACTAAAACCACTACATTGAATACTGAGTTAAGCTGATTGGACTAAAGCAAATATTTAGTCTTATTCATGCAGAAAACAGTATGTGGCAAAATGCTAATGAAAAAAGAATAAGTTGTCATTCTATCCTGGCAGCACACGTCAAATAATATTATCAAGTCTACATCAAGTATTTGACAAGATACAAGTGGGGCTAGAACCTTACCATAAGATCAGTAATATCTACTCTAACAGCAAATGTTGAGATTTAATAACCAGTGACCACTACCTGGATCAGCTTTTTAATCTTAGTTAGCATAACTTGAATAAATTTATGAACAAGTGTGGTTGTCAAAAATTCTGTATAAAATGTTAATTCCTATTAGTTAGAAAATAGTTTAATCTTAATGACTGCTAGTGAGAAAGTTTCATCAGTTCTTTGTTCACTGGAATGGGTTCTCCAACGAAGTGGTTATGGCTTCAGGCCAGCTGGAGATTTAGAAGCATTTGGACAGCACTGCGATGCTCTCATATGCAGGTTTGATATTTTTGGGTGCTCATATATGGAGCCAGGCGTTGGACTTGATTATCCTTGTAGGTCCCTTCTAGCTTGGGGTATTCTGTGATTCTTTGTATTGCTGTGATAGTGCCTGAGATGGAAAAACGTAAATCGCTATTTCTGTGCTTTTTTGCAGTTTTTTTTAATTGTATTTATGAGACAAGTAACATAAGCTTTCACTAAGACACATTTTTGTGAAATGGAAGGAAATTGTTACCTTAAGAGCCTCAGTAGCATGAGCACTAAAGGTGTTACACATGGGATCTTTCCTTACTTCGAGTATTTTGCTTCCTTGGCTCATAGTGAGATCTGCAGTTACATAATCCTCAACCAGAGTGGGATGTGAGCAGTAAATCAAGGTACGCTTGAAGTTTCATCAGCATACATACATACATACATATATATATATACACACATATGTGTGTGTGTATGTGTGTGTATATATATATATATATATATATACTATATATATATATATATGTAATTCTTTGGAAAGCAAAAAAGATGGGAAGAAAACTGGTTCTCTTGTGATCTTTAAATTGCATGATGATCAGATAAAGTGTTAACAGCTGATTAGTAGATAAGGAGGACATATGTTCTCCTGAAGGAGGACTGTTAACAGTAATTTGCAAACTCAAACTCAAGTTGATTTATTTATTCATTCATTTGATTGATTCATTTATTTTTACTTTGCTTTTTAGTGTTCAGGCATATGAGGATGTGAAAAGAGAATAAAAACAACTACTCACCATTCTGACAAATGAAGTCATTTTTACCTGCCTGTATTCAATGGAAAAGGAAACAATATAGAGTAGATTTCCAACTGTTCTTGAGCATGAACAGTCAGTGGTATTTTGAAGATATTGGGACTAAATGGACAGCTGCTTGAAATATTACTGAAATTACAGCCATTATTTGATTGGTTGGAAAACTCTCTGGTCCTTTAACTGTCTGACTTACAGTGTGATGGCTGACTGCCCTGCTAAGGTCGTGTTGAGCTAAAGAAGCTTGAAAGCTGCCACGGCTTACAAAAATGTCACTTTTACATTTTGAAATATGTATAATTTAGAAGCTAGGAATTTGCTATAGTTTGAGCAGAATCTGATGATATGCCTTTTGTGTAGTGTGTACAGAAAGGAAATACACTTTTTTCCTAAGCTTTTTAAAATTTCCTTTAACCTTAAGCAAATTTGACAACTTTGAGAGGAAAATATTTTATGTATTTTTTTCTCAGGACATTTCCAACAGCTGAGAAATAATTTCTGGTTACTTATGACTGACATTGCTTGTAGGTAAGTAGAGCTGGAAAGGTTGTACAAGTCGTTGAAATATTCTACATACTCTCATTGCTGAAAGCGGCAGGAAATATGATTATTTCAGCAGCTAGCTGATCATTCCAGTGCTCAGTCTGTATAGGTTGTTCATTTAGGGACTTCCTTAAGTAAATTCAGACTGAACAACTTTAATCGTTAGGATAAAACATCTCGTAAAAAAAAAAAAAAAAAAAAAAAAAAAAGTCATAGATATCTGTATTGTTGTCCTGGCACAAAAAAGTGTATTGTTGATTATGATATGTATTGATGGACAGTTATTTTCAGATGATTTTTCAGTATGCTGTGTTGATAGCTTAAAAATTCAGAGGACTGTTAAACTGCAAATAAACCAGCAGTTTACTGGGAGTAGTTTCCTTTTCTTGAAAGTCAAGAACTTGTGGGAAAGCTAATCTGTGGTTGCTGAAGGAGATATGCATCAAAGTATTTAAACTTAAGTTCCACTGAACTGTGAAATGCTGAGTGATGAACTGATGAAATACGAGATTCAGTTTAAGAGAACTTTCTGGTTGGATTAAGATTTTAGCTTTCATATGGCTTTACTCGGATCTGGAATGATTCAAATGTAATACATATTTTAGGTCATACTGATACTGCAGCATCAACTTCTATTATAAATAAGTTCTATTCTCAGGGAGAAATGGAAAAATGTTTTTGTAGAACAGCTCTGAAAATCAGCTTTTCCTTTCTTTTCCATATGAAACCATCATCTTTTAAAAATACTCAATTCCTTAGTGTAGGGCCTTGCATACTCCATTGCTAAGTTGTTATCTGTGGTAGGATAAAAGTTTCAACAAAGTCACGTACGTAGGATATTAATGTGATTTAGCAATGTTCGAAACTAGAATGCAGTAATTTCTCTTAATCAATTAAGCTACTTCTCTTTTTTTTTTCTTTGAAAATATAAAAGGTTTGAAATTCTGTATATAAGCTATTAAACAAATGAATTTGTTTCTATAGTTTTTGAGTATACAAATATTCTAAGTGCATTTCAGCCTTTCATGCAGCTAGGTGGCTTTTCTTTTGTGTACAATCTGGAAAATACTGTACAGATACTTATTACACAAGATATTTCATGATATTTGTTCTTGGGTAAATTATAGTTTAAATACTGCCACAGCTGACTTCATATCTTTTAGTAATAATTTCCCCTAAGCCAGTTTATTCAGTTGTGTTATGAGCAACCATAAATATTAACTGCAGAATGCTTCTTCTAGGAATCTGTACATATGCTGACAAAGTGGATTCCGCTTACACATCAAAAATATTTATTTCCAATGTAATTGGTGTAGCTGGAAGAAAAACCATAGGTCTCGACCTATGCTGAGTATATTGAGGACATGAATATTTTTACATGTAATAAGCTGAGTCTTGGCCTTGTTTTCTGTTTTTTCAGCCTGTTAGCAAAGGCAAAAACAAGGGAATGCCAAATTATTAGGTTTAAGATGATAATTAACCTTATCATCACTGTATTTTCCAGGGAAGTTATATTAGGCTGCATACATGAATGCAACATTAGTCTTTTATGTGCAATCAGCTGCTCCTGGAAAGTGCAGCTGAACAAAATTTCACTTAAAATACATACATATATATTTTTGATCTGTAGAGAATGGATCTTACTGCAGTTGTCAGCTGTATATCTATTAATTGCAGTGAAATGGAGTCAACCTCTTCTCGGAAGTACACAGGAAAGGGATGAGAGGTAGTGGTCAGGATTTTAGCAAGGAAAATTCTGACAAAGTCTAAGACCAAAAAAAGCACAATCATAACAGGTAAATCGTTAGCCAGAAATACTTTGAAATCTTCATCATTGAAGATAATAAAAACTTGACTAGCCAAAACATGAGCGCTCTAAGCTACCTTTGAAATTGAGTCTGTTTGGGCCAGATGGTTGTAGTGGATATATCCCAGAGGGTGCTTTGGGCCTGAATTATTCTGCTTCTCTACATCCAGTGGAATTTCAAAAATTCATCTTTTAAGATATGAGACAATTCCTATAGCCTTCAAAGTCGCAAGTCAATGTTAACCATTAGTTACCAGATTATTCTTTATGCTTATTTTATTTCATAATGGAAAATTGTGACATCTGAAAACCTTGTTTTCTAGATGTGGCAGTGATATTAGTCAGACAGTAAGATCTAAAAGGCCCAGGCTTGACTTAGAAGTCTTTTGTGTCAATAGCTGAATGTACATGGAATGTTAAGATTGCATAGCGGTTTTAGAACTAGACTGTAAATCCTACAAAGCGGGAACAGTGAGCAGATGCAGGCAGATGCTTGTAATAAAACAATCAGTGTGGTGGGTAGCAGTCTGCACGAAGACAGTTGGACACTGGGTCATGTTTAATGTACTATTGTAAAAGAAACTCCCCTGCAAATGTGTTTGGAGAACAGTTCCCAAGTGAAAAGAGAAGCCTGGAAAAGTACACAAGTAATTGTTTGCTCACTTGGTAAATTTTCAGTTAAGTCTGACTGGATTCATTCATAAGACAGGGTCAACATTTTGACTGTGAATAGGGGAGAAATATATCAGGAATAAAAGATAAAAGCTGCCTAAAATGAAGACAACCAATTTAATATGATAGAAAAATGGAAGCGGTTCAGTTGAAAAGAGAGGGGTTACCTGAAAAATTTAGCATCATGGCTGTAATTTAATGATTCGATGCAGGGAAAATCTACAAGAATCTTTTTCATTTCTCTCATAAATAGAACTTAAATGGATTTGAACTTGACTTGCCTCTTCTGTCAATATAGCAGAATAGATATAGACTGCTACTCTTTAGTCATTCAGCTTATATTCTCCCTAGTACTGTAGCTATCTTCTGTTATGGCTATCTTTATGAAATGTAAGAATGTAGCATATGAAAACTCCATTTTTTTTTTCCTTATCCATAATATGGATTAACTGGGGAAAAACATTGATTGAAATATAGCAATTTGTGTACAATTTGCAGCTTGGCAATATGAAGAAGTGAATTTTTATGTTGTTTAGAGTTTTTTTTTATCTTATCCAACAAAACAGTTGCTCAGGTATCATCTCTGTAAGGCAGATTGTAACATTTTAAGTTACTGAAATGGCTCCAGGAGGACTCAAGTGTTTATAAATTCATGTAAGTAGTTCTTATGGAAACTTTTTCTTTGTAACTTCTTTTTTAAAAGAAACTTTGGTTATTAAAGCATAATTTTAAAGAACAAATTTGGAAGCTGAAGACACTAAACTGTTTAAGCTACTGGATGTAAATAAACCATTAGCCTATATAGAAAGCTTAATTGTTTTAATTATAAGGCAGGATGTGGTTCAGAAGACCATGTTCCATGCATAAAATACACATAATTGACTACTGAATCTCTATTTTCTTTGGCTTGATAAATGAGAAGTTTATGTAAAATGAAAAAAGAATCGGTTTCTCAACAGAATGATTCCTCGTGATTGAAAATTTCCGCAATATTGAAAACATTTTCCTGTTTTACTTTGGTAGCAAGGCAAAGTTGAGATTAAAAAAAACAAATTATCTGGTTAAGTATAACCTGTGGCTTGTTAACCGTACAGGAAAAATTTAAGATGTAAACAGTTTTAGGGTTTTTTTTTTTTGCCTGCTTCAGTGAATTAGGAAAAGAAAATTGTTGAGGGTGCAGGTGACAAACTGGTTTTAAGAACTGAGGAATGTATTCAAACCTAGAAAATAAAAATTTAAAAATAGAGTTTATTTTAGATTTGTCTTCCAACTTAATTTATTTTATGATCCAATTTTGCAAAGTGCGCAATGAATTTAGCTGAAAGAGTGCTTTTCTGCCATTCGCTTCTGCATTTCTTGATTAAAACAGAATCTTACAATTACAGAACATGGTCAGCGTAGTTGTGCACTTTTGCATGTTTTATAGCACAAGTCATATAGTGATCCTTCTGAGTTCTATCATAGAATGGTTAGGGTTGGAAGGAACTTTAAAGATAATCCAGTTTCAAACCTCCTTCCACTAGATCAGGCTGTCCGAAGCCCCATCCACACTGACCTGGAAAACCTCCAGGGATGGGTCACCATCCCCAGCTTTTCTGGGCAGTCTGTTCCAGTGTTTCATCAACTTGTGAGTAAAGAATTTCTTTCCTATATCTATATAAACCCGCCCTTTTTTAGTTTAAAACAATTACTGCTTGTCTTACCACTGTGATCCTTGATAAAGAGTCTCTTCCCATTTTTTCTGTAGGCCCCGTTTAAATACGGTTAAGGCCTCTGTAAGGTGTCCCAGAACCTTCTCTTCTCCATGCTGAACAATTCCAGCTCCCTCAGCCTTTCTTTGTAAGAGATATCCTCAGCCCCCTCGCTCCAATATCTCCAAGTCCTTCTTGTGCCAAGGGCCCCAAAGCTGAATGCAGTAGTCCAGGTGAGATCCCATGAGAAAGGAGTAAAGGGGGGGAGAATCACCTCCCTCACCTTGCTACTCATGTCTCTATTGCTGCAGATATCGTTGGCTTTCTGGGCTGAAGCTCACACTGCTGGCTCATGTCAAGCTTTTCATCCACCTGTAAGCTCAAGGAAGGTCAAGGCACAGGCAGAACTGAACTTGGCGAGGGATGTGAAAAACAATAGGAAGACATTCTACAGATACATTGGTCAGAAGAGACAGGCCAAAATGAGTGTACCTCCTTTGGTAAATGTAAAAGGAGAACTGGCTTCAACAGGTGAAGAGAAGGCTGAGCTACTGAATGGGTTCTTTGCCTCGGTTTTCACTGGCTGCCAGGATTCTAATATTTCTCACGTTCCTGAGCCCTGCATCCCTAAACCTCTAGGTGGGGACTGAGACAGTAAACCTCACACTACTGTAAAGGGCAGAGCAAGTCTGAGACAGCCTCATAAGACTGAATGTGTACAAGTCTATGGGGCTGGATGGCGCGCATCCCAGGGTTCTGAAGAAGCTGGCTGAGGTGGTTGCCGAGCCGCTCTCCATCATATTTGAAAAGTCATGGCTGTAAGGTGAGGTCCCAGATGACTGGAGGAAGGGTCACATCACTCCCATTTACAAGAAAGGGAGCAAGGAGGACCCGGGAAACTACAGGCCGGCGAGTCTCACCTCTGTACCTGGGAAGATCCTGGAACTGATTCTCCTGGATGACATGCTCGATCACATGAGGAATGGGCGTGTCATCTGAGACAGCCAGCATGGCTTCACCAGGGGAAGGTCATGCTTAATCAATCCAGTGGCCTTCCGTGATGGAGTGACAGCATTGGCGGACAAGGGAAAGGCGACCGATGTCATTTACCTGGACTTGAGCAAGGCCTTTGACATGGTCCCCCACCACATCCTTATCTTCAGATTGGAGGGATGTGGATTTGATGGATAAAAAGTTGTTTGAAAGGTCGAAGACAGAGGGTGGTCATCAATGACTCTATGTCCAGGTGGAGGCTGGTAACAAGCGGCATCCCCCAGGGGTCTGTCTTGGGACCGGTGCTCTTTAACATCTTTATCAATGACACTGACAATGCAATGGAGTGCACCCTCAGCAAGTTTGCTGACAACACCAAGCTGAGTGGTGCGGTTGACATCGTGGAAGGAAGGGATGCCATTCAGAGGGACCTCAACAGGCTTGAAAGATGGGCCTGGGTGAACCTGATGAGGTTCAACATGGCAAAATGCAAGGTTTTGCACTTGGGTCAGAGGAATCCAAGGCATCCACACAGACTGGAAGGAGCGGACCTTGAGAGCAGCCCTGCTGAGAAGGACCTGGGGATCCTGGTGGATGAAAAACTTAACATGAGCCAGCAGTGTGCTCTTGCAGCTCAGAAAGCAAATGGTATCCTGGGCTCCATCAGAAGAGGAGTGGCTAGTATGGAAAGGGACGTGATTATCCCTCTCTACTCTGCTCCTGTGAGACCCCATCTGGAGTACTGTGTCCAAGTCTGGAGCCCCCAGAAAGACAGAGAGCTGTTGGAGAGGGTCCAGAGGAGTGTCACAAAGATGATCAGGGCACTGGAGCATGTGCCCTATGAAGACAGGCTGAGGGAGCTGGGCTTGTTCACCCTGGAGAAAAGAAGGATGCGGGGTAATTTCATTGCAGCCTTTCAGTACCCTAAACAAACAGGAGGGAAGTCAACTCTTTGAAAGGGTAGATAACAGCAAGACAAGGGGAAATGGTTTTAAGTTGAAGGAGGGAAAATTTAGGTTGGATGTCAGGGGGAAGGTCTTTACTGTGAGAGTGGTGAGGTGCAGGAACAGGTTGCCCAAAGAGACTGTGGATGCCCCATCCCTGAAGGTATTCAAGGCCAGGTTGGATGGGGCCCTGGGCAGCCTGGTCTAGTATTAAATGGGGAGGTTGGTAGCCCTGTCTGTGGCAGGGGGGTTGGAGATTCATGATGCTTGAGGTCCCTTCCAGCCTGGGCCATTCTGTGATTCTGTGTGATCTGTGTGGACTACTCTATGCATTTGTTGCCAAGATTGTATTCTGTCTGGGCTTGCCACAGCACGTGTGCAGGAATTTCTGCTTGGCCTTTTTGTACTTCCATGTTTTTTGCTTGGCCCATCTCTTAGATCTGTCCAAATCCCTCTGGATGCTTTCCTTTCCCTCCAGCATGGTGACTATACCACACAGGTTGCTGTCATAGAATCACAAAATCACCAAGGTTGGGAAAAACCTGCAAGATCACCTAGTCAAACCAGCCACCTACTACCAGTATTTTCCCACTAAACTATGTCCCTTAGTACAACATCCAGATTTTCTTGAACATCTCCAGGATCACTGACTCAACCACCTCCCTGGGCAGCCTATTCCAGCTTTTGACCACTCTTCCAGAGAAGAATTTTTTCCTGATATCCAGCCTGAACATCCCCTGGCAAAATTTGAGGCCATTCCCTCTTGTCTCAGTGTTGGTTATGCAGGAGAAGAGGCCGACCCCCAACTCTTGCCTTTCAGAACTCCTTTCAGGTAGTTCTGGAGTGCCATGAAGTCTCCCCTGAGCCTCTTTTTCTCCAAACTGAACAATCCCAGTACCCTCAGCCTCAGCCACTCCTATTAGGACTTGTTGTTCAGACCTTTCACATCAGATCTTCCTCTTTCCCTTCACATGAATTAAGACAAGAGGTAAAAGCTTAAAATTGTAGTTAACTTAAATCCAAAATGCATGATATAATGCAGTTTACGGTTTCAATATATCCTGTGTGTATATCCTAAGGCAACAAAAGAGGTATCTCTTGGGCAAATTTCTTATGTATTGTTTTATATATTTGCTTTAAGGGACAAATTAGTGGCATTTTTAGAACAGTAACTTTGATGTTACAAGAACTAGGGCAACTATAATGAGACTAGTGTGGTCTTGCCATATGATGGGAAGTATACTGTCAAGCAAGCAAAAGATAATAGCATCTTCTACACCCAGAAGGCCTGCTATGGTGTTTGTGTCTGCGTAAGAACTCCTCTGCCCTCAGAACAATCTATTTTTAAACTGAAGCTGAGTTTGACCTTAGTAAAGAGGTACTGTTGAAATACTGAAATGCATGATCATGCACAGTGTGTTCCTCAGTCCTATAGGACACTTTTTTCTACAGCAGATGTGTATTATATAGTTTGCAGTTTCCCTGAGTTCAAAGACTTGTCTGTTTAAAATTAAAAGGGAACCCTTAATTATAAATTATATTCTGTATCCTTAATCAAATATTAGTTTAGATGAATTAACGTGGCAGGCTCTTACTTTCATTGTTCTAAACAGCTTAAGATGAAATGGTTTCAGATCTCTGTAGTACAGGAGTAGCATCCGTAGAGTGTGAGTTGCTGTCTTCATTGTAAATACTTTTTTTTTTTTTTAACTCCAAGCTGTGATTTCTTGTTAAGATTTGTGAAGAATGTAGATTATTCTTGGTCAATATGGCCGCATACCTTTAAGAGTTGAAGAGATATGTTGATGTAGTTGGCATATGCTTATAGTAACATATTTAAAATGCCTTGCCAAGCCAGAAGTTTGCAGGAACAATAAGCTTTCATGGGTCTATTGGGACCTTATGAAATATTGCTTGATATTTTTGTTTTCCCATGATAAGTGGACTATAATATTGAGCATTAGTTAGATTTTTAAATAACCCTTAGCATTTGCGCCCCTTATTGCATGAAGCATGCTTGCTTATTTTCAGAGAGTATTTCTTGTGTATCCATAGAACTGCAGTACTGTATCTTAACCAAGAAGGAGGGCATCTCATTCAGATTGATTTCAAAATGACAGTGATGAGAAGGTATAATGTTAGGAGTCTTTATTGGGAGAAATCTATGAAAATGTGTTACGTTAAGCATGATTTAGGAACATGAAGGGCCCCTGAATGTTTAAGCACGTTTAGCAGAGAAAAAGCATATCTTAATCTCTGAAACTGTCTACTTAGCTTTGATAATTAGAACAGCCAATCGCTTTCGTACAGAATGCATACTGCTCTTTATTGCCCATTTCATGTCTCCTTTTTGACGTGTTGTCTCAGTTGCCATCTTTGTGAGAATTCTTATGCGCTGACCTTCTAATTTTAATCCTCTGCTTAGTTCTCATTTTCTAATCCCCTTGAAGGGATTGCAGCATGAATGCAGATCTGTGCGTGCATGAAGTGAGTTGAGGTTTACATGAGCATTAGACAATGTGAAGATTGGTGCTGTTGTGTTGTCTTAATACTGCAGGACTGTCTGCTCTCACTTTAGTAGCTGTTGTGGCCTACTTTTCTGAAGCCTGCCCTTGTTCCTGTTAATTCCAAATGCAGTTTCCTTTTTTTTCTTTTTTTTCTTTTCCTTTATAATACTTAAAAAGGTTTTTTTTTTTTTTTTTTTTTTTTTTTTTTTTGTGTGTGTGTGTGTGTGTGTGTTTTTGTTTTTATGTATTTTTAATCAGTTTTTACCTGTGTTTATTGATCAGATATAACACAGTATCTCTCTCCATACCATTTGCGAATGAACTGATGTATTTGAAAGCGCTTAGATGTTGTGAAGGTGGTTGTATTTAGGATTTCTGTGATGTTATAACTATATGCAAGGCAACTCAGCAGGGTTTTTCAGTTCGTAGGATTTGCTAATACAGCAGCAGTTAACTGCCAAGGGAAATTTAAATTTGAAGGGACTCTTCATGTCCTGATTTGTAAAAGCCCTCTTGGGCTATTGTTCCAGAAATTTCTGCTAACACCTATATTAGCAGTACTCTGTGGCTTCTCTCAGTTTCCATCCTGATGTATAGTTTGCTAAATCTCAGGAGGTATTATATTGCACCAAGAAGTGTATTCTCTACATGTTACTGACAGGGCCAGCAAATGTGTCAGCCCCTGGTGTTCAGACAAAATGTACAGATGATTTAGTCTTATTAGCACAAAGCATTACTTCAGGCTATAAATAATCAATTTGATATCTAATCTACTTGTTACAGTCTTGCTTTATATGTTAATACTAACATCACTGGTATTGGAAAGGGCTTTGTAAAGATAATACCATTTTTCTCTTTGTCTCATACTTGCAATTGACAAAAGGAACAAATAAAAGAGATCAATACTGTTTTTGTCATGAAATTTATCTACATGATGATAAAAGCTGTAGTAAAAGCTGTGCAATTTTTAAAGTTACCTGATTACAAATATATGTTTGTACATAACAGCAGTTTTATGATTCCTGTGTTGTATACTCCTGATATGTCTCCCACATGCTTTCTGAGAATAAGATGATTTTGAAAATTGCTGTGGAAGTTTAATCCAAATGCCAAAGATGAACAAGTGTGGACTAGTATGAATAGCTGATACTCAGTGATCTTTAACTTTGGAAGTAATTCAGCCACACTAGGAATTTGTGGACTGTAAAAGCAAAATTATTAATGTGCATGAATTGTGTTTTTTTAATAAATAAATATATAGACCATATACTTTCTGGCAAGTAAGAGGCTTGCATACTAATGAAATATTGCTTGTTATGCATTTGTAGCAACTTCAGTCTAATTTCAGATTGTACAGTCCATTTGGGAAGCATTCATTATGGACACACAAAGGTCATATTTAAAAACAGTGACCAGTGGTAGGTTGACTGCAACACATCACTTGTCCTCTGCAAAAGTCTGTGTACGTTATGTATGAGAGTCAGCTATTTTCTCCTTTCCCTGCATGACTCAGAGCAGAAGTGATATTTGGTGCTGTTGAGAACTCAGATTGTGAAAGGATTTGAAGTCCCTGTTGCCATAATTCCTTAGAGCACGTGAGTTTCATGGTGCTGGGGAGAGGAGAGAGACTGTAATCCTCTTCCTGCTCTTCCAATTTGCAGCCCAGAAGATTATTCTCAACTTTTTATCCTTAGGGTCCAAATCTACCGTATGTTATAAAACAGTTCAGAAAATCAGAAGACTTATAGGAAAAAGGGAAATGTTAAATTGATTTATTTTATAGTTTATGAAGAAAAATCAAAGCATAGAATGGTATTTACACTCATTAAATCTGATAATTTATCGATATATTTATTGCATATATTGTTTATAAAATGTTTTGACTCTAGATACACTGTTTAATTTGAAAAAAATATTTCTGTTTTTGTAGTGCATTGAAGATGCATGTAGCACTAAAGGTCCTCCACATGGAATGGCAAACTTCTAGTAAGATACAGGAATTATTCAGTTTCTTAGTAATGAAAAAGAAATTTATGTGAGGGATTTTTCAACTTAGTGCCCATTTAAAAGAAAATTAATTCTGACAGACAAATCAGATACCTCTCTAAAGTTATTTTCTGACCATCTTTGTATTCAGGAGGATACTAATAAGCTGAAGGGGATTTATCGAATCATAGAATCATTTAGTTTGGAAAAGACCTCTGTGAACTTCATGTCCAAACATCAACCTAGGAACACAAAGTCAATTACTAAGCCATGTCCGTATGCACCACATGTATGTACATTTGAAGTACCTCCAAGGATGGTCACTCAGCTACTTCCCTGGGCAATGTGATTATCTTCATTGTATTTTTGTTTTATTTTGTTACACTTTTTGTCAGTGCAGACCTTTAAATAAACAGGTTACATTGCTACTTCAGTACTCGCAGCAGACTAGTTTATCTGTTAATTTGGCCCACAAGCAAATTTCTATTCATAGCATACTTTGACTTTTTAATTTTTCATTTAAAAAAAAATCTAACGAAGCCTTAAGGATGAAACCTCTAAACCATTATTTTATTCTTATTTATATTTTGTCATGCCTAAGGATACTGCTTTTGGACAGGAGCCTCTTCATTCAAGAAACTCCACATAGATTTATTTCTTGCCTCAAGGGCAGGAGTTCTGCATTCAGTCATCTCTATTGTTTTAATAGTTAGATATCATAAATCAAGCCTACTCATTAGAATTTCTCTGTAGTCAATGGAGAAAAATAAGCATTTCCAAAAATGAGTTTTATTAATAATCTCAGAAAATCTGTTTTGAATAATGGGCCAGATAAATGTCATGGTTTTTAATTTAGAAAAAAAGCATAGTTCTGTCTGTTTTTTCCTCTATTCCTAAACGAGATACATAGTATTGAAATTAATTGATTTTGTTTCACCAGGTGTTTTAACATATTTTTTTTAATGCAGAATTTACTTATTCTGGGAAATAATTTTATCTTTGATTTCATGGTAACACCTTTTGTTCTTAATGCATCTTGGAGCCTCCTTTTGAGATTGTACACCAAGAGGAGTCTTAAGTATTGCAGTGAAATTTTCATCCTGTGAATTATAGATACTGCTATTTAAATAATATGGGTGTCTTCCTTACTTTACTTGTATTTTCATCAGTATTTTCTTTTTATACCTTTCTTCCTTACTAGCTGTTAAATCACACAGAAGGAAAAAGGCCATAATTTAATGAATGACCCCTTGGATCACAGATGCTGACAAAATGAAGCCTGAAAATTTTAAATTGTCTGGCTGCTGTTATCCTAGCAGAGCCCATTAAAGTCACACAAGAGAGAATAACTTATTATGTAGCTAAACTGTGACTTTTTCATGCTTTCTTTGTAAACATGACAAAATTTATGGATGGCATTAGCGATACTAAGTTGACAGAATTAAAACCACTGTTTATTGATACAGTTCAGTAACTTGATTTAATTAGATTCTCAGCACATTGATCTAAGAGGATTTTCAAGCTGTGTTTTATGACATGAGTTTAAAGGAGAATGCTGAAATTCTCACAGAGATGATGAATTGAAATAAATATTTTAATTTAAATGTATATATTTAATTAAGTACTTAGTATTTAGCCTCTTGAACTTTTTCATAGGTGTTTGGCCACTGAATAAGCCCAAGCTCCATCCTTGAATGCTAGTGATCTACATTAACACTTGCTGCCTGATGATTTGAAGGGTGGACTGTGTGATGGATAAGGAATGGGTTGGAAAGTCACAGCCAGAGGGTTGTGGTCAACAACTCTATGTTAGGGTGGAGGCCTAGTAATGAGCAATGTCCCTCTGGGGTCTGTCTTGGGACTGATACTCTTTAACATCTTTATCAGTGATGAAGATGATAGTAATGAGTGCACACTCAGAAAATATGATGACACCAGGCTAGGTGGTACAACTGATATAGCAGAAGAAAGGTACACTATCCAGAGGGGACTTGATAAATTCGAAAGGTGGGCGCCCTTTAATCCTAATGATTTGCAAAGTGCAAAGTTTTGCACTTGGTTTGAGGTCATCCCAGATGTGTATACAAACTGGGAGAAGAACTACTTGAGATTAGCCTGCTGAGAAGGACTTAGGGGTCCTGGTTGATGAAAAACTAAATATGAGTCTTGAGTGTTCTTGCAGCCCAGAAGGCCATTGGTACCCTGGGTTCCATCAGAAGAGGGATGGCCAGCAGGGCAAGAAAGGTGATTGTCCCCCTCTATCTGCCCTTGTGAGGCTCCATCTGGCATCCAAGACTGGGCCCTGAGCACAACAAAGATGTGGAGCATTTGGAGAAGGACCACAAAGATGATCAGAGGGCCGGAGCACCTCTCCTATGAAGATAAGCTGAAGGAATTGGGATTGTTTAGCCTGGAAAAGAGAAAGCTGGGGGGATGCCTCAGTGTGGTCTTCTAGTGTTTAAAAGGAGTGTATAAACAGGAGGGGAAATCAACTTTTTATAAGGGCAGATAGTGATAGTACAAGGAGGAATGGTTTTAGACAAAAGGAGATTTGGATTAGATGTCGAGGGAAGTTTTTTTCTGAGAGAATGATGAGGTGCTGAGGCTGCCCAAAGAGGTTGTGGATGTCTCATCCCTGGAGGTGTTTAAGGGGCCTTGGGCAATCTGATCTAGTGGTTCAAAACCTTGCCTGTGGCATGAGGGTTGAAACTTGATTCTTGAGGTCTCTTTCAACCTAAGCCATTCTGTGTTTCTGTATTTGTATGATGGAGACTTAGTTCTACTTTAGGAGATATGTTAGCAGTTGGATGTTATGTCGTCAGCAGTGTTCACCATAAACAGGTTTGTAATCAAAACATCTGCAGCAAATGGAGTTTTGGACAGAGGAAATCCCTCCACAGGGCTCCTTCATCTGATTGTATCTTTGGCATTTAGGATATTATCAAGGAGATGATCTTATTCTGTAAATGCTTGAGACAATTCCCAACGTACCACAGATAAAACATTGCGTGACACATCTTCCAGCTGTCCATAGTTATGTCAGGTTAGATGTCACAGTGAAGTTTTTTACTGAAAGAGTGATGATGGCTGGAACAGTTTGCCTGCAGAGGTTGCGGATGCCCCATTCCTTAAAGTGTTTAAAGCCAGGTTGGATGGGACCCTGAACAATCTGATCTGGTACTTGATCTAGTGATTGGTAGCCTTGCCTGTGGCAGGGGGGTTAGAACTTGATGACCCCTGAGGTCCCTGGGTCCAACCCAAGCCATTCTATGATGTACCACCAATCTTGGGACCCTCATCAACCTTAACGTTAATCGTAATGCCTCCCCATCAGAAAATAAATCGACGTAAGTATTACAAGAATCAATCTAGAGTGTGTCTTGGAAACCTTTTCCTTGTAGCTAGGTTATGGAGGATATTCAGATCATAACTGAATAATAATTTTACCAATTGAATGGGAGCTACCTGTAGAATTTGCTGGCACAGAAGTGTAAGCAGTGGTTCCACAAAACAGTACCTCAAAGGCAGGATTAAATGTGCCTTGGCATCGCTTATAGTCATTGTATTATTACACACCAATTGTCTGTTCTTTATATTCACTAATTAAGAAAACTAAGACACATTCCCACTTGTGAGATGTTTGCTCATTGAGAAGTGTAAGCTTCTGGAGTCAAATATTCAGATATGGTTCGCATGTCATGCAACTCTAGGACTGTGGCATAAATGTCTAAATTTCTTAATATAATTTTGTGGAAGGTAGAATGATGTAAGTACTCATCAAAAGTTGTCATCAGTACATCGTCAACTCACCATTCACCAGATAAACTAAAGCAGATAAGTTACGCGTTTGTTGAGCTAACCATGCTCAGGTATTCATGCAGGCTGGTGGGTGTTCCCCCTGTTTAGTTGCCAGCATTATAGTCTTAAAGATAGTAAGCCTAGAGCATAAATTGCAGGAGTTCGTGTTGTTACTGTCTGGATTTAAACAAAATCTTTAAAATAAAAAACAGTAATGCGGTTATTATAAACACCAATAGTCCCTAAGGACATTGTAACTCAGGATATGATAGTTCTGGGCTCCTGTCATACGAACAGGTAGAGTAGTTTGGTCATTACTGGATTGACGAAGATAGTTTAAAATTCTGGAACTAGCCATGGAGCTCCACCTTTCTATTTTCTTGAGGGATCTGCTCATTGCTAGGGGCTATTTCTGTTTATTTCACTTTTTAATGGTACTAAAGGCAGGTCGTCCATCAAATCCTAATGGCAAGCTTAGATTTAGCATTGCTCCCCATGATTCCAGTTCTGCCATAGTTTAACAGTTCCTGAACTATTTCTTCCTGGGTCATGGATTCTCTGATTTCCCTGTCTAACTCCTTAATCAGCCATAGGGGTCCTCAATCCCGCCTCTGTTTATCAGTTGATTGAGCTGGACTTGAAAATCCTGGCTCACTTTCTGAGACTAAGTCAAAGTCTGTTCCTTGTTCCTTTACTTCTAATTGAGACCACAAAGTTTTTTCCCAGTCTGCTGCACCTGACAGCACCACATGAAGTCTCTGAGTGGTATTACATTCAGCAGTTAATTGGCTCTGCAGGGTTTTCAGTTGTTCCTGCAAGGATTTAACCATTTCATCACTGGTCTGTCCAATCAACTGCCTCTTCTGAGCTGTCAGCAGTGCTACTCTCAGCACAGCATACACTATGGCTTTTCCTTTCCCTGGCCACAATTTTTGCTCTTTCTCAATTGTTGTAATTCTGTCTGCTACAGCACTGAGATTGTGTCGGTTGTTCTGATCCCAAGTCATCCCCTGTGGGGAAGGGCACGCATCATACTATTTCAGCTTCTCAGTAACAGGGGTGTAGTCAAGCACTAGTATTTCCTGGGCAGTCATAGCTTGCCACTGCTCGTACCACTCCTGTTTTACAGCCTTCTTGAAATATAGCTGAGAGGTCACTTCCTGATGCTCCCCACCTGCACTTATTGGATCAAGTATTGGTATCTTTTGTACCTTTCCTCGCTTACAGCCTTTGTGGTGTACAACTTAGAGATAGCCTCTGAACCTTCCAGCGCTGAGGGACTTCTGCTGACTATGCCATGTTAACATTCAGGCTCTACTAATGATACTGACTATATTGGGAACTTTGGACCCTTAGTTCCTTTATTGATACATGTATTTAACATGGTTTATTGATCAATTTTAGAAGTGAATGAAGTTCTTAGGCTAAGCAATTAACAGTGAATCTATCAAAGGAAATAATGCCTGTTAATTTCTTCTTTCTTGTATTTTTTTGCTATTCCTTTGACAAACTTTACTGAAAATAACAAGCAAAACTGCATTCTGAGACATCTAAGAAAGCTTTTAGATTTTTAAATAGAGAATGTTGTTGGTGAGTGCAGTATAGGCTGTGAAGTAAGCATAAGGAATTATAAACTGAAGGCCACTCGTGGCAAGAAACTTGGAAGAACCTCCATGGAATTACTGATGTGAATTTATGGAGGTCCGTGGAGTTGCCTTATGGAGTTTCATAAGGCTTGTATTCTATTAAATATGGTACAGGGCTGTAAGGTGGTTAAGTTGCACTCAACTACTTGACAGAAATTTTGCTGCTGTACGTTAAAGTTAGTGGAAACTGTAATCATTTAGGTAAAGGAGCAGTGTGTATTGAAGAGAATGGTAGTATTTACGCTTAAGTAAATCTGGTTTGTGCTGTTTGTCATACTGTGCATTTTGTTTTTTTACAGTTATTGGTATGGCCTTAAAAGTACGCAGCCTCTCATATATTTTCAGTCCTTTTACTGTTGAGTGAATGTCATCACAATAATGAATACTGCTGTGTGAAAGGAATAAAGGTTGTGTTTTACTAAATATATCGAACTGACCAACACTGACATACTCGCTTGGTTGCTTTCTAGTTCAGTTATAAAAATAGCCCAGCAGAGCTGCCTTCTATAAAAGGATTATTCTAGGGTACATTTGCTTTACCAAGAATAAAATATATTCTGAGTTACTATATTTGACAGAACAGATGACATGCAGTATTCTTATCCTGTATTTACAATGAAGTGATGCTCTTTCTCTGTTACTAGAATTCAGAGATAATTTTTTTTTAGAATGGTCACAAAAGCCCTTCCTTAAGGAATTTCATGGTACATTAAAAAAAAATGTTTTCTTTTTATAGTGTTCTTCATACTAAAATAAATTCAGAATCTCTAAGGCATGATGGAAGATATATGGGAAGAGCTTCTACTATATTAAAAAGAAAACAAAAAAGCAGTGCAGTTTGAAGGAATTATACAGTAAAGGTGGACTGATCTAAGAAAATGAAGCTATTGAATTACCGAATGTTTTCACTTTGAGGCATTCTACAGAATGCTGATGTAGCTAATAAAAGAGCACATTCATCAAAATGTATAATTTTATTTAAAAAAAAAATGCAGCAAAACACTTCAGTATAAGCATACAGTACTCAGATTTCACATGAAGGTGAAGAAACCCCTTAGGCCTTTTAAAATTTATGAGGAGTCTTGTGATTTCATTCATTATGTTGACAATATGCACAGCTTCTTTTGAAAATGGATTGGACCAAAAAAGGTGAACAGACGTGGTTGTAATAGCTCTTCCCATAGTGTGTGCTGAATTATGAGAGTGACTTCTGGTTATACGTTACCCAGGAGAAGTCTTTAATGTGCTTCGTTATATAGATCTGCAAATTTTTAGCTGTGGGCTGGTATCCATATTGAGCCATAAATTTACAGCTGATGTATTGCTTTTTAGGCAGACAACTTGTGCTTTGATTGAATTAAGGACAAGAATTGATTTCCTGCTAAATAAGACACATTTCTGTTTAAAGTATAATAAATAGTAACTGGAATCTCTATGTGAAAGCAGATACGTTTTGTAAATGTTGCATATCCAAAAGAAGAATTTATATATATATAATTATAGATTTGCATATAGATTTTTTAGGATGCCTTCTGAATGAAAATAGTATCTATAATCCTTTTGCCAGTTGGATTTCAGTTGTCTGAAACATTTCTGCTACCATATTTTTCGCTGCTTGGGCTAAATTTCTGTTCTGGTAATATAACATACTATCAAAATATACTTTTGTGCATTTATAAAACACTGAGTATAGTGAATATTGCAGAAGTTAGCGGCCTCATATGCTCAGAAGTACCATGAAGTATTATAATAGACTTCTGTTTTTTTTCTTTTTTTTAAAAAAAAAAAAAAAAAGATATGTGGAGAGAAAAAATCAAGCGATAATAATTTATCAGCTTTATACCACCATTGTTGTTTGTGAAATTTAGAAGGAGGCTGATTCACTGAGATCCAGGGCAACAACTTCTACAAACTTAAAGCAGTTCCATCTAATTAGCAGTTAAGCTGCCAAGCATGTCTGCTTAATTACACAGAGCAACTATTCTTGCATTTTCATGATACTGATATAACAAGTAACAGAGTAAAGAAGCTACCTCTACAGGCAGAATAAGGAAAAATTTACTATGTCTTTTCAACTTAATTTATATTTGGAATGACAGCCCACTTTAGACTTTAAAAAACTCTCGCCTTTTTCTCTCCTTTCTCTCTTTCTTTGTATTATTTCTGTAGTGAAGAATGTGAGGAAAGTTCGTTCCTCATCGGAGAGAGATTTATCCTGGAGAATTCCATGTTTTGTTTTTTAAATTTCCTTCTCAACTATTTACTATGATTTTTTCAGTTGCCATATAAAATAATATCTGTGAAGGAAACATTTTGCTGAATACTTTGGGTATTCCAGTAACATAAACCTGTCTGAATTTGATTAAATCTTCTGCCTTCTTTAAGGATGTTTTACTGTGAAACCAATCTGCGTTGCTTTTTCCTCTTTTTCACAATTACCTTTGCAACCAGGAAATACACCTCCTCTCTATGATACTTTTCTGCCAATCCACCTTTTTTTCTTGTCATAATAATGTACAGATGTTTTCAGCAGGACCTTCCAACTCTACTGTTTCCTAGCCATCTCTTTCTTTTTGTAAGCAGATAAATAGTGGTATCTAGCAGAAGGAAGAGCTATCCTCTATACTGGTTCCTTAGCAAAAGTCCTAAAGTGCTTTCCTCTTTCTTTCCTGACACCTTATTCCTTATTTCCTGAGTGTTCCTTGTGTTGATCTGTAAGCATGATCTGTGAGAAAGGAAGTATTGTGTCTTGTGCAGCTATTGTGACACATTGCTCAGATGTTTTTCAGCCCTCTGTTTCCCTGAGAGAGGATGTGCATCAGGACAACTCAGCCTAGGTTTAATGAGATGGCCAGTGGGAGAACAGGTTGCAGCCTTGTTGTAGTTTAACCTGGCAGGTGGCTCAGCACCAACACTTTCCCCCTTCCCTGTGGGATGAGAGAGAGAGAGAATAAAATAATTAAAAAAAAAAAAAAACAAAACAAAAAACAAAACAACAAAGTTGAACTTATGGCTTGAAATAACACTATTTAGTAAGACAAAGAAAAGGAAAATAGTTATGATTACACACACACACACACACACACACACATATATATATATATATATAAATGCATATAACAAGTGTTGCACAAGCAATTGCTCTCCATCCCTCAACCAATGCCCAGCTCACCTCCCAAGCAGCAGAAGAGAGAGAGATAAACTCCTCCCCTTCAGAACTCCTTCCTCTTGATGTTGCATGGTATGGAATATCCCTTTGGCTCCTTTAAGTCACCTGTCATAACTCCGTTGCCTCCCAGCCCCTTGTGTCCTTCACTGTGATTGGCCTTGGTCTGTAAAACACTGCCTAGCAGTAACTGTAAACGTGGGTCTCAACGTGGGTTTTTACTTTCATTTTTGTCTCTACTGATACTCACTGATCAACATTAAAATTTTTGAAATTTCAGAAAAAAAATATTATGAATTATCTCCTTATCATGATACTGAAAAAGCACCACTTATTTAGCTCTGTTTTAGCCACCTTTGTTTGGAGTCATAAAGCCTAAACTTTATTGGCTTAATAGGCTTAATAGGCTTTATTTATAAAGCCTATTCTTTGTTCTAAGCACTCAATTTTGTATCAGGATTTTGATTAAAGTTAAGTTTTCAATGTATTTTCAGAAATAACATTTATCTGATATTGTATATCTGTATATATCTGATATATTTATCTGATATTGTATATCTGATAAATCCAGCTCTAAATTCATGGATGCTTTCTTCTAAGAAGGATGTATTTTCAGGTTAGATCTTGCAGGCATCAAAGCAGACTGTTAGTGTTGTATCTGCTGCTTTTTTGATATGCTGTACATATGCGTGCTTGATAGATGTAACTTTCTTCTACTGCTCTGAGTTGGCAGCTCTTGGCTGCATTACCTGCAGTTGTATATTGTTTTGCAAATGTTATTTATGGCTCTGTATCTCATATGTTTCTTGTCTTATGCTATTTCTGGCAGTATTTCCTCTCTGAATGAAGCTTTTTACATTGTATTCTTTTACATTTTTGATTTTTGTCTGTAGCTGAAGGAAGTATTTTTGTATTTTTCTTTCTTCAGCATTTTCTTTTTGTACCTCCTGCCTGCTGTATCATACACCACTCTTCCTGAGTGTGAAGATGTATCATTGCCCCTCGCCCTCCAACCTGCTGCTTTGGTTATCTGCACTGAATTAGTATCTGATCTTTATAATGAAATCTGTCAAGAGCCTTAATTATAAGTCTGACTTATTAGTTTAAACTGAACAAGAGATTCTTCAAGGAATTTTTTTCACTTCTTGCAATTTCATTTGCAGTCTTTCAAAAATATCTCTTCTTGGGGTTGCAGTTAAGGTTACTACAGTTTCACTTCAGAGCTTGTATCGTCAATGTGACTGTTTGAAAACTGGTTAATTTGTCAGTAGTTAAAAGTTCAGAAAAAGTAGTTGTAAGTGAAATTTATTTTTAAAGTTTCAACTTGTGTAGTCTAGCTTGTCCCATGCAGAAGTCAGATACCCACCCAATTTTCTTCCCGCCAATCTAACACTAGTTATGGTTTGTTCCTGGCCTTTAGTTGCTACACTTCTATTTTTTTTATTTATTTTTTATTTTTTTGCACTCTCTTGATCTTAAGTGTCTGTCTTCCTTACTCTTTAGTTATGGTAGTCATAAAATAGTGCAGTTCTTAACTATGGAGTTATAGCTCCATAACTAGTTACATGGTCCAAATATTTACTTAAAGTAGAGTTAATGCTATGAGGGCTGCTCTGAAAGTAATGCCTCATATATAATTATTTTGGCATAGGAGGCATTACTTTTGCAGCAACCGATGTAGATCTGACTATGCAGGGACTTAACCAGGCCTTTTAAAGTGTCTTCTTTAATGAAGATCACATAATTTTGCATGAATTCCAGTTTGGTGTTAGGTAAGGATGTGATTTTTTTAATGTAAGGGGAGAATGGAAAAAATGTTTAAATAGCAAATATTACTAAAGTGTAAGCTTATTGTCTGAGGGTCTGTGATGTAGTAAGATGCTGCCCCATACCATATTCTAATTAAGAATTCCCTGCTAGCTGCTCAAAAAAGATTAGTTCATAGTTCTGAAAATGCAAAAGTTAGTGTGACAATAAAACAGAAAGTGTCAGTACCTCTGCTGAAAGTGTAGGTGTAGTTGATAGAATAGACTCTTCTTGACTAAAATGATCTGTACAGCCAGATCCAGACCTTTGGATAAAGAACATAGTAACTAAAAATTGTATTCTTAGTTGGGAAATATTTTTTTTTCCTCTGTCTTATTACATTAATATATTCTTGTTTAAATTATTCTGCGATGGTGTCTATTTTGCTTTAATTTTTGCTTTATTTGATCTAATGTACTTAGTTAAAGTATTTTAATTCTACTGTGAATGTTCATTTTCTAAATATTAATCAGATGTTATATGTTTGACACAATGATAACTGGTGTTATGCAGAAAATACAGTGTGGGATGGCAAAGGCTCCTTGAATTTGAACTGTATATAGAATAGGGAAAAAAAAAGCAAAGGATGCTGCATGGGAAGCTTTGTTCTTATCTCCTTGAGGAAGAAAATATTATATTTGCTCAGTGACAATAAATGATGCATAGGAATTAAAAATAATGCCTATCTACCATTTCAAATAGTTTTATTACTATTTGGAATTGAATATTCTCCTTGAAGGACAGATGGCAATTACATACTTTCTGAATTGTTTGCTGCCTCAGGCTCTATATGATAAAACATGAAAGATGACAATACGCATTATATTCTCCTTTCATGGAATTAATCACTACTCCCAGGCTGCTTCTGTAAGTACTTCATTTAACATAGGTAGTCTGTTCAGATTTAGTTGTTATGCTTTATAATTAAAAACATTGGTTCCTGTTTGTTTGATTTAAATGTTTGAAGGTTGATTTTAAACTTCAAAGTCAAACCTTTTAAAACTTTTAGTAGTGGCTCTTCTGCTTCTGTCTTCTTCATATTTTGGTTTCATTATAAATGTTGAGTATGTTGAATATTCTAGTGTTCACATGTGTTAGAATTGTATCACTATTTTCTTTTTGCTTAGAATGTTCAATTTTCATATATTTATAGCTAACTCCTAACCAATTCCATTCTTCCATTCTGTTTTATTGATAAACAACAATAATGGGCGTAGGGTAACATGCTTCATGAAACTGCAAATCACTTGAAAAAGCTGTTTCAGAAGACAGCTGATATTTATTACAACAGAGATCAGAAAACAAACTGCATCTCTTTTTGCTTGGTTCACCTGCATAAGCTTCTGCTGCTTCTGACATTGCATAGAATCACCAAGACTGGAAAAGAGCTCTAAGATCATCCAGTCCAACTATCCACCTATTACCAATATTTCCCCCTAAACCATGCCCTCACTACCACATCTAAATGTCTCTTGAATAGGGATGATGACTTCCCCATCTCCCTGGCAGCTTATTTCACTTCCCCAACTTCTCTCTCGAATAAGTATTTCCTAATGTCCAATCTGAATCTCCCTGGCACAACTTGAGAGCATGCTGTCTTGTCCTATTGCTAGTTATACAGGAGAAGAAGCCGACCCCCATCTCGCCACAGCCTGCCTTCAGGTAGCTGTAGAGATGCGATAAGGTCACCCCTGAGCCTCCTCTTTTGCAGACTGATCAATCCCAGTTCCTTCAGCTGCTCCTCATAAGACTTGTGCTCCAGACCCCTCACCAGCTTCATTGCCCTTCTCTGGACACACTCCAGAACCTCAATGTTTTTCTTGTAGTGAGGGGCCCAAAACTGAGTACAGTACTTGAGATGCAGCCTCTCCAGGGCTGACTACAGAGAGATAATCGCTTCCTTGCTCCTGCTGGCAACACACTACTTCTGATACAAGCCAGGGTGCCATTGGCCTTCTTGGCCACCTGGGCACACTGCTGGCTCGTGTTCATCTGAGTGTTGAGTAATACCCCCAAAGTTCATTTCTTCTACTCATTTTTATAGTCTCTCTGCCCCAGGCCTGTAGCCTGGAGTTGCCTGGAGCTGTTGTGGCCGAAGTACAGGACCCAGCACACTTTTTCTTGTTGAACTTCATCCCATTGGCTTCAGCTCAACGGTCCAGCCTGTTCAGATCGCTCTTTAGGGCCTTCTTTCCCCCAGGCAGATCAACACTTCCTTTCAACTTGGTGTCATCTTCACTGTCTTCCATTTCAGTGGAATTTGGTGCCAGAAAAAGAGAGTGCTGGCGTGACTGAATATTAAGCCTTTTTTAAATGGAACCTTCTGTCCTCAGAGACCTGATTATGGTTGCAAATTTTGTCTATGGTGACCAAAAATGCAAACAGATCTGAGAACTACCATTCTATAGTTCCTAGAAGATTTGCAAAATTTCCATAAGCTCTGAATGTTGTATCTGGTCAGTAATGTAGCCAAATGGGCATGTACTGCCTGGAATGTTTTTTCTTTTTTCCCTTCCTGTTTTAAATGTCGATCCTACTATATTCATATCCCTTTCATGTTGTCAGCTTTTTGTTGTTCTAATATTACATTCACCGTAAGGCAGCTATCAAGTTAAAGGAAACAGTTCAAGAATATTTTTGCTTGCCTTTATAAAGCTTGGGCTCTCTAAATGAATTCTAAACCTCCCATGTTGCCTACTGACAAATATTGCGCATATGAAACTCGTATTATTGTAGGTCATTGAATTCATTTTTAAAATGCCAATTGACATCATTCCCTTAGGGAGTTGTAAGTTGCAGCCTCATATTATGTTCTAGCACAAATGTGGAAATTCACTGTTTTAGAAGGGAACTCATTTGTAGTACAGAAACAACATGGATCAGGTGATCCCTTTCTAGCGTTTAAATTTAAGATGGAAATAGCAGAGTTTCTAGAGATTTTCACTCTAATTGCATTTTTAGCACTTAGGAGAAAACTGAGATTGCTGTCTGTGCTTTTCACAGCAGAATTCACAACTGCAGTTGATTGGTTTTTTTTTTAATGTATTTTGCATAACCAAAAATGGAAATTAAAGTAGTAGTTCAGTATAGACACAGAGATACCAAATGCATGAAGGGAAACAGTCATACACAGGTTTTCCAGCACTGTTTGTGTGAGTGTTTTTTTCTTTTTTGATTGGAAAGATCTTTGGGTGTTTCTTGTACATGCTATATTATATCCTGCTGACATATGGCATTCGTTTTATTTTCGTCATATAGTCAAAAATAGAGCACTGTAGGTAAGAGATGATCATTAGCCAATAAAATTTGCTTCTTGTTTACTTATACTAGCGCTAAGTTGGCACTTAACGGTTTGTCAGGAAATGATTTTGGTTCTTCGTGTGTTTTTAAACATGGTAATTTTTATTCTGTAAAGATGTGCAATATAATCGGTTTATGAACAAAGCAGAGTTACCGTCTTAGGCCAGCCTCCCTTGTAAAAGGCTTCCAACATTATCTTGTCTACATGAAAATTCTACCTTGTTTAGGACAAATACAGAAGTTGCAAGAATGGATGCATTACTTATTGTTAAAATGGACAATTTTGTGTGTTCCTGTTGTTCTAAACTTTTCAGTAACACTATTTCTTTTTCCCATAAGTATGCTTCTTTATTTACAGGAGAGATGTTTCCTATTTAGCATAGTCAGCACAGAGTGATTGTGACACCCTAAAACTTGTCTGTGATGCTCAAATAGTGATTCTTGAATTGGGAATCCTTAGGGATGGGAAATACACTAAGAAAAATTGTTAATCTATTTTTAACTAGGTAATCTACGATGCAGAATATATATATATATATCTCTTTGGCAACAAGAATAAAGACTTTATAGAATATTCACTTATTTTCCAATTCATATTTCCAATTTAAATGGTTATGTCCTTGAATAAGTAGAATTCCTTTTGACATTCTCCAGTGAGAGACTGTATTAATAATGCATATTTCATTTTTTTCCACACTGAATTCAAATTTATTTGATTCATTTTGTAGCTTTTCACTGGAAGTGTAGATTTTCGTAGCACAACAGCTTGCCAAGGATACCACAAACTATGCTGAACTTGAAAAGCAGTTTTATGTGAGTTTTTTTTGGTTACATGGGTTATGATGAGTTAACAACATAACATTTGAAGCAAGAAAGAGAAGGCGGGAGGGAGGGAGTGCTCTCTTTGTATTATTCAGACTGCACAGTGAATTTACATGAGAATTTTATCAGCATTCTTGGTGATATGCCTACTGTGAATGAATTCCCCACAGATGGAAATTTTTTGAACTGTCTTCTTTATCTTTCTTCTTTTGAGATATAGGCTAAAAGGATGGATCTGCCTTTTATGTCTAGAGAATGATACCTTGAGATTTATTTGTCACATATTTCAGACAAGCCTGTCCAGCTGTTGAAAATAAAGGGCAATTTTGCAGACAGTTTTGATTTGCACTAGTGGTGAGGTTGTGGCCAAGAACTGGGGAGAACAGCCATTTTCTTGACCATCTCTGCTATATTAGTGGAAGTGACTTAAAACAGTCCATATTCTGAGCAAAAGTCCTTGTATGTACAAGTAACTTAAAGTTGGTCCCATTTGAAACGAATTGGGTTCAGCGAGTTCAGGGTGAAGTTGCTACACATTGGTCTTGGCAATTCTAGACAGGAGTACAGGCTGGAAGAGGAACTCATTGATAACATCTCTATCCAGAATGACTTGGGGGATCTGGTGTATAAGAAGCTGGACATGAGGCAGCAGTATGTGTTGCAGCCCTGAAGGCCAACTGTATTTTGTGTTGCATCAGAAGAGGGGTGGTGAGCAGGGTGAGGGAGATGATTGCCCCTTTCTGCTCTGCCTTGTGAGGCCCCAGCTGGAGTATTGCGTCCAAACATGCAGCCTCCAGCACAGGAAAGCTGTTGGAGCGGGTGCAAAGGAGTGTCCTCTGGAGCTGGAGCACCTCTCCTCTGAAGCAGAGGAAGCTGGGCTTGTTCAGTCTGGAGAAGAGAAGGCTGCAGGAGACCTAATTGCAGCCTTTCAGTACTTAAGAGAGGCTCATAAAAAAAGATGTAAGAATCCAGAAAAACTAACTTGCGTGATTACTATTGGCTTTCACGTTCTTTGTCAGAGTTAGAAAATTTTCTGTTACTACTATTATAATAAAACTTAGACGAGTAACATAGTAACTTAATATGTGTTGTAGTGCAATTAAAGTAGCTCTCCTGTGTGGGTAACTAAGATGACACATCACTGAAGTCAAATAGAGGGTAACTATTGCTTTGACTTGGCGATACTTAGGATTGTTTTCTTTGTAGTTCTTTGCTTAAAAAGATTTAGCACATTGCAGATGATCAGGCAAAAAGCCAAGCAGAAATATGTTTATTTTAGATGAAAGCTAGAAGAACTGGTAGCCAGCATGTTGTATAATAATGTGATAAACATAATTTCTTTTTCTAAATTGAAAACAGTGGTTTATTCTACATAAAAGCCAGTAATCAATATTTGTAAGAATCTTGTCTATTTTTAATAACTGTAGAACACTAAACACTAGACTTTTTATATAACTTTGAGTAAATTAGTAACATTCTTTTGTTTAGTTTTTTTTTCCTAGCATATTTTTTTCCTTCACAAGAGAGAACCCAGTGATTGCATTAAGGTGCACATTTGTATGATTGTGAAAAGGCACTTTTTTTCTCCTCAGAGGCAGCGACTGTTAGGAGGTAGTATGATTTCTTGGCTTGATTGGTTCTGATCGCTCAGGACAAAATTCTGAGAATTACATTAGGAGAAGGTGTAGAATTCATTTTGTATAATCTTTTGAAATCTGAAGGCTGGCACTTTTATCTATAAACATGATTGTCAATACCTCGCAAGTAAAACTCATTCTACTTCATGTAAGCCAATTTTTCACGTTGCCTCCTGTATCATAAAAAAAAAAAAAAAAAAAAAAATTGTTGTTTGCCAATGTGACTGAAAAAAGACTTACTGAAAGGCAGAGTGTGTCAGGTAGCTTGTATGCTATTGAATGGCACCTTTAGTTGTCAGCATAGGCACTTGCTGAGAGTTTTGTAATGGTAGTAATGAGTGTAGGAAAATAGAGTGATAGGATGTTCTTTTTTACCTGTGGAGTTCACAGTTTTGTGGGGACATATCTTTGGTTTAATATTGATTTAAATGATGCATATTTCAAACCATCAACTGTGACTTGTTTTGAAATGTGTATGTAGTTTCCATTTACTATCACTCATTTTGAAAGCTGTTGACAAATAACATTAATTCTCAGAGTATCTGTGTATTTTGACTAAGTGATCTTGTCTGTATGAAGTTTTGGCCTTTTTGACAAATAACCTGACAGATTGAGTTCAAGGTCAGAGCATGAGTTTTAACAATTTTTCAATGCTTGGCTGTTTCCACAGTCTTGCTTGCATGAAAGCCTAATATTTAAAAAGCCTAATATTTTTAAAAAGCCTAATATTTAAAAATATTGTACCTCCATGTGTCTTAATTATCTTGTTTCATAACAGGAGTGTCAGTCTTTTTTTGTATTCTAATTATGAAATAATTTGAAATCTGAGGTCATTGACCCTCTATGAAAGAGAAAAAAATCAAGGTGTTTATATTTCCATTTCAAGAGGATAAAAACAATTTTAGGACTGATCTAATAAAAAAGAATCAATATTCCAGACCTCAATGTGTATGTTCTGAAAACTTGTTTGTAGTTCTCACAGAAATTCAAATACACAATCAGAATATATTAAGTGGTTAGGCTGCATATGCATGAAATAACTGAATAGTCATTCATGAAATATGCATGCATGAAATTACTGAATATCTATTGATTTCTCCTTTTCAAGTGTTGCTTTTGCATAGTGCCTTGGAACTGATAGGTTAATAAGTTTATTTTTTCAGTGTTTTCCTTTCTTCCTTTTTTTTTTTTAAGTTTGCTTCACAAAGGATACATGGAACATTTTGTTACAAAGGGAATATTGGTACAGAAAGCAAAACTAACTGGAAATAATAAAAATATTGAAGTTTGCATGTTTGAAAATATCTTAATAATTAAGACTGAAACTTCTTTTGTTTTGTGTAGTGGTTGGTGACCCTGTGCATAGCAGGGTGGTTGAAACTCGATTATCATTATGGTTCTTTTCAACCCAGGCCATTCTATGATTCTATGAATTTATGACATTTATGTTGTTAAAATCAGTCAGTAGGTGTAGAAAGATAAATTTCTCCAGGAGGTCACTTAATTATCCCATCAGTTGGATATTTTCAATTTTTGCTTTGTCACTCGAACAGTGAGAAATGCAGGTTTTTAGACTGCCTTTGTGAAACACCTTGTTTTATTTGTGAACATGAATATGAAAAGAATTTCTATGCCTGCGTGTATTTCTGGCTTCATGTTTTGGATTCTGTTCTCTGACTAAGGTGCCTGAAAGGTAGTCATTATTTTGCTGAATATCTACAGACTTAATCCCTCTATTTTGGGTTTCTGTGCCTACAGTTAAAAAAGGCATACATATGTCTGCAGTGGTAATGATGCCAAGTTGGAATGCACTCCTTAGCTGCAGGCTCACATGGGCACATCCTGCTCATAGAAACAGACGATTCAGTGTAGAGGCACATTGTGCACGGGGAAAAGGAACTTTCCAAAACTCTTCATCCCATCTTCTTTCTATCAGTTTTCAGCCATGCTCAAAGATCCACAACCCATTTCTAATATGGTTAGCATTCTAAAAAAACTGCTAAATTCAAGGAGCTGAGAAAAAAGTCTGTAGAGTACAATAATACAAGATAAGGAAGGTAAAATTGAGATGACTAAAGCATTGTTGAGATGGGAGTGATAAATAACTCGAGACAGACACATCAGCATGAAAAGGTATGCCAACATAAAGGGAAAAATGGAGGTGGCAGAAGATAGCAGATCAGCACCACTGAGGAGCTATTCCAGGTAGCAGTAAGGGATGATTTCCCTTCCATCATGGTTGACTGCACTTATGGGGAAAGGCTCTGCATGCCTTGCCTGGGTAGTGAATGACAATAATGCTTAGTCTAGTATCCCATATATCGTTTGCATTAACCAATAAGTAGTTTTAGGAATAGTTTATATTTACTGTTTTTTGTGTGTTAGTTTATTGTGTTTTAAGGCTTATTCTGCTTCCATTGACTTTTTCGTCCATAGCTTAAGAGTAAAGAGACCTGAAGAAGGAGAGATGCGTGGTTTGTTTAAAAAAAGAAAAAGTTGTTTTCCATTGAAATTCGAAACTGCTTTTTGTGGCCAGTGCTGTCTGTTTTCTGGACTGACCAGGGTGTTTGAGTTCCTGTAGAATTTTTTTTTTGCCAGAGTTAAAAAATTTGAATAAATAAATATTGTATCAGTTTGCCATAATCTCTCCCCAAGCGGTAATTTACTGACCATCATCATACATTGTGCATTGCATTAGTTTAGTTGCCATATTGAAAAATGTCTTATTAGCCATCTTTTAAGCAATAGTTTAAATTAAATTGACACTGAGCCATAATGTTAATACAGTATTCCAGCAGTGTGATAATATACCATTGTGTATAGACATAAATCTGTCTGGAGAAAACCCACATATATAATCATATATTAATCCACACCATTGTGGTGGTGTGGTTTTTAAGATACACAACCAACTAGTCTGAATATATTGAATTCACTTTTGCTGTAGCAGTGAAGAAATCAATTCTGTAGTTGTATGTGTAGTAGACACATAACAAGTGTCATAAGAATCAGACTTAGTATGCCACTGTGGTGATTTAAAAACAATTTATTATTTCATATGGATTGGAGAAAAATAACTGAATGCAAAAGCAGGTGAAAAATAAAAGGTGAAAATAATTTCAAGTTATCTTTTCTTAAAAGAAAATGTTAATGGTATATAATGATAGTGTTGTTCAGAAAAAGCCTTACCATTGCCTTTTCAGTTGCAAACTCTTAATTATATCTTACCTATCTAAACTAGCAATGATCTTCCTAACTTTTCTGTCCCTTTTTATGTTTTTAGCTACTGCTGTATATAGTATACGTATAGTGAATTTGTATGTAATGTGGAAGAACTGGAAGAAAGTTAATGGCATTTAGAAAAACTTTGTGGGTAGGAGTGTGAAGAGTAGATGCTATTTTTAACATATTTATAAGAGAAGTAGACAATTCTGAGAACAAAATTTAGAAGAAACCAAATTGTTTCATATCATACATGTGTGAATACGTTATTGTATTCATGTGTATTCATATAATGAAAGGTCAGTATACTTTTTTTCAAGTCCTCACGTGTGTCGCAGTGAGAATGTAGGAAACTGAGAAACTCATCCTGTGTAACACTGGTCGAGTGGAGAGATTAAAGGTGAAGGAAAAGAGGTTCTATGTGTTTTTTAAAAAGCCTTGTGATGAAGACAGAAAAGCCTGAGTTTAATTAGTGTAGAGGAAAAAAAAAAAAAGAAAAATGGATGAAGTGGAAATGTGACATTCTTGATGTAAAGAACAAACTGGACAAAGTATAGCCAGGAATAAGTGAAATATTATTGGTTCTGCATCAATGCAAGAAGGCTAGGCTGGATCATCTCCCTCTCTTCCAGTCTTAATTTTCTGTTAACTCAGTCTTCCATCCAAAAGAACTGCACCATTGTCTGAGATTAAAATTGATTTTTGACAATAGACACTTATGTCCTTAATGATGGTAGTTCCTTTTGTTAACCTGCAGAGACGGAAAAGGGCACAAGCGCATGCTGTTCACAGGTTGGTAGTTTTCTATTTTTACTCAACATATGCAGCAGGCTGAATCTTCATTGTCAGATTTCATGGTTAAAATTATTTTCTGGTAGTAATTCGTTGGATGTTATGCTGCAGCTTTTTGCTTTCAGAAATTATTTTTAAGCTATTATTAAGTTTGTTGTTTAATGCAAATGTGCTTGCCTGGAGTAGTGTAATAAAATGAAGTAAAACCCCAAACATGTAGTCTGTATGGTGACTGCAAATGTACAAAGCTGCTTGACTGCAAATGTTTGCCTGCCTAAATGTGGAAATCTATGTAAATGGTATACAAACCTAAAAATCAACATATATTAGCCAGGTGTCTGCCACTTAATTGAATTAAAGTGTTCCACGTTGGATGAGAAGAACACATTTATATCTTAATACCAGTACTTGTTTAAATATTTTAGATGTCTTGATGCATCTTACTCAGCCTGCAGCTCTTGGCACTGTTTGGGGAAACTCTTTTTATGTTTTATTCACTTCATCTTACATTATTTGTAAATCTAAGATCATTAGGGTAGCTGACAGAAAAAGAAGGAAAGTTTTTCATCTTAATTAGTATTTGATGCTTGTGTGTAACTCCTAATGGTACCAAAGCGGGAACTGTGTAAAGAACAAGCTATTAAATGATCATTTTTACTGAGAAATATCTGATTTTTTTTTTTTTTTTCTGTAATTAAGTTCTAAGCGGCATGGGCTTTCCCAGGTCTGCTTCAAGAAAGAAAGCTATCAAAACAAGGTAAATCCATTCTTTCTCTGCATACTTTAAATCTGTGCCTAAGTTATATATGAAAAATGTTTCAAATTCCTTTAACTCAAGCGATTTATAATTGTTTGTAAGCAGCAGGAAACAGAAATTCCAAAACACAGCAAGAAATGTTTCTGTGAAAAAATGGCAGTGATCAACAAACAGCAGTGCACCTCCCCCCAAAATAAACAAAGCAAAAAACCCAAGCACCATGATCAGAAGAGGCACAGTAAGTTAAACACGCAGTAGTTTTTCATCTTAATGTGATGGGAGCAGAATAAGAGAATACATTTTTTTCCCCTTTTGAAGAGTTATCATTGTGTGGCACTAATAAAGCTTGAGAGTTGCATATAGTATTTATAGCTGTAATTTCATTTCTGATTCCTTTCTTTGTTTCTTAAAATTAGAATAAAATACCTTACTTCCCTCTGAAGTTTTATTTTCCAGCTAGGAGCATATATTCCTTGAAAATAAAAATTTTAAGAAAAATGATACTGACTAACTACACAGCAACAGTTCTGTTGGCTGCTGCTGCTTTTTTTTCTTTTTTCTTTTTTTACATCTATTATTGCCAAGAGTATTCTGTCTTTTGATCACAGACTTGAGAGGAGGCAACAAAAAGCAGTATTTATGAGTCCAATAAGCAAAGCAAAACATAAGTTTATTTCTGTCTTTTCATGCTGTTTATCTGATAAGAATCAGCTTCAAGGTTATCTTTTATTGTTCTTACGGACTGGGTATAGGTTTGGTTAATAAAAAATAAAAATCTAATGTCAAATCACAAACAAGTGGCTAAGCCAACATCAAAATCTGTTTTCCTTGGTTTGACTTCAGAACTAAGCATCTGGCTTTGTGATGTTACTTGTTCAAATTCTCAGGAAAAGTTACTTGTGCTTTTTTTTCTTACCATGCCTCCATATTACTCAGCCCTCGGGGATGTTCATAGGATCATAGAATGGCTGGGGTTGGAAGGGATGTCAAGGATCATCAACTGCAGGGATTTTGGCAGTATCCTGGTCTAAAACCTCGTTTATATCAGCATGCACCTTTCTGTATTTCAGTATGTTTTTTAGAAGGCTGTTTAATGTTTGCTGAGAATGCTGCTGCTCATTCTCTTTTGAAGATCATAAACTATAAATGCGCAGAATAAGCTGTAATATCCAGCAGAATTCTGCAGTATCTCATTAATCGTATTTATTTGTGAACTTTTTAAATACTCAACTAATGTATTTAGCAATTCATTGACTTAGCTTTATTACACTAATGTTCCAGGGCAAACCCATAGTCTCAAGTATTGCCATTGTAGGGGTGCTGTGTCATGATATGAAAAGAGCAAAATAGTTAAAAGTTCTGTGCAAACAGAACTCCTGATCTGAACTTAGGTCTGCTGATAATAAATAACTTCTGGCTGCTTGGTCTTTGTCATTCTGAGGATGTTGAGGTATCTTTACTGTCAGAAATATTCCTTCTTTTGCAATGTAATGTCTAGATTATATCTTATTTAAATGTATCTGTCTAAAAAGGAGATTTCTGATAAAATGTAGCCATCTAGACCTCCTTTGTAATTGACAAGACGAGCAGGTTATCTTGTTTTAAAAGACATCAGTTATATCTGGGATGATTTGCAATCTTTTGGTGCTTGTCTGTCCCAGTCAATTGGATGAAGGATCTGGCTGAGTAGCTTAGACAAGCCTATCTTGTAGATAGCTGAAGGTAAGTGTGATGGATTTGACACATACGACACTTACGTGAGGTACTGCAGACTTAGAGTGAACCACACAGTTAGCTTAAAGGATCATAATTGCACTACGTGTAAGTTCCAGTTAGAAAATAATGAACTCTATTAAAGTCTGAAAATAGGAGCAAGCTGTATGTAGTTAGTTGCATGCAAATTGCACAAAGATAATCACATGTAAATAGACTGGGAATTTCAGAAAACCTCATCAAGATGTGAGAATAACATTAATTTGAAGGGGCTTGTTGATTTCTAATATGTGAAAATACCCAGAAGTGTGAAACATTTGAATTGCTGGTGTGTGGTAAAGGAAAATGAGTATCTATCCTGGATTATAGCTTCACATTGAGTAGACATCACTGAAAGGGAGAAGAGAAAAAAAATAAAAAGAAAAATCTTTCAGCCTAGAAAAGGAACAGATTCTACTATGGAAAACACAATGCTAACATATGCATTAAAATATACTGAAGTAGGGCACTATAGTATCTTGTTTTCATTTTCATTGACTTACTGCATAGCTATTTCATTAAATGTTCCCATATAGTTGAGGAGTAATTAATAAATGATAGAAATAAATACTTTCTCATGTTCTGAAAAAATGACAGCAGTATCAGTTTCAATTGGCTGCTTTTAGATTGGTAACTATAAAAAGGCTTGATTGTCTAGGTCAAATGAAGGAATAGCATTACAGTGCAGAATGTTAGAATTAAAGCTGATGAGGAAACGCTGTCAATAGAATCAAAATAATTTTAGGCCCACAATTGGTTGTTGAGAATAGAGAGAAGAATTTTAGAGAAAGCTTGTGATCTCATGAGAACTTCTAGTGATTTTATTTGGTATTGAAGACAAAAACTTACTATGAATGAATCACGGAAGTGTTTGATCTGACAGTAGTGCTTCAAGTACGAACATGGTCAAATGTAATTACCTGCATAAGAATTTAGCCAACGCACTAGTAAAAATAGCCATCACTTTGCTGGCATTCTTTAACCTCAAAAACATGAAGTCTTTGTTAGCTTTCTTTAGCAGTATAACTAGATGTTATAAGTGGTCAATAAAACACCTCTATGTAGCTCTGCTATGCATTTTCCATTAAGCAAAGACTTTGAGAAAGTATGTTTCTTGTTAAACTGAATTATGTCCCAAAACACATTGATTTTCCCCAGTCCCCATCCTCCACTAAGTCATCGTGTTTGTCTTCATTCATTGATAAGATGTGACTGAATTTCCAAGATGTGTAGCAAACGGTATGAATATAAACATATGACGTTGTTTGGCACATTTTTGGATGTTCTTTTGTGAAAAAACCTGTTCAGTGTTAAACACAAGCATGGGGGAGGTAGAGAACTGGTGAGAAAAGGGGGGAATCTTTTTTTTATTTTCTCAGTCTCAAAATATGACAGAATACTATTCCAAATTTTTAGGGAAATAATTAGCGAAATTGATAGGCTTCTTCATTTTATGAGTTTTTGTTGGACAAGCGGCATGACCTTACAGAGACTGATGTAGGAGAATATGTGGTGCACAATTTAATCAGTTTTTTAAATAATATGAAGTGAAAACTCATTATGTATGGAAAGGCTGGTTTCCTTTTAGAAGAGCTTTATTCTGATCAGAAAAATGATGTATATAGTTGGTTTGCTCTACATTATTAATTTAGCATTGTGAGCATTGATAATGAACAAAAGAGTTTTCTGCCTGAGAAGATTCTCTCAGAAGTGCTATGTGGGTGGCTTCTTCTGTGTATGAGTCAAAACATATTGCTGCATTTAGAGCAATAGTAGAAGATTATAGAAGGATTTATATAGCTGAACAGAAAATATACAATGTGGATAGATAAGTAACATTTTGTTTTTCCTGTTAGTTCCATTTAAAATAGCTGACTATCCGTTTGTGATGTACTCTGGTCGTTCTTGGAAGTGAATTTCTGACATACAGTAGAAAATTTTCATCTTTCAGGTATCCCAAACTATTATCATTTTTAAAGTAGATTTTGGGTGTCTTTGGAATTAACTATTTTGTACAGTCCCTAAGGGAAATGTATTACAAGTGTTGGGAATGCATTACAAAGTAAGTGCAAAACTGGACGCACATCCAAAATACATCCATTACATGGTGGTTTTGGTTTATAAAATGAATTGATTCAAACTTTCAGCTTAATGTATATCTAGATTTATTAAGATAGAAGACCTTTCTGTGATATGAAATAATCAATAAAGTGAAATAAGATGTACTCATATACTGTTGAATAATAAACATGAGATTGAGGCTATAGTCTGTATTCTTTGTGCTATGCTAATTTTCTCTCAGTATCTTAATATAACCCATTTTACAGAGGCTTAAGTGTAGAATACCTACAAAATTTCCCCTATCAACTTAATTAATAATCTCATAAAAATATAAAGGGTCATTATATTTATCTGTATTAGTTGTATAGATTTCAGTATTTAGCCATATATATGCAGTGCTACTATTTTGTCAGCCTGTCATGAATCTTAATACTGAGATTATTTAATAAGACTTTTAAAATATCGATACAACATTAATTATCTTCTCAACCTTTGTGAGTCATTGAGTTGATGATAATAGTTGAGAAAAGTTGCTGCATAGCTTTTTAAAAGCAACCAGTAATCCTTACCTGCTAATTTTTAATGCATGTATGTTTAGTATCTTTCATTACAAGACACTCAGTAGTTACTGCTGGGGTGGAATTTTGGTGTAAGCTGATGTCAAATATATTCATTTAATTCTTTGGAATCACTGGACAAAGCTATTTTTTAGATGTTGTAAGTCATTCAAGTGGTATGCATCATCTACAATTAAACATAACATAAAATTTGCAGAAGAGCAAGATAATTACAGAGTGTGTGGGCTTCTACATATTTCCAGTAGGCAGCATAAAGAAAAAAGAGGAAATTAATATTAGGGAAGGTGTTTGGAGAAAAGATCGAAGACGCAAAAGTACATGCATTGATTATTTCTTGTATTTCATCTAATCTCCTTTTGTATTTCAGTTCTGTGAAATTAGCCCTAGAGAACTTGTGAGTTTTCTGGATTTTACCTATCTTTATTTGTGGATAATTTTATCCATTCTTCCATATTAGAATTAAATAATTTTATTATAATAAAGTAATCACTGACTCTATGGTTATGAAAGTAAATTGTGCCAAGGAATGTCTAGAGCATCACTTACATGCAGTAGAACTTTTTATTATCTGTGTGATTAATTCTGTTGTTCATTATATTTGCTCAGAGTTGAACTAAATATCAGTATGCAAACTAATAGGAAACAGATCATATAGTTCTGTCTTATTTTCTTCAATGGCTGATGTACGAAGTTTTCTTACATATTTAAATTTTAGCTGATTGGGTTACAGGTTTTCAAAAAATCCTTTTGGTTTTATAGTGCACCATCTTTGTCCAGTTGATTTCATGGCATCCAGATTTGAGCTTTGACAAATGAGTTAGGTCAGTACAATCTATTGAAATCACAGGGCAGAGTAATGAGGGAAAGGAGCAGCGTCAGATGAATTTCTTCTTGGTTTATTTCAAGCTTTTTTTCAAGTATTGCAAGTATTTATATATATTTAAATACAATCCTCACTCCTTTCATCTTGCTCTTCCAGCTAGTTGATATTTTAGTATGTGATATAATAGCTAGGAAAGCCAAGATATATGAGAATGCATTCATTTCTGTAAAAGTTGATCCATTGGTAATTTTGCTGCATTAATTTGGTAACCTTAGACCTTCCCAGAAAATGTGCTTTGTTGTCCAGGATGTTATATATTTCTCTAATTCAGTAATTCATATAGTAAAAAAATCAAACCAAATAAATATATATATATATTTTGTATAAATGGATAGAGAGTTTCCTAATTGTTCTTTTTAATCACCCCTCTGTCACCAACTCCATGGAAGATCAAGGACAGAAGCTGATTTTGGTGTTATCTCTGGTTACTCCCAATTTAAATTAAGTTTATAAAGCACGGTGACTTATTTTTTGGTGACAAGAAAACTAAATGGCTCTTGTTTTAAAGTTTAGGTATTAAATATTCTAGATGAATTCTGCTTTCTTACATCTAGTCATTTATTCATCAGTAGCTGCTATGTACAAAAGCACAGATGCTGCGTGCTTCTGTCTATTCTGCATTTTTCTCAATAATTCTTTGAATTATATGTTTAAAATGAAATTTAGGTCCACTGACAATGTTCCCTTTAATCTTGATAGTAGCCCACTTTGCTGTTCTTTCTCTGTTCTCCCCTTCTGAAAATCTCCATAACTCACTGGTAGAAAAAGTGTCTTCATCTTTTGAGCATAGATTCCTGTTTGTGTTCTTTTTACTTATTTTCCATTATTTCTGAGTATCAAAATCATGAACTTCAGGCGAATTGCTTCGATTTGCGGAAGTATTCAAGTAGTTGAGTCCCAGTGCAATTGTGCTGACATTTCTGCACTTTTTTCAATGCACTTTTAATAGACAAGAATACATAAAACTCTTTTTGATAAGTGATATTCTGTTGAGCGAAACTCAAATCCTTTAACATTGTGTTATCTACTGATAAAAGTTTTCTAGGTGATAGTTGAGATTTTTATTTCATGTTTCTCATGTCGAGTTATTTAATACCCAGGAAAATGAATATCCAGGTGTGATGATTGCAGCAGTGCTCACTGTTTCAAAGAAAGAAGGGAATTCGGAAGCTGCTTTGCCTTTTTGGGGCCTTCTCTTTATATTTGAGGTGTTGATTGTGCCTTGATTCAGAAAAGAAAGTGAATGAATGATGAGCGAAGTTGTCATCGCTTCTGCTATGCTTTTACTCTGCAGTCATTGCAGGTCCAGGCTTAAAGGCAGTATGCTTGTTCTTTTCTCCGTTACAGAATGATCAAAGATGAAGCTAAAATACATTTTCAGCTTATAAGAGGCAACAGCTTTTCAAAACCAGAACATTTAAGATGCCTCAGAATTCTTTGCAGGGGTTTATGTTAATCTGTCATGTAGAAAAGAAGCTGCAGTGGGTATATTTCCAACCTCAGGAGTACAAACAGTCTGTAAGTAGTCTAAGATCAGCAAATGCATCAATGATCTGTGTGAATGGAGTAAAATTTGCATAATGAGTGAGATGTGTACAGTTATTCTTCTGAAATTGATTTTGTAGGAGGAAAAAATGATTAATGAGAGAATTTTAAAGATAACCATGTCCATGTGAAAAGCATTTCCGCTAAATTTTGTATTTTGTGTTAATAGCCTTCTGGCCTAGGACAACATTTCCTTTGGGTTGACTGAGAAAAACTTTTGGTCTTCAGTGAAATTCACGAATATATTCAACTGATTACTGTTACAAATGATGCAATTTATAGTTTTAAGAAGAAAAAAAAAGTAGTGGGAGTCATCTGTTTTAAATACATTCCCTTACTGTGTGAGATCTGTAAACTGTCAGTCAGACTTAAATATTTGTTTCCTTTGCTGCTTCTGGGTTTTAAAAACGATCCCATTACATTTTAAAAAAAGTGAAAAAAATTGTTCTTACAGAATTAGTCAAAATCATGTAGGTGTAGATGAAGCATCTGAATTGTGTTGGATAAATGACCATTAAAGCCTTTAACTCATTGTCACTAATCACATTTCAAATTGAGCAGAGCTTTATTATCTTTGGTTATCAATGTAAGCAGTCATGTTCTTAGGCAGGGATGCCCACGTGCTTACATTTAGACTTTTGAGTCACAGTTTAGAACATGATTTGATGGCTCTGTACAGCTTGCCTCCACTGAGTTTTGTATACGTCCTTCTGTTATTTTTGTATTAGGATTTGCTGTTGAGGACCATGAAATCCAGCAGTATCTGTTGTCTGGTGTGAAATGAATAACTTTATGGGAAAGATAGGTGATAACCTTCCAGGAGCACAGAATAAAACAGTATAGTAGGATCGCTGAAATTGAGAATCATAAAAAACTTTCCAGAAGATGAAGTATTTCATTGTATTTGTATCATTGTGAGAGTCTGAAGAGTTTTAACTCTCTCTTTCCCTACCATGTTTAAGCAGAGCAAGTTACCACAATATGAAGTGATTTAGATGGACCTGCGTGCAGTTTATTTCATATTGTTTATTTTAAACTTCATTTTAATAAAGAAGAATTTGCAATTTAAAATCAATCTTACTCATAAGAGTACTTATTATTATTTAGAAATGAGCATATACTTCCTTTTACTTTAAAGAGTTATTAATGTAAAGTTCACTTAAAAGATTGCAAGCTTAGCTTAGTTTGCCAGAGCAGTAATCTGTTCAATGTGGAATTCTTTTTAAAGTGACCATAGTTTTAAATTCTCCTTTTTTTTCTTTTTTTTTTTTCCTGTAAGCTTATGGTGCAAAAGTATATATCAATGTTTCATGTGTGTGGTGTAAGAACTCCTGTTACTTTGAACCTCTTTCATCCTCAAAACAGCATGGATTGTCTGCATATTCTATTTCACAAGGTCTTGTCAATTAAACCAGACATTTTGGAAGCAGCTTGTTTCATCTACAGTACTTCTTTTTGTGGATTTTCACATTGATAATAGTACATCATCCTTCTCAGAATCTCCCTGCAGCAGTTATCTTCTTTCTTGTCTTGTTTTGAAATTGTTTTATGGTAGTGGTGGCTGCAGAGAGGAAGAAATACTTCAGTTAAGAGCTCCATTCTGCTATCAGAAAATGTGAGAGGTGAAAGGGAGGTCCCTGATAGAAGAGGGGCTTTGCTCTACTGCTGCTGTTTTAAGCAGGATAAGAGAGTTGGACTCTTCTCTCTTAAGAACTTATTAGGGTAATTGTGTCAAGTGTCTTCCTCATAAGTTCCTGGAACAGCATCCTTTTATCTGAATGTTAGCATTTGTGCTAGAACATAGTGCAAAATGGAACTGCACGTTGTTGTTACCGTATAATTCTTACTGTATGAAAAAGCATATTCTCTGCTGGCAGTCATCCTAGAGCTTAATGAATACTAGATTTTGCTTCTTAAAAGTTGGAATTCTGTTGGGAGACTAATGCTTAAACATAAATAGCTACATGTAGGCATTCAAGAAATGAGGCATTTAATGATGAACAGTGGAAAATTTGTTAATGCCGTCAGTAATGTGTAGAAATCACATGAATGCTTACATAGACACTAAATTCAGATTTGTAAACTTGAAACTTGAGTGTCTTAGTCTTCATCTCAAAAACAAATAACAACAGCAACAAATAAACAACAAAAAAGCCCCATGCTAAGTATCTTTATTCTTTTGTTTGTAAGTCATGTACGTATGTAATTAATTTGTTTGAGAGAGGACCCTGAAAATTCTACTCTTATTGTAGTGTTTTAGCTAACTTTAAATATGTATATGTTTTTTTCCAAACTATTTAAATAATTTATTCAATTAAAATCTGTCATATTCATATACTGAACTCCCAATATTTCTGTTTAGAATCAATTTTTATTTCTGTTTTAATCAGCATACATTCTTCTGTAACTCTGGTTTTTGCATACACATCTACAGGAATTTGCACATGGGACTTTCAGGAGCTTTTTGACTTGGTGAGTAAAGCATGGCCAGCCAGCAGGTGGTACATAATCATATCATACTTTGCAATAGATCAGTACCTCCCAGAAGTGTAATCTCTGTAGCTCTGTTCTTGTACATACCACTGCAGTTTCCCAGACAATCAACATGACTGCTTCATAGGCATCACTTATCTCACTACATGTAAATCAAACCAATAAACTGGATAACTAATGATCATTTGGAAAGATTTCTTCTGCTTGGTTTTTGTTTGCTTTTTTCTTTTTTTTTTCCTGAGAAATTTGTAAATCAGATTGATTCCATAGTTCAGGTCTTTGGTAGCTCCACAAATGCTCAATCATGATTGGGGTGGAATATTGAAAGGAAGGTGAAGGGTGGGAGCTGGAGGGTGAAGAGATTAATTTCTTCACATGGTGAGAGCTGAGTGATGTTAGTTTATCCTTGAAATCACAGGACAAGTCTGCCGCATTTCAAATAGCAAGTATGTGTGTCTGTGTGTGGGCGTTCAGTACTTGCTGAGAATATGGAGTTTGCTGTGCATATGCTGTGTAGTATAAGCTCATGTGTTTCTGTATAGGCTTTTCCAATACAAGTGGGAAAAGATTTTCATTTTGCAGTGAAATCTTCAGCTTGATATCTTCCTTTAGGTTTCAAATTTAAGTTGCAGCTCAGCTAAGTACTCATAAATCATATAAGGTAGTTTGTACTCGATTTCTTGCTCAAGATTTGTTGATCCCGGTTACAAAAAGTGCACTAGATTATCTTTCAGAAAATGTTACTCAGCCTTTCTTCCCTATCCATTTAGCTTGGATTCTTCTATATATTCTTCCAGAGATTACATTCTGCAGTTTAGACATGGCTTATGTAAATCAGTAGCTAAAAACTTCCATTGCACTGTGATTTATATTTCCATTAAAGCTATTGAAAGCTTTTTTTTTTCTTTTAAAAACAGCACATTACTGTATTTCTTAACTAGAAACCATTTCCTCTTTGAGCTTCTATGATTGGCAGAGTATTAAAAAAAAATTAAGATAAAGTAAGCTATAAAAATATTCATTTTTCTCCTATTATTAAAATAGAAACGAAAGGTGCACAAACAAAATTCACACAGAATCTTTAAAGCTTGGTGTTAACTATTCATTTTGGGAAGTTGGAGACTCTTATTTGTGATATTTTCAACTTTCCTCTCTCTTTCATGGATTTATTCCAGCTGATTTATTTAATTTGCTGCTTCATCTTCAATTTATAAGAGCAATTTAATCTTTGTAAATGTATGTGTCTCCCACTGAAATGTCAAAGTTTCTGCTCTTAGTATAGATTTTACTTTTGACTTAGTGAATTTAATTTCCTTTTTAGTATCACGTTGCCTTCAGGTTTTGAAAGTTCCCAGGACAGACATAAAAACTGTTGATTTTTTTTTTCAGTCTTTGATGAAAAAAAAATGAAACCACACAGCATTCACTAAGAACGGAACCCATGCAACTTCCTTTCATTTTCTTTTGTATCATAACCAATCACTCTGTCTCCAGTCTCCTGGCTGTACGGGCTGGTAACCATCAGTGTAATTTCTGAGTAGGCACAACATATTCTTTGTGAAAGAGAAGTCTTACACGGTTTTTACAATCTGCAGCGGGAACTGCTCAGTTTTATTACGAACATTTCTGCTCTGTGTGTCAACATAGTAGGGAAGCAAAAAGTAAAGTGATTACCTTGCCTGGAAATTTAACAACGGCTGGAAAAAGAAGAGTTGAAAATGTTATCTGGTGAAAAAAAGACAAGAAAGATTGTGTGCTCTGGATACTCAAGAAGGGGCAGTCTCAAGGCGAAAGGGAGACTGCTTTATAAGTTGCCTTGATGGTCACTCCTGATTTAGTGGAATAGTTTCTTAAGGTTCTTTGTCAGGATTCTAAGTTTTATATACAACTACTGTAGTTTATTCATCACAATAGCTCAGGGGTAAGCTAAAAGAAACGACATAATTCATCTTAATAGAAAATTCTTGGAAGTTCTTGATTATGCTAATTGATTTAAATTTTGTAGTGCTAGTATACAAATCGGCCTCTGATACCAAGGAGTTTAGCAGTCTTGCAGATAGAGTTGAAAAACATGCCTTGAAAAAATTGGCTGAAACAGGCTGCTTTTCTTTCTTGTTCTGTTGTTCAGACCAAGTCAATTTGCTCTTCTAATGTTAGTTAAATGTTGTTAGATGTTATATGAATTAGCAAGTTTTTAATTCCACTTCATATTATAATAACTATGAAATGATAATTCATGCTGTGTGCTTTTTTTTTTTTTTTTTCTGAATAAATGGAGCTATTCACTAGACATCCTATAAGCAGATGACTGCTTTACAGAAAGTGTCCCAGGTATGCTCAGATAAACAGAGTTAAAATTATTCACAGTGTATTATTCATAAATAAGTGTTTATACAGATTTTAAACATTTTAGTCATTTTCAGTTTTCTATCAAGCTAGTAGACACTAAGCCTTGGAATTTAGTAATTTTCTAGTGTCTTCTTACTCATATTATTTTAATAAAATGCTATTCTTTGGATGTTTTCTGTTTCTGGATATTTTTTTTTTTCTTGCTAGGCAGGCATTCCTTACATATTCATTGTGTTATTTCTTATTTCAATGGAGAAAAGTTGAAAACAGATCCAATCAAATGTGTATCATATTATCATTCTATACAAAATTCAGTTAGTTAAGACTCCTGTGTAAAAAGCTTCTTCTGACACTGCGTAACCATTCACCTTACCCAGGTTTACAGTAGCAGTTGAAAATGAAAGCTCTTCACTGAGATCGCTTTGCTTCCAGTCCTTTTTTAAACTTGTCACAGTTCAACAGCAGAAAGACATAAAAACTTAGAGAATGCAGTATATGAAAATAGAGTCGGGCTTGTTTAGCTTGGGGAAGAGAAAGCTCCAGGGAGACTTCATTGCAGCTCCAGAAGGGAAATTTCAAGCTGGAGAAGGACCAACGTTTTACACAGTCTGATAGTGATAGGACAAGGAGGAATGGCTTTAAATTTAAAGAAGGGAAATTTAGGTCATATTTTAGGAAGAAATTTTTTGCTCAGAGAGTGGTGAAGCACTGGCACCAGCTGCCCAGAAAAGCTGTGGATGCTCCATCCTTGCAGGCATTCATGGCCAGGTTGGATGGGACCCTGGGCAGCCTGAGCTGCTGGGTGGCAGCCCTGCCTATGTTGGGAGTTGGAACTTGATGATCTTTAAGATTCCCTCCAACTTAAGCCATTCTGTGATAAGATAGCTGTCTCTTCCAGTAGCTAAGAAGACAAGTTTTTTTTTTTGCAGTAGTTATGATGACCATCTTGAGAATTTTGTAGTAGAATAGATTGATGTAGGTTTTCTGTATGATTATTTTAATATTTGTGGTTAATTTAAATTTTCCTCCTGCTGCTGTGTTATTAATTGCTTCTTTCTTAAAAGCTATATGGGGCATCTGCAAAATAAATGCAAGTAGCTGGTAGGAGCCCTAGGTAAACCTCAGAGGGCACAGTCACTGTATTATGTTCTACCTCAGGGTAAGCTTAGTAGGAGGCTCTGCCAAGATAGTCAACTGCTGCAAATTTGGGAGATTAATTTCTACACATGACTGAGTGAGAGCTCCAGGAATGAAGAATTTATTAAGGGTATCTGAGATTCATTAGAAAGAGAACAAGTAATTTTTCACGAAAGGACTGAAAGAGGAGCTATGCTGCCCTGCAAATGCAGAAACAAGAAACATTTTTCTTCAGTAGGAAAGCTGAGTATTGGAACAGGTTGCCCCAAGAGGTTGTGCAGTCCTTAGAAAATCCCTGGAAAAACCTGACCTTTATGGCTGAAGCTGCTGTGAGCAGATACCTCCTGAGGTCCCTTTCAACCAGTATCACTCTGTGGTTCTAAGATATCTTGAATTTTACTTCTTGTAAGATCACAAGGCAACAGTGCAAATATGAATGTGTATGAAACTGATGTTAAACTATTATTTCTACTGTAATGCCTGTGATATGAGAATGTTTCTGTACAGAGTTTAAATTCAAGTATACTTAGTCCTAATAATTCATTTACCATCTTCCTATGAGTAATACGTATTGGTTTCATGTGCTCAATGAAGTACCAGATCAGAACAAATGATTTCCAGTTACTAAGTCTAGACAGTGATGGGCTACCCTGTAGTGGGGAGGGAAGCCAGGAAAGTGGTGGGAAGTGATCTGAGGACTCTGATGATCAGGAGAAAGATGGGTAGTGCTTGTTGAAACCAACCATACAAGCAAAAAGCCTTGGAAGGAGTTTAACAGCAAATAAGTTATCAAGTCAACTTTTAATTGTGTAATTTTTTTATAACTAAGGGACAAAACATTTTTGCCTGCAATACTCACCAGAGGGCCAGGAGATAACTTGGATGCAGAAAAAAAGCCTGTGTTGTTCACAGGGGTAATAGTCATCAGTGTACAGCTCTCAGAACTGCTGCTTTATCTAATTACTTTGTATGGATATTAATATTCTTCTGCTCTATTTTGGGACTAATCTCTCATTGGAAGTCCTGACTCAGGAAGGTAGGTTATTGGCCTTCATCAGAAAATTATATGAATCAGAAATATAATGAAAACAAAGAGCAATGTTGTTTTCTATAGATGTTTTCTATACAGTTTTCTATAAATGGCATATGCAAAAAGAATGCTTCTCACCAGCCCAAGACCAGCCGTTGGAAATAATTTCTCATCTCTTTGCTGTGGTCATCCTCATCTGTTTTTTAAGATGTTTTCAGTCTTACACATTTAAATAATTTAACCCTTCTTTTAAAAAAATAAAAAAATAAAAAAAATTCCCATGTGATTAAAAATACTCCGTAATGCCCTGTAGTGAAGTAGTGATATTTCCTCTTGCTTTCACATACTACTATGTTTTAATTACGAGTTTAGAACAGTTAGATTTGAAAATAGATAGTACCGAATATTCATTTGGCGATGCACCAGAAGTCTTTTCCAAATCAATGTAATCTCTGGAGTTCCTGCCTGATCTCTGAATCTGATTGACTTTAGTCTGCAATAGCAAATCTGAAGGAAAAAGAACCTATTTCCCTTTGGACAATTGTTGGGACTTTTCTGAATAAACTGAACATTATTCTTTTCCCATCAACTGGGGAAGGCAGGGGGAGAGACGGGATTTGATGTGAATTTTGAATTTTAGTTAAAGAGAAATAAGTAGATAAATGTCCTCGTTTTCAGTTTTAGTTCCCCTGTGAAATCCTGTGCACTAGCTTACAACTTAATAATACGAATATAATGACATCCTTTACAGAACTCCCACTGTGGGATATTTATGTTATAGCATTCCTCACTACTGAGGACACTGTGAGATTTCTTCGTATTATCTAGATGAATAAATAAATAAATTCAGATTTCAATAGCAGATTTTCTGAACTCAAATCTAATCACAGTACCCTTAGAGAATACAGAGTTGCTCTATACTGGCAGTGATATTGGCACTCAGATGACTCTAGTCAGTCTTGCATGCTGCATTCACATTAATCACACTTGTAAAGGCTTGGATACATGCAGAAAAGTGTTACAGATGTAGTTGGCGAGAGTAATATGTGCAGATATAAAAGACGTTTTTTGACATGACAGAAGGGAAGCTGTCATGTCAACATCTCATTTTGAAATGAAACTAGTGCTACTAATGTACCTGCACATTATTTCACTGGGATATGGTAGTCTAATCACATCTTGCTTTATATTAATAAATCAAATAGAATATACTGAGGAGCTGTGTAACAGCATTTCCTTTTCAAAGACATAAACTTCCAAAGTGTGAAATGGTGTATAATGGGTGTATGAAACATTTCTGACAAATAGGAAGTAGAGTTGTTCTTAACTCGTACTATATAGCAAAAAAAAAAAAAAAATTGAATGAATCATCTAAAATACTGTTGATGTAACCCTGTGTTAAAGTTAATTCCCTTATATTCTGTTGGTATTAATTCAAGCACCTTAATATTTGAATTTCATAAACCCGTAAGAATTTACAGATTTTGTAAAATATATTTTTTTGCCTGCAGTTGAAAAAGTGATGTTTTTATGATAATAGATGTTGGTTATGCTTTCTCAATCTGTGGCATAGTCTGTATTTGTATATTAGTTTGTCATACCTGTTGATTGCAGTCTAGAATTATATGAAGTGCTTGTTATACTATTTATTTAGTAGTGTGGATTTGAAAACATTTCCTTATCAATATTAATAACATTAAGTTCTTGTGCTGGTTCTGCGATTAGATAAAGAAAAACTAAAACTGGCATTCCTGCTGTTGTGGAAAACTCATGAAGCCCTCTGAATAGTCTTGTAAGATATATGTTGTAACCGTAAAAATCACTTCTGGTTGTATCCCTGATGCTGTGTACTGGAAAAAGACTAAGGGGCTGCTTGCACACAGTTTTGAGGTGGGCCAAATGAGCCTGTGCCATGTCTTGCAGGTGGCTCGGGTAGGCTGTGAACATCACTCTGAGTTCAGAGATTCAGGTGTTTTCTAGCCGTACACAGTGTGGACCCCATAGTCATCTGAAATCTTAGTTTTCTCTTTCCTGATTCTCTTATGTATATTTAACTTTATGACCATGAAATGAATTTCATGTATGATTTTTAAAAGCATTTTTCTCTGGAGAAAATACCTATTTTAGAAAAGCCAAGGTACTTTATTTTCTCTTTTGTGTATCTTAACTATTCTCTACAATGCATAGTAGTGAATCATACTTACTGTGTAGTAACTGTTTCTTGATATAGAAAATGTTAAGTATAGTTAAAGACACATGGGTAATCATGGTCTTTTGCATTATTTTCAGTGTGTACACTCTCACACGGTCTTTATTTTCCAACAGTATTAAATTTGCTCATTAGAAACCAATGTCCTGTAAATCCCAGGTGACAAATTTAATATTATCTGTAGCATAGGGTATATTAAAACATCTGTTTATTGTAGTGCTGTGAACCACAGAATATGCTTTGGATGTCCAGACTTAAAATGATCCTGTGCAGGCTGGATTGAACTCTAAATGAAATGCAACCTAACTGTAATTGTGGATCTCGTCAGTAAGTTTTTATTTATCTTTGTGTACGTAAATTATTTATTATTACATTTATTACCAGTTGTGCAAAGGAAGCTGTTAAATCCTGAGTGATCCTTTATTGATTGTGATCAACAATTGAAAAATAGAACTGTTTTTCAGTTTTCATTTTCAGATGCTTTCAGATTCAGTTTTCATTTTTCAACTGCTACTTTTCTGTCAAGTTAATACTAAATAAAGCCATGAATTGTGACAACTAACATCCTCCCTCATTAGATGAAAATTACTTGTACAAATTGTTGTGTATACAGAAAAAAATGCCCAGTAAATAACTGTGTTTTGTTGTTGTTGTTTTTTTTGCTTTTTTTGACTGATTGATTTTAGTCAGTGAAAGTATTCCATCTTTCTGAGATCAAGGATGAAATCAGTGTGACAGGGCATCGGTGTGAAGAAGCACCACACTTTTACAGATTGAATGATTGAATGGAGTTTTAGGAAAATCACACCTGGCTTTGAAATTCACTGAGGAGAAAATATTGGGATGCTGGGTACGTATGGCACGGGGGGGCAAGGACGGTCATTCCCTGTCATACACTTTTGAAGGCAGATCTTTTTCTAACTGTAGTCAGGAACGGATTACCAAGCTAGATGAGATCTTTAATCAGGTTTAGTGGGACAGTTTTTGTTTTTAAATATTTAACAGAGAAATTATGTAAAATAATTGTTTGGAGAGTCATACCATCTTGATTTTGCACAATTGCAAGGGTTTTCTTTTTGTTTCTTTTGGCCATGCTGGGCAGCAGTGTATTGAAAGAAATCAGTGTTGCTGCAATTCTCATTTTTTATCTCATTTCTTAAAGCACGTCAAGACATCTGGTTCAATGGGATGTGCTTATTCTGATGGGTGATTCCTGATAGAGGAAACACAAATGAGAAGGGCTCAGGAAATGGCTCTTGTTCACGTCCTGATTTGTGATGTTAGTGTATTGCTGAAATTCTACTTCTGACATTCCTGGAGATAGTACTTAAACAGCTTTATAAAGTGCAGGTGTAGCACCACAAAGTATCACTTGATAGGTTGATTTGTAGACTGGTAATGCTATATGGGAGTGACAGGTGAAGTGCAGGTTTTTTTCCTCTAGAATTGAGTGGCATAGTAAACCAGAAGATACACAGAGATCTTTGATTTTGATGTCCTATGAAACTTGTGAAGAAATGTTAAAGTTAAATGTATTCTGGTGTCTTATTTTTTCTTGTCTTCGCTGTGCTAGAAAATACAGAAGTGTTTGTTTTGTTTTCTCCCCTCAATTTGAGGCCTTTTTTCTGTCATACTCATTTGAAAGCATTGATGTGTTTGCAGCAGAAACCTCTAGTGGGTTAGAGGTTTCTACTTAGAGGTCAATTAGTGAAAAACGATGTTATCACCCAACAATTCAGCTTTTTTGCCAGGAAAAATGGAGTAAAATGCTTTTCAGGGAAAATCTGAATGAAGGTGTGGGTTTCCTTGGAACTGTCACAGCTACAACTCAGAAGTAAACTCTTGGACTGACTGCACACTGTATTCCTTCTTTGCTCCATCTATCCATCTTTGAAGTTTCAGATTCAAAAATTAAATATAATATAAAATATTATCCTTGCTGTAAGAATTGCTTAGCATTATGGATTTAAAAATGAGTAAGAGATTTGGCTAGAGATATGCTGTAGCTATTTTAAGTTAATTTCATTAGTACAGTGGAGTAACATAAAAAGACTTGAGAATTTGGAAATTCAACCTGAAGGTTTTGTTTCAAGTTAAATGCTTATATGACATCTGTGACACCACTACCTATAAACCTCTTTGAAAGAAGTACAAACTACATGCTTTTTTAAAAGGTCAGATAGAAAGAGATGGTAAGAAAATAAAGGTGAACATTTGCTGAATGTGGTTTCATAAGACATTAGAGACTAATAGGAGAATTGAGAAAATGCTTTTAAATATAAAAATTGCTTTATTTTTCTATATTGTTTTTCATTTTATCTATGGCATATCTGTACTGTAGGCATATTTATCCTAACACTGATAGCACCTACTGACTGTAGCTCAGGTTGGTGACCATCTAATGGTTTTGGATTTGCAGTTTGTACTCTCTAAGAAGGAGCTAACAGTGACTGTGATCTTTAGATTCTCCATCCTATCCCTCTTCTCTGCGTTATTAGGATGTTCTCGGTATCTTTTGTCTCCTCTCTTGGGTGACTCCAACCCTGCTCTTTACATTTCACCATTATGTTTTCATAGTTTGAGTCTGTAGCACTTTTAATCCAGAGTATACTCCTTCTTGATTAGGCTATTCTTTCCTTTCTAGTTTGTAAAGCTGTTGGTGGAGATGCTGTTGTCTGTAAGACTTATTAATCCTGTCTTCAACTGTGTTCTTGTTATTGGTGTTTGTTATTTCCTTCTTCTCCTCTGCATTCCAATGAACTCTCCGTTCACATTACTATTAACGTTTCTGTTACAAATCTTTTAGTTTATATTTTTTTGTACTTTAGTGCCTGTAAAACAGCCAGGATGCTAAAACTTCCATGCAGCTAGTGGTAAGTGTCTCAGTTGTTAATGTCTGTGCAGTGCTGCCAGAGGTCAGTACACATGGTATTTTATTTAAGGCCAGCATTTTAGGTCACTGGTAGCTGTAAAATCCATAAAATGATCAGGAAAAAAATAATAGAAAAATATTTCCATCTCCCCCAGAGAAACATAATGTAGAAGCACATCCATTGAAGAATGTTGCTAAAACTGTATAGTTTTTCAAGTGTAATCAACTTTTTAATCTATTATAGTACTTATTATAGTACTTTGAGTCTCCATCAGAATGAAAAGTTATAATGAAACTCTGAATCTTTTTTTTTTTTTTTTTAACCTGCTTCTAGTGAAGTATGAAACTTGTCCTCCAGAGTCAGTAGAACTGTTGAAAAAAAAACAAATTTATTTTTGTTATGACCCTGGAGGTTGCAGGCATATCCATCCAGGGATTTCCCATAGCATGGATAAATCTCAGAACTGATTGCCCCTCTCTTGGCACTGAATAGGACCTGGCAGGAAGAGCTGTGCTTTGAAGCATTGTTTCTGCATCTGGTTGTGTTGGCTGTATGTAGAAACAACAGGCTTGTACAGAGAGCAAGACAACAGTTCTGTGCTAGGAGATATGGTACCAGACTTCTCCAGTTTGAGCGTACTAACTTAGGCATCTACTTAATCTGTGCAGAACGTTTTCTCCCTGAAAGATATTACTGATGTGAAAGGTGAGGGAATGTCTTTTCATTTTTTTTACACAAAACTGAAGTGGTTTCAAGTAGGAACAGCAATTTGTGTAAATTAATTTTAAGTATGTGTATCAGAGTCCATTGATTGTCATGGTTATACAAGATACCATAACCTATTCCTAATGGAAAGTATCAAATTTCTGTGCTGTAACATATCTATTTCAATATTTGCTTTATCACATATGTCTTTTTTGTATTTCTTTATCTCAAATAGGAAGATGCAAGAAGTAGAAAAAAGTTGAATTTATGTTTTCTGTTAGATTGAATATACTGCCTGATGAACTGTCTATTAGAAGTGCAGTCTTCCTTTACTTAACTTCAGCAGAGGCATGAGATCTTATGATATACTTTTTCTGCATTTGCAGTCCACTAGTTGAACTGTGTTCAAAAAGATCAACCTTTGTCTTTTTTTTTTTTTTTTTTTTTAATCTGTCTTTAGCTTAGCTGCTGATCTGCAGTTGCCCAATATTAGGTCTTGGATTCTGTATGTTAAGTACCTGCAAGTGTTTAGCACACTGTAAAATGATCACTTTCAAGATGGCTGCGCAGGTGCCAGGGATGACATGAGCAATTTTATTGTTATTGAACTTGAGCAAGACAGTGCTTTAACCTGTGGTTCTGTGGGAAGGAAGTTTGAATTTGAGGATTACAGAATGAACTGTTAGTACTTCCCGACTTCAAAGAATGAACAAGAAAATGTATTAATTACTCAATATTCCAGTATGATACAGAAATGAGATGTACTCACAGGACATATTTATCAATTCTTTGAAGTTTTGAACTCTTTTGACAATTCCTTATCTTCCTAGGCACACTAGGAAGCTTTTTAAAGCTGTGTTGTCATTACAGATATGACTGTTTTTCTTCTCAATTTTGTATCTTAATATCCACTGGTGTCATGTAAGACCACTGGTTTTTGTGCCTTTGCACAATAAAAATGAAGAACTGCTTATTACCCTCCTCTTTATCTTTGTACTTATTTGAAAACTTTTAGGACTTAAGTCTTTACTTCAATCATTTTATTATATTAAACAAATTCAATTCTTCTTATTTTTCTTGCAGATTATTTTTATAGACCTTTGATTGTTGTTACTACTCTTTTCTGGGCTTCTGAATTCTCTGTAGTTAATCCGCGTTTCTCTAGAATTGTGCTGTCCAAAATACGACACGGTAATTCAGCCAATGACTTCCTCATACAGAACAGAGTGGAAGAATTCCTCTATGCATTGTGTGTAATATTAAAGGAGAATGTCAATTGCCTTTGGGAGACAAATAATTTATGGTCATACCCGGGCTTTACTATTGATAAGGAATGATTATTGCTTGTAATACACTACTATTCTGAATTTAAACAGGGAATACACCTTTGTTCTGACAAGCATGGCGTGATATCCTTTTTGATTATCAGAGTGTTTCACATTGTTTACTCTTTTATTTATGAGGTATGTCAAATCAGAGCAACTGGAGCCCAGAATTTTGTTGTTTTTCTCCCACTATGTCCCAGAACATAAAATGTCCCTGTTCAGAAGTCGTATTTCTTTTTTAAAATAACATTACATTGTTATCTTACATTGTTTGTAAAGTTTGTTGGCCCAAATTCATTGCTTTTTCCATTTCAGAGAAGAATGGTATTTCTACTCCAGTGTAAGATTCTAATTTCTGATGGTAGACTCACTCATATGTAAAACAGAATTTATATGTTAACGTTTACACAACACTGTACTAAAGAAGTGACTGTAGGTATGAAAATATGATCTAAAAGAAACAAACATTTTTCTTAAAATATAAATGGTGTGTTTCTTAGCATTATTGCAGGACAAGGTAAATCATTCTATATTGTTTGATTTTCTGAACCCTTTCAGAGGAATGTTTTCCAATGGCAATCAGTATTTAAATATTTAGAAGTTTTTTTTTACCTAATGTATTAAAGGCATTCATAATTCACTTCATAATTAAAAGTGGTTTGCGTCTTAAATAGCTCTAGATATCTAAAAGTATTTTCTGTATTACTGTAATACTCAGCAGAGAGGAAACACCACCTTCAGGAGTTAATTCATCAGCCTTAAAGATTGCTAAGTAAAGCTGTGTGAATCGTTTTGAAGTTATATCTCCTTCTCCTCACTGTCTGGAGAGGGGATTTAGTTCTCTAGCTTAAACCACATGCTGATTTCGGAGATGCCTAAGGTCAGATGAGGTAAATCCCTGTGTGGTTTAGAAGTCATTGTTTACAAAACACACATGAAGCCAGATTAGCGATAGTTGAACTTCTCTGTTAAGATCAAGTTCATATTCACTTACCTTTTTGAAGGTGGATTATGGATTTATATGTCTACGGTTGTATGTATATTTTTGTTTGCTGATAGCACTAAAATACAAACTTCTGAAGAATACACAATGTTATATATCCCAGTTTAAGTGTCTTTTCGTATATTTGGGGAATATTCTGATCATGAGAGGTCTATGTGTGAATTTGTTCAGAAAGTTCACTCAATTAATACGTATTATAATCTTGAGTTTCAAATTCAGCTTGGTTAATGAAATTCATTGCACTGAACAAGAAATGATGATGGGTCCTAAGTAAACTGTTTTTAAGGATGCTTCTAACAGTTAAAAAAATATACAGATACTCAGGCATATTTTGTACCCAGTGCTTGGACATCACTGAGAAATTCTTACATATAATGGAAATATAAAGAAGTAGGAACTTAGACTCAAGGACACCTTCTGAGGAGGTGATAATTGTTTACTGTTGATCCTGACAGGATAACATCTTCTTTTGCTTTGCTTACTAATAAAGAGTGATAATGCAGACTGATTTTTTTTGTGGGTTTATTGCATACCATGAAAGATGTGAGGAAAAAAGATTTCAGATAGAACCATTAAAACAGTGCTTTTATAACTGCATGATCTTCATTTCACTGGTCATTAAAATGAAATGGAAATCACAAATAATGAAGCAAGTCAAACTTAACATTTTGTAGAGGCTGGATTTAAAACATTATACTTTAATTCTATTTTTGACCAGTATACTGAATCCATCTTGTAACTGTTTAAAGTGCTACCTTTTAGAGTTAGAGGGCTGGTCCTGAAGTAATGCCTCCTATTATTATGTTGGCCACAATGTTAGAGGTAGATGTTGGTGGTATGGCAGTAGAGGCTGAACCTTCCTGCCAATATTCCATTACATGTTGTTGCCATGTGACAGATGTCTCAATTAGCTAACTCACAGTAATAGGAAGATTATGACCAAGGAACTGCGTGGGGAGCTGAATATCACCTTCAATGTGATGTTGGCGACATAAGAATACCACAGATTTTGTGTGAGGTGGGTCCCATGAATGCTCACACAGGAACAGAAAGAACATCACGTGAAATTTTGTTGGGAGATACTAAACCTTGTACTGAATACAAGACTGCAGATGACAGCATTCTGGTTTGCATCATTACCAGTTATGAGTTTTAGTGCCACTACTATGAGCAGGAGCAAAACAGCAGTCTGTGGAGTGGTGACATGAATTCCCCATTGAAGATGAAGTTCAAGACACAGCCCTCAGTGGGTGAAGTGATGCGCACTGTCTTTTGGGGTAGGAAAGGAGTGATTGTTCTGGATTTCCTCAAATCCAGATAAGCCATCAACTCTGATGTCTACATTTCAGTACTACCTAAGCTGAAGACTCGGACTTCCATAGTCAGGCTGCTTTTTTCTTGTAACATGATAATGCCAGCCCCTGTACAAGTTTGAAGACCATGGGGCACATTGCCAGTCTTGGCTGGAATGTTCTGCTACAACCATTGTATAATCCAGATTTCATGCCTTCTGACTTCCATCTGTTTAGGTTAATGAAAAGTGGGCTGCGTGTGTAACATTTTCTTAGCAACAGCACCATCATGGCAGCTGTAAAAAAAAAAAAGGTGGGTTACCTCAGTTGGAGCAGACTTTTATGGACTTAGCATGCAGTTTCTTGTTCATTGCTGGAAAAAAAAAATTGCATAACTAATGGCAGTGACTGTGGAAAAGTAGCGTTTTGTGGCTGAGAGTTTGCTCTATCAAATAGTGTTCTGCTCTTTGTACTTGTAGTTTCCATGGAAATAAATGGGAGGCATTACTTTTGGAGCAACCTACAGAATTTTGACTGGATTTTTGCTGCTTCATAAGCAAAACATAAAGCAAATGATGCTCATCAAGTGACTAGAAAATATTTTGTTTTCTGTTCATTAAAAGAGAAGCTATAAATGTAACATGCCTTAGTGTCATGGGAAATTAGGAATACTTTTGTTTGCTGCCTCTAGTTGATACTGATGGCTGATTTCTTTCTGTTTGTAAGATACATACAACTGAGTAATTTCCAAACTTCATTTTCTTTTCAAGTTGAGGTAGGGCATACACTACCACTTGTGACACCACTGAATCTCATTGAATCTGTCAGGAAGAACTTTTTCCCCCTCAATTTGGAAATTTAGTCTTGGATAAATGTATAAATAAAGTGAGTTGAAGGGTGTGTTAAAGTTTCATATAGAAATGTTATTTTGGAACTGGATACAGTAATTTCTCCTCTGTGTAGTGGCAAGCAGTTACGTACATCACTTGCCAAGCTATACATCTTGTTCTGTCTTTTCAGTAGTATATAGAATCTACCCACAGACTGACACATTAATTCTTGCCAAAATACAACTGTTACCTAATCCAAGAAAGAATATCTTTGTACTTTATTTGTAGCAATTTGTTGATGCATGAAATGCTGCTTGCAGTTTTCTTTGGGCTGTTTGTTTGCTTGAAGTTTTAAAGGAGTAGAATGCGATGTTAGGAAGGCTTTGCCTCATTCCTGAGTTTAGGGTTGCTTTTGAGATGTGTAAATGCTTCGTCAGGTTTTCGATTTCTTCTTGAGACAGGAGGCTCAATCTGGGACTCTGAAATGTAGAAGAACTATGAGATATAGCTTTCTGATTAATATTTTAGGTTAATAATCTGGTCAGCAGTGGAAGGCATAGAAGTGTGCACTGTCATTATATTCTATTTCAATAGGAAGTTCCAGATACAGTTTTTTTTTTAGAAAGGCCAAGGGAGCATGTCAATTAAAAAAAGATTATTTTCCAGAATGTTCAACTCTATATTCAGATCGTTGCAAGACTTAGATTCAGACAAAGATTGAAGCATTATAATGAATGTTTAAATTATCTTCTTTAGATACCCTTTGCCAAGTGAAATTAAATATCCAATTTTTATGTACAGTGTATGCGAAGAAGAGCCAGGGCCAGGAGTGAGATACAAAATTTTTGGCATGGTCGGCAGGCAAGTATTTAAACTGTAATGCCATAAGCATTTAACTCCTAGGAATCTGAGCATCTGGTCCAAACAGGAACATTGCATCTGTGTCTTCTCAAGATCCTAAAATTTGCCTTACACCTTTCATTTTATTTTTGGAGGTCTATATTGGGAGAATGTAGTTCAGCTTTCCCTTTGTACAAGTGGCTCCCTTCCTGCTGGGTGGCTGTGGCCTCTGACTGAGCAGGTTGGGCATGCAGGCCTGTGGGCACTAAGGGATAATGTTATCTTTTCTTCTGCAAGCTTTAGGAATATAATCTGAAGCACTGAGGTGCCTGCAGTGTGTGTGAGCAATAGAAACATTTATATGTTGGACCTAAAACCAATGAGGTGCCTTATCTCTCCTATAGTTTCTCTCCATGTAAATACATAAGGAAATATAAAGTTACATATATAGAAATCATTATTAGTTTAAGAAAAAATGGATTATTTTTTTTCTGTGGTGTTTTTTGTCTGTGACTTCTTTCCAGTGGTGAATTTTGATGGTGGTTTTATATTTTACAACTGCTTACTGTATAATCTTTAGTATGTAGATTGTAAAACCCTAGCAGTAGTATTTTTCAAATTTGTGGACTTCTAATGGACATCTGCCTTTATAAATGTTGTATTTGAGTCAATTCACATGTCATCCCTTGTGAGAGCTGGTTATTTGTCAAATACTGAGGCTTGAAAACCTCGAACAGATTTGTGCTACAGTCTCAGGTCGTGCAAATTAGCCTGTTATCACTGAAATTAATGGAGCTCTACTGATTTATGCAGGCTGTAGACTTGGTTTATTGCTTCCAGGTATTTTGAGAATGTTAACTGTGTACAAAAAGACTCAATTTCAGGTTCAGATTTTTTATGCATAAAGTAGTGCTCTTTGATCTATATTCCTTAATATGAATTTCCTTTTCAATTTGCTGATTGTTATTTTTACATCACATTTAGAGTCAGGAAGTCCCAGGTAAAATATCTTGAATTCTGCAGACATACTGTTGACATGCTCACTAGCTGAAGGGGAGGTGTGTGGGGGGGTAAATTGTACAGCTCCTGAAAGAGAGCTTTTTGACCTCTCCATTTAGGAAAAGCAAATTCTACATGAAGAGCTTGGCAACTAGTACTTCCTTCTTCTTCTTCTTTCTTTTTTTTCTTAAAAACTAATAACTACTTGAAATCATAGTAAATGTAGTGTAATCATAGTAAATATTATCTCATTGCCTACCATGATACCTTGTGGTATGGAATGCATTTGGTTCTGCCCCATCCCAGCTCCTTGTGCATCCCCAACCCCTCACAGGCAGAGCATTGGAAGCAGAAAAATCCTTCGCCCTGTGCAAGCACTGCTCAGCAACCATGAAAACAATGATGTGCTCCCATCACTGTTTCCACCCAAAAATCCCAAACACAGTATCATATAAGCCTCTTCAGAAAAAACTGACTCTTTACCAGCCAAAACCACAATTTGTAATCTGACTGAAATGTATGTGGTAAAACGAGGTTAAATGTTACTGAGTAATGTATAAAATATGGATAAAGATTGTCAGGGAAATCAGCTTTCTTCTGGCAATTTTAAAATGCCTTCTGGAAAAGCAATTTTCTCAGAAAAGCAAATTTTTTTTTTTTTTTTTTTTTTTAATTTTAATTCGTAAATGTATTACAGCTAAGAACTAAATGTTGCTGAATTTAATTATTTAGCATAAATCTAGTAGTTAAAAGCTGGATTTTATATAAGCATCTTTATATCCCATGAAATCTGAAATTTTGGGATCCTTGTTACCATCGATAGAACCTGGTACTACAACCTCTGCCAAGAAACTATCTTGACATATGCAAAGCAGCTGCTACCTATTTACAGAGAAGAAAAGGGCCCCCTGAAGGCTGCGAGGTATGTTTCTGGATAGATCTGTGTGTGAAATTTGAACCGAGCAGACAGAGAACTGTTGGAGGATAACAGAGCCTCAACTGCAGCTCTCTGCAGCTGTGAGTCTCTGTTGCAGTACGATATGTGCTGCTTCCAGAAGATACAATTTATAATAAATTCCTTTGTGACACCTTTAATTGGCTTAGATCCAGTCTTTATTCAGCTGTTAGCATAAGAAATTAGCTTCCACTTATTTGTGAATTTATATTATTAAAAACAAATTCCAACTCCTCTCTCTTCAAAAATAAAAACAAAATTAAAGAAAGCTAAGTTGTTTTAATGGAAAACCCTAAATTTTCTAATAATAAGATGCAAAGGCAGTGAGTTGTGGTTTAATAAGTTGTAATACAACATGCCTACCTTGGCTTCTGCACAGTGTGTAGGATATTTACAGGTATGCACTTGATAACATCTGAAACTGGCCACTTAAAACTGGCCAACCCTTCTGCAGAGTCGTCACTGCTTTTGGGAAGAATATTCTGTGAAATCAAACTTTACATCTGCTGGTAGAAACACAGGTAGGTTTTCCAAAATTGTACAAAAGCATTTCAGTCCTCTGCCCCCTGGTAGTGCCAACAGTTTTCTCAAGTATGTTAACAAATCATCACATTTGCTTTTGCATAGGAAACCCTCATTTGAGAGAGTAGCTTTGCTTCCAGTTAATCTCTCTGCATTTTTCCTTTCAAAACCTGTGCATCAACATTACCTGTCTTTTTTGGGCTTTATGCTATAATTGTTTCTTTGTGTGGATTTTTCCCCTGTTGAATGTAACAAATTATGTTCCATTGAATCAGTGTGTTTAATTTCATGGGTTATTGTTGAAGTTCTGGAGAGTGCTGGCTGTCTTTGGGCTCTTAGGCTTATCAGGATAAGCTATCGGCTTAAGAAATAATAAAATGCCATACTAAAAATCTTGTGAAATCTGCAAAGAAGAAAATCAGTATGAGTTCCAGCCTGATAAATAAAATAGCATTTTTAATAGTTTACTGTTAATACTCAAGGGCAGTAATCCACATTAAGGACTTAATGGTCTGTGAAGAATTCTGGAAGTCATAACAAGGACTTTGAAAAGAGTAGTTTAAGGATTTTGGTTTTTAAAGTAAATGAGAATAAAGAGGTCAAGCTGATTTCTCCCCTTCAAACTTTATTTTGCTATATCTCACCAAGATCATAGTTTTGAACAGCATGCCAAACATCAGCCTAAAGATAATTGCTATGACCAAAACTAAAAACATAGAAACTAAAACAGGGAAATGATACTGAGCATTAGCTGATGACTAAGATATCTGGAAAAACTAAAGCCCCAGTTTTTAACACTTTGAATTAAGCAGCTGACAGCTTATAAGTGGAGCTTGTTCATTATTGAAATCTCAGATTTTCTGCAGGTTTTTTTTTGTTTTGTTTTGTTTTTTATTTTTTATATAATGTGGATAAAGCTGCATTTTATAACTGTGTATTTTAAAATAAATGTTTGTAGCAACTGTTGCTTAACCTCGTCATACAGACAGATCTGTTGTCATTTGACTGAATTAATGTTTCTTGTTATATTTGTGAGGGAAAAACAGTATTTCAGGGGATGTGGTTGACATGTAAGCCAGATGTCTCCTACTATTCAAGTCAACTAGCACTGTTTGCATACTTGGGAATTTTTCAAATAGTCACAATCTTTTACATACAAACAGGTCAGCTCAGTAGTCTCATTATTTAATTACTTTTGTCCTTGTAAACAATCAAGTGAAAATTATTGAACTATAAAAAACAGTGTTTGCATAATTAGATAAATAAAGTCGTACTCAAAAACGCAAACATATTTAACAAGTAAATCTCAGTGGTTGGTTACCATACTTGTAATATCATTGGCTTAATTAGAGTAAGTATAGAAGCAAATAAGAGATCACATTTCAAAACAGCAATTCTCTCACTCACCAGTTTTACTGTATAGGTTGCTTTTATACTTCAACACTGTTTAACCTACGTATGTATGTAAATTAAACCTACTCTCTGTAGAGATGGTAATGTAACTGCTCCTGTTAGTGCTGGTTAACATCTATACTGCAGTACCTCCAAAGTATTAGTACATTATATATAAAATTTGCAGATACAAAAGAGGACACTGCTTGACTTTTTAATACGGTAAACTGCTGTGAAAACATTATTATATTTTGTTTTAAAACATTTCAAATATAATATTTAACTTATTGCAAAAATAATTGCTCTTGTTACTGCAGTAGGAGGCCAGTATGCTCTTCCTTAAATTAAACTACCAGATAATTATCTGAATTTTATTTTCAGAGTATAAATACTTTTCTTGCTCTAGACAAAAGAACATTGTAATCCAGCTTCTTGAAACCCTACATGGTTTTATTTCATTTATCTCCATAGACATTAGCACTAAAAAGCCTTTATGCTAACAACAAATACTTTAATGCACTCACAGCTTTGTAGCTGTGGTTTTATAACCATTGCAGGTTTTTTAAGAGGAGATAAACCAATTGAAATAATGGAAAATACATCTCATTTTGAGCGTGTGAGCCTCTTTACATCTTAAATAGCAGGAGAGGTCTTGAGGGGCAACTGTAAGTTGTTATGAATTTAACTTGTTTACCGAGCTGCACCATCTGAAAGAAAAAATAGCAGATATCTGTGGAGCAGAGGTGAAGGAAGGAGAAAGGATATTATTCTCAGGAAAGACAATGCAGTCATTAATTCCCTTCAGGCATGGAGGTAGAGAGGAATATGAAGGATGAGGTTAGGTATGAGGGACAATTACATTGCACCAGAATATGCTCTGTTGTGTTTTTGGAGCTTTCATTTCAGCTCTTGCAATGGACTGGGTTTTGTGAATCTCCCTCAGAGTCAAAACTCGGAAGTATAGAAGACGTAGTAAGGGAATTGATAGATTCACTAGAGTGGTGTGTTTATTCAGTTAAAGGTCTTAGATTGCTGAGCTGGGCATCATCAGAGAGCACTGGGAATGTTAGTGATGTCTGAGGGCTTTACTGTATTTTATAGCCTTCCTCATCTGTTTTGAGAAACACCTGTTTTTAAGATAGCATGAATTTTATTGGAACATTTTTTGTGTATAGTAGTTTGTAGGTTTTGCTTTTTTTATGTTGAGTACAGTGACTAAGAAACTGATAGTGCTGTAGGTGCATTTAAGATTCAGATTGATGGACAAACAGTGGTTATTGATTTGCAGAAATTTGAGGGAGCCCAGATTATAGTTGTCTAGAATGTTATCTGTGTATTTTGTATGAAAAATGAAATGGTGCTGTATTTAGTATATAGTGTCTGGTTTGTAATTTGGCAAACAGTATTGACAGGTAAAGCAGCTGTGGGTGAGATTGGAATAAATTTGTGTTTAGGCAAGATATCTGAGTACTCACCTTGTTCTTACTGAGGACAGACCAGGATTTGCTTTTATGAAATTGGCCAACATAGTGCTTTACAGTGGATTTTTATGGTGTTTTTTTAATGGTATATGGATGTAAGAAGTGTGTGTGTTGTGTTTCTCAGAGAACTAAACTACTAAGCTGTTGGAGGTTTTGTGCATTCTCCTGATTCTTTGGTAAGAAGTATGTAATAAAAATGTATTAAGATTTCCTTTCTAATGCTTTTCAAATGCAATGTCTCTGTGATTGACTGTACAGATTGTATAGTTGGGAAGGATGGGATTTGATGTCATTGCCTAATATTAAGCGAAGCAGGATGTTGAGACTTCTGTAAGACCTGGCAGTAGGTGGGGTCAATCAGTTGTTGCTCTACTTTATCATTACAAGATCACATATTTCTGTTAACTTCAGCAGGAGACAGCGTTAAAGTCATGAGCAAAAAGAACCATTACTGCAAGTTTTCTCCCTCTGAAGAAAATCAATAAAGTCCTTGGCTGTAGTCATTAAATCAATAGACAAAAGAGGTGCTTAGGAGAAGAGAGATCAAATATGAAGATGGACTTGTGTATCTGAAAGATTAGCTGTTCAGCTCTCCACATTGTAAGGTTCCATCTGGTAGGGAAAGAAACTGTGAGACATGCAAAATAAGTAATTCCTGGGATTGTTTTGTTTTTTTTTTTTCTTTGCTCATTCATTTACACATCCTGTGAAGAGGAAAAACTTTTGATGTACGTTTCAGACAATGCAGCAGAAAATTTAACAAGATACGGTACTTCAAATGAATAGCATGGACAGTTTGCCAGGAGCAAAATTGGGTGGTACTACAGAATGAGGATTACAATGGTTCTTGGTAAAGAGCTGGCATTATATTCCCATTTATTTGATCACTTGTAAACTGAAATAACTGCAGTCTGTAAAACCTGTCTATCTAGGTATGCTTGTTAGATCAGAGCTGCAGACCTAAGCCACAGAGCAAGACATCAGATGTCAATTCCCGAAGGTCTTCCTGGAAAGCATTGTAGAGTCACAGCAGTCAATACTCACCATGACTTGTCTTCATTGATGATTTTGTTCCTTAAACTATTAATCGTGACTGGTATTGACCATCAGAAGCTTGGACTTCAGCAGATAACTATCCAATGCTAGGAAGAGTAGTCAAAGGCCTGGAAAATTCATGGGAAAGAGTTATCAGATTTTTATTCTTGACAGAACTTTTAAGTTGTGTGTTGGTTAAAACTATAATACATGTGTTTATTCCTTTTCCAGTAGAAACCTGACATTTTTCAGTAGAAACATTCCTGTCTTTGCATATGCATAAACAGACAGTGCTTTGAGAAGTTGGGAGAAGATAATTTTGCAAGATCTATGATGTGTGGTTCTTTAAAAATTCTTCCCTGGTTCCTGTGGTGTCTTTTTTTTTTTTTCTTTCTGTGAGATACAGCAGTATCTGGTCATTTGAAGAGCTGAAGAATTTCCCTCTGCTTTTGTTATTCCATTTTTGGATAGGAGTTAAAAACAGTTTGAATTGGGATAGCAGAAAGGAAATGTTTATCTGGAAGACTTCAGTGTAGGAAGAGGTGGCTGGTAAGTAGGTTGAGTGCTGCTGAGGAATGTGTGTCTCCTGACAATTGCTTGCTACGTTATGCAAAACTCATGAGGGAGAAAATAATAGTTACAGATGTGAAGAGAAGGTTTCAATGTTATGAAAACTGGAGGATAGGATTCTAATAAAAGTCATTTACTCAGGAGAACAGAGCAAAGAATACACTTACTCTGACATCAAGGTCAGATCAGAACAAAGACTTCTGTTGTAGTTTTTACCTGGTTTTGTAATTTACACCTGAATACAAGTCTGTGGACATGTTTGATGAATTTGTATGTGTATTTAAATACTAGGAAATGTTGCATCTTTTTTTTTGTGTGTGTGTGTGGTATTTTCCATTAAATAGGTAGCTTCCTAAATAGTAAGTAGGTGGAAATGTTCTAGGAGGCAAAAAATAGATCATGTTTTTGCTATAATGTATATCACAATCTCAGTTTGAAGAAATATATATTTACTTCATAGTAAATCATTGGAATGAAACTTAGGAATATGTTGTCTTCACACAATCAACATAAATAAATGAATGACAGCCATCACATTAAAAGATTATTGTGTCTATACATGCTTCTTCGTGTCATGTCTGTGCTTGCTTCTTAGTCAGCCAGGCAAACTAATTCACAGTCCCAATCCATCAGATCTCACCAATTCACAAAGTATAATTACCTCGTTGTCAACAACAGGGAAAAATAACAGAAATCAGAATTCTCTGCAAGATGATGCTGAAGTCGTGGTTGTGTGTGAGCATGTTCCCTGCAAGGTGACATTGAGTCAGTGTGACCTTACAGCAGGCAGGTGTTCCTAGTAGTCAGCAGAGCTGTAGGGGTTGCTGACAGGAGGACTTGACAAGTGTGAAACATTCGCTACTGGCTGAGAGTCTGTTCCTCACTGTGTCATAGTTAAACAAATCTCCCTTTCGTGGTTTAGCAAATTCTCCCTTTCAGTTCCCAAAAGCCTTATTCCAAAGTGAGTTTCTACATTCAAAAGTTATATGATACATTAAATAACCATTTTGAAACAGAAACGTCTAGAAGGAAAACTCCACCATGGAAATTGTTAGATGAATACTTTGATGAGGCACAGTAATGAAACAGTTGTGTTTCTTAACAGAACTATAGATTTGTGAAATAATCAACTAATTTCCTATAAGCAAAAGGATGATGAACCATTTACAACCATGGGCTGGGGAAGGGAGGAGCACTTTACAGTGTAGCCAATAAGTAAAACTTTTTAATCATAATTTTTTTTTTTTTAAGTGTGAAATTTTCCCAGCTCTAAAAATATTTTTTCATAGTTGACCACGTTTTGTTGTATTTTTATTAACCTTTGTTTCTTTTCCATATTTGCTGTGTTTTATTCAGGAAAGGAACATTACATTTGCAGTATTTGCTTCAGAAACATTTTAATAATATTGTGTTATTTTGGTGCCCCTTGCACCAAACTTGCAGGAAAAGGGAGGATGTTAAAGCCAAGACTATCCAAAATATTTGCTAACTTTATGTCCAGATGTTAATTAAAGAATGGTTTAAACGGTAAATAATTTTCTAATTTCTTTTCTTGCTGGCCTTTTACAAATCTTGCAAACCTCCAAGCTGGTTTATGTGTTGATGAAGCTTCTTGATTAAATTTGGGTGCTTTTTTGACTGTACTCTTTTCTTAAACTCTGGAGGGTGACACAAGAGTTCTATGCATCATTAGCCCATTCTATTAAAAATAAGGAGAATTGCATTTGTTTCAACAAAATAATTATGGGCAATATCAACATTACTGAGAACTTGAAAAATTGATTTTTTCCCCTCTTCCAATTATTTGTTTTCATCACTGTCTAAAAATGTTTGGAAAGGAAACATCTACATATCATTTATTGCTCTGTGGGTTATACCTTCTCATGGACAAAACGTCTGCTATATATTATATATATTAAATTCAAAGCCCTTCATGTACATTTTTTCCACACAAATATTTTTTAATACATAAAATATTTCTAAAGCAAAATTCAATAAGTGCTGTATTCTCCACGGAGTGACAGTTGAAAACTCATAAATTTAGATTACACAGTCATGTCAGTGAATTCAAATTAATGAAATGGCATCCCACACGAGCACTACAGTAATTTACATATTAATTTCCACTAATGTTTTTTTATGGCTGTAACAGACTTGTTCTAGTCATATTCGATGAAATACAACAGATTGTGAAGCAACAAACAGTGAGCAGTTGGGTATGATTTATCTGTTGTTCCACTGGATCCTCATTTTCCCTGGAAAAAGCTTTGTCTACATTATTAATGTCTGACAATTTTCTTGTATTCATGCCCTGAGGCAGAATATGTCTGCTAATTTTGTCCAATGTCTGCTTTCATAACAAATGGTATTTATTTTTCATATTACAAAAATACCAATAAATAAAAAGTAAGGCTAAGCTACGTAGAGTTTGACATTATGAAACATGCATTTCACCCAGAGATTACAAGATGTTCTTATTTGAGGCTAAAGAGATGAAAAAAATTCACTGGATTTCATGTGCTTTCATTCTATATTGCAGCACCTACTTTGGTATTGAAAGCTTCTGTTTTTATTTAATGAATCCTGCAAACATGGGCAGAGAACATGCCATGGCATAAAGTGCTAGCAAGCTGCTTTTCCTACAGCTCTGTTGTAGTACCCACATCCAGAGCTCAGGTCACTAATCAAAAGAGTTTTCTTGTATCAGCTTTCTTAATTTCTCCCCGGTGGGGGGGTGGTATAGAATAAAATATTGAGTGTGTCTGGAGGAAGCGCCATTTTCAGAAGCTCTAGCACTGCACTAGCTATGTATGAATAAAGCTGCATATAAAATCTCAAGAAAATCTCAAAAACTTATAAGTTGTTAAAAAATCCACAGCACTAGTGCATGCTTATAACTTTTAAAGCAGTGTATTTTCTTATTGAGAGTATTTGCATTATATAACCTGTCAAATACTTGCTGGCATGAAGTCCTAGAACCTGGAAAACACGTGCCCTGCTCATAGTAGCGTAATGAGCCTTTGTGAGAGACGTATTGGACAAAATGTCCTCTGTTGAAGTGGGGGTAAGGAGAGAACATGGCATTTATCTTTGCTTGTAAGAAGCTACAATGTCTGTCTGTATATTATTTTGTATTCAAAGTATCATACTATGTTTTTGTTGGTTTTTTTTTTTTTTTTTTTTTTTTTTTCTATCTTTTAATTCTGGCTGTAAACTTCTCCCCTTTGGAATCTCAGAAGACTTAATTTCTTTTTTCTTTTTAGTACACATTATTTGTATTCCTTGCACTATGTCATATTATTGACTTGACTTTTAGTACTTCTTAAAAAAATATTGAGTATTTTTTCATGTCTAGGTTGAAATAAAAATAAACAGTAAGCTAAGTGTTCTTTAAAAAAAAGTTAGTCAGGAGGAAGTATTAGAGAACCTTCAGTATAAATATTTAATAAAGCTGTTACACTGATGCAAACAAAAGGGCTTTGAGGAAGTTGCTAAACAAAATGCACCAGGGCATATTTTGGAAACAAAGAGTATCTCCTGTCTCCTCCAGCTCCTGCCTGTACTGATGGTTTACACAGTTTCCATGTTCCCGGGTAGCCAGAAGGCAAGAGCTCAGTTTCATGTAGTTTTTTGCAGTGCCAACCTGCATGTGTTTTAGTGGGATGTTTATGAGCTGATGGCTGCACCTTTCACTACCTGTAGCTGCCTATACTTCCAATCATTTTTAGGCAGTAAAATACAATTTCAGGCTAAACAAAATCTCAGTTCAATGCCTTGTGTGTAATAAATTAAACAAATTTTAGGTAAAGAAGTGTTTCCACATTAGATATATATATTTTTTCCTTTCTTCATGAGTAGAATGAAAAAAAAAAAAAAAAAAGAGATATTTTTCCCATGTTTCTGGCCTTTTCCACATAATACAGATAATATTCTGCTCTAGTTCTGTTCAGTGCACCTGCCATTTTGCAGTCACCACTGTCAAAATTATCTGGGGGGCCACACCAACCCCACCACCTCACAGCTGTTTGGCTGCCCATGGCCAGGGTCTGCGTTGAGGCACTGCAGCCCTGTCACCGTGAGAGGCTTTGTGGGGCCTGCTCAGGAGATGGACCCAGAGCTTGCCTGTGTCCCCTGAGGGACAGGGGACAGCTCAGTCCGCCGTGGCCTTGTGCCTTTCAGGTCCTGGCTCCTGGGCCTTGCTCCACAGCAGATAAAATGAGTCCATAAAGATGGCTGCACCCTCTTCAGCACAGCGTTGAGGCAAACCATTCACGTCACCGCGTCTTAGGAATGCCTTCATTTTCTCAGCTTTGCAAACGAAAAATTGGAGACTCAACAAACCTAAAAAAAATATGACTGTATTTCAACATTTTTTTTTCCAGGATGGAATGCCTTCAGGAGTATTTCCTGAATGCACAGGATGATTTGCTGCTAAGAGCAGTGGCAACGTGCGCAGAAAGCAAGAGCTTGGGCAGGACGGCTACAAATGATTTTCCTTGAGCGTGCCCTTTTTCAATGAAAGACAGGTTGGCACTGTGATGAGGGACATAACATCTTAATGAGCCTGTAATTGGGTAGCAGTATTTGAATTATTGCATCCTTTGCCAAAATCTGTAGTTCATTTCTTTTAAAAAAATTATGGATGGAATTCTTTTAAAGTATCTTGGTAACGAGCATCGTGACAAGTGAAAGGAAAATAAAATTAAGACTTCCCACTTAGGTTCTCCATTGGTACTGCATGTAGCTTGCACTTTTTAAGCCTGTTTTTATTCCTAAGCAATCTTTCTTTATTATCCTTACTGCATTTTTTCATGTATGCTTGGAACTGACCTTTTTCCTCAGAGTACAGGAATGGCTGTGCTGACAGCTGGGTCTGCTGAGCTCAGCATCCCCTGCTCAGAGCCAAGCATCCTCTCTAGTCTTCGAGCTGTCCTCTTTCCATTACTATGGATAGGGAACATAGCTTTTCTTGTGTAAAAAAAATGCATTGTGTACTTAAACAGTGAGACGCATGATGTACCAAAAGCTATATTTACAGCTGTATGGAAGTTATTGCCTCACGTAGATTTTGGTTGATTTTGTATCTGCAGTTTGGAAACTTTCCCTTTTTTCCCAGCCTCGTCATTTAGGTAACGTCTGTATATATGAAAATGTGCAATAACTGTGTCACTTTTTTCAGACTGCAGGATCACAGAAGACTGTCTGAATTAAGCAAAATTCATCAAAGGTTGCACATACAGAAGTTTCAAGTATTTTGGAAAATAGTTAAGGGCAAGTTTAAGTGCAGCAGGTTAGAAGAAAATAAGTAGCAGGTACAAATGCTTTTAGTCATAAATAAACACAGCAAATTTTGAAGGACAATTCTGCTGCTTTAAAAATGGATTCAAGGGAAAAGATTTCAGTAATGAAATGGGCTATTTACAGGCCTCTTCTCACCTTGGTATGCAATTGCTGTACATTTTTGCATGCAAATATGTATTATACAGCCCTTCTTATAACAGTTCTTACAGTGTTTATCATCAGTCTTGCAGGAAAGACAGAATGCCTTTTGTGGTACAGGTTATACATGTTAGCAGTATTATGCATAGTAAATTAATTTACAGTGATTACTAAACATTTTACAGTATTACTATGGGGCAGAGAAAACTGCTAAATGACCCATAGTTTCAAAATATTTCTTAGGAGTATCATCTTAATTGCTGTGTAGTGGTAAAGCAAATTTTCTTATCTTGCATACAGTTTGATAACAAATCTTTATTCAATTATAGATTTTCTTAAAAAATCAGAGTTTAAATGTGTACTTTCAGGAAAAAGAACGAAAACAAAAATTTCTCAGGAACCCTGTGGGAAATGCTAAAATGGTAAAAGAAAAACATATCTTTGAGGTTCTTTTTTTCTAGAGGTAGTTTTTAAAAAATAGTAGTTTTAATTGCCTTCCCAGCTTTTTAAACAGTAGTTTCCATTACTTTTCCATCCTATGTTTGTTCATTCAGCCCATTTTGTTGAAGGGTAGAACCAGGCATGATGTTGGACCTGAAAGCATCTGTAGTGTTGGTCTTCCCTTGCAACCTGTTGCCCAGAAATAAGGTATTTTAAGAAATGTTTGTAAAACTTTAAACTGTAATTAATAAATCCAGCTAACTGTATGGAAATTTGTAATGTTTTGATTGTCATGGTTCTCCGGATATTCTTTGTATCTCATAGGAAATTTTTCTCTTAAAATGTCCTCATAAAAGATTAAAGAAAAAAGGTTGAACCATTTAAGGTGGCCCTGCTGCTGTGCAAACAATTCTCAGTATATATTCATAAAATGATGTTGTTAAATTTTCAATTAACAGTGAACAGAACACATTATTTTTATACAAATGTTTATTTTAAGATCTTTAATGCATCATTGAGATGAGTGGCTTGCACTGCAAATGTTTTCCTCACTATTCCAATATGAATATTTGCTATTTGTTACTTGTAAGTTTTATATAATGGCTTCTTCCTTGGATGAATGAACTAAGCTTTTCAGTGTGGAAGAATTTAAATAATGCTTACATCCTTCTGATAACTTGATGAAACACTTTCACTGTTTGATTTTTCCTAGAAAAAGAGGAGGAGAAGGAGGTGAAACATGATGGAAGAGAGGAAGAGATGGAAAGGGGAGAGAGAGAGAGAGGGGAAAGATAAATGAAGCAGGCTTTGAGAATGTTTCACATTTTTTAAAATGTTACCTGTTTTTCTTTTTAAGCTGGACAACACTTCACTGTGTAGTGTGAAATGCACTCTCCTATTATGTAATTTGCCTTTTTTTTTCTTAAGATCTGAAATTAGAGGAAAATATCTGATTTCATTCAGTCTAGCTCAGATCACCTATTTATGCCCATATCTAGTAGAACTTCATGTTGCAGGATCTTTTTGCGTGATGCTTGTCAGACTGTTATGTGACATATAATAGACCAAAATCTTTGCATTTGCCTTGTTAGGGCAAGTGAGGCCTAACACAACACACTTAAGGGTTTCCAGTAATGCCTGTGTTCACAGAAAGTTCAGAGTGTGTGAAGAGAGATCAAATCTGAGGCAGCACGTTACTTAATGTTGCTCCATGCTGATCAGGGAAGATGGAGAATTATTGGTATGGAAGCCAGCTCCTGCAGAGGCGATTCTGCAGCCTGAGGCAAAATTCTATTTGAAGCTTTGAAGTTGTATATGTTTTTTAAAGTTGGTTTTCCTTTTTAATCTTTTTTTTCTTCTGCATTGCTTTGTTCTTTATTTTCCACCTCTTTGTACTTCAGTAACTCAGTATTAAACAAAACAAAACTTTCAAAAGTGAAGAAAACTTATGTGAGAAAGTACTTAAAACTTTTATTTGAACAACAGTGATCGTCACATAACAAATGGAACTGTAAAGTGCTAAAAAAGTTTTTGAGAAAAGAGCCTTTTGGTAAGTTGAAATAATCTCAATTTATGCATTTTTTCCTTGTGAGCGGTACCATAGTTGACACTCCATAACACCTACAGTTTTACAAACTGTTTTCCTGGTGTTTCACCTTTTAAATGAAGTTAGTCAAAGTGTGTGTGATAGAAGTGCTGATCTGCAATCAAGATAGGAAAAATAAACAACTTGAGAGTTCAGTGAGAGTTGGTGTATACTGGTGATGTCTCTGGTAGCTTATAGTGAGGTGGATGGGGAAAAAAGGCTCTCTACTTTTTTTTTTCCTTCAGCCTTGATGGTTTGAAGATAGAATATTTTAAAAGACACATTAACTACAGGTACTCTGCGGGTTTGGTAACAGGTTTATTTTACTTTATGTACAATTGACTAGGGCAACACATGACAAAACTTCAGTACTGAAATGAGTCTGCAGGCATAAATTTAATTCTCATTTGTTCCCCATCTGCTGTCCTAGATAACAACAAAGCATTTCTGAAGCATTATTTGTATAAGGTATACTGCTTTGAAGATGCAACATTAACTATAAAAAACTTGTAACTGAAATAATAGAACCTGGAGGTGTGGATTCAGTTATAGTAGTTAAAACCCTTTATACCAGAGTAGATATTTAAGAGGAAGATAAATCCCTGTAGCATAATGGATTTTATACTACTATGACTATCTTGAAAACAGGAGTACTGTAGAGTACTGTACAAACATGGCTCAGCTGAGAGGAATGTGTGTACATCTAATGGGTAGTGTGACATCTTAAGTATACATGGCTATTTTCAAAGTTTCTGTCTCTCTGATCTTCTATGGGATCTCAATATTTAGGTCAGGCAAATAATCATTGATTGAAATAATTTCAAAGTGAAGTGATTCCATTCAGATTTAATGACAAGTGACATTAGATGATGACAGAGTTGAAGTGCTTTTCACTTTATTTACAGTGATTGTTTCTCATAAAAACTAATTTATTTTTCAAAAGGTTAAGGAAGAATGATAAATTGAATTGCACTTTCCTGTGTCATTAAGCTGCGGTTTTTAACCAAAGAACATATGGACATTTATGAGAACTGATGGAGATCTGAAAGTAGTGGTGACAATTAGTGCTTCAATAAATGCTCATCCAGCTGAATCCAGCAGGAAGGGCCATTCGTTAAAAACTATTTTGTGGTATTTCAAGCTTATTCAAAAACTTAAAAGAAAAAACAATGAACACAACAACAGACATATTTTTACATGTGTAGGTGTTTCAAATACATTGTTTTCCTTCACATATGAGATCATATTCAGAGCTTTTTTGGGCTTCTTTCCAGAAGGTGGAGGAATTAATCAAATTAGCTGTGCATGTAATGTGTGCCATCATGTTTGCAAATTCTAAAATCCAAGCCTTTATTCCTTGAATATAGTAGCAATAGACAGTAAATGAACAATCCTTGGCGTTTTTTTTTGTTTGTTTGTTTGTTTTTCTGCACTGATCATCTTTACGAAGGTCTCTGCTTTGTTGTAGTTTGCATCACAAAAACTTAGGTCTGAATAGGATTTTGCCATTGAAGAGATCATGGTGTGCTCTTGTGTAGGAGCTCTTGATACCTCCACAAGCTTGGGACTGAGTGGACTGAATTCTGTAGTGGTGCCTCAAATGGCCATGATATTTCTAAGTATTATTACTTCTTACGACTCTCTTCCTTTGCATCCAAAATAACTTCCTCAGTAATTGAATTAAATTACTTTATGTTAAGTGTAATTTTAAAAACGTATTTTATTATTCGTACTTGGGCCAAAGTGTGTAATATAATACTCAGGGTAATTTCTGTTATTTCTTTATCTTTTTCCTTTTTAGAATGTAGCTATTCTTTCTTTGAATACTTTCTTTACAAGTTAATAATTATGTTTCTTTAAGAAAGTGCTAATTCTGTAATTTTGGTATGTATGGATTATTAGATTCAAGATTTAAGAAAATCTCTTGAAGATATGCTCCCATTTATAATCAAGCAACTTGAGCATAATGATCTCAGTTATGGTTGCTTTTCAAACTGTATGTTTAGAAAGGAGTGGGTGGACATTAGGGAGAAAAAGCAACAAAACTAAGGGAGTAAAGTACTGGTTTATATGTCATGGACATTAAAGATCTACTGACTTCAGGTGTGCACAAGAAGAATATGGAAAGTAACCTATCAAGAATACTGTAGGTTAAGTTTCGCCTATTTTGTAGCATTAAGTTGAATTTGGAGACCTCTTAACGTCCGTCATTCTCTTTGATTCTGCCTACTAACTAAGCATTCTCTGGAATGATGTTCTGTATTCCCTGCAAAATTGTTTGCAAAAATGAAAAACACATGTTTTAAGAATACTTTTACTACTATTGAAGAACTGATTTTGGCTTTGTAAAGTTTTGTTTTTTATGAAGTTATAATATAATATACAGTGTTTATGATGTTCTTTGCTCATGAACACTAAGTAATTTTCTCTTTTTGTGGGATGATATTATAAGAAGATTAGTTGAGAGAAATCAGAAGTAGCTCATTCATTCACTCATTCTTCATGCTGGTGATTCATAATACCATTTTGTTTCGTACAGTAGAAGTGATATCAAGAGAGAGAATATTTGAAATTCTTTTCATATGTTCGTTAGCAAATCCTGTGCAGTTCTTTGCAGTTTAACATAAACTTTCCTATTTGCTGCCTCTGGTGTTTAATTTTCTATGTGCATTTCCAAGCGTTGGAGTTGAGTTTGGGGATATGGGGGTTATAACTAAAGTTTCATTCTCTTGCAATTTCATTACCCATGTATATCCATTCTGAAACTTTTTAATGACTTTTCCTATTTTTTTAATTTATCTTTTTCTTCAAAGGATCTTTGTTGCATGAAAGAGTAGCTGCAGCAATTGTCTGCTGGAGCTCCAGATTTTTTTTTCCACTGAAAAGTGTACCATCTGAAATTGTACCTTTGAGACCTGTTCTAGCCTTTCACTTTTGGCCAAGTGGGACATAGTGAGCTCAGAGAACATTGGTTATGAAAAAGAAAAGGAGAGATTTTTCTTTTTTACTGTTTTTTTTCTTCTGCCTTTTTTTTTTTTTTTTTTTTTTTTTTCCTGCTAGAATTGCATCTGCTATATAGAGATTCTGCCAGGCATTCTGGTGTTCAGAATCTGCAGAACTCCAGAATGCTCTGGGCAGTGTGCCTGCCAAAAACATAATTAGATTTGAGAAAAATGTATCTTCAAATGGAAAGAGAGCTTAAATACAGAAAAGTTGATAACTGGATACTAAAAGTAATTAAATACAGATTTAGAGAAATTTTTACCTATAATCCATTTGCTTTCCTTTTTGACTAGGTTTGGAAAAGTTTTCTGTTGAATGTGAAAAAACAGTGGAGAATTTAGAAACTGGCCGTGTTTCTGGCTCCTGGGAGGAGGCTGACTGTCCTGTGAGGTTTTAGAGATTGTTTTTTTGATTTTGGAATGGCAGCAGTGCCATGTTAGCTAGTATAAAGCACCATACTAAGCAGTTCAAGCTTGTGTAAATTGTTCTCCCCCTATGAAGTAGTTAGTAGTACGTTTTTTTATGTGATAATACTTAGATTTAGAAATTTAGAAAACTATGCATTCTGCTCTACACCAAATGAGAGTTAAAGATGCTGTGATCTTTTAAAAACTAATCTTGTTGTCTTCTTGTCAGTACCCAGAATAGGTGTTATTCAGCAATAGGACCTTGGAACTGATTTTTGCTATCACCTAGTATCTTTAGTGAAAATTTAAAAAATCTATATTGAAGTATTTCACTTTACAAATACAAGAGAAATGTTTTCAGAAACTATTTAATGAATGTTTTCAGCTGTAGGGATTCTGACATTTTTAAGTATTTTTTTCCATTTTGGGTCTCATTAGTTCGTAGTCAATCTAAGAATAGATGTGTTGTTCCTCAGTGACATAAATATCATGTATCTACATGTACTCCTGCAATATATATATATATATATATATATATATATACACATATTTTTTCTTTTGACACCCTGTCTCCTCCATGAAAGAAATGTTTCCTCTAGTGAAGCTGAGCCTCTTATTTAACTAGGAATTTTTTTTTAATAATTCAGAATACATATTTTTTCCATCTTGCTGAGTTTTAGAATTCAGGTTTTCATTTCCTGCTATAGATTGCATGACTGCATGTAAGAGAGGAAAGAAGAAAGTAATTCCTGCATTAGTTGATCCAAACTCTCCCATTACAAACTGTCAAGTAACATTATATTTTTTATAGCTTTGATTACTAAGTGCTTTAGTTGGAAGGGTATTCCAGAATCTCATTTCTTGCAGGATCAGAAGTTGTTATTTTAGTCTAAATTTGTAGATGATTGATTATTATACATAAATGCATAGAGGCTGTGTATATTTGTTCTGCTGTTCCTACTCTTTTTTCAGCTGAAATAGCATTTTCCTGATATCTTCCTGCCTGATAGATTTTAGAGCTCACTGGTGGCCTTCTTGGTCTTCATTTCATGTGATCCAAACAAAGGTCTTAGAATTAACATGTAAAGCTAAAAATACAATGTACTTTTCTTTACTTGAATACTGCAGATGTCTTAAGTCAGTGAACAGTAGTTAGCAGCACAGAAGCATCAGTCCAGTTTCTAGGCATTAATACAAATCTCAAATCTAGCTAACGTCTTTGGAAACTATTAATAAAAGATGTCTTTGTTCTGAAAGAAGAGCCTGACTTTGTTTGTATTAGTTGTAAAAATAGTGCAGAGAAAATTAATTGTATGCATGTGTATAATCACCAGGAATTGCTACGTTTTCATATCTTAAAGGGAATCAGTTGTGTTGGAAAACTGCTGAAAAGTTACTTTCCATTTCTTGTTTGGAGCCCAATTATATCCAGATTTCTTCTTGGAAGCTAGGTCTCTTAAATGGTCTGTTGCAGTCATATCTGTCCAGTTAGAAACTTAATCAGACCACTCATATGGTCTGATTTTTGAGTGGTCATGTGTGAAGCCAGGTATTGAACTTTGTGATCCTTACTGGCCTCTTCCGACTCAAATATGCTATGATTCCATGATTTACATTTATCTTTGTCTTGTTATATGAAGGATGGCTTGCTCTTTTTTGGGAAACTGAAGAAGGTAGAGGTCAGTTTGTGTGTTGTTAATCTAGTCCCACTGCATTCAGTAGTTTATTATTATTTTTCTACTGTGTTGTGTTACTTCTGGTCTCCATTTCTAATACTTATATCAATATATATATAATTTTTCCTGAAGTTTGTTGGTAACAATTCAGACCATGATGTTAGAGGCTGTTATTTTCAAGTATTTTAAATGATTTTTTTTATCTGTAACATATTTCACACAGATACTGAAATACAAAAATGGTCATGCTAATCATGTAGACGTCAAAACAAGAAATGCCCTTGTGAAAGGGGAAACACCTTAATCTACCTTTGTGGATTGAATAAGAAGTACTTAATTTGCAGCAATTTCTGCCCAAAGTCACTGAAATTGTTAGCATAGATCAATGCAGGTTTGAAAATGCCTCCAGGGTAGTGGACAACCTTTTGCCTTACTTGTACTTATTCTATCTGAAATATGGGTTTCAAGTATTATAATGAGCAGCAAACTGGAATAGCCTCCATATGTTTACATCCTTCATTTATGTAGATAACACAACACTTTATCTTGTGTGTTTCAAACATCAAACATTTAATACAGATTTAAATTTACTTTTTTCCACTAGGTCAATATTTCAGGATTATTGGAAACCAGGACTGGATGTCTCCTTGTTGTTTACTGCTTATATTGATGCTTTTGTAATTGGTAGCCTGTGATGCTGGTACTCTTGAAACAATAAAGCATTTTGAGAAAGAAAAGTAGCCTATGCTTTCACAGAGCTTTTTCTTTTTAATTTTAAACATAATTCAGTGGAATAGCTGTGGTTGTTCCTTATGGCTTTCTATGTTCTACACCCTAAAAGTATAAAACTTATATTTGATTTGTAATTATTTTCATTTGTGAAATGAAATAATATCACTTAAGTCAGGATCCAATCTGGAATTTTCTAGGGCTACCTACAGAAGTTCCAGTTTTGTAATTTTATTTCTTCTTTTTGGTGTAATTGATGGCAATTATGCAATTTTGCTTGAGAGTATCACTTTTGAGGTGTTTAACATCATAAGCAATAACAAGGTATCTTAGAAACACAACTACAAGTTGCTTTACTTGCAATTAAAAATTGAGGAGTGCAGTTATGTACTCTCTGTTGAATAGAAGTCCTTGCTCAATAAGTGCTACTTGAAAAATGACTTTTTCTACTGTTAGTAAATTACTGTAGTCATTTATTTATTCTGGAAAATATCTTCTCAATGGGCAGTGATATAACAACTGATAGCACAGTTTTCTCTCTGCAAAGAACTTTGGGAACTGGTAAAATTAAATTAGAATTCAATCTCTGTTTTCAAATAGAAATATGGAAATGGTCACGTACACTGGATCTGTTCGCTGAGGTAGATTATTAGAAACGGAAGCAAGGGATTATCAAAATCTTTTCCATTGGTGCTGTTGTAAAATCCATAATATGCTACCCTGGAAAATACAGGAAAATGTAAAAGAAAACATTCTGTTTTCTCAGTTTCAGAACAAATAGGAAGTTCATATTTGTCCAAAGCAAGATCAATGCACTGGGGAAAACGCTGCAGAGCCGGGCTGAAGTGTCACTCTTTGGAATCAGAGATCTTAGTGTTCTTGTTATGGCTGTGAGGGAGAAAAACCACTACATGCTTCTGCTTTGCTTTTGGATGGAAAGGTATTTCATAAGCTATTCCCTGGATCTGAAATTTATCTTGCCTTGCATGTGAAGGGTTAGGAGAAGATCTATGAAGACAAAAACAGACACAAAATACTAAAAGGCTCAAATTGTACCAGGTGGAAGAATGAGAGAAGTGCTGATTATGGTGTCAGTTGTCAAGATTTTTGAAGTAACTAGCCATGACAGCTTGGTTGCAGCTTATCTTACAGCAGTGCACTGTAGCGAGTCCACCAAAAATACTGGAAGGATGGAAACAATTTGTTCAAATGAGAAATGTGAGAATGGAGAACACCAAATATGTTTCTTAAAATACTTTGGTCATGCCCTAATAGTGACATGCTTTTTTACTTCTAAAACAGTAATGCATTCCATCTTCATCACATAACTCCACTTCAGCTTTTCTTATACACCTTGGTCACTTCTTTGTAATGTGAATCAACAAGGTTTTGTCAGAAGGGCTTGGTCATCACAAGTCCCTCCATTCACTAGTGAACAGATTTTGCTTATGCTTCCTGAGGTGCTTGTTCATCTTGCTGCATGTAGACTTTTCATGTTGATTCAAAATGCTGTACAGAATATCCACGATGTTACTTGCAGTGCATGAATGCTTTTTTGCTTGCTCAGTATTCATATACTGTGGGTGAGAATGTACCCAGAAAGGTTGGCAGAGGAGACAGGAGAGACTGTAAAGCAAATTGCCAGAAGGCATATTTTTGATCTCCTGTGCACTTTCTTTGTTTTCATTCTCTATTAAACAAATAAACAAAACGTAATACCCATACTCCACGTTAAGACTTTGCACTGTGTCATTTTAGGGCACAAGGAAAAAGTTTGGATTTCCTGATTAACTGAATTCTTAAAACATTGACCATGGTTTACCATTTGTACATCTTAATCAAGTATGAAAACAGGAAAAGAAAAATAGAAGTTTAAAAAAAATACGGTCAAAACAAATATGTTACTATAGGCTGAAAAAAGAAGTAAAAATGTGTTGCAGTCAAAGGATTTTTCATGATAGGTTTGTTTTCAGCAATTTTAAAGTAAAATATCTGAGGATTTTTTATTTCTTTCTTTTCTTTACATGAAATTTAGTAATGAATTAGTGATTTTAGTGATTTATCGTTTGACAGCAATGTGAAATGAAGTGTATCCAAAATAAAATACAGACAGTAATGAAAAGGTGTAGTTTGCTGGATTGTAATTACCTTTAATTAAGATTAAAAATGGGGCGTACTTTTAAATCTTATCATTTCATTCACTCTTATCTGTAAACATGGACTCTGCTAGATACCTGGCAGTCCTTCCAGTTTGTTAATTTAATTATTACACTTCTGCAATGCTTCTCAGTAGTGAAAGACAATTATTTTACCAAGCTAGAATAATTCTGTTGATCTCAGAGGAGCTATTGTATTATATAATCAATGCCAGCATAATTGAAGTAAGAGTTTCTTTTGAAAGTCTCTGGAAACCATTCCTGCTGTACATACTATAAAGGGACACGACTGCTTACAATTTCATAGGAACCAAATTTGTAAAGATTTTTTTTTCATATTTTGCTCTTCTATTTGTATGATCCTACAGCTGAAAATCTATGTTTTCTAAAGTTAGGTGCACCCTTTCCTGTAATAAGTAAGAAAACTCACAGAGATTCAAAGTATATGAAATTACACCATAATTGATTCAAAAATGGAATTTTTGCAGCATTAAAATATACTGAGTGCTAAAGTGCCATGGATATATTGTGTCCAAAACCCATATTGCCTCATACCTTTTTTGACTGCTCTTGTTATTTTTTCTTCTTCACCTAAAAGAGTATTTCATACCAGTTTCATTATTTCATTTACAGTTATCCATCTAATTTCATTCTTCATCTGTTAGTCAAGCAAACCTCTGTATTAGCTCGAGTGCTATCATTTTCTAGACATTCATTTTCAAGATTACCATTTATTAGTCCCAGTGTTCCTTATCTTCCCTCCTGTTCCCTTGCGTGTGTTTTGCCATCTATCCGCAGAGCAATTTTGTTCTGTACTTTTAGTTCCTTACCATAAATTTTCTGATGCACGTGAATAATTTACTAAATTGTCACCTGCGGGTATAAACTCTTAAGTCCATTTACACATCTCAGTTAACACAGCTTCTTGTCCCACTGTGCACAATCTCTCTTCTAGTCTTGCAGTTTCTTGATGTCCTTTTCAGCCTGTAGAACCCCAAGTATAGCAATAATATTATAAAAAGATAATTGTTTCATGTGATGAAGCGTTGAAAGATTTTCTACCATGATTTGTAAGAAAGGGAAGGAATATTTCCTGTGTTTCAGTGTTCACTTAATATGGAGCTGAAGTGTTCCTTTAAGGAACTGCCAACAAATACCTTCAGATGTGTGCTACTAATTTGTGAAGTTTTCCAAACCTGAGCTCTTCAGCGCTGTGCTCCAAGTCTTGTTCTTGATCTTTTATTTTTCCATCAGGAAGGCAAGATTTATGAAGAGGACAAGTAGTTTTGTCAGCTAGGAAGAAAAGCTGTGTTTCAGGTACACAAGCCCAGCTTATATGATCATGTTTTATAAAAAGATAATACTGCTTCTCCCAAATCCTGACCTGCCTACATCCTTAGATCCTCACAGCTATAACGGCACTATGATTTTTTATGTTAGTGATGTTAATCAGGCATAGAGAAAAAATTAAAGCGAAGATGCTTATTATTGTAATTACCAGATTCTGTTTTCAACTGTGAGAATTTAAAACATTACCCAAGAGAGCTAAATAATAAAGAATATACTAACAGTGAATGGTATTAGTTATGTAACGTCCCTGTAAGACTAGTCTTTGTCCTGGGGAGACTTAAATTTACATTTCTATAGTTTTTTAAAGCATTATATTAAAAATACTCTATCAAAAAATTCTGCAACTCTAGGAAGATTCTGCTACGTTTTTGAACTTGCATACTGTATCTTAGCTTCATAGAAGCAGTGTAGTGTAAGTAGGAGATTTTTTTTTTCTGTAAGCAGGCTTGAGTGGTAAGAAAGGCTGTGATAAGAAGAAAGTCTTAACAGCAATTCCAAGCCAATCAAGCTGCTCTATTATCATCGGCTGTCAGTATTTCTCACGTATACTGGTGTAGTGGCTGGAAAAAAAATCAGAAAGGAAACATTTAATCAGTTCCAAAATTAACTGTAAAGGAGATGAGGAAATGTACATGAATGATCTCTTTAAGTTTCTTCGGGTATCTTTTCCAGGTTTTCTATAGAGAAGGCTACGTAGAAGCGAGGGTCTTATGGGAGAAGTAAGGTTTCTCAATTAGACAGTCTGACAGAAGGAAAATAGACAGCAAGAGTGTACATATGTTCAAGTTTTATATTAGTAGTGCAGTGTACTTCATTTCTTTGCTATAGTCACATGGCTAAATGTGCTATTATTAGCCAGAAAATGGAAGACAAGCAGAGAGAGAGAAAATTTGCAGAAGATGCATCATCATTTTGTCTACTTAAATTCAGAAGGCTGTGAGATGCTCTAGCAAGGCTGACTTACAGTGAGTTGAGTGGCATGATTGCAATAGAAATTCATTGGGATAGCTGTAAGGCAAGACATCCACAATAGTTATTAGAAATGATTCTAACTCCTGAAAATACAACCACTCAAACTAAATATGATTGAATCACAGAAGCAATCAGACTAGTATCAGAAATTGGTACTAATACATAAAACTAGCTAGCTAATGTAACTCTGCTACTAGCTGAAGTCATCTTATTGAAGGTTCACATATTGGTTTCTGTTCACATATTGGTCTCTGTGAGCCAATCTCCATTTCTAAAAAAATAAGAAAAAAACTTTAAAAAAACAGCAACCTGGTATAATGCTTTTAGGCAAACTACTAATGATGGATAATGAGGAATGCTAAAAGAAATTAAAATTGAGACCACAGTACTGATAATGTTCAATTTATTTCAATAAAGTTATCTCATTTTTATTGCCAAAAGAAGCAACAGCTGTAGTGTGTTAGTTGACTGTAACTCACTTAAAAAAAATTAACATAGTAAAAAAGGTAGGGACTTTAGAAAGACAATGGTATGAAGTTACAACAAATGTATAAATTTTTTGAAATGATGAGCAGATTTAATTCATGTGGAGATCCATACAACTGGTTAATTGCTTTGGAAAGAATCTGAAATCATCTGTGATTCTGTGTAGATGGAAAAGTAGGTTTTAACTGCTTCAGCACAGTAGCTTATTTGTTATCACAGTTGCCCAGGAGGCAAATTGTGCTTAATTTTAACTAAAGTGTCTGTGTGTAATTCACCCCAGTGCTCTAACCACTGCTGTAGAGAAACTGGACCATTGGGAACTCAGTGCAGGATTCCTGCACGCAGAAAGAATCATGCCACTCAACTCACTGTCTGTGGCTTTGTGTCCAATTGGATAAGCAGAAGCATCCTTGTTCTCTGGATGTTTCTGGAGTTCTGTTGGTAATGTGGATTAAAAACGTATATCCACACATTGATGGCACACCATGTTGTGGAAGTGTGTACTTCTGAGTGCCTGGCTTTTGACTTCCTGGCTACAGTGAATAGTCTGGTGTCGCTCAGATGTTTGTCAAACTCGAATTAACATGTAGTCGGGGATGGTTTAACTTGTTCTCAGAAAAACTTCCTTGGATGAAGACTCTCTAAGCTCCAGAAACAATCTTTTTTTTTATTTATTTATTTTTAAAGCAATTTTAATCTTATATGGTGTCTGTATGAAGTAGATGTATTTCAATAATTCCTTGATGGAAAATCTTTGAGTTGATCACTCTGTCTCATTGTTCCCCCAATGTAAATTATTTTTCATCTGAAATTTCTGGAATACAAGCAAAGAAAGTGTCTCTGATTTGAGTGGTTGTTCGTTGTCCAAGATCTGATTATTACAAACCTCCCATCAATCAGACCTGCAGGCAAGAAAGTGTGATATTTTCAGAAGATAACAAATCTTTTACAGATGGTGTGTGTACTTAGTATTACAGCTCTGGATTAATCTTGACATATCATCATCCTGTAAAGATACATCCTGAAATGTAAGTCTGAAAAACAAACTAAAAATGATAACGGAAATGGCTAGAGATGTGGGAATATTCCCTCAAAACAGAATGAAACTACTGGAGCAGTGCATTTTTCAGTAAGTAGAAACCTCTCAAATGATGGAAAGATACAGGAAAGATATTTTAGTAAGACAGAACCTTCAGACTGCTCTGGGGAAGAAAGAAAGATGAAGTCTTCCAGAAAATGACATTTCAACAAAATCAGGTGTTGTCAAAGTCTAAAAAAACCACACAGTTAAGAAAGACATCAAAAATTACAAGGCTTTCTTTGTTTAAAAGGAAAATACATTCTTTTAAAATAATCTTTTTATTACCCTAAATTGTCTAAACGAATGTTCTAATCAGTTAAACAAACTGACATCCGTGTTTGAGTACTAGGGAGACAGCAGTGTGCCTCTTTGTGCTTTTGGTTTATTTCACAGAGCACAGATCAATAACAAGGAGACCAAAATAACCATTGAAATGAACCTAATTGAATTATAACAAAATGTTATTACGTGTTAAAGCATTATGGGAAAGTAGACATTACATGCAAATATAAGCTGATGTTTTAGTTACTGTTGTTTTTCCCCTTGTCTTTGAAGAATAACTAGTTATTTAATACTAATAATCTATCATTAGACTTTTTATAGCCAGCAGTGCAGAGGGATGAGACCTCAACTTTGCTAGCAGCTTTCACTGGTGATTGGTGGCATAAGGCTAGTTCTTAATTCAGCAAACACAAGTTCTGTTCTAAAAATCAGTATGCAGAGTTGCAAAGACAATGTTCTGTGTGTCTGTCTCATCCTGTTTTTCTGTTGTTTCCCCTCCGTTGCCCTAGATTATTGCCTGATCTGCTTCTGTTTTCAGCTCTCAGCAAGATCAGCCAGTGCTCTTTTCTTTGACTTCCCTAAATGCCTTTGATAGAGCTATATATGTACACAATTTAAGTTGTCATAATGAGCCTCTGCATCATCATCTGCATAATACTGGGCATGGGGAGCCATTGCAGAAGGAAGCTCGCTTGCTCGATAGCTTGGAAACAGATCATGATACCAATTGCCTTGCCTGCTGCACATTGCATTTAGTGTAAGATTCACAGAAGAATGGAAACAAGGACTAGAAGTTCAGTTTCTGGCATAATTGGTTTAATTAGGAGAATGAGACAAGCTGGTAAACATGCCCAGTTTTCCTTTGGGGGCAGATGAAATTTGCTGCCTCTATGGGAAGATTAAATATGCTCTATAAAAACAGCTTGTCATAGAGGAATGTAGGTGACCTCAACAGACTACAAGCAAAAAGCAGTCTTCAAAGGTTTATCACTTCGCAGATTTAAATAGGCTTTGTTAGCTCAGAAGGATCTATCACTTCATACAAATTAAATCTCCTGACAGATTTGAGTATTCTGGTTCAAAACAAAGGGTCATTAATACCTCTCCATAAAATGGTTGTAAGAACTTTATAGTATTGACAGAATAATAATATATTCTTCTTGGTTTTCAGCAATACTTGAATGGTTCTAATTGAAAACTTAAGGAAAAAAAAATCTTTTAATGGACCTCCAGCATGGAAAATCCTATCCTGAATAGCGGAGGTTATAAAAGCTGGATTTTACAATTAGGAAATAGGTGTTACTGAACGTACTGTGTATAATAATCCTAAGGAGAAAGTGATTTAGGTATCAAACAGGGAAAAAATATTTCAGATGACCTGCTTTTTGTTGAGGCTAATCAAACAAATTAGAACAATTTACAAGCTAATTATAGTCCCTTTGCAGCAGCGGATGATACTGCAGTGGAGCTTCAGATAATTTTTCTCATTGGTTTGGAGCAAAGTATTTAAAAGAGACAGTGAGAAACCTAGATTAATGACTTCAGGTAATCGTTTACATGCTGCTTGCTGGGCTTGAAGAGTAAAAAAGCTATCAACCAGACATGCATGTGGACATAGTTTTGGACACCGTTCAAACAAATATTTGGATCAGTATAGACTCCTTTATAGATGTAGGAGTGAAATACATTCATTGACAGGTGCTACGCTGAATCGATTTTGGGCTACCTTTCTGGAAACTGCCATGGGATATTTAAAGCATCTTTAGCCAAGAGTGCTTCATAGCCATCTAAATGATTTTTTTTCTTTTCCCGTCTTTTTCTCTAAGTGTCATTAACGAAAAAAAACAGCATTTGCACTGTAAACTCTATGGACAAATATAGACTTTCTGTTGTAGAGGACTTTACGCAGTGACCCTTTTGGGACCTGCTAGTGCTCATTATAGCTATCCTTCTATTCATGCAATTTGACTTATTGAGAAAAGCTATCACATATAAATCAAATATATTATAGTCATTTCTCTTAAAATACAACATTATAAATTGTGCATGATACTAACTGGCATTTGACCTTTATTATATGTATTACTTTCTGAAATGATTTGGAGTGAGTACTGTTTCTAAATGAAATGTTTTGAGTCATCATCCTTCTGAATTACATTTGAGTTTGCTGGCCAAATGACTGAAGATAGATGACGTTGAAGTAGTTTTCATATGGCCTTGCCTGTTGACCTATTTGAGACCCTCAAGGAGCTTAGGCCCATTGTAGAAATACTTTATGCAGCATTCATTTCAAGAACATGGATTAGAGAGCTCTTTTCAGGACAGTAGGGTGCCTTAACACCTGCAGCAAATGTGTCATCCCTTTTGACATGGTTGTATAGCTGTGTTATGAAGTCTAAGCCTTTGTGTTTATTTTCTGTTTTTGTTTCTTATTTTGTAAATTGATGATTTGATGATTGAATTGTGGAGTATAAGCCAGTTAATTGAGAAAGAGAGAAATGTGAACTTAAACTCAGTGGCTTTGTTTGCTTTCTTTTTTTTTTTTTTTTTTTTTTTTTTTTTTAAACAGGTACTGGTGCAATTTAAACAGTGCCTGAGAAATCCCAGTGGCTCTGGGCAGCCTGGTCTTGTGGTTGGTAACCCTGCACATAGCATGGGCGTTGAAACTCAGTGACCATTGTGTTTCTTTTCAACCCAGGCCATTCTATGATTCTATGATATTTTAAAATGTCACTACTTTTTACCCTTTCCCATCCAATAAACATTAGGGCAATTTTTGTCTTAATACTGTCTCTGTTCATAATGGCAAATGCGCAGTTTGCTGTCAAAACATACTGGAGTGTTGGATATGAAACTCCTTCCTTATTCTTAGATTTAGCTCCATTGCTACTTTACAAAACCAAGATAGAATGTGGAAATGAAGGGCATTTTTTGTTGCTTACCAAGCAACAGTCAGAATTCAGTGAAAGATCTTTACACAAGATTTCAAGAAAACCAATGATCTGCCAATTAGAATGGTCTTTTCACTGCAAGGAATTTTCTTAATTTACTGTATTTTTGTCTATCTTCATTTGTGACTTAATCATGTAATTTATCGTGTCACATGTCAAAAGTGAACTAAAGGCTTTTTTTTTTTTTCCTGTTGTCTTACTAGTGTCTTGAATAGCAGTGTCATAAATAATATCACCTTTTCCAAAGCTAAACGATTTTCCTTACTCTGCAAAATTAAAATTAATTTAGGTGCTAGCAGTCTGAAGTGTGTGCTTGCTTGTGTGCAGTCATTATTTCCAGGTTTCCTTTGTGAGTTGAATAGTGCACTATTGTTTGAATAATCTGTTCTACCCCCATATGTGCAAATTTAACATACGGTTGAGCAGGAAAAAAAAAAAAAAAAAAAAAAAAAAAAAGAGGTATTTGGGAGCCGTTTTCCACTTTAGAAAGTTATTTTGGTCTTTTTGTCTTTATCAAATTAATTTTAATATGAAAGAGTAATGTCTTATCTCATGATTGAAATAGTGGATTAGCATTTAAAGAAAACTCATTCTGTTCACATTATCTGCATCTTCTTAATACTTTAGGATGATAATCCTATTTCTGATTATTAGATAAGTTTTAGTAACTATATTTTCTAAATTCCAGTTAACTCTTTTTGAATGTTTTGTTTTCTAATGGAACACAGTGGAATGAGTTAGTCCTTATCCTTTACATCTTCTGCTTGCATGTGCTTGCTATATCATTTGAAACGAACTACGATTGTGGAGGTGCCATTTACTTACCTGCTTTTTCTGAACTTGTTTTTTCATGTCTCTAAGTTTCAAGAGCTAGTTTTCTTGAGTGGATACTCAGCAAATGGGAACATTTTTTCCAGCAAGTCTTTGTAAAATGCTAGGTAAAGGTACTTAGACTGATATTCTTTTATTTTTCTCTTTTTTGGGGACCAACTGTGAAAGGAAGATGATTTTTCTGTGTGTGTGAGAACCAGTGAATTTTCCTAGTGTCTGCATTTGATTACCATTACGTACTTTCAGAATTTACAAGCTGGTCAAACTGTTTATAGCAAGTGTCAGATAAATTACTGTTCTAAAAAATAATAGAATTTGCTCATGTATTAAAGCATTATTTCTAATCATGACTTTACATATAGATTTAGCCCCTTTGGATGTACAGATTCTATTTTAGGAATTCATCTTCCTATCAAATTTGCTTGTCTTTTTGTTAGTTTATAATTAGAAAATCAAGATTTTGCAAAGTTTTGTGAATCATCAGAATCAATATGAAATGTGACATGTAATAACAAACACTGATAGGTGATTTTTCTGCTGAATATGGACAATTTCCATTGTGCCAGTTTGTATGCTCTTTGAATGTGACTTTGGCATTATATTGTCCTGCTTTCTAATTTGCACCTGTTTGTATTCATCCATCTGGCTAAGGGTAAGATGCTGAAATCTATGCTTCTGCCAAATATAACCAGTGTTTAACACATGTTTATGCTCATATATAGATATCTGCTTAGTCATGTTTTTCTACCATATGCCTTGCTTTTCAATTTGAAATGACTTTACTGCTTTAAAAAAAAAAATAATAATGGACTAATAGCTTTTTGGTTCTCACTTATCTTTTAATGTGTGCGTATTCAACAAATTAGCTATTTCTCTCTATTTTTTGGTCTATAAACACAATTCTTTTAGCTACAGGTAGTGTATAATTAGTGACTCAAGTGAGTAACACTTTTAAGACATAAATAAAGTTCATAGTATTTACTGAGTGTTTCTGCATAGGAGAAGAGAAATTCTAGGAAGGGCAACTTAAGGGCTTTGAGGTGGCAAGGTCTGTAGCTTCTACGGGGCTGGGAGGACAGGAGCACTCTTTTTCTCCACTTCGTCTCTTCTCTGTTACTCAAATCCATTTGTCCATCATTTAGGTATATAAAATCTACCTGCCTCCTTCAGTTTATTTTTACACTACCCATTACATAATAGTAGTTTAATATTCCTCCCCAGAAATGGAGTTTATTCTGCTGCCTTGCTGTAGTGAATGATGGGGAGGAGAAGGAAGCAGAGAGACCGAGACTGACTCTGCCTCTGCCTCTGCAGAGCGACTTGGTTGGAATAATCACTTAGCTAATGGATCAACGTGATTATCTTGTCCACTTTGTTGAGCAGGTATTTTCAAAAGAAGAGACTCAATTACAAGCTTAAAGGTGACTGACTCTAGATGTATGCAGAACTGCACCATTTCTAATGATCAAGTGCTTCTTTCTGCCTCTAATTATGAATATGTTTTTGCTGTAAAACTGTCTGTGTTTGGCATGCTTCTGAGCAGATTTGTTCATGAGATTAATGTGAACAGATGGCAAGGTGAGCATCACAGCAGTGCCTAAAATATGGACCATGGTTTGAAGGTCTGTGTTGTTCCAGCAAAGGACAGTACTGGTGTGTGTAACTGTGCTACAAAGCACAATGGTATGCAGATTTCTGTACAGAAGGAAAAGTCCTGTTCTTTGCATCAAGGTATGGACCTTTCACAGGTCTGTAAACTACCTCTGAGAGGCCTCCTGAGTTATCAGTACCAGTTAGCTGCTAGCACAAACAGTTGCATCAGATAATCAGTGCTGATTCTGCTTATTGTTGTCTTTTCTTGTGTATTATGATTTGTATATGCAAAAAAAAAAAAAAAAAAAAAAGTATTATCTTTCTTTTTTAAAAGCTTTCATAAAATTATTTTCCCACAAATGTATTTGAAAATCACTACCGAGAACTCGAATTTCAGCCTGACGAGATTCTTTCAAATGTATCTTGCAAATGAAAGTCCGTATGGAGGAGACTCCATCCTTGTCCTGCTCTTTCGTTCAAGTTGCATGAAGGGAAAGAGACCTGAGAGGAATTGTTCAGGTTTAGATTATTGACAAACTGAACTGACTGGGAGGTCTATAATGAAGTGAAAGACCTGCGGTAAATTTATAACAAAGATCTAATGGAAGCTAAAGGAAAGTTTTAGGAATAGGATTTTTTTGCTGTCTAAAAAAAAACCCACAGAGACTATATATTTTGCAAATGGTATTGTGCCTAATACATTTGTATGTAAAATCTGGAGTGTACAAGGGACCCTAAAATTACATGAGATTTGGCAGTACTGGAAACGCAGTTGTAAGTCAGGTGTTATTACAGAATCGTAGGGATTGGAGGGACCTCTGGAGATCATTGAGTCCAATCCCCTGCTAAAGGAGATTCCCTGCTGTAAGCTGCACAGGAAAGAATCCACATAGGTTTTGAGTATCTTCAGAGGAGGAGACTCACAACTCCTAGGCAGCCTGTGCCAGTGCTCTGTCATCCTCACAGGAGTAAAGGAGTTTCTTTTCATGGTCATATGGAACTTCCTATGTTCCAGTTTGTGCCTGTTGCCCCTTGTTCTGTTTCTGGACACCACGAAAAAGTTTGTGCTCAATTTGAGATTATTCAATATCATGGTAAAGAGCTTCTTGGCCATCATTTACTGTGAATTTGTTTTTTTTTTGTGAAGTTATCTAACTCATGACATGACAGTCTTAGACTACAAATCTTATTTCTTCAAAATGAAGTTTACTAGTGGACAAGTTTATTCATTAGAATTGCATCTTTCAGAAAATTGACATGATGTGTGAATCTTTATTTGTGAAACAGTTTATACCAAAAACCATAAGTGGTTCTGGAAAAAACGAGATGATTTGAAAAAGAAACATTTAGATTTTGTGTCAAAACAATTTAGCTAAATTTACTTTAAATTAGTGTAAAAACAAGTGCAAATTAAACCCATCAGCCAGTCTCCACTTTCCTGCACTCCCCAAATTACTTTGCCCTGCTAGATGCCAGACATAAGCATTCATGCTGATTTCTTCATTATGCTATTTACTATCTGAAGAAAAGAAATAATTGTAGAAACCGTATTTCTAATTGTGAATAGTATGAGCTTGACATTGCTGTAGATTTTTCTCTGTTAATATGGATTGGAAACAAAAAGATCTATTCTGAAGCTTTCTGTCTTGCCAGACAGTTTCAAATTAGACCAGAATTTCTTATTCTCTGATGGCTATGTTCCTGGAATATTCAATATGTCAAGCATATAAAGTTAGCAATACAAACCTAAAATATTTTGGTGTGTCACATTTGATTCTCAGAATTAAGGGATGCATTGTGTCAATGTGATTAATGACTAATTAGGCAATCCTGTAGGTGAGCAGAGTACAATTATAGTTCCGTACTGACAGGGACTTTTAGCACTACATATGTTAGTTTTTAAGAAACGGCAATTTAAGTTTCTCATTAGGCATACTGTGCTGTAGCCTAGAAATATTCATGTCCTTTTTCCAGCTTGTTGAATGTTCCATAGCATTTGAAGCAACTAAACTGTGAAGGGGTGTAAGAAAATTGAACTAGAGAATAGCACATCATGTATTAACTCAGAGAATCTGAACTGATCAAAGAAGATTTTACCATAAGTGCATAACACAAGTAATCAGTCATCGCTACAAGTCACGATATATTGTTGACTGCAGAAGACATCAGTAAATGTGACATAAAGCACTGCATAATTGTTAGATAATCTTGAAGGCCTTTTCAGTATTAAATAAGAAAAGAAATTGTTCTCCAACAACAGAATTTTCCATAATTTGCTTGCTGAACTGAATGCATTTCTTACATAAAATGCATTTTGTTGCTTTCTGAAAGCACTGTCATCTCAGCAGAACAAGGATATGAGGACCGAAACTTTACTTTCTAGAGGATATTTAGTAGTACTCTTTTCCTTTGGAAACAAACAAACAAACAAAAAATAGTTGTGATCTTGACAGCTCTCACATGCATTGTGAATTTCTGAAGCATCTCTGAGTTCCAGAGGAAAATTACAGGCAATACGCATTAGCTTCTCAAGCAGGAGTCATGGAATGGGGAGTACTGCATGCAGACTTTTTTCCATGGCTGCCAATGGACAAGGGAGAAGTTACAACTTCCAGTGTCAGTGTTATTTTGATGCTTATAATTTACCAAGTGCTTGGCAAATGTCTGCAGTAAGGCTTATTTCAAATTTATTTATGGCAGAGAAACTCTGTTGGTTGCTCCAAAAATAATGCCTTCTATTTATTTCCATGGAAACTAGAACAAACATGAAGAGCACAGAATGCTGTTTGATAGAGCAAATACAGCCACAAAATGCTGTATTTCACCATATTCACCACCATTAGTTATGCATTTTTGCCAGCGATGAGCAAGTGCCTGTATGCTATTCTTGTAAAAATCTACATGGTTGTCTGAAATGCGGTTTGTCTTGTCACTGCTGCTGAAATGCACCACCCACCACCTCACTGTGCTCATATTCACTGTTTGGTCTCCAGAAATGTTTCATAAGTATCAGTGAGTATCAATCTGCCATTTTTCTTCTGCGTAGAGGAATTCACTGACACACCTTTGCTCCATAAGCACTTCCTTGTCAGACAGCATTTCTCTGCTGCCATCTGTCTCATGGCAACAATATAATGGATTACTGGTGGGAAGGTTCAACCTCCACTGCCACACCACCAACATCTGCCTCTGATATTGTGAGTCAACATCATAAAATAGAAGGCATTACTGTCAGAGCAGCCCTTGTATATGGTCAGCTGTATTTTCTGACCTGGCGTAGTAATGTTTTTTACCAGCAATTCCTTTAATTCGTTTAAAGAGATTTTTTTGATTCTTCTGAGGATTGCTAAGATACTTAAATACAAGCATGTTTTCCATACTGGAATGAGGGTGAAATAAACTGGAAGAGTGCCAGATCTATTTCTCATGTGCTTCAAGTTTAGAATGTTAGTACAAATGAAGACTGATTTTAACCCTTGGTTCTGTGTTTTTAGGAGATGACAAAGCTACAAATGGTAGTATGAAGGGACTTAAAGGGCTTTGCATATTGGGGAGAAAGAGGTATCTTTAATATCTGTGAAACATTCATACTTTAAACAGTTATAGCTGTATGGTCTTTTTGGAATCATGCAAAAAGGAAAAAAAAATAACAAAACTATTTTTTTTCTTGGCTCTTAGAAAAAGTATTTATTTGTTCTAAAACTGTTCTTTGAATCTAGTGTCACCAAAGAGGTGTTCATAAAACATGTGCTGCAGTGTACATTGTCATCTTTAGATTCTGGGAATAAGCTATATTGGTGAGTTATTTCTGTTTGTTAATTGCAAAATAACAGCACTTTTGATTTGAAATGTTGTTAGTCACAATCTGACAGTTCTCAGGGGGGTGGTAGATAACATTCTGTGTCCTGAAAAGGGATTAGAAAATACTGCGTTGGGAATTATTATTTTAGTGTAAATGAGTCCAAATGCAACCTATTTGGAAAGAAATATGAAGATAATGCTTTTGGAAGCAAACTCTTCATCACGGCAGCGTTTCAACTCACAAAGTCAATGTTTTTAACATTTTCTAAAGGAAACATTTTGTGAATTACTGTTTCTAAGAAAGGGCACCTATTTAAGAGACAGGAGGACCTCCATTAAACCAGAAGGAAACTAGGCTGTTGGCACTTAGCATCAAGTAGATTGAAATGAAGTTTTGAAACAGTGGAGCTATAAGAAAACTAACAGGTACAGAACAGAATGTGGTTCAGTGTGACATTCCTACAGCTGAAGATATCAGAATTCTCTATCCTAGGTGCAGTATGTCTCACAAGATGGAACTAAGCAAAAGGAAAATAAAGCAGGTTTTCCTTTATAGATGATGAAAAAAATGCATCAAACCACCAAGTAGACTAACTTTAAAAAAAAATTCTGAAAACAGAAGAAATAAGGAAAGTGCTAGACTTATAGGTCGATATGAATTTTGGTAGAATCAAATCTCTGTGCTTCTATAATAGTAGAAACTGAATCATACGGACAGGACAAATCAAACCATGCTGCTATTGGAATAGTAGTGTGTTACTGCAATGACCAGCTCCTGGAACACTGTCTGTAAACTGGGTTCTGTTGTTATACAGGTTTATAGGTGGGCTTCTGGAAAGCCTAGAAGCCCAGGATTGATTTGACCAAATGGAGGTTTCTTGATCTGAGATCATTGTTTAGACTTCTTTTATATTCAATGGATAGGAATGGGTACTCTCATCTCATTTTGAAGTAGAAATCTAAAATAATTCACACAAATTAGGTCCTAAAAGTGACCGTATTTTCTCTGTTCACTATAAAGAAAGAATAAATGGAGTAGCTGAGCTACAGACACCGTTGAAATACACAACATGAATCCTGCCTAAAGTGACAGTGAAAGTAGGCCACACCGACTTCAAAGTTCTTGAGCTGTCAGGAGAAACGACAAGGAAACGGTAGGCATGCAGATTCACTGGAAACAGAATTGAGTTTCTTTTTCTTGTCTTTTTTTTTTCTTTTTTGGTTTATGTAGAGGCCTTTTAGCAATTGAAGAATTTTTAAGAATTTAGAGTCTGTAGTAGTGAGTTCTGTTTTTCTTTTCAGTAAAAATCTTTGTAATCCTGTCTACAAAGCGAAGGGTAAACCAACTGTGTTCTGTCTTCAGATTTTCAAATGAGATTATCTGTTCAGTCTGTTGGGACGTGATGCATTTTACCAGTGGACAAATGCATTCATCTTCATTCTTTTAAAAACTCAAAGCATTTTTAAAGTGTTAGTTAGGAAAATGCAGGGAGAGGGTGCTTTGGTTAGCAGGAAAATAATCTTTAAAGAAATCAGTACACATGCATTTTGTTCTCACTGTACTCTTTCAGCTTTTTATGGAAATACATAAACCAGTATAAACAAAGACGTACTAAGTTTTTAATTCAAGAAGTAGTAGATCAACAGGGTGAAAAAGAGATATAAAACTTTAAAAAGTTGCCTTTTAGAATAGCTTTGGAATTGCTTCAGTAAAATCCCCAAAGAACTGGCTTTTGTTGGGCAACAGAATGTGAGTGTATTAAAATTCAACATTTCTGTGTAATTTTAAATCTGTGCTGCCTGAATTACTGTGTATCAAATCAGTTCGCTACAAACTATAGCAAAATGGGTGACTGTGCAAGTAAAAGCACTGGGTTATTTAAATCCACATTATCATATTTAGCGAGATGCTGTGAAAGTGGTGATGTGTAATTTCTACGTGATCTAAATCAGTCTGTTTTGTAGCATGACATACCTCTTTCATTAATGTTTACTTAAAAATAATTTAGTAGCTATTACAGCAAAGAAATTCCTTTTACTTTGTTCAGTGAAAAACACCACGTCTCAGTGGGTGTTTGTTTGAGGTATCAGGTCATGCTCGTGTAATCATGAGCAGAGGTTTTAAACCTTTATTTAGTCTCTGGAAACTTCTCTAAGGGCTTTAGACTTAATAGATTTAGGTCTCCATTAAGTTCACTTCTGCATCTATTACCTGAAAAAAACAACAAACAACAACAAAAACACTGACAGCATAGAATTTAGATTAATGAAATACCTGTTAAAAAAGAGGCAGAAATGTAGATAGACACGTGAATTTAGTCAGTACATCACTCAGTTCAGGTGGGTTAAGGAATGCTGCTCTATGGACTTGCCAACTAAAAATAATTACTTTAGAGTTAAAGAAAAAGAATGTAATGATTTATCACCTTCTGCAAAAGACTTTCATAGTCACTCTTCTGTCTCCTTTGTAAAGGTGAAGCTCTTTTTTTGAAGTGGTCCAACCTTTCTTTTCTCATCTGAACAGATTCGGTGCTATGTTTTACACGTTTAAATGTATTTGTGATTCATGGCACGTTTTTCTTGTGTACTCTGCTGCTTTTTGCACTTTATTTAGTTCCTTTTATTGAACATTTAAGTTTTGTGACTGGCAGTTTACATTTTCTTAGGCCTTTTTGAATGCTGATCTCCACTAGGTCTGTTCAAACGGTTTGGGGGGTTTATGTTTTCTATCCTGTTCTCATTCTTGATTACTTTCACAGTCTGTGAACTCTCTATCACATTTATGATGCAGGTCTTTCATTATTCTGATATGATGCTGAGCAGAAGAAAATATTTTGAATCAAAGCACTTCTCCTTGTATTTGGACTCAAAATCTTAAAATATAATTTTGAAATTCTTTATTAATGACAGTGCATTAAGATTATGCACAGACTTGTTCTTGAACGAACAAAGTTTGAAATATTGCACTGATTTTTCCATATAAAACCAGAGATTTACTGTACATTCAAAGTGTGCTTTACCATTTAAAGATGATTATTGTTTTTCCCCTTTGGAGATTTGAACTCTGAAATTTTTGGAGGAATAATCGTATGCCAGTCTAACAGTTATCTAACAGTATTTTTTTGACTTCAGGGACTCTTGATCAGTGTGTTAGGCAATTTCTCATTCTTAACTGGTTTTGTCTTTGATTTTTATTCTAGAAATGCAGTGCCTAATTGCAAATGAGTTCCATGAAAATGCTAAGTACCATATATCTCATTAGCTTTTTTTTTAAAAAAAAATATATAATTTAAATCACTGTTATCTTTCTGTTGCCTGTGCATTCATTTTCTTCTTCCTTTTTTTTTTTTTTTCTTCTTTTTTCTTTTTCATCATTACATACTTATTTTACCCTTTGAAATAAGCTCTGTGTGTTTATCTACTAATAAGCTACCATAATGCCTTGTAGGAAAATTAAAAAGAAAAATCTGTCTCACAGCTTTGCTGAAAGGATAAGTTTAGTGTTATTGTTAGAATTTGTTTCATTAATTACTATTTAAGTACCAAGTGCTGATGATTCAGAGGTTCTAGAGAAAAGCTAAATCAAGTAGATTATGCATTTTTTTCCCCTCAAAGCTTTAAGGGAAGTGACTAAGTTTTGCTCTTAGGCGTTGTCACAGCATCTTCTCACACTTTGGGATGTGTTTGCCAGAGATATTTCCTACATTTGTCCAAGAGCTGAAAAATATGCTCCTAATCAGAGGTTTCCTTAATGCAATATGGGTTCTGTCTGCTACATCTCCCTTTCATTCATCTCCTTCTGACATAAGCAGAGCAGCAGCAGTATTATGTGTTGTTTTGGGCCAGAAGTGCTGGAAGGAATATGTTTGAGGTAATTGCTGAGTTTCTCAGAGGAGTCATGATCAGAGCCATGGAGATGTTTTAGTGCTCAGAACACTCTACAGTCTCCTTGTTCTTTGACACCTTCTAGCTCCTCTGGTCTCCCTGTGGAAGACAATACAGGGCTGCAGTCTTGACCATAATTAAGTCATTTTGTAATACTGTAACTAATTTTGTCCATTCATGCACTCAACAGGACCTGAGAAGGGAAGAATTTTAAGGAAGAGATAGTTTTAAGAAACATAGACACATAGAATAACTTTAAGATTTTGTATATTTGTAGATAGTTTGAGCATACTTCTTTTACAAAAATATTGAAATCAGTTTATTTTTACTTCTCTTTGAGTGGAGAATGTACGCTCTGATTTGAAGAATCCACAGCCAATTTATAAAACACCAAATAAGATGACAAATCTTCATCGATACGGAACTAGCCAAATTGTAGATGAGCACAATAAGCAACCCATTTTGGTGGTTGCTACAAAATGTCAGTATGTTAGACTCATCAGATATCTGATCAGTAAGTTATTGTGTATTCTGACAGTCCTCCGTGAAGACAGATTTGTTTTACTTTGCATACAACAATAAGTTGTTTCTGTGGTGGTTGCTTCAGAGAATTTTGTCATCTGTGAAATAGCTCTTTCATGTAGTTTTTGCTATTTTTTTCCCTTCCTCCATCTGCATGGAAGAGACGATTAGTAAGAGTAGTTAAAAAAGAATATATATCAAGAAGAAAATCAAATGATTGAAAGTCTTTTATGTTGTGATTTCCAAAAAGAATATTTCATACTCTGCAGCTTAGTGTTGTAAGCCTTTTTAATCCTGAGCCTGAAAAGACATTAAAACCCCTCATCACAAAGTTCACCAGTGTACTTATTCAACAGTATCCTGCTTAATATTCTCTTACAACACAATTCAACACACATTTAATTCTAAGGTAATGAATATAAATGCAAAATATTGAGAAAAGAACTCAATCCTTCTGGGTCCTTTCCAACTGGGAATATTCTGTGATTCTATGATTGAGAAACAACAAACAAACAAACAACAACAAAACACCTCTTCTTAAGTATTTTGGCTTAAAAATACTTATTATTGATTTGAAATAGCAGTCTTACTTAGAAAGATAGCTTTATAGTTTAAGATCATTACAAAGAGATGGGAGATACAAATCTGGCAAGCAGGTATGTTCAGTCATGTATGTGTAAATGACTCCAGATCTGTTTATTACTGCTGTGCTTTGAATATCAAGAAATACTAATAAAATCTCTTTTGAGGGACTAAGAATATATGTATACATATGTATTACACACACACACATATATATATTTTATATAATGTTAAGTTAGGATCTCTGAAATATATGCAAATTTGTGTTTAACTAAAATGTTAACTGTGAATTTCTTTTACAATTTTCCGTCAGCTTATGTCAGCTGCATAAATACTTGTGCTACCAAACGAAACAGAACACTGGGATTAGGTCCAGAGACTTGTACTGTAGTCTCTTGGGACATCTGAGACACCAAGAAAAAAACAAATGAAAAGGACAAGGATTTAAGTGTGTTATAAATGCAGCCAAAGAGCAAAGAAACCTTGTCAGGAGTAAAAGTCAAGTGGAGTGAAAGGCTGTTGTATTAGATAAACATGGATGACAAGCAGAACAGAAGGACTCCAGGGGAAGAAAATAATGGGAAGAAGTGTGCATTCCTGAGGACGATACATGCAGAGCTCTGACAGAAGGGCATTTGGGAAGCCTTTTTACTTCTTTAATGTAGATCTTGGGTAAAAGGGTAAGGCAGCAGAAGAGGCCAAAATTGTCTTTGGAACAGTCATTACTTCAAAATGTAAATTTCATTGATGTTGGGGGAATGAAATAATATGTAGTCTCTTAGCAACTGAAGAAAAAAACATGCTAAATCAGTCATATTCTATAAAATGTTTTTAAAATCAAGCCCAAGGGAGTTCAGATCTTGCAAAGTTTAAGAACAAGTAAGATTGAATCATCGAGAAGACCTTGGTGATATATTAAAAATCAATACGTGTAATAGAAAAATTCAAAACAATATACATTAAGTTTCTAAACTGGCAAAAGTAACAGCAAAACAGTATGTAAGTTTGTTATTCTTTCTTTCAATATAGTTCTCTCACATCCTTGATTTCCACACATGTGACTGGAAGCATGCAACACTGTACATTAATATATTTTTAAACATCCAATATGCTCATTGTTAAATTCACTTTCTGTTATTGGTGTAGGCACGATCCTATTTTAGAATAGTATAGAAATCCCTAGTCAGATTTTAGACTTCTAATGGAGATCTGTAGCCAACATTGTTCATGGAAAAGGCGTAACTACACCAGGAATGTAGTGTTTGACATTGTAGTTTAACAGTGTGACATCACTAGCATTATGGCTAGAGAAATGGAAAGCAGTACCGCATGCACTTACAAGCTTAGTCAACTGAATGTCCTTAGCAGTATATACAAAGATATCAAATTTATCTTAGCAGATATACAGAGATGTCAAATTTACAGCTTCACAAAGAATATCAGCTAATTTTATTTTAAGAATGGATTAAGGTGTGGTCTGTTTTGGCAGAAATTACCCATGCTGAATCCATATTTTTTTTTCACTCTGTGACTGAGGAAGGATGAGATATGAATAAGAAATTGCGATAGTTTAGCCAATAAAACAAAAGTTGAAATATCTGTCAGCAGAGCAGTACTGCTAAAAGTTGCCAATTACAGTTGAGCCACACTCTCAAAAGCGAAAGTGGGTAAACCTTTTTTTCTTGTAAACACGGAATTGATAAATCATATACTAACCAATAAATGGAGTATATTTCTAGATCATTGCTTTCTATTTTGTTTAGGTTTATTGTTTTCTAGTTTGATGCTAAAGTGGCAGTCAAGAAGCCTTTACTGATCTCATTCTTTCAAAAGCATTACTGCTGGGCAGACTTATGCCGTCTAATAAAGCATATGGGCAAGTTAGGGATGGAAGCATGTTTATTTGTCTTGTATTTTCCCAAGCAAATTGGTCTCATAAACAACCTAATTGTGTTTGTTAAAAGAAAAAAAAAAAATCCATCCTTAATGTAGGGGCAATGTAAGATGAAATAAAGCATTGAGAGGGAAGGGTGAGAAGGAGAGTACAAGAGGACATGTAAGAAGGGCTGTTTGTAGCAGATCTTCAAAGAACTGTCATTTCTGATAGGAGTCTCTTAAGCATCTACATATTCAAAATTCACCAAGAGAAAGAGAAGTTCTGATCCCTTTGAAATTCATGCACTATTACTTAGAAGTTAAGAAATTCTAGTGCATAATATTTTCCTGATGAAGTTGAAAGATAATGTCTTTAGTTAGAGCATGGGTAGGGAGATAGCAGGACAAAAGCATATGTTCAGGGAAAGCAATTACCTAGCATTACTGGAAGTAAAATATTCCATCGTGTGTTTCATTAAGGGTCTTATTATTTTCTGCACATAATTGAGGCAATATTTCTGGTGTTTTTTTTTGTTTTTTTTTTCAATTGTAAAAATTATTTTCTTAGCCAATTCTTACATCTACTAAATGCTCTTCCTGCTTTTTGGAGATCATGACATTTGCAGTTACAGAAGTAGGGTGACAAATAATCCCATTTGAAACAGCTCTTCATTTTCTGTCATTGAGCTGGATATCACATACAGTGACACAGTCTCAAAATGCCTTTACTTACTTTTTATGAGACCAAAGAAGATAGCCTCTGAGAACACTTTTTTCCCCTCACATTTTCTCAAGTTTTAATTCTTCTTACAATAGGTCTGGTAAAGTAAGTTTACGTTAATATTCAAATTAAAGCATTCTGTTTCAATGCTGAGATGTCTGAAGAGATCTTTGGTTATGGAAGCTTCCACTCTGCTCATAAGACTGTCACCTTCAGAAGAAATTAATAATTTCCAAAATTCAGCTCACTTCATAAGGCTTTAAACATAAGCATGTAAAGAATGTATATGGAATCAGTCCAGCCTCCTGCTCGACAGTATACAGCACTGAAACATATATCTTTCCTTAGCATTCATGAAATGCCCAAAATATTCCAAAATTATCACTACTTTTTAATGTTCCTTTAATAGCTTAGTAATTGCAATTTACTGGAGCACTGCCTATCATAAATTGCTAATGTTTTTATTTTATTGTTAGATTTTATTTAATAAGATTTCATTTCTTCTGTGTTCATGTAATTTATATTCTGTAATTTAATTATATGACAACTTTCTTGCTTTTTCCTTGACCAAAAGTCATCCACTGTGTCTCACAATATTAAGTAGACATATATATTTAAACCAAAGGCAACTGTGCACACCATTGGCAAATGCATTGCTCAGTTTAAACTGTCCTGTCACATCTATTGATATTTTCCCTACAGCTAACATATATCCTGTATCAGTCTGTGATGTGTCTAGGAAATCCCATTTCACACATCACTTCTCACAGTATTTCATAATCACACAGTCAAAGTATTTTGCATAATTGGCGAAACAAGAAAGTATTAAGTCAAACCATCTTTCATAGTGTTACTTAAATTGATAGTTGGGTTCTTTGCTTCCTCACCTTTTCTGACATCAGTTACTCTGTTATTGCTTACTTTTACACTGCCTTAACCTTTGTGATGTCAGTGATTCCAGTTTAATTTATAAAGCAGATAGGCTGATAAATATAACAACATTAAAAATAAAGTTACAGATATACATTTCTCATTTTCAGGTCAATCTCAAGAGTCCTTTCTCTGCTTTGGATTGATTTAACTTTGGGAGTTATTTTCACACAGCTTTCCACTTTTATTGCTGTATCATTTTCACAAGAGCCTCCCCTCTCTTTTTCCAAGGTTCAATTATTATTGTATGTTTTTTAAAGTTGGAAGTTCTTAAAAGAAATGCCATACACCTTTTCCATTATACGACACATTTTGGAAGTTTTTTTTATGCTTGATTTTTCTGTTCTGCCTTTCAACAAGCAGACCTCATTATCAGGCATTTTGTATTTATTTTTTGTAAATCGTTCTGTTCTTCTGCTAATTTATCCAGTTTCAGATACAGATCTGTAAATGGTCCAGTCCTCTGTTTTGACCTTCCGCCTCTCTTCTATTTGAATGTTTTCTTTAACAGTTGCCTCTTCTGCTTGGAAATAAGTTTTTAATTATATTTCATGGTGTTTTTGTTGTTGTTGTTTTAAAAAGTATTTTTGAATACTACTTTTAGAGCAGCTCGTGTACATTGCTTCTCTTCCATTTTTGTTAGCTTTTAAGAGCTCAGATTTGAGAATTCGTTTAAGGCACATGCAGAATAATAGCTTTGCCTTTAATTGGTTAACAATGACTATTTTTCTCCCCCTCTTCTTTAGACCTGTTCTGTAGAACACATTAGTTACCATTTCTAAAAAAAAAATCACATTTTCCTAACCTTGGTTTCAAGGTTGCAGCACTGTCACTCAACCGGTGCCGTCCAGGCTATCCTTGAACGTTTTGGTTCACTGCTTAATGTGAGGGCATGTAACTGGGGAAATGCTCTTGTGAACTTAGGCATGGAGAAGATGTTAAAGATGAGGAGTAGAAATTAACTGCAAATGGTAATTGCTGGCTAAAATTCATTTTCAATTATTACATTTCAGTGAATGTATTTAATTTTCACTAAAATCTCCCAAAGTGATAAAATATTGATTAATATTTTCTTCTTACTGGATGCAGTGGGATGTCAGTGTTTTTACCATTGGAAAAAGTGAGCTTTTTTCAGAATGCCTTCAAATAGCTTATGTAATAATATTTAAATCAGATTAATTAGAAAAACATGTTCCTATAGAGATGCCAGATGCCCAGGACTGGGGTTCTCCCCAGCTGTCCCCTAGCTGCCTTGCTCACAGCTGGGATATGGGGGAATGAGCCCTGACTGATGGCTCTACTCTGAGGAGGCACTGGAGATCCCATGGGGAGTGGCCGTCCCACTCAGCATCCTGACTTTTCTTTTCCTTCTTAAAAGTTAATCCTAGGGAGTGTTTTCCTTATACAAAAAACAGTAATCTTGGTAGTTTTCTTAGCTTGATGGAATGTGCAATTTAGCCATGTAAAGTAAATGGGGAAACAGTAAAATGCTGAGATATGATATGATTTTTAAACCAATGACTACATATTAATAATCCGTATTAAGAAATGCATGTTCTACTAAGGTAACTTTTAGATGTGATTCAGAACCGTTCTGTTTCAGCTTCACTTCAGATAGTTCTCTGCTTCCAAGCAAGTGCTTTATCAATCATTTCTGTAAGTGAGCCTGTAGATTGGTGTGTAAATGAAGTGTTGTATCTGCTCTCTCCATTGTTTTGTTTTATACCCTGAACCAATCCTGGGAGAGGCAGATTCATTTGTTGTTTATTTGAAATGGAATGACTGTAATTCCACAAACAAATTGGGCCTCAGTTAGGTGCACTCTGTCATAAATAATCTCTGAGGAGATTGGATTTCTCTCCTTGCTGATGTACTTCAGCTGTGTGTTAAACTCATAGCTTCTTAAAGACACTGAGTTATTGCTCAGCTGAATGATCGCTGAACAGCAGGCACCTGTCCTTGTTCTCTTGTACTTGTAGCCGTTTCTATTTCCCTAAAGCATATTTAACAAGGTTTATGGTAAAAGAAACTACCAGTCCATTTTCTAGCATTTTTTTCAGTCTTAGTCCCAATTTTTTCTTATTCACCTCCATGATACACCACTCTTTCGGCACATATTTTCTCATGATCTGGAGAAAAAAGCCGTTTCATAGATTGGTTAAGGGCATTTTCCATGCTCAGGTGATCCCATACTCATATTTCACTTTCAGCAGTAGGCCACTTTGAAACGTACCAGCATGTCTTTATCAGCTGCAGGAAGTGTCTTTAGATTTTCATTTATAATGTTTACAGTTATCTATTTGGCTTTGTCACAGATGTTTACTCTCCAATGCAGTGCACCCTTTTCCTTTCCTTTCTCAAAAGCAAGATGAAACTCCTTCCTCCACTCTGTGACTGAGATGTGTCTGTGGTGCTGGCAGTACAATAGTGTAATCTCTGCCTTTTCCCAAGCTACCTTCTGCAGGTTGTTTAATGAATGAGTTGAGCAACATCTGCAAAAGTATGATAGTTCTGATCTACTGTTTCTTTGTACAACCAATCCCACTGCACAGTCTGAATTATGTTTTGCTTAGATGGGATTATGTAATTACCACAATGATATAAATTGAATAATTCCCACCATGTAGCAATCTTTGAATCTTGACATATAAGATGAGATTGTGCATATTTGATAAATGGCATGTTCAGACTTTGAGTGTTTTTGCATTTGATCTATTTCTCATCTGCCAGAAAAGCAATACATGGAAGGTTAGTGAGGAATAATGTAATGTCTCAGTCTTATGTAAAATACTAAAGTAGCAGGATAGCAGCGTCACTTATTGATGAATGAGCTGATTTTTAATATATATGGGGCTCATTTAGAAAACCAGTGATAAACAGTTTCTCTCTGTCTCAAATCCACCACTAAATCTGATCAGCTATGTGATGTGAAGCTGGAGAGATGCAAATGTGAACTTTTAATTTACAATACCAAATCTTTTCACTGCAGAGTAGTATTTACTAAAAAAGTAACCAAGAAAACCATTAGTGTTAATACAGTTGACAGAAACCGAGGATGAGTACCAGATGTAAAAGGCAGCGTGGCTGCTAGTACCATGAAGTGGTACTTTTCCCACATTACCCAGTTGTCACAGACATTACGTGTTAGGTGCAAATAGCTTATACTGTATTTCAGCAGCTCAGTTCTATTGTGTAACATATAGGAAAATGTGAACATGGGTACAAGAGTAAGCAAACACTACAGATTGTGTAATGTACTGTAAATGTGCTAAAAACCCAGTATTTTTCCTTCTTCTGTTGTACTGCACTCCCTATATCTCAGCTTATTTTTCTGATATAAACCACTCTACCAGCTGTGTCAGGTTGTGCATGGCTATGAATAAGTGGAGTTGGATGTAAGTGCATATACTTGTCAGAATGAATCCACTGGCTACTCATAGGCTGCAGTTAGATATTAGCAAAAGAACAAGTTGAAGGCAAAAAGAAGCAAGCCTCTGGTGGAGAAGCTTAACAGAAGGGATTTGAAGGATATACAGCCAATCTGTGGTGGATGAGAGGTAGAGGGTGACAACTGGGCATAACAAAATAGGTTAAAAATTAGGAAATTTTAGAGTAGCAATAAATTCATGTTTTGAAATAGTACCAAAAAAGGACTAACCGGAGGGATTCAAAGCTATGTGACTTAACACCCATGTTGCACAAAAATTAACACTGAGACTGAAAAGAATCGTGAGAGAACAGGTCAAAGCCAGCATGTGACCCTATTAATGGAAGAGAAATGGTGAGCTGCTGAATGGCAGTTCTTGCTCAAACACATATGGAAATAAAATGATAGAGACCAGAGAGATATTTTTGATAACTGACGATGGGATAAGCAAGAAGAAGGAAAAAGGCAAAAAGATTGCTCATGCTCTTCAAAGATTAGGAGACTAGTAGTAATAGAGATAGAAAAATGTGCAGAAAAGACTTGAAAGTGTGGATGAGAGAATCATCTGTTTAAGGTGACAGGGGCATGCCTAAGAAGAGGTATTAGCCACACATGGGAGATAAGTTGGTGTGACAGGTAGGTTTTGAGTCATCAGTAGATAGCTTTATAAGCTGAGTGGAAGAAAGTGTTCACAGCCACTGCAAAGTGGGAAGAGCAGGGGTCAAGGCCTAGGCTCTGCTTTATCATCATCATACCAGAGGAAAAAAAAATTGTAACAGAATACCAATAACTTTTTCTGTATTTATGGCTCCCTTACTAAAGCTTGTGCCTTCTAGTTTGAAGCATGAGAGGAAACTAGTGGGAATATTTTTTATCCAACTGTGTTTGCACGGTTATATTTCTTCTCTGATAGTGCAAAGAAAGGTTGTAAATAAAGTTTATTTCTTCCTAATTGAAGGAAAATGCCTTATAAAACTGTTCATGTTGCATCTTTGAAATGATTGATAGCTCTAAGAAATATGATTGAATTATTTCTCCTTGAAAAGTGGCCTTAAAGTAATGATGAGTTCCAATTAGGGTGTGTCAGTGTAATTGTCCTTTTTGCTCACAGTGTGGTGTTACATTTGAATAGAAAATATTGCATCTCAGGTAGAGGTTTTTAGAGGAATTGTGTAGTGGATTTTTCGTAGGGTAATAAAATGCATCACAGTACATATTATTAGTGAGGCAGGTATTTTCATAAAGAGGACTCTTTCAGTTGTAGTGAAAAAGAACACAGGGTAGTTTAAGAAAAAGCCACACTGAACTTTCTTAAAGAACTTGTTGTATTATCCATGTGGTACAAAATGTATTTTCTTTTTCATATGTCAATTATACATTAGAGACATTATTTTGATTTTATTAGTGTTAGTACCTTGTGAGATTGTTATTTGTAGTTATTTCTAATCATTCTATGTACTAAATAGAAAATTGTACTGAACATGATGTGCTCCTATTTTCCTCTCAGAATTCATGATTGTTCCATTGCTCACCAAAGGCAATGGCAATTACTTACCTTGTGCTGGAAACTGTGGGTACTAAATATACAGAAGTTATCAGACACATTTTCTTAGGTTCATAACTTTTGACTGCATGTGAATATATAAGTAAGGTCTTTTGTGTGGTTAGAGCGCTTTGGAGTAGTATGGCTTGAGGACCATAAGTTCTGAGTGTTGGTTTTCCTTTCTCTCATAATGGCACAATTAATCTCAGGAGACAACTAGTATTTTACTTCAGTTTCTTCATCTGTACAATATGGATAGTGACAGCTGGCTAAGGGCGACTTAATTTTAATAGGCATTTGATTCAGGTGATGTGAAAAGCTTGCCACCTTTTCTCAAATAGGTTAATGTTACTATATGTTATTCAAATTTCATGAGATTAAAAAAGAAAAAAGCTTGCTCTCTTCCCTTGCTGTGATATGGGATTCTCTTGTGGTTATCCTGTCTCACTTGGAAAGTACCATGAAACAGCTGACAGAAAGGAAGGAAGAATTGGAATCACTTCTTTCAGTTTTACCTATTTAACAAGAGAGGAAAGGAGACTGCTTTATGAATCAAACCATAAAATGTTATTTAATGTATTCTCAGCAAAGCTCCTAAAATTCTTTCATTGGTGCTCATTGTGCCTTTGCTGTGAGAATATGATATTTTTCCCTCAACTTACCTGAATGTCTTGAAAGAATTTGCTGAGCTAAACCTCTCTTGAGCAGAGGAAGTAGCTTAAGCAATTATGCTTTATTTAATCTAACAACATTTATTCTTCCACAGCTGAACAAGATTATTCTTCCTGCTTTTTTTTTTTTTTTTTTTTTTTTTACCTCTGTCATGTAAAACTAGTATAATGTCACTACTGTCCTGTAAAGAAAGAGGGCTTTCTGATCTAATATCTTTATCTTTGTGTTTATATGTGTGTTTCTGTTCAGCATGAGATTTTTGTTTGTTTGTTTGTTTTTAATCTCTCTCTTAACACCAAGTAATGCTGCATTTGTGAATGTGTAGATACAGTGAAATATTCTACAAATTTAAACTTGCAAATAGGTGAGATGTACAGTGCGAATGTCAAGCAAAATGGATAAATGCATAATTTAATTATGAAGATTTTGAGTGATTTCCTCTGAAACATATTTCCAGTACAGTATGGAGTATAACTTGTATGCTGGTTGGCCTCCCTAACTTCTGCTGTATAGTTTTTTTTTTACCACTTAAGATTTAAAAATCACTTAATCACTTAATCACTTAAGATTTAAAAATCTTTTCAGGATCCCCACCATTTTAGTTTTTTGTTTTTTTCCCAGGCTTCTCAACTCCTCAGGGAGTTCAAATAGACAGTAAATTAATAGATGAAAGCTTCACGTTGTGTAGATATATTTTATTATAGAGATTCAGGTTTCTAATACATTTATAAGAATATGAAGAATATGAAGGGTGGAGACCCGTGATCCTTTAAGCAATAATGTTATTTTAATGGAACGGATTTTTTCTTCCCAATGCTGTTGACTGAAGAAATATGGCAATAGTAGTAATAATTTTGGTGGCATCTCAATGAATATGTGATAGTGCATAGGTTTATGTTGACATTAGTGGCATCCACATATTATTTATTGCCATAAATATATTCTTATGTTGTAATGTAGTTCATTACATTATATTTTAGGTATGTTTATGTTATTCTTTATATGTGATCTGCCTCCTTTGCCATAGTACAAACTGAAGCCTAGATTTTTGGAACTGTGTAATAGCCACAGTGAGGCCACACTTACGGAAACCACATCATCCATCTCATTTCCTAGATGTGGTTAAAAAACAGTCTTGGGTAATTCCTCGTGAGAAATCAATGTTATGAATACTTCCAGATGTTGTAGTACCCAGCATTTGTAATGCACTGAATGTTGCTTATTGGCTAAGCTGGACTGCAGTGCTGAACTTGCTTTTGCTGTTAGGTATCCTTGGGATATAACACAGACCTGTCACTGCAATCATGGCATATTTTATGAGGTGCAGCAAGTGAGAATTTCTGCAAGCAGGTATTTGCGTAGGAGTGTATCTTGTTAGTAAGTCTTTGAATTTGAAACCACTGAAAGCCTGTCGTGCCTCTTTCTGAATTAGCCACCTAACATGTTTAACATTATTCAAATGCACTAGGAGCCCATTGCTTGATTCCCTTGGACACTGTGAAACTGTCTGCCGGGTCATAATCATTAAACTTCTACGAGCACAGTAGAAATTGAGCAATGAGGCACCTCAAGGCGTGTTGACCATTGCTTGTTTCCATGAAATCCATAGTAACGTATACATATTTAAACTAATCTTCTGGATCCCGTAATTACATTTAAAGATTACATTAATAATTTATTTATATTATGAACCTTTCAATTCAGCTTTCTTTCGTCATCTTGTGTAACCTGAGTTACTGTGCTTAGTTCCGCTCTGCATGGGGGAATACTTCAGTTTATTTCTTTTCATCTAGAGCTGTTAGAGTTGGTCACGTGGGGTATATTGTTTCTAACAGAAACTGTTATACCATGTGAATGTCATGCATGCACAGTTAAATCCCAACGATGTTATTAAATCCAATATTAACTAGAAAATATCTTAACAGAAGAAAATATATTTTATGTTTGTGTCTGTACTCACGTGGATTTCTGAATTTATTATTTTTCTTTCTGCATCTTAGTATATTTCATGTAAGGTTAGAGTATACGTTTCAAGACAGAAAATTCTTTCTTGTCTGTGCAATTATCGGTTTAAGTTTTGAAATACAAGTGTGAATTCCTTTCTGGGATCTAGACGTAGGTTGAGTCTTCTCTACTGAGTGGCTGTTATTAGTATTTTTAACAGCCTCGGCAGTTTCTAGAGGTTTAAATTCCATAGGGCGGTGATTGCTTGTTAGACTACTTCAGTTGCTATGAAACAAGCTGAAAAATTGTCTGGGCTACTTAGAAAAATTACAAGTACATAGGCAGGCTTAATGTTTCTTTGCCTGCATTATTTCTGTTTTTGATAGGATTATCAGTCTAATTTTTAATGTCTAAATTATGCCATTGAGACTCGTGATAATTATTCAGTACATGGCAACATCTTATTATGAACATTCTTTAGCATTTCAGTTTCTAAAAAGGAATTTTTGCTGAGTACTCCTTTTATGAAATGTATGTCTTCCATCTTGCCATACTGCTTGTCACTGTGTGCAGGTTTGCCAGCTTCAACTCTGACATTAATGTCTTCAAGGTAATACAGATTGGCCATTGCATTCATCCAATTCTTCCTGTTCTCCCTCCAAACCCATAGAAGAGTCGAGTACATTTGTCTTGGCAATAAATGTGACCGTGCTGCTTCAAGACAGAAGCAGCTGTGCTGTAATGGCTATATAGGAAGCCTGTGATACATATGCAAGTGAAACATGTAAAGTAGTTGGTGTGATTAATCCCCCAGTATCTTGTAATACTCATTTTCCAAAGGTCAAATGGCTGATATGTGGCTCCATGCAATTAAAGTAGTTGGGGTTTTGTACTGGTGGGCTGAAACAGCTGGTAACATGCTATTGTGTTCAAGATAAAATATATCACTTCATGGTTCTTTAAGTATTGAGTGAATCCACCAGTCCTTCACGGGTATTTTCTTTTGCAGTGCACTCTAGGAGAAATGTAGTCGGTGTATCTGAAGAGACAAGTGAGATGTATGTCCTGATTTTCAAGATTCTGCTGGAAATCAATTGCTGTAGATTTTTATCTGTCAGCTTGCCCTTGGCTCTCTCAAGGAGGTCCCAAATGATCCATTAGGACAATCCATCATGAGAGAGTTAGTGGTGGATTTCACCATTAACCTGTGGTGTGCTGGTGACACAAATAGTCCACAGTTTTTAGATAATCTCAGAGAGGTTCATGGACCTTCATGAAATGTAAAGCTTCTAGAGTTTGGAAAAAAAGCTGTAAATTATTTGTCAAAAGATCAGTTTTCAGCCAGAAGCAGTTCTTCAATCCATGGAAACATATGATAAATTGTGGTGTTTATGTTTGAACTTTTTCGCTTACCTGTATTTGGCCTTTAGCAAGAAAATAATCTTTCAGTACATAATGCATGGACACTATACAGTTAGGGCTTGGTTTTTTTTTGTTTTTGGTTTTTTTTTGTTTTTAAGTTTTTTAAATAAAAGGTTTTTTTTGTATTTGTGTATCTTTTAAATGCATATTTAAAATTAAGAATTAAAAGAGATGTTTCATAGTGATCAATATAAATTCTGTCTAGAAAATTAAATGAAAATACGGACGCCTAATCTGCATTCACATCTCGAACAACAACAAAAAAGTACTTTTATTTCCTTTTCCATGCTTGATGATTTTCCAGCATTTGTATGTAGCATACTTGAACAAATGAAATTATTAAATTAGATATTTGTCTCCATTTGTGGTTTCAGATGTATATCAGAAACTTTATCTGAATGTAAGCACAGTGTTTTGTGAAGTTTTGTAAGTTGTCACAGAAACCATTTCCATTTTTTTTAAACACGAATTAGGTTTGAAATTCTAATGATGCTTCAGGAGTCGCATTATTCTATTCATACCTCTGTTGATAGAAGACTCTTCTCTCTAATGTTTCTCAGCATTTAGGAAATACATACGATACAGGCTTATCAGCCTTACAGGAACATCTTTTTGCAGATCTGCATTTTCTCCTATGAGGAATACTTCTATTTTCATGAACAACGTTGAAAGTTGTGTGGTTTAGATGTAAAAAGATGTACAGGTATGCTTTCTGCTGGCTCATTAAGGCACTACAGTATAACATTTTGATAATTATTTTGTTTTCAACAATTATCATAAAATGAAATTGAATGACATATGAATTACTTTTGTCTCCCCCCCCCCCCCCCCCCTTTTTTTTTTCCTAGCCATGTTTTCTACAACTTGGGCTCTTGAACAAAGAGCAGTTTATTATTGATTTTACTTTGTTGTTCTGTTTGAAAATCCAGGCAAAGAAAATGTCAACAACGTGTTCCTTTTGTATCCAAAGAATGTTTCTTTGGATATTGTCAAATCAAGAGAAGACTTGTCTGTTCACTGAGGAGGTGCAGATCAGCTTTTCTGGTGCTGTGGTAGATTGCGAGGAAATATTTCAAAGCACTGTGCACTTTTGTGCATTTTTCAACTCTAACTTAATACAGTAATTACCTAATTACCATACAAGAGTAACTTTTAATAAGTATTTTTGAAACTTTCACTTGCTCAAGTTGCATTTCAGTGCAATTTTTGTTCACCTGTTTACCAATGTAAAGAATAGATATAAGTAATAAAGGAAGGAATTGATCTCTCTTAAGTAAAATATATATATTTCTAAACAATTAAAACAGGAAACTTTATTTTACTTGATGGCATCTGTACGTATTTTCAGATTTCTTATTTAAATGGTTGGATATTGGATATTTAAATTGAGCATTTTTTAGTTGAATGGCCTTTTCTGTGAGTAACTTTTGTTTGATAGGCCTAATTTTATCTGAGATTTTCTTTAATTACAGTGAAGTGTTTACTGTTATTTATGTACATAAGTTGCTCTGAAAGTAATGCCTCCTCTTTATTTCCATGGAAGCTACAACAGATACAAAGAGCACAATAACACTGTTGGATAGAGCAAATTCTCAGCTACAAAACACTATTTCTTAACGTAGTCACCCCCTTTATCTGTGTATTTTCACCAGCAATGAACAACAGCTTGCATGCTGCATGGTCATAAAAATCTGATAAAAAATTGTATACACTTAATCAACTCTTATTGTGATCTTTTATTTCAGAAATGATGATTCTACCTGTTTTATTGTTATTTTTTTAGAGTTGTTACATGGCAATTAATAAATCTAGGATTATTTTTCTATCTTCAGATTTAAAGTTCAGGAGGATATCAAATAGGAAATTAATATGTATTGATTTTTGCTTGTGGTCTTCCTAACCTGATTGGGATGACATTTTCAGAACTTATCTTTTGGACCAGATTTTCCATGGAAAGGACTTCTAATAGCTAGACAGAGCAGACAGTAAGAAAAGCAGTTGCCTAGTTTTGATTGACAGTGTCTTGGATTTGGGAGGTGTATCTAGAAACGTATATAATTTAAAAAAAGCCAAAAACAACAAAAACAACAAGCAAAACAAAACAAAAAAGCCTCTTAAGATGAAAGAGTCACACTTAAAGAAATTGCACATAAAGCAGTTTTGGTTCCACGTGAATGTAAATTTCAGAAGTCTGAACTAGTTCTGTCAAAATTGTAGGAGTGGGGAAGGAATATGCATCAGGATCTTGGTTAAAAGTAAAGAAATAAAAAAAATCTGAATACCCTGTGAGCAAATTTGAAGTCTGATTTAATGCAGATGATGTGAAAACAGGAATATGTAGAAGCTTAATGTATCTGTTATTTAGAAAGACTTGAGTAGTTTGGAAGTTTTTTGTACACTAAAGCTGTTTCTCATATTTAGATGATATTTTAATCAAAACAGTGATAATGGGTCTAATGATTGATCTTAAAAACAGAATGTTGAAGCAGTTCAGCTGTTATCTCCATTGCAGGCATTTTTAAAATGTGTGAAATAAGCACAAAGATAGCATTGCAAATTTATTACATCTGTCTAATTACTATTTAAGATAGGAAAATTATCGTGCTATCATGCATTTCAAATTATAGATTCATATTCATATAGATTCATATTGTGTGTAGTCCTTAAAATACTAATATTGTACTAAAATGGGTTAATTTGAGTTATTAATTTGTAACAAACACTAATTGTGTATCACCATGTCATGTACCTAAGATGTTAAGATTTCATTAAGCGAAATGAAACTAGGTGAAACTTATCCTTGCAGGGAATAGATATAGCAAAATGAATGTCTAAACAAGTGAATAGATTACTTTAGCTTTTCTTGTATCTGCTGAAAGCAGCAGCATTAATAAAAGTGGTCCAGCACATGCTTTGCTATTGGCCAGCATTCCCAGCACCTACCAAGTCCTCAGCTGGCTTGCTGCTAATGCATGCTTTTTCTTTCTCACTGCTGTTGATAAGCCCTCTAGCCAGGTTGTGCTTGTCCATCCTGCAGTCCAATGTTCCTTTTGAAGAGAAGATAAGCTAACAGTTCTAAAATTGCTGAGAGGCCTTGTCAAAAGTAGTCTTGATGAAAGAGTAGTTCATTAAATAAAAGGCAGATGCTTATGAAAATCTGAAAGGCTACTCATTAACAGTTGTATTGCTCAGTGTTTAGAAGTGTCATCATTTCAGGCTGTGGAGAGGAAACAGCTATAGACAGTGTAAATGACAGAAATCAAACAGAAGAACAAAGCTAATATATTTTTAAATGTTTAATTTGAGTGGACAGGTTTTTTTTTCTTTTTTTTTTTTTTTTTTTCAGCCTTAGAAATACTCTAAAAAGACCCACAGATTTTTAAAATTACAGCATTCAGCATTTTTATATTTTCTGTGAATACATGTTCATCATAACACTAATTTTTATTTTCTTATAGAGTATATAAACTGAGGGATAGCCCCCAGTAGTAAGATAGTGAATGCTTAAAGCATTTATGCATAAAACTGCTTCAAAGAATAATTAGATAATTATAATGTTACTTACATTGAGATAGCCAATTTAAAAAAAATCCATTGCTCGCGAGCTTAATTATTTGAGTAATGATAACATATTAGCAAACTCTAAATTTCAATGAGAGCCAGCTGTGTTCAAGACAAAACAAAACAAAACAGCATGAAATTCAGGGTTTTGTCATGAAGACCAATAGACTGAAGCTTTACTATATAAATTTTAATTTTAATGTTTTTCCACATCATTTTTCTATATAAACACTGTAATTTTATAACTATCTAATGAATGCTTTATAAATGACCCTCTGAATGCTTCATCTTGTGTGATATAGGAATGCCAGACTGTTCTCTTGACGTCTTGTTTGGAGGTTGTACATTCTACTGCTTTTATAGACAGCAGGCATCAGCACATCAGCATCCATTGCCTGCTCCTGTTACACCTTGTGTAGTTTTGAACTCCACTCTAATTTATGTTTCTAACTAGCCGGTCTCCTGACACCTCAGCATTGCCAGAAGCAGTGGGATCTATACAGTTTTTGAGAAGTATTATTTCATTGTGTCATTTTCCCATTAGTTATAACAAAATGAAACAAATTTATTCTTTGTTTTAGTTTTTGGAGGCTAAACCTTAAGCCATCTGTAAACATTTCTTCAGCTTATTGTGTAAACTTTACTGACATATTTAAGTGATATTTTCAGTGATATGGGGAAGAATAAGGAGAAAAAAAACGTTTTTATGGTTGTTACACCAGAAAACTGTACATGGCAGATTTGACAGCTTTGCCTTCTAGAAATTAATCAGTAGAATTTCAGGTTGCCAGTGTACTCCAGTCAATTGTTTACTCAGATGTATCTGACAATGCCGAAATTTCACCAGTCATTAAAGATTCTTGACTATTTTAGAAACAGTGTGTGAAAATGTTGTTCTCTTCTAATTTCCTCTGTAACAAATAAAATCAGAGAACAACAAAATCATACTTTCACAATATCAGATCACATATTTCCTGTCTTTGCCAAAATGCGAGAAAAAAATTAAATGGAGCTTCAGGATCTGTATGTTTAAACTTCTTTGCTATTTAAATCAGTGAAAGAAAAAAATAACAGTCATTTTTTTCTTTTCTTTTTCTTTTTTTTTTTTTTTTTCTTGAAAAGAAAAAAAAAAGTAATATTTTCAAGATTTACATTTAACAAAAATAATAGTGTGATGTATGGATTCATTGTATGTGAGTGTTCATGCAGATAAGACTTCTGACAAATGTTTTTGAAGATGCATATTTCGGAGTAACTGGAGTTACTGTTTAGACTGATAGGTTTGTAGATGTAATATTGAGAAGATTGTGTCTTTGCCAAAGAGAACACTGATAATATTGGAGCTGAAGTACTGCAGAATATTTTAACAGTAACGAAAATTTTGTTAAGAAGTATAAATAGAACTGCAGATGTATTGGTATAAAGAAATACGTATGTATATGTTCTCATAAATTAAATAGCTCAGCACAATTCTATGATTCAGAGATAAACAAATTCAGTAATACAGTTTAAGCAGTCCGATATGGTTTGTGTGTTTAAAGCAGTTTTACTCTCATGCGTGATATTATTATGTTGGAAAAAAATTCAAATGTTTTCTTTTCTGGGGAAATATGAAGAGAAGAAAAGCACCAAAATTGATGCATGAGTATGTATTACCTAACTCAGCATGACCACTGATAACTAGTTTATGTAGCTTATATTTTCAAAAATAGCGCTGTATGTATCAGACTAGAAAAAGATCAAATCTTTTTTTTTTCTTTCTCTATGATTTTCAAAATCATGCATTGTATATATCTCTGAAAAGAACTTCTCGCCTTTATTAAAACCTCAGCATTTGCATTTTTATTTATGATGTTAGAAACATAAAATTGAAACCTGCAAGTTGTGAAGGATAAAAAGTCATGTTTAAATAGAGATGCTAAATTACTCCTTCTAAGAGCCAGTAAAACCAAAGAGCATTCATTAGAAAAGTAATAAAAACTTATGAGTCCCATTTTATTAAAACTACTGTTCAGTTTCCTGATGGGGCTGGATTACTTAGAGGATAAACCAGTGACATTTTATGCCTTGCAGTGAGGTTTACATCTAAGGTGAGGCCTCCTGAAATTAGTTGGTGGTTTTAATGTGAATCCTAATGGATGGGTTTTTACGTTGTAAGATTGCAACTCCCAATTTAACACGAGCACCTTCTTTTCATAACATCATTTTGCCTCTTTTTATATCACCATTCTGCCTCTGTTTATATTGGCACAGAATTACTTTTGTCTCTTGATTAATCAGTGAGAAAGCAGTAGATTTTTGGAAGTGGTGCATTACCACTTTGTTTACTAAGCCTTGGGGTCACATGTAATGCAGTTTATATTTGATATCCATTTTCGTTAGTAATCCGTAACAGATATTTTCTTGTTCATAATGTCTTTCAGAAATTACCACAAAGGCTAGTTCATACTTAAAAAATGTGTATTTCTTCAAGGGATTTTAATTTTAATAAAAATTGTAGTTTCCAAATATACTTTTTTAACTTAAACTTTTTTTTGTTTTTATATTTACACGGCAGATTTAAAAAAGGTGAAGATGGTTGCAAATGTGAAAACATGTTGTATGTATCAGGTCCACAGCAGTATTTTTTGTTTGTGTTTAGTGAAGATTAGTATATCACCTCAGTAATTGTTAAGTAGAGTGGTGGTGCCTCTTAATACAAGTAGAATCATATCATAGAATCATAGAATGGGCTGGGTTGAAAAGGACCACAATGATAATCTAGTTTCAACCCCCCTGCTATGTGCAGGTCGCCTTTTTTCCTGCAACAATGGACAAAAGAATAAGATAGCAAGTCTTTTATTCCCCCTGATCCTATTTGGAGTTCACAAGCAAGATGAAGGATGGATAGCACTGCTGGGAGTAAGCAGAGCTGGTAATCAGGCAGGGAATTTAAAAAAATGAAAAGTGTGCTGAGACACATGAAAAGTCTCCCTGGATAGCTATTGCATAAGAAATGTTGTATACATTTGGTACACAAATGTGGAATGTTGCAGTTAAAACAGAAGGAAATATATATCTTTTCATGAGGATGTTAGGTGGATCGGAAGGAGATAAATTTGTTAAGTCTTAATCCTGAAATCCATTTCACACATTCGCAACACTATTTTGCATGAACTGCAAAACTCAAGTGCACCAAAAAAAATGCGTTGGATGGTTTGACTAAGATCATAGAATCATAGAATAGCCGGATTGAAAAGGACCACAATGATCATCTAGTTTCAACCCCCCTGCTACATGCAGGGTCACCAACCACCAGACCGGGCTTTCCAGAGCCACATCCAGCCTGGCCTTGAATGCCTCCAGGGATGGGGCATCCACAACCTCTTTGGGCAACCTGTTCCAGTGCGTCACCACCCTTTGTGTGAAAAACTTCCTCCTAATATCCAACCTGAACCTCCCCTGTCTCAGTTTAAAACCATTCCCTCTTGTTCTGTCATTTTCCACCCTCGTAAACAGCCTTTCCCCCTCCTTTTTGAATATGTTTGGCCCTTTGAGCATCTGTATACCTTGCCTGTGTTATAATAAAGTTTTGATGACAGACAAGGAAAGAAAGAAAACAGAGCACTTTGATGGGGAGAAGAGTGGTTTGGATGGTTTGGCTTCTACTAGCCATACAGGTAGTAAAAGGAGAGGAATGAACAAAAGTGCTGAATTGAGTGAGAGCTGGATATAGATATGGGAAATAAATGGGAGAGTAAAACCAGGTTTTTGGTGTGATGATTTTTGTCCTGTTCTTTTAAAGACCCATACTTTTTGAAACAAAAATCCAAGGAATACAGTGTGTCAGGAATTTGCAGCAATTAGCCAGAAATTGGAAACTTGGACTATAAATTAGCCTATATTTAATTGCCTTGCTGTTCATGATGAAATGTGATTTCTAGTTTATTCAAATAGTCCCTCAACTCTACTTTGCTTCTCTTCTGCCATAATCTACAATGTCTTCACTAATTATGGAAAGATTTGTGTCACAGGAGTCTAATGCTTTTTTATTTGTTTGTTGGGCCTTCTTTCCATCTCACCTGTTCTTATGTAATCTTTCTCAACAAAGTAGTCTGTAGTTATTTGCTTGTCTGACACCTATGCCAATGTACAGGAAAACTGTATGCAATGTAGACCAATCTTGCAGTTACAAAGGGCTTTGCAGTTGAAACATGTATCCCTATCTTATTCCTGACTAGTTTTATTTCTCTTTTTTTTTTTATTATCAGAATAATTTGAAGTTATTTACTTTTTGGACTTCCTTTTCTGTGAGAATTTTTTATCTTTCCTATTCAAAAGAAAACAAGCTATGAAATGTTAAAAATGTCTTCTCAATGGAAGATCTTTTTTTCTAATAATTTGTATTAATGTTGAAAATGGTTATCTGGAAGGACTCTTTGTTTTTGTCATTATTCTAAAAGTTGTCAAAAATGTAGCGCAAAAGCTTTGCAACTGAACAAATACGAACAGGAGGAGTTTGTCTTGTACAAAAATTTATCTCTGGAACTCTTATTGTATAGACTGCTTAATCTATTATGCCATTATTACATTTTATTTTACTTGCCTTCCACTTTCCTTTCAACACTGATTTCTTCTACTTTTCCTACTGTTGACAGGTTCACCTTTGTCTTTGCCTTCAGGATAAGGAAGCCAGGTTTCCTGCAGAGATACATCTATCTCTAGATGTCTCAGATTCCTTCCCATTTCCCCCACATTATCCATTCCACTGTAGTGCACTACACTCTCTCCTCTACTGTTTCCTGCAGCTGTTATTCCATGCCTTCCCCGGGTTGCCATTGCTTTCATTGCTTTACACACTGTGTAATATCCACCACTGTGTTGTGAATTCCTGTGTAGGGCTGTGAAATGAGTTGAAACACACAATGGCTAGTCTGGACACACCACAGACCAAGTGGAAGAGAGAAAAATTATGTTCGCTCTATGGTCTTTTTCTATGAGGGTCACAAATTTAAGTGTCTCCTTTTGCTAGCTGCTGATTTTCATTAAATTTGTAAAAACTTGACACTGTGAAACTGTCGTGTCAACACTTAACACTCCTCTGCTAAATCAGGTAATCATAATCCTACAGGGCAAATTCTGCACAAAAAATATTGATGTAATTCAAGAAATTAAAAGAAAATGTTCAAAGGAATGAATCAATGGAAATACGCAATGCGATCATATCAATGTTGACTTGTTTTTTATTTCATGAAGAAAAAACTGAGATGACAAGATAAGACTTACAGTTCAAGATTCTCTGGACTGAACATTGCTAAAAGCTGGAAGATTTTTCTAGGATAGTTTCAATATGCACTTGTTTTGTCCTTATACTTTTCCTAAACCTCCATTCTTGGCATATTGTTAGACACGATTCTGGTTTACATGGGCTATTGTTACTATGAGATCAATACCAGAGATTTATTTTTGCAACAGAGCATAGAAGAGACTGATGTTTGTAGAAGAATGATGCAATTGTTTGCTAACTTAATCTATCAGAACTGTGTCCTGAATCATTAGAGAACTATTAAGGAAATACAAGGAAAAACAGAAGGATGGAAATGTAACAGAATGGGATTTTTGTCTAGTTTGTACATAAACTAATTCCGAAACTTACAAATAAATGAATGAGAGGACTTTCAGATTGAGAGTTCTGGTCACTGGAATTGAGATCCTTCAAAACCAAGCTGTTATTTCAATCTGTTAGAAACTTTAATAACAACATGAGTAGCTGAACAGCTGTTTCTACTTAAAACACTTTGAGAACGTGTGAAAACTACATTACTATAGGTAAACTATTACAATTTTAGCTACTTAATCTATATCATAAATAGAAATTATGGGAAAAACAATTATATTATGTTGTCCTTTTAAGTTGCAGGATTTTTTTTTTCTTCTATGGGAGTAATTTTTAGAGCTTTTTATCACTGTAATTCTGAATCCTTCCACATATTGGCAAATTCTGTCTGCTTGTTCAATCCCTTTCTTTTGACAGTGCTCTCTCTCTGTTGGGATTCACATACATGTATATTCTTAGATTTTCTTTGTGCCTAAAAATAGTAATACTGCTCATTCTTAACCTATTTTCCCATATTATACCCTTGTAGATTCGTATTCACTTTGAAGATTCCTTGAATACCTGAACTCTTCCTCTAGAGCTAGAAATTTGACCTGCACTCGCACTTTGTTCTAGTTATTCAGTGAATACCAGATTTAGCTCACTCAGTCTATATTTATCATTTTTATAGGCTGCATGTTTGCTGAATATTTGCGAGCGGTGTTGACCATTGTTGCCCCTATGTTTAACTTTCTGTTGACATTCATGTTGGCTCTTCTTCATCCTAATGATACCTTGTCTAGAAAAATTGATCATACTCGTATAACTTACCATAATGATAACTGTTGTATACTGTCCCATTTGAATATAATAGGAATTTCAATTGCTATATATTTTCTCTTCATGTTATTCAAGACTGTTGCTTTAAGACAGATATAGACATAATCCTACGGGGCAAATTCTAGACAAAAAATATTAATATAAAGTGAAATTCATTCTCCATGCCAGGTGCAGCTGGTATAAATGTTCAACTATAGGTAAATAAAATGAGATTTTCTAACTTAACAATAGATGTATCTCTAAATTTTACACATTTATGAAATTATCTTTATAAATGATACAAATCTTTATATAAAGCACTTTTCTGTAAACTTTATAAATCTATACATTATAAATCTACAAAATTTATAAAAATATAAACTTGAAATGTTAATGAAACAAATGTTGATAGCAGAATTGTAGCAATCTGTCAAGACTCCCTGAGAAAGCCAGGACTTTCAAGATCATCTCATCTGAACTCGTCTTTATGGGGAACTTCTGGGGAGTCACCCAGTGTGGTTTCTTGGAACATAAGTAATATAGTTCCATGGTCAGAGTTCATAGGTGTTAAATGAGGATATAATTTAGCATAAAGTTAGAGATTCTGCTACTCTTCTTTATTTTGACAAATTAGCAGTAAATGAGCTCAAATAAATTCAGTGGGTAATTACAGAATAAAAAAACTACCAGCATGATCCTCACTGAAAACTGGTATTCAAAATGGCTTTATTAGATAAAATATAGTAACTCGTGTATAACTTGGCACGTTGAGGTTTGTAACAGTTTATATCTGTGCAGAATTTAGCTAGAGAAAAACAACTTTTGATGTGTGGCTTTTTGAAACAGTGGTAGAGAAGCTGAAGAGCATGAGTGCATTTGGTGTCATCGTGGTATGTGGAACGTTATTTACTGGATCTGTTACCTGAATGTCCAATTTATTTGCACTGTATCACAACAATCAATGACAAAATAACTAAGAGGGAAAATATCCTGATTATGGCATTTTATGGATTTCATGTATTTATTCTAATCAGTGTCTCTTAGGTTTTTTTTTCCCTGAGGTAAGAAGGTTTTAGAAAATAACAAGGTCTTTTTTTGAGAGAGAATGAAGACACAGTCAGTATTTAAAAACAGAACAAACTGATAGTCTGCTCAATCACATATGGAAGAAGAAGCATGTGTTTCTTCAACTGGTGAACTCAACCTCCAAGAGAGAAGATTCCAGTGACTGTCTGAGCCACAGGCTCTATTTGTATTCTTTTGTTTAATAACTCTAATCTAATTTAATATCCACCTTCCATTAATGCTGGTAAACCTTCTGTAACTCCTCCTAGCTTTTAAAACACCCAGTGGCAACGAGTTTCTTATTGTAATAGCAGTTGTACATCTGATGTTGACAGTAATTCAAAGTTGTTTTGAAATGGGAGTTTTGTGGCAGACGTCTGCATTTAAATATGTTGAGACATTTTGCCTTGAATTTACTGTAGTCTGGATCAGGCTGTTTTGAACTTTGCTTATTTATTTGTTTAGTCAAATGTTTATGCAGCAGAGTAGAAAACCAATGAGAAAAACTCTGAAAATAGCTATGCTCTTTTTAGTGAGTGTTAGTGCAGTTTTGTTTGTCCCTAATTTCCTGTCTGGCAGGCAGTGGCAGTATTTCACTTTTTCATTAAAAATGTGAAGACAGAAAGAAGAGTGAAAAAAAAGAGTGAGCAAGATGTTGTAGTAGATGATGTAGATCACAATAGTAATTGACACAGTGGTTTAATGTGCCTCTGAGATAATGTATAAAGCCTTCTGCCTTTGAAAACTGCAGTTCAGTTAGTGTTGTTTGGGAACATGAACAGTGATGGAATTTACTTTATTTCTTCATTATCTGATAGAACCAGATGAAAGGAAATGATATTTCAGTTGTATGAACTACTAACTGAACTAGCCAATATCAGTACGTGACTCCTTTCTGGTTATATTCCAGTCTAAAAGTAGAAGCAAAATAAATGAGGCTGAGATGAAATGGCTGCTGCATTTCTGAAGTCCAGAGTGATTTTTCACTTCCCTGAGAGTGACATGCATTTCATTGTGTAAATAAGTGTGTTGGCAGCTACGCCTATTTAACTTCTTGCTTCCATCTTCCCTCACTCTGTCCACTTATCTCTGTCTTGCTTTTTTGTGGTTTGTTTTTTTGTTAAGTGTTCTAGTTCTCGTAAGATGCTGACCAAGCTCTTGGAGCATGCAGAGGTGACAGGAAACTAACCTGCCCACCATCAAATTTCTTTTGCTAATGTAGCATGCTGAAGTTACTCAGTGAAGGATCTGGTGGTTATCAGAGCCAGCAAAAGGAGAAGCAAAGGTTAGACCTAATGTCTAAGAAAGCTGGAGGAAATCGCTGATATGTTTTCGGTATGTTTGGCTTAAAGCTGCAGCCCTAGTTATATGTTTGGGCTTATCAGCAAGTAGTACTATTGAAAAGGAAAGGTACTTTTTCATGGCATTGTACCAAAAAGGACTGTACTGGTAAAGGACATCCTGCCTGAATCAGCTATCGGTAATGAGGACAGTAGGAAATGCTCAGTGATAACTTCTCCCCTGAACCTCCTCTTCTCCAGACTAAATAATTCCAGTTCCCTCAGCCGCTTCTTGTAAGATCTGTGCTCCAGACCAGCTTCACCAGCTTCATTGCCTATCTCTGAATACACTCCAGGGCCTTGTAGTGAGGTGCCCGAAACTGAACACAGTACTCAAGGTGCAGTTCAAATCATGCAGAAATTTGCCAGTAATTGGAACAGAAAAATCACTTAGAACTTGGACCAGAGTGAATGATATCTCTCAGGCATGCTATTGTTTCATGCTTTTGTCACTAACTATAGCAAGTAGTATCATAAGCAGTGCATTTTTGGTAGAATGAACTGACTTGAAAATTTGCGAAGTAGAAGGCACTGACAGACCCCACACATGGCTTGCCCAGAGGCTGACAGTTTGGAAGTGGAGAAACTCCTAACAAAAGCCCGAGGTCCTTCGCATGCTGGTGGAGCTCTCTTTGGCTGAAATCCAGCGTCTGATTGTGGAGACTTGCTTGTGTGAGGTAGTGGTTTGTGACAGTCTCCTCGTGTTGGCAGCTGTTAGCCAGTACATCCACGGCATCCATGTGGAAAATTTGATTTTCCTCCCCTTTCATTTCACTAAGCATTAAAAGGATAAACCACAACTTAGAGATGAACTGCGTAATGCTTTCTTCATGCCATAATGCTGTCATTGTAGAGTTTGGTCAGATAGTCATTTGTTACAAGTACTTAAGTATCTTGAATCAAGCCAGTTTGGGCTAATCAAAATTCTAAAATGTATTTTTTCTTCCATGAGAAAAGCTGTATGTTTAGGACAGTTTTATGTGCTTCAAAATTCTCTATATGCTTTTGAACTCTGTGTTTGGTTATTGAAGGATTTATGTAGTGCAGTTCCATCTCCATCTGTTGTCAAGCCTGTATTTGTCCTAATGGTTTCCATATCAGTAAATGAGGACATTATTTACATGATTCTTCCTATTTTGCCTCCAGTTACTAAAATCAAGAAATACAAATTTGAAAAGGTGAGTTATAGGTGATTGCTTTTATGTATTAATGGAGCCTATGGAGGGTCTCATTAACACTCACAGCATGGAAAATTCCTGCAGCTACCCTACAGAGCTCTGGAAAACATGACTGCTGAGCAGGCTTTATTGTTTATACTTCATTTTTCTAATTTATTCTCTAAAAGGGTATTTTTGGAGCTTCCATATGACAAATAATATGCCATATGGGAAAAAACAAAACAAACAAACAACAAAAAAAAACTGGACAAAAGCAGCAGGAATGCGTCTTTAATTCATGTATTAATCGCACATATTTTTTTTTATTTTGTGAGTGGGAGTTTCACTTTAGCTGTATTCTCGTAAATGTTTGATTTCCAGGCTGGTGTTTGGTACTTTATTAGAGCAGTAATCAGTGCTAAAATGTCTCGTTGCAATATTTACACTTTCAAAACTAAATTATATATGTATGTTGAATATATATATTTTATAGCAGTTATTTTTTCAAGTATAGCATGAATTATGCATGTCCTTATGAAGGTATTCATCTAAATCCAGTGCTACTAGTTGATATTTGAGGGTAATTACATAAATTGAAAGCATTTAAATTTAATTAGAATTATTCATTTTTTAAAATAAAGGAAAATATATTTTACACTCATAAAAGGTGTTCGTTTCTTCTCCTGCCTGTAAGAATGTGCTTCAAATGTGCTGTTTCACTATGTGTACACTGAAGGACAAGGAGACCAGTTTCCTTATTATGTGCCTTATAGTATTTGGATTGCTAACTACAGTACAGTGTCTGACCTTTTCTGTTTTGTGATTGCATCTGTTCGTATTTAGTTGGAAGAGCAAAATGGCCTTGTGCTAGAAATGATGCCGTTCAAATTATAGCTTTCAGCTAAGCCCGTCTTGCCACTATGTGAACCAGGACTTTAAATACACTGGCTGCTGAGAACAGTGTAACAAACCCTTATTTCAGAAATATATTTGGACTTACAGAGTAGGATATATTTTTTGTGAGCAAATTGAGGGGGGAAAAGAAAGGAGCAAGACTGCCATGATGGTATTTTGTCTCAAAAAAGCTGGTAAGTCTTGAGTTCACTCCGCTTAGCTTGAATCTGTGATCTTAAACAAGACTGGTGAGTTTGATTCCCTGCACATTTTAGGCTCATTCGTGGTTTTTTTGTACATGTGTGTTTGAAATGCACCCATTTTCACCACGTGTATCTACTAAAACAGCGTAAGGTTGCATATTCAAACTCCAATATTTGTACTGTGCTACTAACTTGTGTCACTGCAAATGTGTTGTTACTGGATGGCTACAAGTCGGTCATTCATTTTGATGTGTGTGTTTCCCTAAATAATTATTTATGCTTAAATATTTACATGTAATATTCTCATGTGATTTTTTGCTCTAACTTTTTAATGTCTTTTTACATGACTTTAAAAAGGAAGTTTCTCAGTTTTAATGTAAGAGTTTGCAAGATGGAAGTTGCAGTCTGTCATTGATAACATGAAGATGTATGTTTTGATCATATATAGTTTTGATTCTAGGCATTCCCTTTACGCAAACTCTTCATGTTCCACTTTGTATGTTTTGAATATTTTAATGGACAGGGCATATCAGAGAAATATCTGTGAGAAAATTTGGAATGTAGTAGCTTGTGACTGCGGTACAATAAAGATGGACCCGTGTTCTTTACATACTCTGGGAAATGGGAATATCTGTCTACATCTGTTCAAGAAAAGTACAGAAAGAAAGGCTTTCCTTGGTCCAGTCACAGAATGATTCAAACAGGATTCCCAAATCCTGTATGTACCTTTGTTCTTATTAATTTTCAGCTATCTGCAGTATGCGTGGGTTATTATGCTTGTCCTATTATAGCATACAGAGATTAAAAGATAAAGTTCCAAGGTCTTTTAGTAGACAGAATAGAGAAATATCTGACACTCACAAATGATCCCTACCATTTATCAGGACTTTCCAGAAACATTTTAAATATTCAGTGCTTTAGGAAACAGCCATTTCAGCGCTTCTCATTTAAGGAAGGCTTTCTTTAAGAATTAGGACTTCTGTAGGAAGAGAAGAAGTGAAAAGCAATTTTGAAAAGTGAAAACTAATACTGAAAAAAAACTTCTAAAATGTGTGCAGCTTTTTATTTATTTTCTTTTTCCCCTCTCTGCAGCCCCCTCCTTCCCCCCCACTAATTTGTGCTTTTAGCCTACGTTGCAATCCATGGACAACACCTGTAGCTTCTCTCGCTACATCCCACAGCTTTTGATGTAAATCTAGAAACTCAAGAAAATAAGCACTAAATGGAAGTGCTGAGCTGCCACCTAAAATACATTTGTTTAATATATTTCTAATTGATTTTGTCACCATTTTTTCCTCCATTAGTCTGAGGCAATTAAGGGCCCTGTTACTTTGAGTCTCATGGAATTATGACTCTTTTTGTAATCTGGTCCTACTCAGAATATATTTCTAATATCTATAATAAATGCTGAGAACAGCATACATCAAAATGTTTTATTTCACTCAGTTCAAAGAAATGTTTACTGGTGTGAATTTAATGGAGTTTTTATAGGACTGTAATTAAATAGTGATAGAAAGTATCACTGAATAGGATGTTAGCCAAGTGTAGATAATGTGTGTTTTAAAAATGCAACAGTTTTCCTGACTTCATTAGCTTAGGTGTGTCACATCTTAGCACTACTCAGCAGTGCTGGAAAAATTGAATTTTGCCCCCTCGAGAGCAGAGATAAAATGCTTTATTTTGCTCTTATCTAATGAATTGTGAAACGGTGATGAAGCAGAACAGCTGCTTTACTCTGTCCTCCTACTGATGGTCCTCGTCATGATCTCCTCTTAAGAGAACTCCCAGCTCCACCATTGCCCCAGTTTGCAGGCTTCTCGCCCAGCCTCTGCAAATGTTGGGTGCAATGCCATTTTCCTTACAGCCATGCAGTGATGTTTTACTGTGTCCTGTTGAGCCATGTGCAGAACAGATGGTGGTTAGTAGGAGAGGTACGAGGTGCTTTACCTGTGAGCTTATTGCCATCTCTCTTCTGCTGGCTGCGGAAGTATGAGCTGAGAGCAATTACAAAACCAGGTGCCCCATTAAGAGCCTGCTAACTTAATGAGCACTGTGTGCTCCTCAGGTGGCAGGATGCTTTGGATCTGCTTTTCTCCTGCCATATTTTGTTGCCTTTGCTTTGTTGCCTGACAGCCAGAGTAATGGCTTATTTTGATGATGGCTCAACATAACTCAGGACAGATGTGAAAGTAGAGCAGCTTAAGCATCCACTTCAAACACCGAGTGCCTGTTTCAGAAACAAAATTCACTAAGTCTAAAAATACAACCACCATATAGCTAGTTCAGTAGTATATACAGTAAATAGGTATGTGCTTATATTTGCTGGATGACTATATATATATATATTTTTTTTGTACTAGTAATATGGGGAGCCAAAACTGAGCCAATGATGAGCAAATTGCTGTTTGGTGTTCAGGTAATACTGACACATCCAGATGCTTTTTCTAGCATGTAATCTTTACATCAGCTTGCAGTTTTTTTCTTAGTTGTTTTCTCTCTTTTTTTTTCCCCTCAATCTTTTCAATTTTTTCATTGACTCATACACTCTTTTTCCCTGTATTTACCTATTGAGAGGTCACGGATGTATTTAAGTCCTAACACAGGGAAGAGGCCATTTTGTTTCAGACAATAAGAAAATAAGCTGAAGTAGTGCTTTTTAAAAGACTAATCATCCTTGGTAGCACATTATCTGTTTTGCTTTGTTTTTAGTATTAGGCTCAAAAAATAAAGAAGTCTTGTAAGGAAAATATGAAAATTATTTAATTATCTCGTTACATCTGAAATGTTTCTAGCTATGCAAACATCCACTTTTTATTTTGTGCATTTTGTACCAACACATTTGCAGCATTCATTGTTCCACGCTATTTCCATTTTAACTCACATCTGCCTTACATCTCACGGCAAGAAGAGACTTCACAGTCTTCTCCTTCTCACAAAACACCATGATTATACATAGATCTTTAAATTGTTTTACTTTCCTCAGCAACCTTTATGTAGCAAATCTGGGTGATGAGGCAAATGGCAGATGTAAACCAGCTGAAAGTTCTGAAAGTGATGATTTAATTAAAAAATAAACATTAATGACGTGATAAAAAGATAGCATCAGTTGTCTTTTTAAAAAAAAGTATCTGAGAGAGTTTTTTTGTGCTTTGGATTACTGGACTATTTGTCTTTAGCAGCTCTCTAACGTATGGAGATTAAACAACAATTCAGTTTGAGTGTTAACACAGATGATTATTTGGTTTGTTAGAGTCAGTCCATAAAAGCAATAATAACAAACCATAAATTAGAATCTCTTGCTCCTTTCTGCTGAGAATACTGTATTTCCAACCATTCAGTGCTTCAGGAATAGGATGATATTAGCTTAAAAACCATGTGATCAAATGCCCCCAAATTTGACATTACTTGTTTATTTTTCAGGATGTTGAAGAATGAGGGAAATTAAAACAAAAAGACAACAAAATTGGAATGAAGAGGAATGGATTTTTTTTTTAATTAAAGCTAAAATTCTTCTTTGTTTTCTACAAACTAGATTCTTCATCACAGAATGAATGTGTTGTCTTTCCAGATAGAGCTTTTTGTATTATTAATGCTGTAAATAGAAGGAGGTACAAATGGGCAATTGTCTGATTATTATATTTGCTGATCTGCAAAGCATCTGTGTATCACAGGTTTTCTATCTCTTGACTTGTCTAATTTTTCTTAGTATTAATTATGAAACTAATAATCTTAATCAGTGGCAGAAAGGACTGTTGAGCTTTATCTCTTTATCTGCTGTGTAAGAATTACTGAGGATGGCCTTGATCACATGTAACTAACCCTGAATTTATTCTAGTGAAACACACACTCATCCACATAGTCTGTTTCTGACTGGATGAATTGGTGAATCATTACTTAGTGATCATTTTCCCAAAATTAGGTTTGATTAGGTGGAACAAATGAGTAGAAGAAAGGTATCTTTCTAAAGTCTTATTTTTGTAAAGACATATTTCTAAAGTCTTCATTCATTTTAAAGTATTCTTAAGTAAACTTTATGTGCTGCATTTCTTGAATGTTTTTGTTTGTTTGTTTGTTTGTTTTGTTTTATGACCTCTGATGAGTAAAGAGAGGTCAAAGAACTGTGGCCAAAAGATTTCATCTAAAGTATTTAGTGTACCAGCTGGATGGATAGCAAGAAATGAATTAACAAAAGAAATAGTCTTAAATTCAGTTAAGATTGCTAAATGACTAAGAAAACATTAGATTATCCTTTTGCTGGATCTCAAGGAAATAGCCAAAGCCCCCTAGATGATCGAAGTCTGCAAAGCCTAACATGAATGTACTCTAAGAATTTCTTTGCTATGCTGACAGGCTAAAAACACTTCTAATGGTATACCTTTAATTATATCCTATGGTGTTTCGGGTCTTGAGTACAAAAAACAAGGAAAACCTGTCAGTATATAATGGCTATATATATACATATATAGCCATTATATGGACTATATGGATATATACCTTTCTCTGCCTCTTTTCTTTTCTAGAAAGACTCTGTGCTTTTGGATATTCTCAGGATAGAAGTTTTTTAAGCTGTTATCTACACTTTCTTCTCACTGATGGTGACACTCTTTAATTTTATGTAGGCTAAAATCTGCATGAGAATGGTTTTCAGTTTCAGAAATACTCAATCCAAGCTAGCAGTACTCACAGTGACGGTGGCAACTCTTGTAAAATATCTTTGCAGGCCAAAAACAATCTTTAGGCAAGGTGATATCTTTATGCTGTGCATTTCCCTGTCTTTTTTCTGCTTAAAGGAAATATAGATTATCCAACTAATGTAAGCTGTGAGAGGAAATGGCTCTGTTTTAAAATTTAAAAAAACAAACAAAATGGAATCCTCATGTCAGAAATTACATTACAGTTCATTGTGATATTCAGTGGACCTTCTGATCAACAAATTCAGTTACAGATATTCTGAAAAGAGAGCTCGAAATCCCATCATTATCCTTTGAGCCCATGGCAGGCTTTTTTTTTACCTGCGGGCTGCTTGCTCATGTGAAAGCAAGCCCATTTTACATTTAAAAGCACTTCAGTTTTTGCTTGGATAAAGTTTCTCTTGCAGTTGGCAAAGTCAGAATGACCTCAAGGATTTACAAATAAATATGTTTGTTATGTTTTCATTATACTAAACACAAAAATTTGCAAGCATAAAAGTTATCTTTTAAAAAATAAAACACGGAATACCTCCAAAATGGGAAAAAAGAACAGCAACACCAATCACAGATTTAAAGATTACTCCTTTCTGGTATGCCAACTTTATCATTTAATGTAGCAATCAGAATTTATTTTAGTCTCTATATTGAGATTTGAAACTTATAAAGCACAGTTACCCAAGTCCAAACTATTATCCTTCCCCTCCTGTTGTCAAAGATGAGACTGCCTTTTTGAGGCAGCTGAGATTCTTTAGGCTCATATGGCCTACCAAAAATAATTTCTAAATATATCGCAATCTTAAAAAATGTATTACAAGTAATGGTTAGAGTACATTATGCAGTGTCTGCGCTAACATGGCTATGCTATCCGAGCAACGGAGCTCACTCATTAAAACAACTTTAGGCATCCCTGTGGTGCACTGACAGCAGAAAATAACTTGCAGAACATTCACAATATGGGTTTGGTCTATCCCCATTAAGTGTGTACCAAAAAATGTGGATTGATTGTCTGAAGGTTTCATTATTAAAATCCTTCGTTATTAGTATGTTTTTCAGTGAAGATACGCACCACAGATTTCTCTGGATGTTCAAATTCTGACAGCATGAACTGTCTTAGTACATCTGCTAACTTCATGAATTCATGTTTATGAGCTGATTTTTTGATGCAGTAATAGTGGAGACAAAAATGTTAAACAAGTAGTTCTGTGAATTTAAAAAAGAATGTCAAGGAGACTTATTACATCAAGTAACTTGGGTGTTATTTAGGCAGTTAAAAATATGAATTAGCAAATAATTATTGGCCGTGTTTAAGAAGGCATTTCAGTGCTGAAGTGCACGAATAAGAAAAGTTTCTGGTTTAGTTCCACATGGACGATGTACAGCACATGAGGAGCCTGTCCCAGGGGCCATCTCAGGAGTCCTGTCAGCAGATAAAGGTGATGGGACGAGAGACAGGATTGTAGACAAGGCTACAGCGTTGGTCTGAAGTCCCTTCATTTGACAAGACTGGGATCATCTGCATTGGTGTATGGAGTCGTGGTTCCAGACCAGCAAAATGGGGCTGCTATGCCATGAGCCAAGAGTCCAGGGGAAGCAGGCAGGAGCATGAAGGCCCCTGGGTATTCTCAGGGCTCAAGTGTTTGTCTACGAAAGAAACAAAACCAACATTCACACCATTCACAGTTTGGTGGCTGTGTACACTGAGAAACTGATGCTGTGTTGCTTTTTCTTCAGAGAATGTAAATAATGTTTTTTTAAAAGAATTATAATTAAAGTAGAAAATATTTTTGGCTTAAGAATTTTCAAATGGCTCTGAAGTTTTTATTAATATAGGGTTTACTAGTACCTGGTACCTTGCCTTTGTCTTTTGAATGCAAATTGTAACACTGAGTTTTTGAGAGCAGTGGAAAAATGATGTAAATATAAACAGATTTTTTAAGCACACAGGATTTTGACAAAGGTATTCACTAATGAGCCCTTCTGGCATCTCTGTTTATATACACAGATTAGATGGATTTAAGAATTTGCCTGAGTAGAATCTAATCCTCAGCTCCAGTGATAGGTCATGAGTTATTTCTTCTAATCTTTCTTCAAAAAGAAGCACAAATAACACAAGGGAGTTGTTGTTTTTAAAACTGGAAGTGTAAATTACTGTTGTGTCTGTTCAGGCCCAAACATGTATGACAGAGATCTTAAATAATGCTGATCACTTTGTCTGAGGATGTTTTTCCTCTAAAATTGACAGGACAAGTAGATAAACTGGAAACCCTCTTTCAGAATGATGGGAATGTTATAAAAATACGTTTCTCTGCTTGAATTTTTTTTTTACACTTTTGGAGTATTGTGTTAAGATTGAAAAATCATACAAGGATCAACAAATTAGGGGTTGCAGAGGGTTATCTAGGGCTTAACTGGGAGAAATTTGGCACTATTTTCCCTGCATTTGGTAGTGATGAAAAATTCCTGGCATTACTTTCATTGCTTAAATCCCTGCACCTTTGAAAGTGGTGATCTTTCAGATTATGCATTTCCAAATCTTGTATCCAAAACCATTTTTCTGTCTCTTGTATCTGAAAACATAAATGTTGGAGATTATCAGTGCACTTTTATTACCACACAGTTAAAACCTTACTGATAATGAACAAACAAGGTCATAGGAGAACTAGTTGGTATCATGACTGCTTTGCTTTCTTTCAGATTTTTTTGTTAAGTCATGGTTCTACTAACATACAATTTAACACACATTTTCCCAACTAAATGTATAAGCCTCAAAGAAAAAAATAAAATTTTCTTTAGTTCACATTGTTTCTTCAGCTCAGAATTGCTTCAATGTCAGACAGCAGTTAAAAAAGAAACCTTAAGATACAGGTGTCTGAGCCATACTTTTTCCTTATGGATCTGCCTTGATTTTTCTACTTTGTACTCTGCTTTCTTTCACTGCTGTTTTTCTAGTCTGTAAGAACCATGGCACTGAAGTCTCCTAGTTTCTGAGACAGTGTTTATTCATTTTTGAGCATACTGATTGGAGCAGTGATTCTTTCACACAGTAACACAGTGTGAGCACATCAGCAGGATTCTGCAGTTTGCTGTGCTTACGTAGTGTTATGTATTTAAATTAATACAAAGATTGCTCTGCAGAGTTTATATACTCAATTTTAGGATAACGATACATTGAAGCACAGAAACATTACTTCAGTCTAAGAGTTCGTTCCCAGATAAGATAATGTGGTAGCTGGCTAATTTTCTGTGAATAGGTCTGCTTTGATTTACTGTCATTAAAACAGAGAAAAGAAAGTAAGTAAAATATAAAATGTAAGTAAAATGCTGTTCACTGAGGGGTATGTGCTCTGTTATGTTGCCTGTACCTTTCAAGATAACAAGGTAGAAGTTAATTGCATAGTAATTTTATATGTTTAACCTCGCTATGACTATATTAGTTCTAACACTTGATAGATAGTATTAAGACATTTGATAATTGGAGCATTACTCTTGTAGTATATGGAAAAATACTTCTTGGTGCCTTTGATTTAGAAATAGCTTTTCATGAGAACTTAGTGTAGTAAGAACAATTCTCAAACTATCCAGAGAAATGAAACAGCAGCAAACTTAATAGGTGGAGTTAGCAAGACCAGTTTCTTCTCTAACGATGTGAAGGTTTACAGTTTAGTGACCTACAAAACTGGCTCCCATCCAGGTCTCCTGCTTTACAGTTGCTGCTGGACTGTTTGCCTGGCAGCATCCCTAATGGACCCGTAGGGAATTCAGACTTACAGCCTCAGTGTAGAATGCTGAAGAGGAAGTCCAGCAACGGTTGAGGTAGACAAAAAATGGAGAGAAGAAAGCATCTTTTGTGACAGAAGTCTGAAACTCTTTTCTTCTCCACAGAAAAAGCTCCTTGGTAGTTTTCCTTTCACTTGCCTTAAATATATTAAAAAAACTTTCAAAGTTCCCACTCTGAAGGTAAGGGAATAAACTTCTGTTGATTTTATTATCATAAATCATGTTTTTACTTTCACCCCTCCCAGCACAAGTTTTCATTTAATGAAATTGTATTAGATGAAAAGAGTGTTTGAAAGCAAAATGAATTAAATGTGAGCGAACAAAAAAAAATGCCTAAATGAAATAAGCAAGGGAATTTCTTCTGATAATGGATGTCCTTGATTCTGTTTGTCAGTCTTTCAAGCAAACTGCTATCTAATAAAGGTTTTGTATGAGCTTACCCAGTAAATTAAATAGTCCCTGCCAGGGACAATGTCTTTCAACTTTTTCTGTGGTGTCTTAAGTCATTTCTTAGATATAAATCAAAACACAAATCAGTTCTTTATATATGAAGAGGTAATACCTTTGAACAGCTGAAATCTAAATTTAAGTTTGGTTCTTTTTGTTTTTTTTTTGTTTTTTTTCCTAAAGATCTCTTCTAGATATAAATCTCAATTTATTTTCTTCAAGAGATATGCTTTTTCTTTTTTTTTTTTTTTTTTAAGGTTTATTCAGTAAGAGGTTTTTCTGAGTTGCAAGTGACAATTAAGAGCAGACATTGTTTAGAGGTCATTTACATTAGTTCTTTCCACATGACATTGCATCAGTCAATTAAACTAAAATTGCAAACCCTTTTTTTATTGTGGCATTTTGACCCTGCATTACAATATTGCAAAAGCAGGTCTTCCATATTGTATTTCTTTTTTTTTTTTTTTAAGGAGGTGTGTGTGCTTTATTTCAACACTGCGTTAGGGGCTGCAGTTGTGCGAGCTGCAGGTTAATACCTCTGTGTCATTTTGAAAGTGTGTTAAAAGAGTTGTAGGTCAGTCACCCATTTCCATGCAGAAATAGCTTAAGACAATGAGCAACGTTATCTTACATGCAGTGCTGCAAAAACATGCCTGTAGTACTTCAAAGTTCTTGGATCTGAAAATGGGCTGCTTTCATTTGTCATGTAATTGGTAGCAAAGTATCTGTACTGCATGCATACCCTGCAATCTACGTACCCATTGATATATATCTTTCTTGGGTCCTAGTTTTTCTTCTGGGGAAGCCCAGACAAATAACTGGGAAACCTCAGCAGATTATTCAAATTAGATAAAAAAATTCTTGAGGATATTTGCTGTTCACCATGAGTAACCGATAACTAACTGTGCTTGAGAAGGTCTAGTCCCTCAAGGGATTAGGACCAAGTATATTCCCCACTTCTGAATCTTGGACTTTATAAACATGGATGCTGTGCTTTAGGTTTAGCTATTTTTATTTCATCCCCTAAATATTTCCATCTTTGTTCCTGTTTGGTTGCCCTCACTCATTCAGTGAAAACAGGGCACATGAACATGTTGGTTTTAATATTTTAATTACTACTGTGATCTGAGATGTGTTACCTAACTCAATAACAAAATATATCTGTACTAGAGATAAATCTACTTGGCTAAAGTGTCTTTTTGGAGAATTTATAGGAAGGGTAGCTTTCACTGACATAATGTGAGATCTGTAATAAGAATAGCCACATTGCTATTTAGTTTTTATGGCTTGATAGCCAGAACAAATAAATAGATATCCAACTGTTGTTATAAAGGTAGACTGTGTTCTATACTATTTTTATATTCTTATTATCATGGAGAAGAATTCTTTTTTCTCTTTGTAGAAAAAGCATAGAAAAATTCTGTGCTTGGTAGTCCAAGATAGCCTGAAGAATTTAAAAATGATAATAAAAGATGATTCAAAGGAGAGGTGATACAGTACATGCATTTTATTTTCCCAAGTTTATCTAGTGGAGGCTCTGAGCAACCTTATCAAACTGTGAAGTTGACAGTGATTTAGGCAGGATGATCTCCATAGGAGCCTACCATTGAACACTGTTCTATGATTCATTGCCAGTAAATATAGATAAAAGGAAAAAAAAAATCTTTTTTTTTTTTAATTTCTACTTGCACAATATTTGTTTTAATGATGTAAGTAAAATATTTATAGTATGCTTAATTTAACATTATAAAAGCCTGTAATAAAAGTGTGCAATTCAAGAAAACTTTGCAGAAAAGGAAGCTAGCACAAGGGAGACTTAATAGCTTCTAGGAAGGCTTTTTCTCATGTTTTCCCTTCATCAAAATGTGACAGCTGTAATCTGAGGTCACGTTTTGTTTCTGTAATTGGTTAGGCATTTTATTAATAGCATACGTTATGGAAGCAAGTAGATTGTTTTTTCATAAGAATTTCACACATGATTTATTTCCTTCATCAGATGCTTCTTCTCATTTAGTTGTTCCATAGTGTAAAATAGATGTGTACATCATTTGCAGTTCTAAAATTTGTTGCTTGAATCACGACATTGGTATATGACATAGTGCAGCTTATTTTGTAGTATAAATTGCTCTGACAGAATAGAACAATAGTGAGGGGTTCAGCTTATGAGCAGGGTAGTAATTTGATGTTACTGCTGCAGAGTAGTTTCTTATAGTTACTTGATTCTTAGTCTAAATCTCTTCTTCTATATTGAAAATTCCTTCTGTATTAGAAAAATCAGTTATATGAATAACTATTTTTGTAAACTAGATCAGAAAAGCAAAGATTTTGCCTTTTGGTAGTAACAGGCCAACATGAATTATAAGAATATGTACATTTAAAATAATAAAATGTTATGTAATTTTGAATATTGTGAGATTATTACAAATAATGAAAATGGAATAATGAAGATTTTAATCTTCCAGAAGTGACAGATCTAAATTATGACTTTTTTTAAAAATATTTTTTAAGAAAAATAACAGACCATTTCCCACTGTAAAACTTTCTCAGAACGAAGTGACACTTCCAGTATTCTCCAGTAAATTTTACAGACTCCATTAAAATTGCCTTATTGATGTTGATTTTGTATAGATGGTACTGAGATACTGGGGGAGTAATATACTGAAGGTGGTCAGATTAATGAAAGTGGTGTCTTTTGCAGTATGACAGCATACTAAAGTAAAATCTTGTTTGGGCTGTTTAGAAATGGTGCTGTTGAAGAGGGGACAGATTTAATGTGTAACATCAAACCCTTTGAATGATGTAATACCATGGAAGACTGAGAATCTTCAGAAAAAGCAGGTGAAGAGGATGTCTAGTGGAAAACAAAAATCATCAGGAAGAGATGAAGAGAAGTAGCAAGCAAGTTTACCCTAAGAATTCCTAAGTGAATTCATTAAACTTACTGTGACCATATAGTCATGTGGAACATTGAGTATATGAAGAGATTTTCTAGAGAAGACAGGGTTTAAAAATTGCAGCTGTTTTGTTCGGTCAGTTGATGAATAAAAACGTTCTCAGGAGAAGTATAAAAAATAGTGATTACTACTAGGAAAGCAATTGAATTGTGCTTATTACTGTTTCTGGAAAAACACGAGTAAAGATACCTTTATGAAATTCTAAAGCCACAAAATTATAAACACATTTGAGTTTAATTTTTTCCTCCTTTTCACAGTATGGATACTTAATTTGTGGAATTTGTAGGGCATCGCCTACGCTGAGGAGAATTACTCAGATATAAAATAACATCTCTTTGCTTGTTCCTTCATTTTGAGGACAGTTGGACTTACAGGTCTTTTCCAACCTTAACATGTCTCTGATTCTGTGAAATCATTTTAAGTGTAGATATCCTGGCAACCTACAGTAGAGAGCCTTTAGAGGACACATTTGTGCAATTCCCTGGTCAAAATGAAGCTGCAATCTGATGGGACTAGAGGGAATAGCCTCAAGTTGCACTGGGGAAGTTTCAGATTGGACTTTAGGAAGAATTTCTTCTCTGAAGGAATGGTCAAGTTCTAGAACAGGCTGCCCAGGAGAACTGTCTTTTTTGCAGTGCTGTTCTCCTAAACCTCTGTTGAGTTATGCTGCAATTGCTAGTCTCTAGATCTGAACAACAAAGAAAAATGTAGAATTTAGGGAGATATATGAAATATTTCTGGACTTCAGCAGTCAAGGATAAGATCTCCTGCTGGTTTCAGTTTATTTTGATTCCAAGTCTGAAACAGTTTCATGAAATTTCTTCTTTTCCGGATTTCATTTTTTAATGCGACTGTTGTTTTAATTTGTCTGTGTTGTTTAGCTCATATATTGGTACCTAAACTCTATTCATACCTTTCTGTAGTTACTTTTTACCGAAGTAATTTCTGAAAGCTAATTACGTTTCTGTGGCATTCTTTTCAGGGCTGTTGAAAGTAAGACTTGCGCGGAGCATTCCATTTTAGATTAGTAATTAAAGCAGTTCATTTTACAATTGTTGTTGTTAGCCACATTACTAACCTTTTTAAACTCTCTAATCTGGAAAAAAAATATCACCCTCTTCTAGTGCAATTACAGTTTATTAATTTCTAATGCTGGCATTTTTTATCTTGCTTGCTTTTTGTCCTTTGCTTTTACAAAATATTTTTGTCATGGTATGACAGCAGCTTCATGGCAGCTCAACTGACTGTAAATGTAAGAATCATTTAGGATTCAATGTTAGTATTGATTCTAGCATTGCATATGAAATAATATTAAATTATTTCTGAGGTTTTGAGGTGAGGACTGAAAAAACAGTTCTAATGTCTTCTGAATACTGAATATTGTGGTGGTTGTTTTCTGCTCTGAAGGTGATAGGACAAATGTTCCGAAAACCACAGCGCTCTGGAACTGAGTTTATAGGCACTTACATTCTTAAGTATGTGCTGATTTTGTGCTTGAATCTGGTCATAAAATCAATCACTGCAAGACTAGAAAATTCTGAACGTGTGAATTAACAAAGTAATGATTACCTAAATACGGATTTTTGTTCTTTTTGTTGCTTTTAAGGTGGGAATTAACCTTATAATTTCTGCCATTTGTGATACTTGATGGTTATTGTAAGTAATAACAATATATGCTAGTGGACATATGCATTTATAATTTTTTATACGTAATATGTATTCTAGAGATTGTGAATGACCCATTGTGCTAAGAAATTCATGGAAACTTTTAAAATAAAAGGCAGAAACCAAGGGTGTATAAGCTAATCAGAGGCTCATAAAACTTGTTTGGAAAAATTGGTTGCTAACATCTTGAGACAATTAGAAAATGAGGTTTCTAGTACAGAAAATTTGAATGAGAAGTAGAAAATATGAATCATTTTCTCCTTCAGCTATATAACGTAGGTTGTGTTGTGCACAAGGGAAAAATATCCATGTACTCTACAGGGCAGTCATTCATGCTGAGTGGATATGAGCAGTCATTTGCAGCACAATTGATTTTGCAGTATCCTGGGCTGGGTTGGAGACTTGTGAATTCATTGCACTATATGCTATTAAAATTTATACTTCACAATAAAGTGGCTGTTTTAATAGGAAAATATTTTAAAAGTAAAGCTTGATTATTTTCACTGCAGATGAGGATGTTTTACTAGTATTTACAATTTACTAGCAATTGAAATCAATTGAAGTCTGAAATCTTAATAAAGGTGAAACAAGTAGAATAAAATATTGGCAAGTACTAAATATATTCCTGCACCGTGTTTAAAGAAATTGTTAGGAATTATGAAAAACCTTTAAGAATTTTGATATTTCCTTCCCATGCAGAGGTCTTTTTTAATAGGTAATGTTTTGGAGTTAATAACAGTCTCAAACTTTAATAGCATTATAAATAAATAAATAAGGATCTGTGATGGGTTGTTTGCCATTGAAGTGAATGTAAAAACTGAAACAAGGAAAAGGTTTTAAGATAATGATATAGTTAACTGTAGCATTAGTATCTAGTTACATTAAATAAGGTACACTTGCTGCTCTGACTGGTGTGTATCAGGAGGAAGTTGAAGCTCCAAAGGGAGCGCAGATTTCCCTTTCGCTTATTAGTTCAGTATGGAATTCCAACTGGATTCTAGGCAGCTTACCAAGCAGGTAGAGGATTTTGAACAAATGTGAACTTTAATATTTAAAGTTCTTCCACTGTTATCATCAGCATGACAAAAGAAAGGAATCATTGCTTCTGCAGCATGATTGGCTTGTTGATGGAAAGAGCAAGGATCAGTGTGGACTTTATGACTGAAGACTGTAACAGGTATAACAGGTATTTTAAATACAACTTGAGTCCTTGCATTTAGTGTTTTCCATTAATTGGGAGTTTGTGAGGGAAGCTAATAGAAAATACTGGGGACGGATGGTAGACTTTCCCAAATTGTGTTGAAGTTTGGCAATTAGTTGGATAAAAATGCTAAGATCACGAGCACTGGAGAAAGAACAAGGCAACAAACTATCACTAAATCAGCTTTTTGTGTGATAAGGATACCAGACTCAAATTGATGTAATTAGCTATTGTTTGATAAGAAATAGCACAATAATAGCAGAAGGTAAAATGAAAGCAATTACTGTTTACTAAATGTTCTCTCACTAAAGGCAGTATGACTAATAAAGGTATCGCTCCCTTAATATGTTCCTGAGAGCACAAGAAGATTTTGACCCTGGTTGGTGCTGTCAGTTTGAGCAATTAGCTGTAAGAATCTCAAAGGTAGAAACAAAGGTGGTTGTCTTTAGTAGCTAGCAGTTCTTTAGACTGCAGAGAAAAAGCAAATGATTTCGGAGGTATAGCATGATTGAAGTAAGGAAGAAAACTAGGCAAAATTTGTCAGCGTACATCAGAACCAATAATCCTACCCTGATCAATTCCTATATCCTGTGGTGATGACGTTGCAGTGAAAGCTTGTCTTGTGTTGGAAAGAGAAAGTAAATGTGAAAATAGCACAGAAATGTTTATAATGAAATATTTTGAAATCAGAAGCAATTTTTTTCTTAAACTATGTAGGAAAGCACATTTATATATATACACAGTGAGATTAATCTGGGCAATCCTCTGATTTTGTTTATGATAAATATCCCAAGGTTCAGTTTGTGGAGAGGCTGAACACACATTCCCTATGGCCAGATGCCCACACTGCGCAGTATACACATGTGGCCAGCCAGCAGACCAGCACAGATAGAAAGCAGTGTCGTTACCAGCAGCAGTGGAAGCATACTGAACACAAACAGCATGAATCGTCTGATCCTGTTCCCCCTTCTCTAGCTGATAAGAGGTTTGCTAGTGCTCACATCCAAAGCTACACACAACATGGTTCTTGAATGGCTAGTTTAATTTAGTCTGCCCTAGAGCTGTGTCATAGGCCCCAGTATCCTACAGTTACTGGCCCCCAGCCCTGCAGTCCCCCTTGAGCAATTGGCACTGACACCTCCTGTCCCACAGAGGTTGCAGTTCAGCTTGATGTTCTCTACCAAATAGTGCATGCATGCACACAGACTGGAAAGCTTACTTACACAAGGAATAGTTAGGACTAAAGTTTAATGAAACAGGACAGGCTGCAGTGATCAGGTAGAACACTTGGCCAGACAAACATACCGACCAGACAGAGGCTTATAATTGAGTGGACTCTTTCCTTTTATGTGTTTTATGTTCCTCCCTGTGTTTTCCTTACTAATTTCTACCAAATCCACCTGAATTCTTTCCTCCTGTTTTTCATACTACTACTTAAAACTTGCCATACAATGACACAATCCCCAGATTCTTTTTCCTCTATCTCCCAGATCAAATTTTTGCTTTGGGCAGTGACATCCTTTAGTTTGCGAAGCGTTTGGGGAAAGTTTCTTTACTTGGGTCACACTGGTGGGTTTCATACCAGAAACAATGGTTTAGTCATTCTTTAGTGGTGTCAGGAGTGCTCGTTTACTGTGCTCTGTTTTCACAGGTTAGTTTATTAGGGTTCCTCCACTAATTGCTATTCTTCTGATCCCAAGTAATGCAGGTGTTTGTGTTTAGTTTGCTTAAGCTGACTAAATCAGGTAATCTAACATAGCGCCTGTTCTAGGATGTGGGAAACGTTAGAATTTTGACATAAAAAAATTAAGAAATTTGACTCTTCAGTTTGAAAATGTTTGTGAATCCTCTGTATATATGAAAAAAATAAAAGCTCTATAATTGCATATGGCTGTAAAAATTCACACATCTTTTTAGCATGTTGTTAAGCGCCATTAGAACTCATTGGCACATCACGAGGAGGTTCCGAATGTTACAGACTTCCGTAAGTTAAAAAACTGATCAGCTGAATTAATGAGGGAAGAGTGCATGGAAAGCTCTTAAACGTGAAGATGCATGAAGGTCCCCTGGGTGAGGAAGTTCCTGTGGTCCAGGAATGGAAATAGGGTCTGGTATGCTGTACTGCCCTGATCCTTTCCTCTGTGTTAGGCATCTTCTGTTGAACTTTGTCTGAGACATAATATCAAGCTAAGCAAACTTGTAATTTAAAAAAATCTTTCATTGTACTCCTGTATATATACCTGATACTAACTGATTGCATTATAATCAGAATTTAATGCATGTGTAGCTTAGTGTTCCTCATTCCCGCTAGCCAGTCACAGTACATCATTCTTAAGCTTTGCTTATTATCACTTTTCTCCTTTGTGACTGAATGTCTTGATTTCTGCTGCATTTTCCATGCATATTTCCAATAATTTTCCACAGAGGATAGGTGAATTCTGTCTCTGTTTTGTTTGTTTCTTTATTTTTTATTCTTTCTTATTCCTTTTTACTTGCTTTTTAACCTTGCTAATGTTGCTGAAATAATGTTAATATGGAAGGTACAAAGTAAAACCGTTCCCCAAATAAGTGAAACTCTGAAATACCTAGCACTACAAAAGGAAGGATTTCCAGATCATCAAAGTTTCATACTTTTTTTAGAAGGAAGAAGGTAATTTGAATCTTTTTTTCATGTTGATGGATTTTAAATTTTTGTATTCCAGAAAAAAAAAAAAAGAAAAAGAAAAAAAAAAAAAACTTTTTATATCTACTTACTTGCATCTGAGTTGAAAGAAAAAAAAAAAACAACAACAGGAAACATTTATATATTTAGTTTCAGTCTGTTGCTCTACATCTATGTAAAATTGTGCCGTTTGGACATTTAAAAGGAACATCATAGTGACAATGATAGATATACATAAGTAAGAAATTTCTAAGAATTTTGAAAAAAGTAAAGTACCTTTAAAATAATGCAAGATCACGTATTGAAACAAGATGGAGATATTTTGCTGCATTATGAACAGAGTTTTAAAATTCAGGGATTCAAAAGGCCTAACAACCTACCCAAACTAGAGCTCCCTTGCAAGGCTGCAGTTATTCTGCAGTCTTTTGTATCATTTAAAAAGGAATAAAAGGATATTTCTGATCAAAACTTTGGAACTTCAGCTAAAATATTTCTGCTTCTGTGAGTAGTTTGCATCTTGTATACTCTTTTTTTTGGGAACGTAGTTCCTTGGCAGAATTACACAGGTTGGATGAAAGGTCATCTAGTTCAGCCTCCTGCTCAGAACAGAGTCAACCATTAATCAGATCACATTGCTTATTGCTTTTCTCAGCTGGATGCTGAAAAACCTCCAAAGTCAGAAATTTCAGAACTTCTGTTGGCAACTTATTCCCAAGATTATTTTCCTTATAATTAATTACTTTTCCTTTATCTAGTTGAGACTTCCCTTTTCTCCTTCTTTCAGTTCATGATTGTTGTTGCTCATTCTCCTGTTTGGCGCCTCAGTAATATGCCTCACTCTGTCTTCTTAGATACAGGAAAGATGGTACTTCTTTCTTCCAATCCTTGTTTCTTATTTGCCAAACAAGTCCAGTCCCCCCTCAGCCTCTCCTTTCAGGGCAAGTGCTTCTGTCCCCAGCAGGTTGGTAGTATCCTGTTGATCTTGTTCCAGTTGACTAGTGACTTTCCTGTGTGGGAGGAGCAAAGAATTGAACATAGCATTTCAGACAGGTGCTAATGTGATGAATAAAGAGGAGAAACCATTTTCCTCAGCTACTAGCTAAATTCATGTTAATACAATCCATTATACTGTCAGTATACTATGTCACTATCAAGGAACTTTAGCCAACTATCATTAAGACCCCCAGGTCTTTTTCCACAGAGCTACTCCACAGTGAGCCATTCTCAGCCTTATTCAGGGGTAGTCCATGCTAGGTGAGAAATATGCATGTCTTCTTGACATCTTGTTGGCCAAGCATTCCAGCCTTTCTAGTTCCCCCTAAAAGGCAGCCTTGTCCACCAACATACCGACTGCAGCATCCACTTCAGTGTTGTCACACTTGATAATGGTTTTACCTCCTCCTCCAAGTTATTGATAAAGATGCTAAGCAGGATAAATCCAGAATAGAGCCCTTAGGAAGACTGCTTATATCTGATCTCTGCAGACCATTAACTACTTCCCTTTGAGTGTTGTACATTATTGCACAAACTACCATGGATAGTACTTGGTATTTTAGCATCTTTCTACATGAATGTGGGATCCTTCCAAGCTAATCAGGTGTGGAGGAAGTGAAACTAAGCTAATATTCCTTTCTGTCAGACTGATTATGCTCAAGTTCACTTGGACCCAAGGTAATGAAAGCCTTGAAGTTCTGCATTACACTTTATGGACTTACTAATTCAGATCTCCCCAAAAAGCATCTGTGGGGCATCTTTATGTGTTCTGCTTTTACATACTGACACCCTAATTAGATTATTCAGTCTGCCTCACTTTCAAGTTTTTACTTATTTTTCAGTTAGTGAGAACTTCCATTGTTGAAGGGAAATAATTTATTTTTAATTGATGTTTTTCATGCTGTATTCTGTCTGCCTCTTGCTTCAGTGAATATTTTCACATATAGATTAAGTATATTAGTGTAACTTATATAATATTAAATCACTGCCTTCTATCCTTCCTCCTCTTAATTTTAGGGGTTTTGTTTTCTGTGTTCTCTCCTTGACTCCTCCTCTCACTATTTCTTTTTCTTTAAGCTTTTAGTCTGTTTGACAGTGATTGGCTTTTTTTTTTTTTTTTTTTTTTTTAATTGGAGTACATTTTCTTTGAGTATAACTTAGAACAAATTTGAATACATTTCAGTATCTTTTGTTATTGCCTTTAAAAGGATTTTTGAGTTAATCCCTTAGAATTAATTATTTTTCAGGTATTTTGAGGCTTTGTAAAAGCAACAGTAAGAATTGCTGTGACTGGGGCAATGTTTAGGAAATCACAAATCTTAATTAATTATTAGTGGCATAATAATTGATACTGTTAAGTAGTTTCTGGACTTTGAGCTCTGTCCTTAATTAGAGGCAATAATGTCTCCTTCCCACTGAGGTTTCTTATTTTGCCTAATAACACAGGATTAGCAACTTTCAGTTGTCACTTGGATGAAACCTCCCAAATGACCATACCTGTTACAGCTGCCTTCCTTACTTTAGCCAGACTTTCCAGACATGCTTTTTTTCATTGTTTGAGTGTTTATTTCTCTTCACTTGCTAATAAATACTTTTGTATTACTTGTTTTCCAATTAGTACTGTAACTTTTTTCTTGACATTTAGTTTATTATTGCTCATAAGATATAGGAATTATAATTTATCTCCTAAACATGATTGTCTCCTACAGATTTCAGAAGCTTTTTGCAGATTTTTTCTTTACAAACTGTTTTGAACAAATCAAATCATGTACTCGTCCATCTTTCCCATTCTTGTTAATTCTTGTCTTACTTTGTTCCAGACATCTGGATATGTATATTTCATGGTGTCTTCAAGGTCACTTGTTTTCTTTTGGTGTCCCTTTGTCTCTTAATCATTAGTCTTTCCCCTGCTTTGTCAATACCGACACTTCCAAATTTGTCCAAACTTTGCTTTCACATACTTGTTCGTCTCTTGCTATCATTAATTCCAGTGATACCAGGATGGGCTGTTAGACCCATGTCTCCATTCCTCTTCAGCAGTCTTTCCTATGCCTTTCCCCTGCCCTACTTTTCTCCATCATCATTAAAACTACATGTAGAAGCTCCTCCATTCATGCATTGTTCTCATATTTATTTGTTGCTGTTGCCAACTTGATCCTTTAGCAGTTTCTTCTGTTTGGCCTCATTCTTCCATCTTCTTTCTGGTTTGTTCTAAAATACTTCTATCATCCTCTGCTACCATTTATTTTTTAACCATTGACTTACCTATCATTGAGTAGCTACAGCTTCTGATCTTTAATCACCTTTATGGTGATGGCGTCTGTTTGAATTTTTAGCAGTGTATGATGAGATTTGTAGTCTACATTTATTTGTTTTAATTTTTTTCTTTCTTTCTTAGACTTTCTCTCATTTTCTGAATATTTATGGGATGGTTTCCACACTCTTAATTATTCAAAGATGAGAGAAAAGTCATTATATATAAAACATTTGAATGTAGGGGTTTTATCAAGGAGAATTTATATTCTTATATACATCCAGTGCAGTGGAATATTAGTTTTGGAAAAGGAGTAATAGAGTTTAGAGCCAGAATGTTAAAAAAAATAAAGGGGGAAATGCTGCTAGTGGGAGAATGATGTTGTGTGACATACAAAGATGGGGAGCTTTCACATTTAAGATAATTGAAACAAAAGTACATTTTCAGATGAAGGAGACAAAAGGAGGAGGAATAAAAGCTAAAGCCTAAGAAATTTTGTAGGAAGATAATTGTTAGTGATGAATAGCAGTGGCAGGCTCTTGCAAACTTTCAAGTGAGGAGGAATTTGAATCTGAGGGAATCCTGCATTTTTGTGGTATCCTGCAAGAAATTCATTAGAGTATAGCTTAGAATATATTGTGCAGCTTATGAATTTTGTTTGTTTGTTTGCATTTGTTGAATACAAAGAACATTCTTGTGCTGCTACTTACAATTATAGACTGCCCAATATTTTCTTGGTGGATATTTAATTATTTAATTCTGAAACAGATGTTCTCCACAAAGGATTCTATTTAAAGTATTTTAAATAAATAATATCCTTCTTTTCCCATTTTGTAGTAATTAAAAATCTATGTAATGTTTTCAATTAAATGAATGATGCACATTGCTTTTATTTTGTCTTCAGTAGAGCTTTGTTTTAGCAGAATGTGTTTATTTGTATATGCTCAGAAACTGTTATGATTTTGAAAGTGTGGATGAATAATAACATTATTTTCTTTCTGCTTTATCTTTCTAATAAAGCAGACAGCATACAAACTAGAAATAACTTAAAATAATTCTGGCACAAGTGGACATTCTACATTTTAATCAACTTTGTGAAGACCAAGAAAGAGATTGAAGTTTAGTTAACATAATGTTAATGGAGAAGAAAAGTCAACTGTTGAAGAACATTGGGGGAACAGGGCTGCAAAAAATGTAGGTGTTGCTGGAGATCTGTTACAATTTGACTGAACTCTCCCCTGTTTTTTTGTCAGGCTCTGGATGGTGTTTGTCATAAGGATTGTGGATCATATATCTAGTTTATTGAAAGGAGCAATTTTCCTTGAGCTGCACTTGAAATTTGCACTCAAATCCACAGAAGAATTAAGCCTTAGTATTTTTATTTTTTCACATAATTCTGCAAGAATCATAACAAATAACATAGAGAAAGGCACTTTTTGTAGGAAACAGAAAATATGAAGCATTCATGAAATAATAATTAAAAAAGAAGACTGCATGCCCAGACTAATGTGATTTTTTTATAGGAGCCAACAGTCAGCTAATGCTAAATGAATGGAAAAAATGTGAAAGGTGTGAGAAAGAGATTGATGTTCCTGGAAGGACTGAAAAGAAAGTAATTTTGAATTGGATCTCTAACACAGTGATTTGGACATGATCATGTGAATATGCATATGCTGTGATGGAAGAGAGTGCTATTTTGAAGAGTTTGGAAGTCATATATTTTATCCTGTCTTGACTATTGAAATCCTCTTAGAGTCATGGAACCATAGAATATTCCAAGTTGGAAGTGACCCATAAAGATCATCTTATATGTCTTTAGAAGAAATGGAATTGAGATGTTGGTGTTCATGTATTATATTACTTCAGGTAAACTGGTACAAGCGTGTATGTTTTTAAGTTTAGCTGAAATTCATGTTTGAGACACAAATGAAACATCATAAATGTTAAGAGCAATAGTACCATTATGTACATATTTTAAAAAAATCTGACAAGAATCTGCCCTCAAATTTTATGTCCAACAGCCACCTCAGGGAATCTGAGTTGTGTTCACATGTTAAAATACAGTTTGGTTAACTTGGAAAGCAGCATTCATTTTTTCACTCTGTTTTGTGTTGTCCGTGCTGTTGCACACCTCAGTTTGGTCATGGTACTTTTTTTTTTTTCTTTCCTTTTTTTTTATTATTACAGAGATAGTGTTATGTATCCTTCAAGGTATACTGAAGTTGCATTAAAAAGATGAATAAGGTCATTTCTGCACTGCTGTGATATCATTGGAAACCACATTTACTAAGTGTAGGTTCATTTTTGTGTCTTGATTTCTTCCTCATTCTTGCCTTGTGTTATTAGAAGAGGCTATTACTGCCTTACAGGCCCTTCTTTCAGGTAATCTTAGGTGACAGAGAATGAAATGAGTATGTTTCTGTAGGAATCTTCTGTAATACTCAGAGCTGAAGAGATCAATTCTGAATATCTTGTAATGAACGTGAATCTGTTCAGATTTGTTTTCCTTCTCTGTGTGAACCTGAGAGCTGTCTCTCCAACAACCAACAGTTTTGTCTGATCAAATCCAGTCTCAACTTGATTTATTAAGCCAAATACTATGGAATATCATTGTCACATTGCTCATAGGAAATCTGAGTGTAAATCTGCATGGCATCTAGAGTTAAAAGTTGGGTTGAACCAAGTTGGGTTAAATCAACCAGTATAGTTGAAAATAATAACTTAGAGATTAGCGTTATGTCACGTGTGGACATTTTGAAGCAGGAGCTATAGCCTTCCCTCACCTTTGATTTAGCACTGAGATATAGAAGTCTATCTCTTATATATATAGCTGCCCTCAGCATTTCTGTTCTCTCTTAAGCTCTAGTGGGAACACACAATGAGTCCTGCATAAGGCTAGTGCATAGAATCCAATAATCTGTATATCTTGGTATCTTTAATGGGTAATTCTTAGAAGGAATTGTGGGATTCTTTACTCTAGGTCTCTAGCTCTAGGAAGGTATTTCAGTATAGGTGTATTTTTTCCATATGCTTTCATTAATTTCTCTATTTCAGTGGAGAATTCCTGCTTCAGGAAATAGTGTTAGATAATCATGGCTTTACAGGACTATGTACTTTGAGAGGGTGGAAGAGAATCAATGAATTCAACCTGTGGGGTGAAATCCCACATTTCCAAATCCTCATATACCATGAGATGGTATATTTTGTAGAAATATGGACATAAATGGTCTTGGATCAAGAAACTACAATTATAATAAATATTTTATTCTTTGGCCAATTATTCTTAATTTCTCTTTGCACCTGAATACGTACAGCATGTAGGTTTGTGATTCCCACAAGCACTATGGCTATTTGGAGCACAGCATAAAATTGTAATCAACAATTGAGGAACAATAGCTACATAAGGGTAAAGCAGATGGAGTAGTTTTCCACTCTTCTAAACTATAATGTTGAAAAGAATATCCGCTATTTTAGGATCAGGAATAGGCCATCTGCCCAAATTGCCTGCCCTTTCAGCTTTACCTTATTCCCACATTGCTATCAGTATTTTCATCTGAGTGTCATTATATTTTTATGCTTTATACATGAGAGTTCATGTCAGTAGCTGATATTTTGTACAGCATATTTTTCTTTAAGAATTCCAGGTCTTTCCTTAATATTTATGTTTTGATATTCAGATATTTTGCTCGCAATTATGATGTTTGCTTGATAGTTTCTCTATTAAGTCATACCACATCAGCCCTTAGTTGCAGTGTTGGAAGTGATGTTTCAGACTAAAACAATAGTAGCAGGAAATGAGCAAAGGACTAACAGGGTGCTTGGAAGATACAGGAGGCAGCAAGGCAAAGAGAAGGACTTTGGGCTAAAAGGGTGTAGAGACAATGTAATCTGAAGAAAAAAAACCAATAAACTAAACAAAAAAAAAAAAACACAACAAAGCAAAACAAACCTAAGGAAGTGATTATTATTATTATTATTATTATTATTATTATTATGCAGCAAGAGGATTTTTATTTCTAACTTTCATCTTCCTCTGAAAGGAAGAACGACAGCAAAAGATTCTGTTGCTTTGAAGTCTGTTCATTTACAGAGTACTACTTCAATGTTGTTGTGGGCTGAGAATTAGAAAGAATTAAATATTTTTTCCAAAGGAACTTTTAAAAATCTGAAATGGTTAGTTCAGTGAATATCAAGTGTTCTACAGGAATGTCAACATTTTGTATCTGCATTTCATTTCATGATTTGTTATTAACTCATGTTATGTAAATACCTGCACAGTCATTTGGCAAATGAAAATGGAAGTTTTTCTTCCTTAGTGCCTAAAGAAATCATATAAAAATATTTTAATGTTTGAAGAACAGCAGTTTGTTTTTTTTTTTCTTTTTTTTCCAGGAGGATTCATCTCCTTTAGTATTTTTATTGAATAGGTCAGTTCTCCGTTTCAAAGGACAGATCTCACAAGACAGGATATGGCCATGTACTTTAATATTCCAGTTATTCATATCTTACCACATTTTAGCTGTAACTGAAGTGGAATTATGTGTATAAATGAGTAATTGCAATTATTTTGTTTAAAACCCAACTTCTACAGCAGTTAAATCAATAATTTAGGTATCTTTTCATTTCACAAACTTTGACATCTGGGTTGGATTTTGATCTCAGTAGCTTCATATTGTGTTCGCAGAATATTTCTACTGTTTTCATAATTCTTCTTGTTTTGTGGCTACTGTTGTAGCATTGTATTCTCACCAGTATCTCTTTAGTCTTTTCCCAAGGAGACTGATTCAGGTTGTTTTCCAGTGGCACTAAACTGGAAGCTACTCAGATTGCAGATTTTGTAGGTCAACCAACTAATCTACAAAAACAATTAGTTGGCAAGGTCAACCCAAATTCCATAAAAAATGAATATTTTTCCTACTTAGTAGTTTATTTCATCATCTTTCCATTGTTGATCATGTAACCCCAAAGTGTTCTAAAGAAATCACTTTTTTAATTTTTTTCTGTCATTCCCTCTTCAGTTTTATCCAAGATGTCTTTTGATAAGCTGTGTTATGATGAAGTAACATGTTATGATGATCTTCAGTAGACCAGTACTTTTTAACTCAGTGTATGTTTCTAGTTATCTAATTCATAGCCTCTATGAAAACAGTATGTGGTAGCTGATCTTTTTCCAAGCATGAGGTGAATTGTTAATCTTGGTTTGTCTTTAGTAGTTTATGCTTAAAGGTTATTCTCTTTGTTTTGTTTAACTGTATCCTTAAAAATGTCTCCTGTGGTTTTCATACTTATTACACACTTTCTGCTATGTAAAGCTTCCTGTCAATAATCTGATTTTACTCTATTCAGTGCATTTTTCTCCTCTGTTCTTCTGGAATCATTTAGTAAATAACTTATTTTCTACATTGTAGAGGCACTTATTCTGAAACATCTCATCTGTCTTCCAATAGCAAATACTACTTAACAGTTGTTGATCCTTGTGTCTTTTCTATGACTAGCCAGCAAAAGATTGAGGAAAGGATCTCCATTTATTCTTTAAGTTATCTTGAGTTCATTGGTTAAGGTTACATAAACAGAGTGCATTTTATTAGTGAATTTTGGAAATTGATTTTTTTATTAAGAGGGCAATTGCCATTTTTTATGTATTTTGTAGCAACCACTTGAAGTTGCAGTTTCACATTATGGTAGCTAGAACAAAAACTTAAATGTACATATATATCATCTTGTCTCTGTTAACTGATGGAATGTTGGAATTGATATCTGTAAATGTTTTACCAAGAAGTAAATGGTTAATCTTTCCATGAATAGAGCATTGCTATTTTCGGTGTAGTAGCTGACAGAAAGAGGTAAGGCGACTGAGTCCAAACACTGAATTAATGTTTTATGTTTAAGTACTGCTTACCCAGACACTGACATTTCAAACGCTGATCTTGCCTTCTGTTTTCTTTTGTTTCAGAGTTTTTGCCAGGATAAAATTAATCTATTGTTGTTTGGCCACTATTTTATGGTGTGAAAATTCTCAAATTATATGAGCTACTGAAAAATCTGTGATCTTGTAACCTAATGTAGGGACACTTTTGATCCTGTTCTTTTGTGCATTTTCCTAGTATTCCTTGAAGTAGCACTTTTAAATGATAGCTGATAGGACACACAGAAATAAAGAATATTAGTCAATTTAATAGTGATTATGGAGATGTGTCTGTATAGTTGTTTGGTTACCAAAGTTCTTTTTTCCTATGAAAAACAAAATCTCAACTTAATGTTGCAGAAATGGAGAAAGGAAGGTGTTGAATTATAAAATAACTTCCTCAGAGTCACGTGAGAGGAGGATTGCAATGTTATTTAACAAAATACAAATGCATTTTTCTTTTTGAGAGATAAATTAAATCGTTTACATCTGGGCAACTAGCAATGTTTCCATTCTTCTTCAATCTTCTTCTTCTATTCTTCTTCAATCAATTTCTTAAGATATCAGGTATATTTTCAGGTATATTTTGATATCAAGATAAATTACAGAGTGATTCAAATAGTTGTGAGATATGCTTAGTTACTTAGCAGTTAAGTACAAAAATTCTATACGCTAATGCAATTTATCTAGAAACAAAACAATTTAATGAGATGTTTAAATAATGTAGATATAAGTGGGGCTTACATGATGATGGAGGTGGGGAGAAGGATTTTCATGCTTGTGTTCATATTATATAAAACTGTGCAGAGCTGTTTCTGCCTGCAAGAGATTCTTGTTTCTAAGCTGTATTAATTGTGAGTTCAGCTTGTAGCTTGATTCAAAAGGTAGGAATACAGGACATACCCACATGTTCTTGTTAACGTGCACGGTGTCTGCATGGTGATGGCCCAGTGCTGGGTACTTTTTCTTTGTAAACTGCAGCACTCCATAAGCTCTGTCTATGGCCCTGAAATCAGCAACGCCATTTCAGCATCTTTGTCTGATGCCTTTCAGCATTCCTTTGTGCAGGACACTGATTCATCGTGTTGGTTTTCTTTTTTTCATTGAAGCATATAAAACCTCCTAATATCCTATTTTTGATGGTTTAGAATTAACACCAGGTCGTTTCTCTCTGCCTTTAAAAACTTTGAAAATAACCTTTGCACGATTTTATTATGCTAAAACTTAATTAGGAAAAAAGATATTTTTAAAACAAATGCCTGTTATTAAATAGCAGAAGGGAAAATGAAATGCTTTTTCTGTGTTATGAATGTTTACATGCCAATAATACTTTGAAATTATATTAAAAAACTATAAATATATGGAAAAAGAGAATTTCTATGTACAAAAGGTAGTTCTGCTTCTAGCTACAATCATGCTGTCAATGATTCCATAGAAATTTTTACTTTAGCCAAGTCTAAAAAAATAAAATGTATGTTATTGTAGAGTTTTAAGTATATAAAATATGTGAATTACTTAAAAGTAATGTTTGCCACTCCTATTTTAACTTTTTATACAAGCTACCTATGCATTCAGTGGATATTTAATTCCCTAGTTACAAAATTCAGTGATAACTTTTTTTCTTCATTCTTCCTGTTTGTACTTATAGTCATCAAATGAAATAGCACACACGCACACACACGCACACACACGCACACACACGCGCACACACACACACACACACACACAAACATATATATAAATCAATTTCTTTATCTGGAGTCACCATATCTTCAGCCATCTTAACGGTCTGATGTCTTTTTTCTAGAGTACTTGGTAGTAGTTATTCTGCAAGAGTCACTTTTGGCTTGTGATCAAAATTCTGATCAACAGGATTCTGAGCACATTTCTGCTTATGGGCCCAGTCTTGCTCTCATGAGAATTTTAACTTTGATATGAGTAGAGTCAGGTATTCATTGTTCTCATTTCATTTCATTTATTTCATTTCTACTAATAATGTTTCTGTCAGTCATTTACTGCTTGTTAGATTGTGAAAGCTGGTGTGTTTAAAAACTAGTCAGTTGTTGTTATTGCTGAAGAGAAGCACGCAGGTTTACAAATAAATCCTTAATGTCATCTAAGCTGTTCAAACTAGATTAGTTCAGTGTATCTATCGCAGCCTTAAGTTTAGACATTACTAATAACTGAATTTCCCTTTTGATTGAAGACAAAATGTTGGATTTATATGTTCTGAGTCTAAAAATGCATTTATTTTTCAGTCTTTTTGGAAAATACCAAAGTAGCTTAGAATGTGCTTTTATCAATAACTAACAATCTATTTCCCTGTCAGTCCTATGTCTCCTTTCTGCCACTCACAGGATCACAGAACTGTAGGGGTTGGAGGGGACCTCTAGAGATCATCAAGTTCAGTCCCCCTGCAAAGCAGGCCCACTACAGCAGGTTGCATAGGTAGGCATCCAGGCAGGTCTTGAATATCTCCAGAGAAGGAGAATCCACAACCTCCCTGGGCAGCCTGTTCCAGTGCTCCGTCACCCTCACTGTGAAGGATTTTCTTTGCATATTGGTGCGAAACTTCCTACGCTCCAGTTCGTGGCCGTTTCATTTCCCCTTGCTCTGTCCCCACAGACTGCTGAAAAGAGGTTGACCATGTCCCTTTGATTCCCACACTTAAGATACTCATTATTAAGATCCCCTCTCAGTCTTCTTTTGTCAAGACTGAACAGACCCAGGTTAATCAGCCTTTCCTCATAGGGGAGATGCTCCAGACCCTTTATAATCTTTGTGGCCCCCCACTGGACTCTTTCCAGGAGATCCCTTATCTCTTCTACCTCCCACATTAAGCGATACATAAAATACAGTTATTATTACTGACCAGTATGAGTAAATACTTTGTGAAAGTGTTTATTATGCGGGTCATTGCAGTTGTACAGCCTAAAACCATCAAAAATAACTTCCATGCTCCAACTGGCATTTCAGCAGGAGAATATGTAAGGAAATATTCTAAGAGATATTATCATGAGTTTGTTTATTGTCTAACAAGAGCACCCCAAATACTTCTCTAGGAACAAACAAGCCAAAAACGGTTTTGATTTTAATCAAAAATGTATTTTCCTCATAAAAAAATTTCACATACTCACTGTGTCTACTCTACAGAATTTGTCCATTTCATTACACCATGTGTCAATCCTAGTATAGCTTTCACTGCAAAACTCGTGGCTATTGTTTGTAATACAGCACAGGAGGAGGTATTGCTCAGTTCCACTACTTTTAAGTAATAGTAAAAAAAAAAAAGAAAATACAGAAAATGTTCTTGGCTACTTGCACTGTATTCCAGACTTCAAAGTCTCACGAAAGTTCTAGAAAATGAAGTTAATTGTATTTGGTTGGTAGAATACTCTTAGAAGCCTTAGTTAAAATTCTTCTCTTATGCTGAGGCAGTACATATTCCTATTTGTCACCAGCAAAGTCCAGGCATCTAATTTCTAGAAGGTACAATTTTTCTTGTTTCTGTTTTATTTAGCACATGTACAGTCCTGTGCTTTTTATTTCAGAAATTAAGTGATATTTATGACATATTGGTTGGTACGCCTATTAGAGTTGATTTAACTTCCATTGCTGTGCTTTTTTCTTTGCCCATGTCCCAAAGACTGATTAAAGGAGGATAAAGCTCATTGAGTGAAAAGGATTGTTTCTTCAGATAATTCCTTACATAGCTGTGTCGAACATCATAGTTCATGTCTCGTGAGATGCAGCTGTAGAGATACACCACAGAGATGACTCCCAGAAGAGCACCAAGGCAGGCAAGAAATCCTATGATGCTGTTCTTTTCATAGTCTTTCACTGCCGTATCTAGTCCTTTAGTGGTTACATCAACACATTGTTTCTTATTCTGTGGGTAAATAGTGGGAATATCTATACAAATTTTGTATTCAGTTGATGGATTTAGATGTGTAAGGTTATATACCTTTATATCAGATGGTACTCGAGCGCTCTGTGCAGCCTGAGAGTTTTCAGCTTTCAGAAAAGCAGTCCATCTAACACTGGACTTCAGAATTTTAGAACTTGTTTTCCATGAAACCAAAACAGAATTAGATCTTACATCTTTGATTTTGATATTCAAAGGTCCATTGCTGTCCTGAGGGAGAGAGCCATCCACTTTAATCATGACTGACTTTAGATCTGCCCCAACTAAATTTGTTGCTATGCATGTGTATAAGCCACTTTCTTTCTCTGTTACATCACTTATGTCTAATGTCCCTTCGGAATGAATGTAGTATTTATCAGAAATAGTATTAGGCAAAAGTTTATGTCCTGATGGCGTTATCCAGTAGATTTCAGGTTCTGGTTCTGCTGTTGCTCTGCAGTGTAAGGAAATATGGCTGCCAGTTTTTAATTCCAAAGTAGATGGAAAGCTTTCAGGAGCTATCAGAGGGAGACAGATTTCCATCATTTCCCGGAAGTGTATCTGTCTCACATTCTGGCCTTGGAATTCAGGAGGGTCTACACAAAACAGAGACTCTGGCTCCATGAAGCGAATATTTGTTTTGTTCATGTTAATCCAGCGGATGACGCAGTCACATCTAATGGGATTGCTGTGTATGCTAACTTCCTTCAGGTTAGGCAGCGATTCTATTGTACTGCGGTACAGGGCACTCAGTGCATTGCTGTTGAGCATGAGTGATTCCAGCTTGGGAAGTCTGTAGAAAGCGTTTGGATGAATGTATGATAATCTTGGATTGTTGGTAGCTTCTATTTTTCTTAAATCTGGTAAATTATCAACAGCAAGACTATCTATGGAAATCAGTTCAGGCATATTATTAATTCCTAACTCCTTCAGGTGTAGCATATTGCTAAAATCCCCCCTTCGTATTCTGTTAATGGGATTCTTATTTAGATCCAGAAATTTGAGATTTGTAACCTTTTGAAGAGCAATATGGGGCACTTTAACAAATCTATTGTCATAGAAGGAAATGCTTTCTAAATTTTCAAGGCCAGCCAAAGCATTATCTGGTATTTCAGTGAGATTTATGCTGGCTAAAACTAGGCTGCGCAGATTGATAAGAGGCTTAAAGTTCATATCTTCGATTCTGATTATTGGATTTTCTCCAATCATGAGAATCTCCAGATTAGGAATAGCTTCAAACCACTTACTGTTGATCATTTGCAGACCATTTGAATTGAGATGAAGTCTGAGAAGATTATTGAGGCCTATGAAAGCTCCCGGCGCAATCATAGAAAGCATGTTATGATTAATGTAAAGCTCTTGTAAGTTGTGGAGTCCAGAGAGACATTCTTCAGGGAGTTCAGTAAGTTTGTTTTCTTCCAGGTACACAGAAAGCAACTGTGGTATTTTTGTAAGATTAATACTGGCCACCGAGGATAAATTGTTCTGAGATAAGTCTAGACCAGTTAAATTCACTGGGAAGTCTACTGAGTGTTCAATTTTTCCAATATTGTTAGTCTGTAGAAGTAAAACCTGTGTGTCAGCAGGCAGTCTGGCTGGAAAATTTAAAAGGCCTAAATCATTACAGTCCACTGTCGGAACCTCCATATATACAGACCGGGGAGTGAACCAAGGTCTGATCTCACATATACACAACTCTGGGCAGTCTGCTTTTTTTTCTACAGCCTGTACCACTGCAGTGATAACTAGGCCAAGTAGAAAATTAATTTTGAGTTGCATGTCCTTCATTTTAGCTGAAATGCTCGGAAAAGTAAGAGACCCTTTAGTATTCCACGGTTACGATTTTGGAATTCAGTATGACCCGGTCAATTGATAAAACATAGACTTGCATTTGTCAGAGGCAGATTTCGAAGGACTTTTTTCCTGAGGATAAGTGATAAATTTACAAGCAACTTGTCCAGTAGCAAGAGACATTTTGTGGAAATGAAGGTCACTCTGTCCTTGATGACATAAAATTGATAAGCTTTGTGAAGATGAGGCATGTATAGATGGTCATAGGAGATTAAGCAATTCATTTATTTAGTAGTATTAACTTCAAATCCCATGATTGATTAGTGTTTGCAGGAATGACAGGATGACCTAAAACATAAGAAGAGGAAATAATTAGTATAAGAAACTATAAAGTTATAAATTAATTTAGCTATCTCTTGCTCTCTAATGTTAATTATTGCAAGTAAGAAAAGAAAATGACTGTGGTGCCTAGAGTATTGTAGTGGTATCCGAATAGCATAAATGAAGTTAATATAGTAATATATCTTTAGACTTGTAGCTTGTCATATATCCAGTGGAGCATTGCTCTGAAGAAAGATGAAGATCTACAAAGTATAAAGCAGAATATATCAGTGAGATTTTTCTACATATTTTATGTTCCTTTAAAATACTTTCTTTTTTTTCTTACAGTTATCACCAGAAGCAGGCTGAGTTCTGTAGGCTTTGAAAATGTAAACACTGAGCAAAATTCTACAGAGAATGAATACTTAACTTTTGAATGTGAAATTTAAAAATATAAAGAACATAACTTATATGTAATCAAGGGAAAATGAAATGATTGGATAAATACTCATTTCTTATGGTGACATACTTAGATGAGCCTCTGAGATCTTTAAACAGAAATATACAAAATTAATAATCCACTATTTTTATTATTTTCTCATTCTTTCTGTAGCTGTTGTTTAGGAGTAAAACTTCCCCTCCCCACCTCCTTCTTTAAGTAATAACTGGAAAGAATACTATACCTCATAATAAATAGGTTGTCATCTTGACATACCTAGTCTGAATACTGCCATGCATATTTTGGCTTCAATAATTTCAATTGCAAGGGATTAAAAAAAACAAGAAAAATGTCTTTAGAGAGATAAGAAAAAACAGTCAATGCTAGCAATTCCTTTTCAATCCATACCTCTGCAAGAATCTGAAATTTTCAATGAAGTTACAGATCTTCTTCATATCCCAAATGATAATAAAGATGGGAGTCTGGATGTCCTGAAGTGTCAAATGTGTCTTTTCTTTAGATTTTTGTTATCTACTTATTCTTTTTATGGAAAAATGTCCTATCGTGAGTGTATTTGTATTCCAAGTGATATAATTCAAAAGTTTCCATGTTTTATATTTGAAGTAGTATTCATTAGCTGCTGCTTTTACTTCAGAAAATAGTCCATACACTAACTTAAACCATACTTTATCTGAGAAGACTACCATATTATACACACCTGCGCCCTTTTCCCCTTTGCCTCTTACATCAAAATTCACAGTGACATTGTTTACAAACTGTAAGATGAGAATCAATGCTTCATAGACATTGATAAATAACTTCTGAGGTGTTGTTGGTATCGATAGAGAGAATTACAAAAGTCAAGTGTCAAGGATTTGGATTTCAGATTTCCTTTGCAGGCTCAGGAGGACTGGACATATTGATCAAATAGACAATCCATATCAGCTCAGAGGAAAGGTGTTGGACCATACTGAGTTGCATGAGAGTTGGGCCAATTTGAAGAACATTTGGCAAGTGTTTATGGCTTCTATGTTATATACGTTTAAGGAAATTTAATATTTTACTTTAAAAAAGTGAACAGACAATGTGTGAGGTAAACATACAGAAAACATTCTGCTGTTTTGAGGATTAATAATATGTTTTTATGGAAATGGCCCAGTTAACACTGAAATGTGAAGACACGCTGACAGAAATAGTAAAAATATAATCTGTTTCTTTGTTCTGGGAAATGAGATGAATGTGGGCTTGCAGAAAAATAAAGATATGTCTTGGACAACTAATGTCTAGCTTATAACTTGCTCTTAAATTATCCACCATAAGGTAAGTATGTACCTATTACCTACCTAATGTATCTAGAGTACTGTCCCATTTACTAAAGATCTCTAGGTAGAAATCATTCTAGGCCAAATGCACAGATGTGATTTATTATAGAAAAGGTAGGGAGGAAGAGAGGGAGTGCTTTTTGAGTCCTGTTCTCCATGTACTTTCTTTAGACACATGTCCTGTTGACTTCTGGAAATTTATTTGAATTGTATTTTGCAAATACATTTGAAAGTGTGGCGAATACAAACTGTAAGCTTCTAATGATTGAAACATCATTGGAAACCTTACCCGACTAATAAAACTATTGAGGTTCAACAAACTGCTCTGTGGATATCTAAGCTCAGTATTTAGATTTCGTTATCATGCTCATGAGTAGGAAAATATTCTGAGAAATAGTAATGACGTAATTGACCTGCTTTTCTGCTTCACACTGGACATTTGTTGTTGGTCACTGTGAATGGTTGGATGTGGACTGAGATGGAGTTTTAATGTGTGAAGTTCTAGCTACTTGATATCTTCTACCAGTAAAAGCATACAAACTACTACCTTTTTATGTACATAGTGCCAACATCAGTTAATATTTTAGTTTCTCTGAGATTCTCATGCCAAAACAGGAGAATTAGTGGACATGTTCACATCACATATTAGATGAGGCTTTCCACAAATGACATCAAAAAAAGATGTGAGAAATCCATGTTGAAATTCTTTTTCCTTATGATTTAATCTGATGTCTTTTCTCCTTCTGGTGAATGCTTCAGCTTATAAGACACCAACTCAAGCTCATGTGGTGTTGTAGCATAAATCTTTCTTATTTGAGCAGTTGATGTGCTTCTGCTTTGTACAAAATATTAACTGGGGTTGAGTGCCTTGAAGAACTGATCGCAGAATAATTTTCACTCTGTCCTTGCTACAGAGTCACTTCTGAAAGATTTTTGTTTTAACTAGTGTAATATCTAAGTATTATTTTATATGAGAATGACTTGCTACTGACAATCACTCATGGCATGGAATTTTTATTTGCAGAGTAGTATGAACAGCCATAATGACTTAGGACACTATAGAAAAAAAGAGAAATAGTGAAATGCACAGGAAAACTTATGTACAGTCATTTGAGTAGTAAAGCAGTGTTGTGGTCTTTTTGCTTCTAGTAGTAGTGTTGTGTGAAGCTTCAATAGAGAATGCTGATGAAGAGGTTAAGAAAATACGGATTGCTGATAAGTTTTCTGGTCCCATTTGAAGAAATCATTGCTCAGTATGATGTTAAAGAGTATGGGACTATGATTCTGCTTTTGTCAACTGATATGTGTCTGTGCTTCTGTGTGTGTATGTAGTTAATTTCTAACCTTGAGATGTATACAAACCATTTTGAACTTAGAAGTGAGCTGCAGCCTACTGTAATAAAATCAACCCCATGTAAACTGCTATCTTGCACTCAAGACTATAAACTGTAATTGAAGTTCAATTTCCTTGAAGAATGCAGCCTCAAAGAGATAATCGGAGAGTAAGCATTTAACTGTTTGAGACTTTGAACTTTGGGAATGCTTTGATTCCCTTTCTTCATTAGTATACTGATAACAGTAAATAAAGACCAAATTGAAATACTGTTACTAACAGGGATTTTCAGAACTTTTATTAATGCCTTCCAGTAGTTTTGCATTTCAAATATCCAATTTTAAAGGTACTAATATGAACAAAATGAAACCTGTCCTGTTCCTTTGAATAGTATTTAAGATATTTGAGATTTAAATACATGAAGGTTTCTTTGCAAAAGTAATTTTTGCCTTCAAAAAAACGAAAAAAAATGATTGAGAATATTATTTCATTAGAGCTCTTTTGCAGCTTTTGATGCCCATTCAGTATTTTTGATGCAATGCAATGGATTTATAAAACTTATGCGAATTATGATGCACAACAGAAACACCTGTGGAGGTGAGGCTCAGAAGCAAATGTCACCAATAAGCTGGGGACACAAGCAGCAGGAGGAGCTGCAAACTATAGTTTTGGTGTCTTTGATGTACAAATCTTTACTTAACTGCACTGTAAAGTTATCATGTGCACTTTGATTATACATGTTTTCTCTCATTTGGATAAAATGCTATTATTTGGTTACTAATGTCTGCAATTAAAAAGTCTCAGTGGTGTCTCCATTTAAAAATTATTCAGGATTACTGTTTTCCTGTATGAGATCTTATGTCATAAGGTGCTTAAATCTTTGTGGAGAGATTCCTTAAATTCTACTGGAAGACCATCTGAATTACATTCAGTCCATGGTTATGGTCTTATCAAATATGGTGTGCTTCTTAGGTTTAATGTATTGGCATGTCTTAGGTGGGCTTTGGTCACTGCTATTGACAGCTGGAGCCTTGATTCACAAGAGTGTATCACCATTATTGGAGCTGGAAAAGACATTCAGTGAATGAATAAACTGAGCAACGTTTCTCATCACTGGAGCAACAGACAGCTAAAAACCAAGTCAGAGTGGGCAGAAAGGAAAAGAAGCACGTCAGATTTTGGCAATCTTTCTTTTCCACTTCAGCAGTTAGAGAGACAGTGATAAAAACTAAAAATGCAGCAGCTACACTGCAATGTGCCCTGTTGGCAGTAAGGCAAACAGTTCACTTCACGAGGACCAATTTAGAGGTGGCAAGCATTTTGAAAACACAGCTGTTCGTACAAAGCTACCTTTCAAAAAACATCAACCCAAAGAGCCACTTCTCGGTTCTTGTCATTATAACCACTTTGAGCAGTTCTGCAGACAGAAATCCTGGTGACAGAAATGTCACTAACTAAAAATTGGGGATGAGACATTTCATTCCTCACTTGACTGTGGCTACAGCGTTATTTATTTACTTATTTTAAGAAGAAGTCGTGGAGTTACGCAGACTTCATTTGAAATTTTAATATTTTTCTGACACTTCTTGGGTGCTGCTTTCTTTGTTGGATACTCAAAATCAAAAAATGTTTTCTTGAATAAAAAGAAGATGCAAAAGCATATTTATTTACAATAGTTCGAGACACTGTGCTAAAATCTTTTTTTTTCCTTCCCCTCTTTAGAAATGTAACTAGGATGCCTTTGTTGAGGTATATGTGGAAAGTTTGTGACTGAGGTAGTACAAACTTAGGTTAAAACGCAAAGAAATAATGCAGTAGGCATTTATAAGAGAACCTGTTCCGAAATAAAATATTTCTATAAGTAAGCTCCACTAGGTGATATTGTTGTTGGAAATCATACAGGCTGTGTGAAAACAGAAGGACTGTCTGCTACTGCTGTCTGATTCTCTTTCATTCCACTCTCTGAAGCAAAGAGTTTCATGCAGAACCTCTTTACGAATTAACAAATATAAATTAATATGCTCTTACTATTTTATGTTGTTATAAACAGCTAACACACAGGTCTGCTTTAAAACATGAATGAGAATTTTTGGAAATGGATATGTTTCTGAGGTGTTCAACTTGGACTGCTGACATTTTCAAGTGATAGTTGTATTTTGAGAGCCTTAGGTTGAAAGCTTCAAAAATGACTATCTAAAATTTCTGGACATATTTGAAAAAAGTGACTAGGGATTGTTGTTGGAAAGTTGCTTTATTTTAAACATCATCTTTAATTTTCTGTAGTGGTTGATTTTTGGAACATCAGGCTTGCCCTGTATAGCAGCGAGTGCTGGATGTAAAGGAGAGGGCAGTGCTATTTGTATTTAACCCTGGAAGCAATTTGCAGTGTCTGAATAATTATTTCAGTGTATGTGTTTGTGTTTATTTTGTGAGCTTGTTACAGTTCCTTTTCATTATATATTTTTTTCTCCTTCTCTTTGAATAAATTTCCCTGACAGAAAGCTGAAAGCTTAAGATGGTGAATGTAAATGTAAAACAGGACAAATTCACGCACAGATCATTATGAGAGAAGAATGGCAAAACTTTATACGTCAGTAATTTCTGTGTATCCACAAAGAAACATTATGATCAGCTAGATCCAAGGGAGATTTACCCTATCTCGTGCACTAAACATGTCTGGCCCATGCCCCTTGTGCACTTGCTTATTCCACATTAAAGCATTTTAACAGATATCAGAGGAGATTTCACCATATACAATTCATTAAGAACTTACTGTAGTTTTATTTCTTGTATCAATATAAAAATTGCCTTGTGTAAATGTGTTACAGAGCATAAAGCTTTGAAAATAGACGTTGAAAACAACAGAAATATTCCAAAGGAGTATTAAGATACGAGATGTGATATTTTATTTTGAAATAACTTTTCAAAGGACGTGAACGAATACTTTGGAAAGCCTTTTGAAAATTTGAGGATGGAAAAAAATACAGTTCTGATTTCCTAACCTATTTCAAAGTGGATTAGCATGATTGACACGGAATGGCAGATGACTGCTGGACCACCTGCATGAGAAGCAAGGCATTTATCAATCATAATCTCAGTGCTTAGCAGAAATAGAATATAACTTTGTTACTGTTACAGATTTGGCAGCCTTTGTGGCAGCAGCATTGTGTATTGGAGCCATACTGGTGGATGAGCACCACTCAGTCTTGCGTGCCAACTCACTGCTGAACAAAACTGTGACCTTTATTCCATGGAGCTTTCAGTTTAAATACAGGGAAAATGACAATGGATGACTGAGACAGGGCAAGCAGAGAGATGTCACTATGACAATCTCAGAATATCCCAGGTTTTATTCTCTTTCCTTAAGCAGTGTAGTAACTTCGTATCACGATCCTGAATTAATTTTCCAGGCTTTTCTATTAGATATTCAGTCTGTAGTTTTTTTAGTTTTTTCAGTGCTTTTGATGCTTTTAATTGCACACTCCCTAGCTATGGGGTGACTGACCACTTCACAAATTTCATGGTCAAAGAGGACTAAAAGTTCGTGACATTCTATTTTGGAAAGGAAATGATAATTTTATTAATTTCATTTACCACCCTCCCATCTCCTTTTTTTTTTTTTTTTTTTTTTTTTTTTTTTTTAAATACTACATCATACATGAAATACCTACAAACCTACAAATTTGTGCATTCTTTTTGGGCTAGGAGAGATATTAGAAAATTATACTTACATGACACAATCAATTTCAGTTGAAAGCATACATTCCTTTACTATTTCTGCTCTAAGACATTGTTTATGTTCTAATTTCTCCTACAGCATTTCAAATCATTTTAAATTCAATTCAATTCATTTGACTTCTTCAGAAATCAGATATTGCACGTACAATTCTGACATTCTATCTAAAAATTTAACTCTTTGTTAGAATTATGTATCTTATTTTCTTCACAAATAGTAATTGCGTACCCATTTTCTAGTTGTCAGCAAAAACAGTAAAAAGATAATACATATACAAGAATTTTTCAAAGTATTTTGATCTTTTTCCTAATCTCTTTCCTAACCTTGAAAATGCTTCTCTGAGTCACGGGGTTATGTGTTGTTGTCATTACCAAGCAATTGTGTCAGAAAAATACTGCTGTAAGTTGAGACAGCATTGCATTAGTTTAATCCGTACACGTTCAACTTCTTTTTGACAGTTGTCATGTTAGTAGTGGCAAGCACATATTGGCAGTTACCTAGGCACATAGTTGGCAAAGGAACGATCACGTTCTGGATGTGGGTGAATGTACCCTGTTACCAGATGCTCCAAGCAGATGGCCAGAACTAAAGCTGAGTGAGACCAGTTTTGGCTTCATTTTCTACAAAGCTACCAAACCAATGCTAGGAGTCTGTAATGCATTTGACTAGTAAAGAATCTGAGCCAACATCAAGCAGAGCGTTTGGCAAAGCCTGCATTTTATATTTTTATTTTGTGGCTCTTGTAATTTAAAAGTTAAATAAGCCTAAAACATAGAAACAGGTGTGCTCTCATAGTGGTGTTGCAGTCAGAGAAAGATAGAGGCTGTAGTTACCATATAATATATTCCTTGTGAATATTATGTGTTGTGTTTGGGTTGGTTTTGGTTTGTTTGTTTGTTTTTAATTTATCATGGGAAAAAAGGGTTACTGTAATAAAATTAGCACAGTAGTAAACAAGATAATTTTAGGAACTGCAATTTCTGTTGTATATTTTTGCAGTAACAAACATTTAGGCTCGAAAGACCTAAATTAATTTAAACCATCAGTCTTAAATGGCAGATTCTTAATGTTTAAGGTTTTCACATTTTAGTTCATGGTATATTTACGATTTTGGATATATAGTCATTTTGAGGTAAATGCCCTTATATCTAAAAATGTACCAAACCAACCAACCAACCAAAACAAACAGTGGACAATAGAAATGATTTTGAACTACAATAATCTAAATTTTTTCAAGTGGCTTATGAATACAGGTGTATCAGGAAAATTCTGATACAGTCTCAGACTGTATTTGATGTATACTTATAAAATAATGCATAGTTTAAGATTTATGAAAGGGAAAAAGTATTGCTTGTTACAGTTAGTGGAAATTCCTCAGTATAAATACGTAAATATATATCTGAAGTGCCAGAAATGAATTTGGTAATCCAAGTAATCTTTTCTTTTTCATGGATTTTCCTACAAGTTAGGCTACATTATTTTTACTTTATAATTGTGAATATATGAGGTGATTATTTTTATCCTGACCCACCTAAGGAATGAGGCATTCACAATGTATTGTTCAACAGAAATGGATATAATAAAAAAAAATAAAATTCTTGAGGCAGTTTTAAGAAATGTACTGATGGAAAACAATCTCAGGATGCAGAAACAGACAAGGTGTTAAACAAAATATTCTTGTAAAGATTGGGATATAAATGTTTTGTTTTCTGCTGTGCTTTATATCCATTGGAGTGATTTATGCAGACTCAAGTTTCCTCAGAGAGGTACTGTCATTTCTGATATCAGAAAGTATTTTGGTTTGTGTTTAGTTTTAATTAAAGTCTCTGCTCAGCTGAGTATCTCAGTGATATTGTATGCAAAAGTTTTTACATGATTTACAAAACTAATTTTATTTTCATACCTGGAATTATTGCTTTTTTGCTTTTATTCATCAGCTCTAATCCACAGTCTAAGATTAACATAGTTCATTTCTTATTTCCCTAGAAGTGAATACATTGAAATGCAGAACTTATTTTCTTTTTATGATTTTTTTTTAATAATAAAATAAAAAGGATAGATACAAGTCAAAAATATAGCAACGCTTACAACTAAGTACAGTTTACCTTGTAGCACCACAGCTCAATAATCATATAATTCCAGAAATGCTATCTGAATCTTCTCTCAGATGTTTTTCTTTTCCTTTCACATTGTCAGGATTATGTCTGAATTTATAAACTTATTTAAACCTTTGTACCTCTCTGGCACGTATAAATTGAGAGCTACCGTCCCCATGTCCTTTTTCCCCAGTGTACAGTCCTTTTAATTATTCCTATTATCTTTAAGGAATTTTTTGAATTTCTCTTTAAAATGAAAAATTCACTCAATCCCTGACTCAATAGCTTGTCACTGAACAGGGTTAATTTATCTTATGAAACACATACGATATTGTCGCATTTTAACTGTGTATTTCCTTTTTTGACCTTCTGCATTTGTAAGCCAAATCTGACAGCAGTGATAAAAGTAATGTTCTGATCTCATAGAGAATTTTCAGCAGTATTTACTTTTCAGGTATCACAATCAACCAGACAGTGATTTCTGTATTCATAGCTTGTTCTAGTTTTTGTTCTAATTTCTGTCATATTTTGTTGTGATTCCTAGTTCTGATCCAAAGACACAGATGTATCTGTTTTCCATGTATATATGAAGACACCTGGGAACACTAACTCACATATTACTATAAGAATATTCAAGATGTGTAGATGTATTTGTGCAACGAAGTACATCTTGCTATGAGACAATGGCTCTTGAAACCAAACAAATGATAAGGTGGAATGAAGGCGCTGGACACTGATATTACCTGAAAGCTCATACAAAAGGTGACTCTGGAATGGCTGAATGAACAGTTTTGTTCATTGCTAGTGTTGAAGTGGGATAGATGCACTATTTCAAACTGTCCTTTTTGCTTGTTCTTCTAAAGATGGGTTAGGCATTTGGTAAAAATGGTCATGTTAAGCCAGTGGAACCTGCTGTCTTTTCATTATGATACTTTTGTTTGGTTTTTCAGTCTAGATTCAGCCTTTCTTTTTTTTCCAACAACCTGAAAATAACTGAATGTGTGCAGGATTGATATTTCAATACTTTGAAATTTCAGTAATGTGAAATGACATATTATTTCAGGGTCTAGTAGTAATTTCCTCTATGGAAGTTATCAGAGGAATATCAGAAGGAAAGAGAAAGACATGACATGCTTGTTTACTTAAAAGATGAACGTTTGCACTAGAATGCCTGTGAAACAGCAAATACAAACGTAACATATTCCAAAAGGCATTAGTTTAATTTATCAGCTGCGGATAAAAATGCTTGTAGAATGCTTTACACAGTTCTTGTCACTCAGCTGCAGTAAAATAAATATGTTATTACGCAGAATATGAGGAAAATGCTAAGAATTGTTTTAAGAAGGAACCAAGAATGAAGGATGTTTTTCCAAAATGAGTGAAAAGAGATTCCTTTCTGCACCTGTATGAAGTCAAAAGCTATCAGAGTGTGAGAAGAACTATTTAAGTTAACATCCAATGTAGTTACTACAATAACCAGCTGTTTAGATAATAGGACTAAAATTAATGTAGACTTTGAAAATTACCATTTTCTATCGGGGTGAAATTGTGGAACAGTGTCTAATTGGGACATCACTTGTGTTTAATAGCAAGTTTGCTCTTAGAATTTGTATTGCTTGTAATATCAAGTGACCTTTCAAGCATGTGTTTCTAAAAAGCCCTTTATGACTTATGTGAGTGGAAACATCATCTGTGAACAGTGAGCAAGTCCAACAAATAGTAGAAAACATAATGTTCATACCCACAGTATTTTCTAAGCACTATTTTAAAAGAATATTGCTTCCTCTATAAAGCAATTTCAGATGTTTGAAGACAGAGGAGAAATAGCTGTTAAAAGTTACTTGTAAAAATTTTGTGTAAAGTACAGATGGAGTAGTAATATCTATTGAAGAGCCTGGAGTTGTTTCCATATGACATGGTATCCACTAAGACGGGCCTTACAAAGATAAGATGGTTTTAAGCTAGAAGGAGGAAGATTGAGGTCTAGATGTCAGTAGGAAACTTTTTATTCAGAAGGTGATGAGGCATTGGAACAGGTTGTCCAGAGAAGCTGTGGATGCCCCATGCCTTGAGGCATTCATGCCAGGTTGGATGGGATCCTGGGCAGCCTAATCCAGTGGGTGACAGCCCTGCCCACATCTAGGGTTGGAACTAGATGATTTTAAGGTCTCTTCCCACCCAAGCCATTCTAAGATTCCAATATTTCATTGCAAAGGTATTATTCCAGTTCTCAAAAATATTCTCAGAAATTGTTGCTTTTCTTCACTGAATTAATAAATTGTTCTCTACAGTGAATTAAGGGCTTACATGGAAAAAACATAACAGACAAACATAATGGAAAAACACTTTGTATCATATGTAAATGCTTACGAAGTCTGAAGAAAATATGGACATTTCTGGATACATCCTTTAAGTTCTAGAATACGTCCCACTAGGAAGAAACATATAATAGAAGAGGTTAAAAATAGAAGGGTGGAAGAATGCCATTTTGAGAGGGATTTGGGTAATTCTGTTGCCTCCTGAAAAACTGCCATTGAGGTTTTGGAATTTTCCATAAGAAGCAAAAGAAGAGATGTTGGTGACAAAGTGATTCTCTGTAATGAAAGTCTGCTTTTTTTGCAGTAGTGTATAATAATAGGTAATGGCAGATATTTGCAGATTTACTTGTTTGAGGTATCTGATACAGTAGAAAAGCTGATACCAATAAATGTGCATAAGGGATTAATTTGGTTAACCACAGTTTAAACTGGTAAACAAGAATAATTTGGCTGTGGTGTGTGGCTGTTTCTGCCAGTTCTTATAAATATGAACTGAATATGCAGTTCAAGTTCTCTTGTCGGGTAATTATCCTTCCTTCAGGCAACAGTTGTCACCCTGTTTAGTATTATAGTGATGGAAGTTATAAACCACCTGTCTTTCTCCTTGCAAATGACTCTGTGTCCTCTGTTAATGAGCATGGAAATGTCACCTTAAATTGCTTTAATGCTCTCAATACTAAGAAAACAAAGCACAGAAATAATCTGAAGTTCAAAATCTATGCCAGTTGCTAAGTTTGTGTTAGTATGCCTTTTTCCTGGTTTCAGCTGGGACAGAATTGATTTTTTTCTTCACACTGTTTGGTATGATGCTGTGTTTTGGCTTTAGAAGAAAAACAGTGTAGAAAACACGCTGATGTTTTAGCTGTTGCTGTGTTGTTCTGCACAGAGCCAAGGACATTTCAGGTTTTCACCTTCTAGTACTGCCCTAACAGTGAGGGGGGTCGAGGGGGCACATGAAGCCGGGAGGGGACAGAACCAGGAGAGCTGACCTTAACTGGCCAGAAGGATATTTCATATCATATGGCGTCATGCAAAAAAAAAACCCTTCAAAACAGTAGGGATTTGACTGGATGGGCTGCTGCTGCTTGGAGGCTAGCTGGGCATCAATCAGTGGGTGGTAAGCAATTGTGTTGTGCACCACTCATTTTGTAAATAGATATTATATTATTATAATTACTATTATTTTCTTTTTCTATCTCAGTAAATAGATGTTTTATCTCAACCCATGAATTCTACTTTTTTTTTTCTTTTTTTTTTTTTTTTTCCTACTTCTATCCCCCATCTCACTGTGAGATTTGAGCAAATGACTGTGTGGTATTTTGCTGCCTGCTGTGTTAAGCCACAACAGCTTTGAACTCTCTTTACTACAGTATCCCATTTTATGTGAATAATTTTGGAAGTAAGTCCAGATTTGACTTTTATAATTTGGAACACAGATTGCAGAGCAGTGTGAGCATTTTAACTTGAGTTTCAGAACGTGACTTGGGCTCAATTTCTATTACTGATTATGGAGAATGATCAACTGGTTAAAGGTTCAGATTATTCTGGAATTAAATTATTTGCTAAAGAAACACATCTGAGTGGCTGAACGCTTGAAAAGTCCTGAAAGGATTTCTGGGGAAGTGACAAAATATTCTTTTCGTCTCCTGTCATGCATGAGACAGAAGAGATAATGTGAGCTAAAGAAGGAATCCAGGGGACATGAAATAGCATTTGAAAATTATAGAAGTAATAATTAGAGAGTTATAGCAGATATGAAGTAAAATAGGTTTGTTTGGCACTCCTTCAGGAGCAGGCTTTTAGGGCTGATCAAGACTTGCATTACAAGCAGTGAGGGAAATACCCTGAAGGCCATAAAAATGTTTGGCTTGAAAATTAGTTTTTAGCATCATTATATATCCCATGATGCTGCTAAACATTAGAATTAATCGGTAATTGATAAGTTACAAATAAACTTGCTTTATAGTTGCTCATTTTCTACAAATAATTAGTCTTCAAGGGTCACTATTTAAAACATTTTTATGTCCACTTTGGCTAATAAAGATCTGTCTTGGAACAAAATACTGAAGAATTACTGAGATGAGTTCTCATGGCAGTCAGGATGTCTAAATTCCTTTTAATGTCCTTGTGGTTTATAGAGCCATATGGATATAGAAAGCTGATTTTCACTAGCCTAAAATTTTAATGGAAGATGGAGAATCTACTGCAGGTGAGCACATCTATTTAGTTACAAAAATCTAGCAATGCTTTGGAAAAAAACTGGAAGACTGCAGTTTCCTATTGATGAGAACAAAGCAAAGCTTGGTATTCGAGTATTGTCATGTATGATCCCGTGCCAGAGCAGAAAGGTTTCATGGCATGTTCAGCAGGTTGTGTTATTATTAGTGGCTTGGTCTGTTACAAAAACTTTTTTTTTTCTTTTTTTTCTGTACTTTGAAATGTCTTTTTTTCTTGAGAATTAACAAAACTTTTGAATGAATCTCCAGCAGTATTATGTACGCTTTTTCTTATCATTACTATAATAAATAAGACAATATCAATTATATTTTGGATGTAGGCAACTCCCCACATCCAAACTTGCAGATCAAAACATTAACAATTAACAAAACTCAGCTAATTCTTAATAATACTTGTTTTATGATGAATAATAACATTATAATACTATGTACTTGTCAAACTGGTAACCCAGGAAATACTGAGTTGGAGGAGTCTTGAAGTCTTGAAAGTTTTATCTGTTTCTCTTTCTGTTCTTCTCTTCTCCAAACTCTTTTACTGAACGTAAGAGCCTTGTAACTAACTAACACTTTTTCATGACTGGGAAATTTATTTTGATTTATTTTGCTTTACTTTATAGATTAAATAGTAGGGTATACGCAGATGTGATCCTTGAAATCAAATGGAAAGAAAGCTGTACATTCTAATGAAAAATACCTCTGTGCTTAATTTACTTGATTGTGAAATACCATATTTTTCAAACTAGTTTTAAGGTTTGACATGATTAGCCTTCATTAGTTTCGTAATTAGTTTAAGAAGATTGTTTTGGAACAGGCTGACTCCTTTTTTGCTGCTGCTAAGTCAATCATGTTTTTATTATGAAAGTTCCCTCTTGAAGAATTTTTCACCACAGATTTAATTGCTTTCTCTTTGAAAAATAATGATAGCTAAGAAGCATGAAACTAAGAATTTCTTTTACTGAGAATAATCCTTAATTATAGTGGCTGCACCTACTAGTTTGGTATTTTTCTGTTTGCACATGTTAGGCTTCCATTCTGCATGTTATAAAAAGGATGTTGCAGGGTTAAATGGATTTTACTGATAGGTAAGAAAAAAATGCTGGTAATTATCAGGAAACATTGTTCCACAATAACAATTACTATAACAGTCTTTATTATGTATCCTTTTTTATGTTCAATATTATTGTCATCAGATTTCTGTCTGATGTGGCAGTGCTAATAGGGACATAGACAATTTCTGCAATGCCACAACAACTTCTTCATAAAATAGAATCAGAATCTTTTCATGCGAAAGGAGGAGCCTGGCAGAGTGTTTTATGATTACCATGCCTTAGAATCCAGGTACCTGTGGTCTCCTTTCATTTTGAAATTAGGAAATATTCAGAGCACTTAATGATCAGAAATCAGTCTAAGGTAGCTTCAATTTATAATATCTGTGCCTTCCAGCATCGCACCATCTTGATCTGGGGATCCGTAGCACTGATAGTCTTCCTACCAGTCAGCTTCAGAGTTTAAAAAAAAGAAAAAAAGTTGGTAGGAAGAGTTAACAAACACTTCATTATGACTATAACTTTTGTTGTTGTTGTTGTTGTTGTTGTTATTTTGTTTTTGTTTTGTTTTAACTTCATCATCATAGTTGCTTTGCTTTTCAAAGTATCTTTGAAATCATAAAGAATTCATTAACTTCTTTCTCAGTGGCTGGAATTCTGAGCTCAAAAGCACAATTTAAACTGGTTGCACTGTAGCAAACTAAAATTTTGTTTTGTTATGAAAACTACAGTTGCAAACAGTCATAACTAAGCTTTTCCCAGCCAGGATAGAATAAGATAAGTGGAAAAGAGAGTGAATATTATGGTGTTTTTTTTTTTTGTTTTGTTTTTTTTTTTGTTTTGTTTTTTTCCAACTTTTGTCTTTTTCTTGCTTACCATCTTTGAAAGTTAACTGAGTGGGAAATAAAACTGAATCAATTTTAACTTAATTCTACTTCTGCTCTGCTCAATGAATAGCAGCACTTCTGAGAAAAAAAGAAATTTCTTTGATGTGTCCTTTGAGGGCTCTTTTTTTGCTCAGGCTAAGGCTATCTGTAAAATGACTGTTTGGAGACCTGTGTGGCAATCTTTTTTATGCCCAAAAGAGACAAATGGAAACAGTGATTACCATGCCATCAGTATGGTACCAGGGCTAAGCTTTCATCACTCATAATTGGAAAAATCTCAATTTTTAGTCTAATCTCCATGTTTCTTTCGGTTATCAATGTTTCCTATTTTCTTCAGTGTGCTGTCATGTATATTAGGTTTCACTTATCAGTTCTGAATTATGGAATTTGACTGTACATGATTGTTAAATTTGACCACTCCATTCATAAGTTCTGTGAAAACAGGTTAGAACTTCTAAACAAGGTTTTTATAATATATATATATTTTTTGCGTGTAAGGAATTTGAATGAATGCAGTAATTCAGATTTCTTGTTTGATATTCCAAGTTTATGGTTTAATGTGTGTAACACTTTCTTTTGGAGCTATTCTGTAAATGAATGACTCACTTTTCAGAAATTATTTCTTATGAGCTGCATTGTATCCAAACCAAAATTTCATTTGCAGTTGAAAAATTTCAATCAGAGACCCCAAATTCATTTTATCAAGTATTTCTTGCATGTTTTTCTCTCAGGTTCAACTTCCCATGTTAAACATTTTAGAAATACTTCCTGAATTTTAATGTTCAAGGAATAGAGTGGTCCATTGCACACTATTCTGTGGTTTGTTTTTCTGCTGAGAGATGCTTTTTATGTCACTCGGAAAAGTTTATTTCCCAAGGGTTCAATTGTTTCTGGTTAAGCACAGATTATAGAATATTATGGTGATGAGCTGCATTTTCTAAGATAACCATATGGACCTCGAATGCCTCTGGAGATGAGACTTGTATAGAGTTACACAAAACTTTTCTAAGATAACCACATTGACCTAGAATGCCTCTGAAGGTTAGTCTTGCACCATGTTTCAAGCAACTTTTCTTCTCTTTTTGCAGTGATTTCTCAGGGCTGTAGAAATGGAGGATCAAATTCCCTATCTAGGACAGGAACTTAAGTATGGAATTCTGCAATCTCAGTTATGATGATACAAGAAGCAAAAATTACAAGGCCCTCTTTTTATGTACAGGCAATAAGATTTTGACTGACAGAGATCTAATCACAATCAGATTAAGTTAGAAGCAGTTTGCTTCAATCATTAAAAATAAAAAGGAAATTGTATTAAACCAAAACACACCATAATGCAGTTTAAGGCACTAGATCATCAAGCTTCATTGAAAAGAATAGAAAACTACTGCACAGATAAATCTTCCGGAGCAGTCATTATACTCACCAAATTATTGCTCACTCGTTTCAAAATAATGTGCCTATGGCTTTGACATTTAATCAGAGCAAGAATGGCATTTATTGAATCTCATATTCAGTAAGTCACCAATCAAAATTAATTTTTTTAAAGCCAGTAAAATAGAAAATGCTTGTTAATTTTATACAGATTTTTCTTTCATTCCTTTATGTGCTTGTGCTTTTGTCTAAAGACATGTTTGGGAACTTTAACCATCAAGTGTTTTTTTTTGCTTTTAGTTTTTTTTTTGTTTTTTTTTTTTTTTTTTAATAATTTCTTGCATCTGTCTCTTCTCTCTTCCCTCTCTCTCTCTCTGTCTTTCTGCTCTTCTGATCCCTCTGTCTCCCTTCCAACCCTCTCATTTATTTTTCTGTTTATGTATCTCTACCAATATAAGACAAACGATAAGCAGGATTCTGTTTAAAAATGAGTACAATTACTAGACATATAATTTTGCCATTAAATAGAGGATCACTTTCAACTGAAAGAATACTTGGGTCAGATATTAAGTTTGTGTAAGAACTGAAGTAGGTAACATATGCAGAGCTAGAGCTGACTTGAATGCTTATGTACAGGTAGAGTGCACAATATGCCACCTTGTGCTGTCAAGAATGGCTTTACTTTTCTCCAACAAGTGTGTCTAAATGTAATAAAATCTTTATAAATTCTCATTAATTAATGGAGGATTTGATACACTCAAATAACTAGTCTGTATTGTGGTAGAAATTAAAGATTATCTGGTAGTTTGACTCTAGTTTTACTTGTTTAATAGAGATGTAGATTATGGTTTATTGGTATTTACATCGTTAGTAATTGTTTTGTGTCTCAATATAAAGAACTAAGCTGAATACATGCATAACATATTAGAAATGCCATTAAGCAAATGATTCTGAATTAATGTTTTGCTTCTTTATGCTATGCAAAACACAAATTTTCCCCAATTAATTTACAATTGATTGCTCTATATTGTGCCCCAAGGGAACAGGAAAGAAGTCTGTTTCTGTGTTCCCTACTATTCTGTTTTAGTAGTTTGATTAAACTAAACATCAAAAGAATAAATTATTTATGCATTACTGAAGGTAAATGATTTTAATTGTAAGAACCTACTTATTTCTCTATGTGCATAGATACCACTGCACATTCATTTGTTGTGCTTATTTTTATATATAGGTAATAGATGTTAAAGTACCTATGCTTCCAAAGACAAACATATGGTTTTAACATTTGGACTGCCCAGTATAGGAAGATAAATGCAGTCAGTATTAAATGAATGCGCTGATCTCTGTCCAATTCACCAACATCTCATAAGCTTTCATTAATGTCTGAGATATCTGTAGTTTTCATTCTTGCCAAAAGCTAAATACAGATTTAATCCCTATTAGTTTACCTTCCCAGTCTAAGACACTCCTATGCTACTTGACTATTTCGAAACTTCAGACCTGTTCGTGATTTTTAGAAGCACTGTTGTTTTTCTTGTCACTCTAATATCAAAATCCACAGTTTTAGCCAAATGCTGTCTTCCTACGTTTCTTTTTTAAATCCCTGTCTGGGAAAGCTGCAGAGATGATGTATCTAGGTTTTATTTCCTTTTGTTCCTCCGTTTCTGAGGTACATGGTAATATAGAAGAAATCAGCAGGGACAAGTAAAATAGTCAGAGAAGCATTTACTGGATAGAACTTGTGAAAATAGCCAACAGGAAGAATATTCAAGTCTTCAGAGGCGTCTTTAAATCCAAAGTCTTTTTAATTTTTGATTATTCAATTTCAAGTAGAAATTTAGAAATATTTTTATTATCTGAACTGACACAGCTGTGTGTTTTGGTGAGGAGTCAGGATTTAACCAATATTTTTCCTGTATTTTATCTCATCCAGAAAAGAAAAAAGGAAGGGAGATAGGGAAAAAAACAAAAAACAAACAAACAACCAAAAAAAACCCAAACAAACAAGTTTGGCCTGTAAACTAGGAGTCCTGTGTGAATCCATGTGTTGTCTCAGGAAAAGGCCTGTATCTAGGACCTGGGCTGTAGACCTCTGCTGATCTCCTTCTAACCCTCAATCTGCAAAAGAACAGAATTCTCTTTAAGGTATGCTCATTTATGGCCACTTCAGTTGTTTCTCTGTTAAGCATGCTAGTAGTTTTGTACTCTTATTCGATGTTATCTCCTCATAAATTACAAGGACTGCTCTGAAAGTAATGCATCCTATTTTATTACGCTGGCCCATTATGTCAGAGGTGGATGTTGGTGATATGGCAGTAGAGGTTGAACATTCCCACCGACATTCTGTTACATCTTGTTGCTGTGCAACAAATGGTAGCTGAGGGGCAGTCTGGCAAAATGGCGTCTGACACGGAAGTATCAGATTGAATTCCTCCATGAGGAAAAATTTGCACCCACTGACATTCATCAATGCTTGCTGAATGTTTATAGAGATCAAACAGTGGTTATGAGTAGTGATGTACAGTGCTGATGACAATATGAAAGGATGGCCATGTACAGCTGTCACATGATGAAATGAAGAGAGTCTCAGTCAGCTCATCCGAGGAAATTTCTGGATTATGACCATCAAATTCTAAATGGAGATGATAGTTGACTTTGATGTGTTGGAAATGATGGTGGCAACATAGGAATATTACGAAGTTTGTGTCTGGTGGGCCCTGCAAATGCTCACAAAGGAATGGAGAGAACATCATATGCAAGTTTGTCGAGAACTGTTGAACTGATACAAGGCTGAAGGTGACAGTTTCCTGGATCGCATCATTACTGATGACAAGATGTCAGGTAACCACTATGAGCTGGAGTCAAAATGACTGTCCATGGAGTAGAGACATGAATTCCCTACTGAAGAAGAAGTGTTTTGTAGCTGATCTATATAGCACCTAATCAAAGTTCATTTCATTTAGGCAGGGAGAGCAGATAATTAAAGATTAGCTTTGAAATATTTTTATTCTCACTCTGAAATAGATCTTCACCGTTGACCGATGGAGGCAACTGGAGTTCCACCTTCTGAATATGCTTTGGAGGTGATATCTCCTACCTCACTAAAGAAGTTTTGAAAGTTTTATTCACTTTGTGTATGGCATAAAAATATACTGGGAGTATAATAAAAAGATAATGTAGGAAATAACTGTCAAATTGGGCAGAATATAAATTCTTCCTCATGTAACAATCTTTGTTTCTAATTTACACATAAAGCAATAAAGAAAATGAGACTGCAGAAAAAGATAAATGCAAAATTTATAACTTTTCTTTCTTTAATATCCTTTCTTGAAACTTTTGGAAAATACATGTATATGTTGTAACACAGTTCCCAGCTGTCTGTGGTGTTATAACGTCCTGGTTAAAGTGCGTGGTATTTTTGTTCTATAGGCTTCTCTGTAACTCAGAAGTAAACTGAGGAACATGTGGCAGTTGCTAGGGTAACCATTTCTTGCATTTTGCATAAAAGAAAATAATCCAGGAATAAAGCACACGTAAATTGGCAGTGTGGAAAGTGGTATCACATCTTCTTTCACATTCTCAATTCGTTTTTTTATGGCTTTTTCCATGGTATTTACATAACAATGAATTAGATCTGCTTCAACTTTTACCTTGAATCTCCCTGTACTCCTGTATTTAGCCTAGTTCTGGAAGTAATTTAAGCATTCTGCTTAAACTCTTTTTTTTGCCCTGTCAACCAACTTACTGTCAATAAGATATAGCTGCGAGTGGTCTAAGCGCCGGTTCTGTTCTCTCTGAGTACGATTATCAGATCATGTAAGCAGAAATGAAACCTAATTTAAAAGTTGTTTCATGCACTTAAATTTGACTTCTTGTAATTGATCAAATTCCATTATACATCTATCTTGAATATGAGTATTACAGAAGAGCCAAAAGGCATTTAGAAAGCTGAGATTTTGCTGCTCACAGAGGAGTCCAATTTAGAGTCTGTTAAGGCAAACTTTTAATCATTAGTAATTAATTCTGTGAGGTTTTTTTTTTTTTTTTTTTCATGAGAAAACTCTCATTGTTGTAAGAGGAAATAATTGTATCATTGACATGCAGGTTCAAACTACATTAAAGTACTTACCCCAGTGGGTGGCATCAAGCAGTCTTTGTCAGGTAGATGTAAAGAACATGGCTAAAAAGTAGTTAATGGCACTGTGTTGGTATTATATACTGGTGCTTCTTAAACTTCTTTGTACTTTATAATTCTAAATTCAGAGTAGTATCCGCTTGTGTTTAAATATTGGAGTATAAGCATGATATAATACCCATGATTAATCTAAACAGTATCATTTAATATTTGCAAAAATATTTGTCGTTAGCATGTTGTCAAATAATAATTTTTACTCATGGTAAAGAACTGAGATGCAAATTGTCTGCACAATTGGATTCAGTTTTAAGAAAAGTACTTTAAAGGCTTCCCAGCCCTTCCTCTAAACATAGATTACCATGATTTTATGTATGTTCAGACCCTGGAGCTAAAATAATGTCTTATGTAGAGGACAATATAAGAGAATTATCTGGAATTTGGTGCGGTAGCTTTTTTTTTCTTTTTTCCTATTTTACACTATTTTACACTGCATGACTTAAGTGAAGCTATATGTATATGTATTATAGCATGGTTTCAGTTTATAATCCTTTGCACACTAGTGTGTTTTTTCAAAGCTTGAGAATAAAAATGCTGTTCATTTAATTATCTATTTAAGTGTACTCTGAGTTTTTGGCGACTCTAATTGACCAGTTCATGTTTCTTAAATTACTCTGGTAGAAGTAATTACTGGATGGATTTTGATATTGGAGATAACTCTGAGAAAATCAGCACAAATAACAGCTCTAAAAAGGCAAGCTTCCTCAGCTGAATCACTTCTTATGAAGCTTGTTGCAGGTTTATATCACACAAAGAGAGAAACAGATTAAGTATATTCACTACATAAAATACCGCACTAGGAAGAGAAAGCTGAAGTTTAGAGCTTAACATGAAGCAGTCATTATGTTAATTCTCATTCACAGTTGCTAATGCTGTATTTTCAAGACTGTATGAATCTGTAGAGTGTCAGATTTGTGGAACACACCGAACACCTGGCTGAACAGAATTACACAGATTATAGATTAAGATGGTAAAGCTCCAGGGAATCAGGCTTTTCCCCTTCTAGAAAATAGCTATTTTCTATTATCTGAGTAAACAGTATTTTATTTTAAAATTTTAAAACAAAATAGGAAAGTTTTTAAACCATTTTTAGTATTTGTTAAGATGTGGTCAAGTTACCCTTGTCTTGGTGAGTAACAACAAAGAAAATATTACCTCATGTTTAAATAGTAGTCTGTCAGACTGTCTGCCTTCTCAAAATTTTCAGCTGCATCCCACTGAATTAGAGACCAAACTCAAAGCATTGTAGAGATTAGCAACATTCCTTTCAGTCCTGGTAACATCTTAATTGCTCTCATCAAGTACAGTCATAGTGAGACATCTAAGCAGATTCTGATGAAGACAGCTGCAGATTGTTGACTTGTGTTTTATGACACCTTTGTTGATGAAGTAGCAAGCCCCTCTACAGAAATTATCTGGAATTTGGAAAGGATCATAGCATCATATAATATTTCAGATTAGAAGGGACCTCAGCAAATCTCTAGTCCAATCTCCTGCTCAAAGTAAAGTCAGCTGTTATGTCAGACCTATGGAAAGTAAAACTGAGCTTTGGAGTTTCTTACAGTTGCTGTAAAGGATTTAATAACATTGTCCTGAGACTTTCCCATTTTGAAGATATAGCAGTTGATTTTGGTTTGTGTAGATTTGATGTTGTACATTAAACACCAATACAAAATATTTGTAATCAATGCTAATGCAAGTTTATTTTTAATTGAATTGAACGTTTTCCTCAGCCTTTAGTATTGGTTACTCATTCTCTCCCCTACTGAAATATCTGTGTTTCAGTTAATGATGGAGTAGATGACTCAAAAAATGTATTGAGACTTCTTGAAAGTTTCACTGTCTTCTATGGGAGAGGCTAAACAGCAGTATTGAGAAACTATACCACAGCTTTGATGAGCTTATGACTGAATGGTTGTAGATGGCGTACAGTCTCAACATAACCATTACCATTTTTGTGACAGATTTGAATAAGGTATGTCTGATGTGTTTTTGCATCTAGGTCTTTGTGCTCTTCCTAGGATTGATATAATGACATACCAACACAAGCCCAAAGCTCAGCCAGCAAAGTCAAAAGAGCCAGGACTGTGCACAGCTCCTCAAAGGAGTGAGCATCCTGGGCCTGTGCTGAAATGGAGACTGTGGCTGATGAGCAAAGAGTTCTGGATGGGACAGTGAAGGTGTGCAGACACTCAGGACCCTGGCACTTGAAACACAGCTTATAAATCCCTCTTCAGTGAGAGTTTAATCACTTTGTCTTGACGTAATGATACCTGCTCTAATCAACAGCATATATTCACAGTGCAAAGTCATACTCTTCAAGAAACATAATTCTTTTTGGAGAGCTGATGTGTAAAACATTTAAAAGAAAGTAAATACTACTGAGACCTAATCCATAGCCACTTAAACTAAACTGAAAGATTTTTGTGGTCTTTGTGAACTTTAGAAACTGTCAAAGCAGGGATGAAAAGTAAAACTTGAAAAAAAAAGAAAAAAAAGAAAAAAAAAAGTCTAAGAGTTTTCCAGGACTTAAGAGAGTGAAAGGTCCTGCTTTTCTGTTCTAAAATGAGATACCTCTGTTGGCATAACTCCATTGATGAAGCTTGACTTCAACTGAGAGGATAACCAGAGATTCAAAATGCAATTAAGGACCGGGGCAATGTATGAGAAATTCAACATTTCAGCAGTTGAATTGTTGAAATTGCATATAACTTTACTTTTAATCTACTTATGGTTTACTGTTAAGTGAACGTTTATGAAATGTTCATATGTATGAAATATTCCCAAATTTAAATGCCTTAAAAAGGCACCACAGTCTGGTTTACAGTTGTAGCACAGGCAATCAGCAAATTAAAAAAAAGAAAATAACAAACTATTAGAGGAAGTTCTTTCATGTAAGTAGCTAAGAATAAACTGAAAAACCTTTCCCTGACTTCTATTTTCAAAACCCTTAAGGCAAATACGCAAGAAAGATCATTTTATTCTATTTGAATTGGTATTTTTCCCATGAAATCATACATTTTTGATGCTGCACTGTAGAAAAAATAAAATTCCTTTAGAGCAGCTTGTAGGTCTAACTGTTGAACAGGGTTAGTAATAAGTATAGAACTTAGAAATGTTACCAAATCAGAAAAGGACATGCAAGAGCAAGTATGATAGTTTCTATCCATAAAATGGAGCAACAAAGAATCTAGCACTAGATTACTATTGTAATTATTACTGGAAATGTTCTTTAATGTAGACATTGAAATTTGCCTGTTTCTTTATTACACCTAAAAATAAGTTGAGTAAAAAATACTGTCTTTTCTCCATTATGTCAGAGATGCCTTGGGTAGCAGCTGGAGAGCACAGATGAAAATATCTAAAAGAAACAGTTCTTATTTTCATTTGCTTTGGATTTACTCCCCATAGTGACAATAATGATCATTAATAGAATAATGAAATTATTGAGACACGCTTTACTATAGGTGAATGGAGCATTCTTAAATAGGCAAATATCAATGTCTTAGAAAAATTTTTTATAGGCTGGACAGGATGGATTTATGCAACAAACACGAAGATCTGAGTGTCTGAATATCTCAGTATGAATGTTTGTTTTCTGAGAGACATAACATTATTAATATATCTAATTAGTAAGAGAAATGTACATAGGGCTAGAATGGAACTATGGAGAAAATAGGACACAAGTCATAAGCAGTTTAGCAAAAAAAATAAAATTAAGTTGGAAGTATCCATTATGACAAAACATTAGAGCCAAAGTTTTATTGTATGTCCTTCCTCTGAACTTTTGGGAGAATTAAGTGGAAATCTTAATGGCAGGAATACGTTTACATCTTTAATGTCCATACTACTTGGAAAAACTTTGTGTTTTCCTGATATTTTTGTGAAGTAGCAATAGACTCCAGTTAGCAAATTAATTATGGCAATTCTAAAAAATGTCTAATCTCATTCCACTCACTCCCAGATATTAAGTTGGGAATGTAAACACTGATGTTTTTATGGAAAAAAAAACAACCTATGAAATATGAAATAGGGAGAACCACGTGTTTCAATTTACTTTCTGTGAGGTACATTTCAAGATAAGGTGCATTTTAAATAATGAAAAAGCTTGCATCTCCTTATCAAAACTGATAATATACCATTTGTTGTTTCTGAATATTACAGTTTCCTCACACAGGCAAAGGAGAATATACAGAAGTTGAAAAATGTTTGGCATGATTTTGTTTAATTAAACTCAATTTGTCCTGAAGTTGAGAAATGGACTTGTTTCCAGGTTCTCAGCATGGTTCTTGTAAAACTACTTAGCCAATTTTTCTAGGGGATATTGATTGTGATTCCAAGGTGTTTTTTCTTTTTCATCTGAAATCTTATTTTTCAGAAGTTTTGGATATCCATCCAGCTGTTTTAGAAAAGGAGGCTGGACCATAACGTGTAGGAATTAGAATTATTCTCAGTAAGAATTAAAGGTCTCAAGGATCTTTTCCTTTGTGGCAGTAATGGAAGTGAAGCAACATGATGAAACTTGTGTTTCTGGTTAGAAATATGGTGCAAATAGTAAAAAGCAAAGGGAATAAGCTTTTACAAATTCCTTTTACATTGATGTTAACATCAATGGGAATTCTACCATTTACTACAAATGGAAGTGGAATTACACTCAAATATATCAATTCTGAGTACCATCTGTGAAAGGTTTCTGGATTGTTCTAATACAGAAATTTTAATGGTAGTAGTTTTATTTGTGTTTTTTTAGCAGACTGTTCTCTTACAATTACTTTTACACTGAACTCTGTTCAAATAGTGTTAATTAAAAAGTAGAAACAAGCACACACAAAAAAATTATCAAGAAGGAATAAAGGATAAAAATTGCAGGTGAGGCTCCCGTAGTTGTTTTGATCTACCCTGGTTTTACTGAGATCTGTGCAGCAATACACAGTATCACAAGTGTTGGAAACAGATGACAGGACAACTTATTCTTCAGTTCCCAACTTATCTGTGGACAATGGGTAAAATAACAGACAGCCTGGGAGTTTTTAACCAAATTTTCTTTGGCTTATTTCTTGAAGTTGTTTTGTCATGCTCTAAAGGCTTTGAACCGTCTATACCAGTGTGAACACAAATTAATTAGCTCTTCTGATTGTTGCTAAGATAAAGCAGTAGTGAGGATGTGGTCCAATTATAGTAGAACTTGTTCTGAATGTTGGATTCTTGAAATACTGAGGAAAGTTCACTCGACTAATGTTAGTCTATGCATTAATATCTAAGGGGTTTTCTTCTTATCAGTGTGGGTATTGGGTTTTTCTGGTGTATGTCCAAGCAGGACATTATTTCTGAGGCTGTGGAAGTGAAAAATGTAGGTCTAGTGCTGTGCAGCCCCCCATATTACTGGGCTGGACTTTGTGCCCAAGAGAAATAGAATTCAGCAGCTTAGGTGCTGTAGAGCACAGTACTTTTCCTTATGCATTTTTGCAGTTAAAAGTCTAAACTAGAATAATAGTGGATATCCCTTTTGTCTCTTATTGCACAATAAAAACTGAATGACTGAAAATGTGTGTTTGTCTGACATAATATTGATGACTAGGTAATCTGTAGCAAAGCAACATTCAGAAGGATATGTTACCTGAATTATACGTGCTGGGTGAAATCGCTATTCAGACAACCATTTCTAGTTTTACAGATCATTATATTTGCAATTACCTCATTTTGTCTTCTCTCACCTCGTAACGATACCTCTGCAAACTGGCATAATAGGCATTAATCTTTCCCTTTCTCTCGAGAGTTGTATTATTTTGGTCTTGTATTTGTGCTTTCTGGTAAGTAACCGGCCAAACTAACTCAAATGGAGTTCCAGGACTGTCATGGAACAGCTACTGTACAGACTCAGCTGTCTTTTTTCAAAGTTAATGTGGCACATCCTGTATGAAAATAAATACATGTGCTAAAAGGTGCAGTATGCTGAATAGTATCTAGGACAAAGTTGCAATGTTACACTTAGAGGGTAACCAAAATGGCTATGCTTTGTTATAAACTGATATGAAAAGGGAGTTACACAGATAACATCCCTCAAGCTGCACTAGTAATGAAACACCACTTGACTGTAATTTTATTTACATATTGAAAGATTCTTTTCTGCTTGTTTAGAACTTGGTAAGGGTAAACCTGTTGCACTGTTCCTGAAACACTTTTGCAATGGGGAAAGAGGAATAATTTTTGAAAGACTGATTGATTTCTGCGTGGAACATATGACAAATGGCAGTTTTATATTGTGCAGTGGGTTTAGAGCAGTTGTACAAAGAAGAGAAATCTTTTGGAGGTTTAGCTCCATGTGAGCCTTGGCTGGAGTAGGCTTTCCTGCTTCTCTGCTCCTGTGGTGAGCAAGGCGGGGCCAGCAGGGGTGGGAAATTCAACAGCTAATGCTGTACTTAATGGAAACATGGAGAATTAGCTCACTGTTTGGTGTAATCTGCAAAACTTGCTGATGCTTGATATGATCTCTAGAGAAAGCTGCTTTCCAGAGTGGAGAAGTTCAGGGGTCTGCAATAACTTGGCAACAGGAATGAGAATGGGGTAGGAAAAAGAATTAATATCTCTATATCTCTAGTCTTCTGATTTACAGATATGACACTGGCTAAAATGTTTGAGAAGAGTCTCTGTTTACGCATAAAAATTATCCCTGTCAAGACAAGCAATTTTATTAGAACTTCAGGTACAGAAAAATCACATAAATATGATATAAATAGTGACATGAATATATCTCTGTTTTCAGCAGAGATGTGTTATTGTACAGCAGAAGCAGAAACATTTGTGTTTATCCTTATTCAGGGAACAAGTTAAACATTTGCACTTATTTAAGTGCCTCCCAATTGAGAGATATATTTTGCTTGCTGTCTCAAATATGGATGACTTTGTGTTTTATCACCAGGATTACAAAGCCAACCAATATGATTGCCAGCTAGGATTCCCTCAAACCTCTCAGCACCACACTAAAAGAGCCCTGGTAATTTTTGACATCTGTGTTGCCAACACCTTGCCTTTGTAAAAGCTATTAAGAAGACTCCTCTTCCCCAGGATGCTGGCTCTGCTGTGGTGGTTTAAAAGATGTCTCAATGCACAACTTTGCTTCTCGTTGTGTGTTATATTACGTTTTTTTTTTTTAATCTGGATTATTAGTCTGTAATTTATTCAACAGGCAGTTTCTGAAATTGTCTGATCCCTAGGCAGAAGATTGTATAAACATTTTTTTGTAATACTGATAACCAAATGTCCAAGGGAACTTTGGCACAATATCAAGACACATTTTCACCTTTCCTCTACCAAAAGTTTGAGATTTTTAGAGTATTTCCTGGCAGAATCTTATTTGTCTGACAAGTACCCTCTAGTAAAAGAGTCCTGTGGTTCTTCTAATAATCAATAGCTACTTTGAAAAAAACAATCTCTCCAGCATTTAATTTGGCTGTGCAGTATTTAACTCTAAGCATAGATGCTTATTCAGGAAAGGGAACTGTTAAATGATTTCTTTTGTACCAATGTTGTAAAAAAATGTTTCCCAGTTTCACTGGGATTGTGGGAGTTGAAAGCAGAGAAGAGGTAAAAAATCTTCTCTGTTCTAATTCAGAGGTCAGTTGAATTAAGATACCATTAAATTTGGGGCAGATATTTTAATGAATTCCATAAATACAGCAGATGAATAGAAATAATGGGAGCACAGAGATCTTATTTCCTTTGAATTACTGCTTGTGGCCAAGCAGTTACTGCAGGCAGGCTGGCTGAAAGAGAATGAGTTATATTGAGAGAAATCTTTGGTAAAGAAGAAATATTTCCAAAGAAGGATAATTGCTTCAAGGATGCATTATATAAATATATATTTATGAAACTACGCTTCCCTTTCACTTTAATGTCTGTGCAATTGTGCTGTGCAGCAAACCAGTTAGCAGTCTTGGGAACGCTAGGGGTGAGTGCCCATCTGTAGCTTGTTCTTTCGAGCAGTTGGTAAATTAGAGCTAAGAAATTATAAAATAGAAATAAATGAGCATAAGTTTAACTTATCAAATAATATCTCCTTCACTTGTATAACTAGAGCATGTCTTCAAAATTTGAGAGAAGAAAACATGCACATGTTGACTTCCTTGTTTCATTTGCTCTTCATTTTTGTTATGGTTGGCTTATTGTATAGCACCATCTTCCATATATAAAGAAGAGTAAATCCTGTCAGAGGATGGCAAGTGGATCAAGCAAAATTTTGAATGTAGTTTGTATTTTGTGCTTGTGAAAGTGCTCTTTCCCACTAGGTAGCACACTCAGCTACTCCAATGGAACCCAAGGTGGAATAAGTTTATTGACTCCCATACTGGATATTCCTTTGGTGCAGATGAATACAGCTCCATTTGCTGAGACAGCAAAACTTATCACTTCAGGTCAGTTGAGGATATGAATTTATTGTGGTGATATTGGTGACACTATGTATAGATTTGTTGTGGTGACATTAATGACATCATTTATAGATTTTGTGTATTACACTGAAGTTCATACTGTTTGTTTAAGTAAAGTTTTTAGCATCAAAAATATTACCAAATGTTCTTTGTGAACAATGATGTTTCACAACAATGGCATTTCACAGTCTGTGGGCTAGTCAGCTGAGTAAGAAAAAGGCAAGGTAATTTGGTTTTCCAGGTACCTTACTGTTGTAATGAGAAGTATTGATTTTCTAGTAATACTAATGTGTTTAATGACCTTTTTAATGACATCTGTCACTACTGTTTCTTCTCAAATTCTACAGGCATCTTAGGCATTTTCCCTTCAAAAAAAGGAATGGATTTTAATTGCTCGTTATATTGTTAGAATGAGAATTAGTACTCTTTTTAAAGGAATACAGGGAATTAAAAATATGGGAATTAAAAAAAATAGTTATGTTTTAAAAGTTACACATTTTTAGACAAATACACTTTATAAAACAGTTGCTTGAGCAATACGTGTCACTAGTTTGTCACTGTCAGATTTGGCTAGTTGTTATTATGTAGAATTGGAAGTGGAAGGGTTTGCTGAGATACCTTCTGGCAGCATCTCTCTCAAGACTTTTCTTTCTTCTGCTTCACCTTTTAATGGTGCTAAGTGAAGGAGGGATATATGAATTAACAAAATCACTGATGTACCACAACTTATGAAATACTCATTCCTGTAGTTTAAACAGTGCTTGTTTGTCAATGACATTACCTTCAGAAGTAAGATAGAGCTTGCCTTAAAAATCTCTGTTTTCTACTTATTTTCTTCTACTGTCAGCTGCTCTCAAATTTGGCTATCAAACGCCATCTGTTTAAAGGCACAGTGGTGCTCGTCAATGGTAGGGATTAGTGTCACTGGAAGTGGCTGCAGCACTGCTACATGGCTTGCTCTCACTTCAAACACTTCATTTCGTCCTCTGTTCCCGAGGGACGAGTGATCACGAGTGATCACAAGTGATTTGCAGGACACAAGGATTTTCATAAGCTGCTTTTCTTCGTCGGTTAACAAAGATTATGCGTGATACGGATGGCCCGCGTGGCAGGTAGCAGCAGCGCCTGGCTGACCAGATCTCGCTCGGTGTCGGAGCAGCTCTTCCCGCTCCCGGCCCACCTGCAGGCACGGCCTGCTGCCGCGCTCAGGCCCACCGCCCGGGCAGGCGGCACGGCGCGGTTGCTATGACAACATCAGCCAGTCCCCGTCTGACACAACCACGTTACTGCAGGAGCTGGTAGGGAGCATTAACCAAAACAGTCACCCAGCACTCGCGCTGGCACGCTGGTTGGGATCGCGTGTGCCGTGCGCTCAGGAGCTGCATCTCCGCTGCATGTTTCTCTGTGCGTGCATGTTTGGAAGAAACAAATTTTGCTGAAATGCTGTGGCATGTCCATATAATATGTTAAAGTAGTGCGTTAAAGTATGGGTGACCAAAAGCAGTGTAGATTAGTGTGATGTTACCCATAGCTCCTTAATTTTTCCATTAAAATGAGTGAGAACAAAGTCAGAAAAGGTAAGCATGTAGCACAGTATACAGTAGAAAAAGTTTCATCTGAGTCCTCCTTTGCATACAGTATGGAGAGAGCAGAATCAGGCTCTCCTCCTTTTTGCATACCACCTTCTGCAAAGAAGGTAGCTCGAAGGTCTGCTTTTAGCAACTAAGATGCACATGAAGTGTGGGTGGAAAGGGGATACTGAATTAATTGAACCAGGGGTTGTGGTTCACGTCATGAAATAAACCAGCTTGCTTTAACAGATTTCATACAGCAGCTGAAACAGAGAAAGCGAGCTTGCCAATAGCAGGAGCTAATGCTTCAATACCTTTCATTCTCTACTCTGAAAAGGAAACCTCTTCTTGAGCTCATTCATTTTCCAGAGGGAAAATCGAATGCTGTGGCATATTGTCAGAGCTGCTTTATTGTCACCATTTACAAAGGTCAGCTGAATTAATTGACTTCTTACTCTACATATTGTTAAGCTACCCATTTCCTGACATTTTTGGGAAGGTGGCAGGCTTACAGCCATTGGCTGTCTGTTTCACAGTGTTTGTTTCTGAAAACACAGTAACGGAAATTACAAATAAATAATTGTTCTGCTGCAACAGAACAGGTTCTTTATGATGTTCTGCAAGGTGCACAGGGTGAGTGGTGGTAAAGGGGGGGAGGTTGAGGAAATAATCTGGATATTGAGCTGTTTATAATGCAGGCATAGCATTCTAAAAGGCAAATGAAAACATGCAGGAATATTACAGGTTTTTTTTTTTTTTTTTTTTTTTTCCTTCACTTTGAAGCATGCAGCAGATACCTAACCTGCCTTTTTCATGGTGTAAACTAAAATCTCTCTGGCTTTCTCTGGTGCATGAATCACAGATCCATTCTAATGGACTTCACTGAATGTGTTTTCATCTGAAGGGATACTAGGGTACTGTTATACTGCATAAAAGAAATGACACATACATAAATACAAACACGTTGGGCAACAATATTGCTAGCATGGAATTTTATGTTGATTAAATTGATTAATCATTGCTGTCTTTTTTTCTGGTCTCTCCCAGACACATTTACTGCCCCCTCAGCTTCCCTGTCTTGGGTTCTTCTCTTTCTGAACAGCAGTGCTGGGCAAAAACTCAAAACTAGACATGTGAACACAAAGACAGGGAAAGCAAAGATAAACAGTCTCATGCCTTCCCATGCTAAAGCAGGCACAGCTTTTACAGTGATGAATTTGAACAGTCTCCTTATATGAAAGTACACTTTGGAGGCACCCTGCTGTGATCCTGTTAATTACCAAAGAAGATGAGAACTCTCCTGCTTAATGCAATCCTTTTTACCTAGCGCGTCCGTTCCAGCTGCATCAGTAATCAGACATTCACACTGTCCCTTCTGACTGAAAAGGGGATGTTTTTAAAGCGAAGTCATTTGCCACAGTCCTTAAGATGTAGCCTGGCAGAAATTCAATAACTGTTTGTGATATGCTCACTCAGCCTTGCCACTCTGTGGGCTTTAGGTCCTGACATAAACAGCATTTCCCTTAATCCTAGCCCTGGTGAGAAGAAAGGAGGCTGTCCTGTGTCTTGTTTTATTGGTTTCAAAACACAGAGCAACTGTGTAATTTGATTTTGCAACTGAAACATCAGGGGGAATGTTTTCCCTTTATGATTTGGTACCCTTTGATGTTCTTTCAAGCTAACAAATGCACAATTCAGATACTCTCGCAAGCATATTTAGATTATCTCCGGCACAAAACGCAAATTGCATTTGCATTTCTGTTCAGAAAGTAAAATGTGAAAATATACTAATAAAAGTTTACAAAAAGAAGAAAGAGTTCACGTGTTAAGATATAAGGACAAGATAGAAAATAAAGAGGAACTTACCTTTCGATAGGAATAGTTTCAGAGCTGGAGGAGTTCTCGCATCTCAGTAATTTTGATCCTCGGTTCAGGCAACCACATACTTGTATTAAAGCCAGAGTCTGAATACATGTGTGTATATGTGGGTGTGTGTCTAATGGTATATAATACAGAGATGTATCTATCGATATCCTACAGCATGAAAGACTCTCTGTGCTGCCAGCTGAGATCCCTTATGTTTGCCAGGGCGCTGTTGCTGCCTGCCTGGCTGAGGCTCGCAATCCAGCGGGGGGAGCGGGAGCGAGGGATCGCTGCTCGCTAGCTCTTATTTCTCCTTGTTTCCATGGTGGTTAGCGGTGCCTTGTCCGCCCTCTGGGCTGTCACTCTGACATGGTGCTGCCTGCTCAGCGGTCATTAATAACTGAGCCCCTTCCACTCCCCAGAGAGGAGCCAGTGCTCCGGCGTGCCCAGCTGCAGCGTAGTGCGTGGCTGCGCCAGCCTGGTTGGCCGTGGGAAGCTGTCTGTTACGTGACACTGATGCTTCGGGGACGGATGCACGAAACAAGCCTCTGTACGCTCCCAGACACCTCTTCCGATTTGTGGGAGTTACAGGACGTGGTTCGTGTTTTCGCAGAACAGCTCAGAAGGTCTAAATTCCTTATTTTTATTTTTTTTAGGGCTAAGTAAGGATGTTATCTGTGTTGGGAACAACTGATTAGAGATCACTGAAGTTCTGCAGAGGTTACTGCAGTTCAAGGGATGCTGTCTGTGGAACCATTCAGGAAAATTGCCATCATTTTGCTGCTTTTACTTTTAGCTTAAGTAAAGGATTTTTCATACTCCATTTCCAAATTTTGTTACTTACATATATATATATAATTATATATATATATTTGCATGTTTATTAACAGAAAGTAAGAGTAATAACACACCTTTCGCAGAAACAAGGAAAGTCAAGAATGAATTGCGGAAGGGGTTGGTGAAATACTATCAGTTTCCTTCAACATCTCTCTACCTGATTGTCTCCTCTGTGGCCATCCAAGTATGTAAACAAAGGGCTACGCAGATTTTTCCCTTCCAGCCTTCCTTCTTCCTTTGCTTTTCCTTTCTCCCTTCTTTGTGCCATGTTGTTTGGTTTCAGTTTTTTTCTTTTTCCTGTGTGAACAAAGGGCATACAAACCATGGAGGTTTCAAACATCATGAAGTAATTAAAAAATCTTTTATCAATTTAAGATCTATACTGAAATTTATTATCCCTTTGAGGTATAAAAAACAACAAATGCTAAATGCCGTTAGGAGAAGTTTTTTTGTAATGCATACTGTTTTTTTATGAAGGAAATTATTTGGTAATAGAAGACTGACAATAGCAAAATGCAAAGAGTTGTTTGTCAACAGGTCGGAACTAAGAAAATGTTGGCTGTCTTGCATGAATTCAGCATTCCAGCCCTGATTGACACAGGCCACCCTCTAGTGGAGCACAGGGAAATTTGATTCACATTTCACACTTCTATGTTTTTTCCATACTCTCTAATAACAGTATGAAATATTTCTAAATATTTAGCAAACAATGTTAATGTACTTCTTGCAACAGCAATAGCACCACATTTCTATTATGAAATGTTTACTATTTTATGAAAACTCTATTTAATTTTGATTCACTGTGAGATTGTGGACTGCATTATTTTTGTTTTTATTCTGTCAGAAAATAATTTTACACTTCACAAAATCACTTACTACGTAAACTGAATTAATACAATGGTAACTTCTTAAATGTATTTCTTTTTTTATTTTTATAATTGGCTAGGGAAAAATACTGTAAAATCTAACTCACTGGTACTTACGTTGTGGCTGTAATAAAGCAACAGCGTTTTTTTCCTTCTTCCTCTAATTTTTGAATACTGCAACTAGAATAAGTAAAAGGTACGACTTCATTATTCTTTAAAACTGTGTGCAATCCAGTTTTCATAAATGCATCTGAGTAGAACATGTCATACATGAAGGATGAGCATTTAAATGACAGGTGGAAAATACATATAGTACTCTAGGGTGGGTGGAAGGCCTGTGGCCCTTCTTTTTTCTCCCATTCCTTTATTATGGACCTTTTTTTTTTCCCCCTAAAGTGAACTAGAGAAGTATAACAAAGCCACTTGGGGCCAGTGCATCTCTAGCTACCTTCCAGTTCTTTATGCCTTGTGCTGCACCACAAGCTGAAGATGCAAACTGTTGTAAACTTCCCAAAGTGAACTTATGAGCATTCCATGCTGCTCATCTTAAGAGCCTGTTCTGCTGAGACGGGGCTCAGGATGTTTCAAGAAGCACAGCCAAAAGCAGGAAAAACGAGATTGCTTGCTATGCTACATCCCATAGGAAAAATGGAAATCCTTCTTTATTCCAGCCATGTATTATCACACCTGGCCCTGGACAAAGTACATAAACCTCTGCTCCACGCATAGGTTGGGCAGGGGGATGAGAAGAAGGAAGTTAAAAGGAAAGATAAAAGAATTGCATAAAATCTGGACAGAGTTGAAAAAGGGAAAAGGTTCCGTTAAAGCTGACAAGGTGCCCCTATTTCTCTGATCTCATCCCATGGAAAAATTAAGATCTGGAGTAAAGGGACTGCTGCTGTTTTACATAAAGATTTCTTGTGTTTTGCCCCAACCTCGCATACTCACAATCATTCATTCAAAATCTGGCTTTCTAGTTAGCATGAGAATCATGCAAAATCATATTCAGTGATTTGACATGTGAAATTAAGATTATGTAAGTGCTTCATTTTGGTTGATTGGTATGGACTGTGTAATTAGAAGGCTAAATAATTAAATCAGTTGAAGTATACTTGCATAAAGAAAGTGAGTTCTTATGATAGAGTATATATGCAATTAAAATACCTCCTTGATAGGCATACATTTACATATTAGTTAAAATGTTATTATATCATAATAAAGTTCTGTCTCATAAAAAAAGTGAAATAATTGAATTTTTTAATTTAGCTGATGCAAAGAAATAATTTTTTTTCAAACTATCTGCTGCAGAAAAATACCTTTTGTAACAATACAATCACGATGATTAGGATTCATTAAGTTATTTTCCTGCTGATTTCAATATGATGCTTGGTGGTTTTAAAATAGCAGTGTAATCTATTTCACCAGAATTATATACATAGCTTTTTAGGTTACAGGATAGAAAGAAAAAATCTCAGACTGATGGAGATATGATGAAAGTAATGTATGCTAGCTCCAGGTATCTATTTTGCATGCATTTTATCTGATTACTGGGTCCACATGATAATAAGTAATTATTTATCTGGACAATTAGTGTGATGCATAAAAGCCTTAGTTATTAAAATACAACAGTTCTATACCAGCATTTTTCTTAAAACTTAAAAATTGAAATAAGATTTCAAAACTCGTTTTTTGTTTTCTGTTTTTTGTTTGTTTGTTTGTTTGTTTGTTTAATTAGGGTGAAGGATGGAGCATCTCTGGCCTTTTATATCCTGTAGGCTTATTGTGGCTCAGGGATATGAAGACCAGTTCTAGTATTTTTAGTCTCAGATAACACAGCTGTAGTTAAAATGCTGCAAATGTAGTTTAAAACTGAACAAATATTGTGCAATTAAATGAAAAAAACCCACAAACACAAGTATTTGATTTAAATTCTAACATGAAACACTTTATATTAAAATTAGCAATTACAAAATTCTTCTAAAAGTGCTTATCCACACTGATTATGTCCACATGTAAAGCAGCAGACGCATTTTAAGCTGCTTTATCAATTATGAATACATTTGCCCCTTCTGAGGCATTTACATTTACTTTCTGAGGCACCACAGTGACAAACCGAAGGGTGAAGTGGCGACTCTTTGCCCTCTTCCTTCCTGTATCCCTTAGAGCAAAAGAGGAGGGAGCTGACGTTTGACAGATGAATTCTCACCCATTCTGCAAAACATTTCTCCTGTCGGATCTGCCATGTGACATGTGGGGGGATGTTCCATTCGGGATGAATGCTGCAATTGTTCAGATTCAAGAAAATCTATCTTGTGACTTCATCAATGAACTTATTAATGGACTTATTAATTATAGCCAGTTGTCATGCATGATGTGCCTTAAAGAGAGACAAAAAGGCCACTGCTTCCTGTAACCCTGTTCTAGCAGCATATTCAGTGCTGTTTATGCAAGGGCATTAACCTGACACTGTCACATTCCTTTTTAGATATTATGGCAACTAACTATTGACATTTTCCTAAGGGCTATGCTTCCATACAGACGAGTAGTAACTCATGTTAATGCGTCTCCCTCTGCAATTGAGCCATTTTTTCATTGCAAAAGCAATGCTTCAAACCTGGTTCTTTGTCTATTTTTTATCTTTATATATATATATTTTTAGATGGAAGGCTTATTGCCAACAATTAGTTTGAGCTTCTAAATTAGTTTCTACTTCATAATGGAGAGTGTTGTGCTCACCTTACTTAACCCACTAGCAATTTTGCTTTATTAGACCTCAGAGTTAGTGTTGATAGGAATAAAGCAGATGGAAACAAACCTAGGCCATGAACCTATAAATAATTTCACATAAGAATAAGTTCACATCTACACAAGCACCAGGTACTACATTGAAAGCTATGTAGGTAGTAGACGCTCTACAGCTTGGCAAAACTGGAATTGCTTAGTAAAAGGGGCTGCATAGTACAGGCAAGTTCAATCACATGATGTGGATGAATGAAAGCAGTGATGATCAGCTGATGCTTATCTTGGTGACGGAGGAAATTTTGCATATTCTAGCAAGTTCGCTTATTCATGTAGCAGTTATGTTCTATGAAACAGAAAATACAAGCTCCCAAGCAAGAACTAAAGTATGATTCCTTGTTACAGGTCTCAGTACTATAGTGAGCCTTTCCGAAGAACAGCACGAGTCTAAAAAATCTTAGTGTTTTTTTTCGTACTGGCACCTGTCAGGTCCAACTTGGAGTAATATCAAAGTTCTTCTAATTTTTGTCTCTGGATCTATTTACATAGGCAGGAATCTCTGGCATAGCAGCATCCTCTGAAAGCTAAAAATGAGTCACACGTAGCAACCACCACCTCGCTATGCTGTGTAGGAATCTTAATGAAGATGGAGTAGTGAAAAACAGCTAGAGAGTTCTGTGCAGCTGGATTAGATCGATGAATTGTGGGATCTGTAAAGAGGTTTTGAACCTCAGTGTACGCATTCAGTTTTAGATTTCATCTATGCTTTATGTCGTGTGATCATGTCTCAATTTTTGTAATCTGTAATAGTTGGACATGGTTTATTGGGATCTTCAAAATGGTAGTTTTTTAAATCTGGGATTCCCTTCTCAATTTCATGAGGATCTGCCTGGTGTTCGTGAGACTTTATGCATGCATAGGATATACCTTGTAGTGCCATGGCTGCCTGAGTTTGTCTGTGTCTGTGGCTGGTGAAGGAAGAGGTGGCAGTAATGATTTAAAGGTAGTGCCTAGAACTTTCCTCCTGATTGCAGCCTGTCATAATTCTTGCAGCTGGTGAAAAGTTGTGTCTTAATCGAGAGGAATTTCTTCAGTTTTTTTGCTCATATCTGTTTTCCTTTCTATGAAGTATTAACTGAATTTCTATCCGAAACAGATCGACACTTTTTCTTTTAACAGTGTGTGGCACAAGTAGCACATGATCAGGGAACTTCAATGCTATTTTGTTATAGTCTATTGTAGTTTAATATTAAAAATGGATGGACAACAATACTAATTCTAGATTATTTGCTTTTCATTTACATAAATCATACTGCTGATTTAAAAATCTGTACAGGCTTATTAAGCTGAATATTAGAACTAGAATATCATTTTGCTCTCAGTTGTTTTTGTTTTGAGATTAAGACAAGTTTCATAGTAGTTTTCCCATGCCATAAGTAGCATTCTCAAGCTGTGGTTATAGATAATTTCAAGGCCAGGCTGGATATGGCTCTGAGCAGCCTGGTCTGGTGGTTGGTGACCCTGCACATAGCAGTGGGGTTGAAACTAGGTGATCAGTGTGGTCCTTTTCAACCCATTCAAGGCCATTCTATGACTCTATGATTCTTCTGTGATAATTATTATTAGGAATTTTGGTGGTGACGAGGAAAAGCGCAGATATGGGCAATGTGTGTTCAGAATATGGTTAGCTAATGATAGTTCAAATCAAGTACACTAAGTTATTGAAATGAATTGCGTGCCAAAGTGAAGTTCTTAGCAGTTTACTTACACAATTTCATTTCTTACAATTTGCAGATCTAGAAAATTAATTAAAAGGTTACTGAAAAATGCATTAACACTGATCAGAAAACCAAAATGTTGAATTAGGAGTACAGAAAATGTTTTCATTCCCTTCTGTGATTTGACTGCCAAAAATGGTGGGTGCACATTAAGTATATTTTGTGGTCTGTTTCAGAAGTTACCTTTATAGTAGTAAAGGTACAGTAGTTGAGTATAGAAAGAATCATGTACATAATGACTTACTGGAGGAGGAGCTGTTTCAGAGACTTTCACAAAGTTCCCATTACTAAGGAAACCATTTATTTTGTCTGTGCATGTTTTGAATAGATCTCTCATTTGAAGTCTGGTGCTCAAACACTGAGAATTGCATGATAGCTCTGAGAAAGAAGTGAAGGAGACAAAAGAGTCTTAGAAACACCACTTCTTTAAGGAATACAATCTAAGAGGATTGTATTGCATGGTGATAAAAGTGTATGCATCTATTAATATTTCAGGGGAATATATCTATGCATTTTATTTTCTTTCATTCCTGCTAAAGAATAGAAAGTTTTAATAAGTAAAATAGGGTTAGCAAATGTTTTGTCCTGCACTTTGCATGCCTATATTGTAAGGACACTTGCAAAATCCAGTGAAGTGTTCTGATAGTATCAAATATGAGTTCTGATTTTCATTTGATGAAACGATGTGTTGTGTTAATTTGATGTAGGAAGAAATGATGATAATGGCTAAAATAGTGCTGTGAAGTTGACTATGGACTCAACAGTTGACCAAACCCTTGCTTAGAAAGTAAGCCTGTGTTGGCAAAATTCCTATATTAAGACATGAGAGCAACCCTACAAACATACTTACATTGTACTGGGGTCAGCATATTTCCCCATATGAATGGCGCCTGTATTCTAGTCCAGAACTGACTAAATCCCTACATTAAAAATCAAGTGCAAAATTCACTTCTTATAAATCACATACTCTCAAATTGAATGCTCTGAAGTAAAGGGTTGCATTAGTACCACCAAAAGAGTCTGGTTTGAGGTGATATGTATTTAAAAAGTGTAAGTGCTTTGATCATGTGGAGCTGATGCCATACTATTCCTTACAGATGAAAACTACTCACAAATAAGCTGCAAGTGTCTGAGAGATGTAGTAATCTGACAGATAGCTATGTCAGGGAGCTATAGGGAAATTAAGTATGTGGTCAATTAATGTTCTTATTCAGTGTTTCCTGTGTCTGCATTAGCTTATAAGTTAGTTTCTTTGTCAAGTTAAGTAGACCAAAACATGACAAAGACAGAAATTCCTGTTTTAAGGGCCTCCAAACCCTGTAACTCTGTAAAGTCTTGTGACCATAACAAGACTACTATACAAAATTAACTTCCTGTGAAAGTAGAAATAGAGTCTATACCTCATGAGCGTTAATGTCGATTTAAATTATTTTGAAATGAGGATCTTTAAGTTGTCAAAACTTTTGTGTGTGTCTGATGTATCTGATGAGTGATTATTCTTAATGTACACTGCATAGTTCATGTATCATTGTGGGAGATGGTACTTCTTTAAAAACTAATATGCTTTGAGGAGATTTATGTGTGTGTTTCTCTCATCCAGTCTCATACAGATTTTTCTCATTAAATCCTTGACTATTTTATGAGGGAGAGAATGACAGCTGTGGCAAAGCTGACATGTCCTTGTCTTGACCTAGGTGAAGACTTTTGGGTGAAGGAAAATACATGTATTGAAATTATAAAGATGCCGTAATACGGTTGTTTCAGCTAAGAAATATCACTTTTTAACATTCCCAAATATTTGCGTTGTTTCAATGCTTTACTAATTGTGCTTGCTTTCTACTGTTCTATTGCAAGGGTTCATAACACATCTCAAGGTAAACTAAAAACATTGTTTTTCATTATCCTTAAATTTATCTTTGTAGCAAGAAATGATGTCTTCATTTCTTTGGAAATACTGGCAATTTGTTTTATGGTCTAACCTAGTGTGTTTCCAAAAGAGTGATACAGTGTTCAATTTCTCCCATTACTACAAAAGAAATAAAATCAACATTTTTAATAAAATAACTGGAATAGGAATTCTTAGGAGATGCTAACATCTGTTTTGTTAGCAAGAGCGTCAGTTTACGTGATGAGAACCAGGTAAATGTCTTTGAAACTGATAGATACTTAAGAGTTATTAATTGAATTTCTAATCCTTCTTTCCAGAAAAGAGGAACTTATAGTCTTCAATAACTCAACTTAAAAATTTCGGTTAAAATATAAAATGAATAATGTAAAAAATATTTATGATGACATCACTGTGAGGAGAAGGTGAAACACAGATAGTAAAAGAGAAGGAGGGTGTTCTCCCTGTGCTGAGCTGCTCAGGGAAATATAGGGATATCATTCAGAAAGACTGTTTGTACTTTCATAATAGAAATGGGATTACACACCAGGTAGTCTACTATGAAGGGTCATTTGGAGCCAATAACATGCAATTCTGCTGAGTGTGGGCTTATTACTTAGAAAAAAGCGACAAAGTAAAACGTGCCTCTTTATTACTAGTTGATCAAGAAGTGTGAACTGAGAGGATTGCAGAACTGTGAAAAAGGGTGATAAGATCCTAGCATGCACTGGGAGAGTTATTCCAGTAAGGGCTTGGTAGCATTTTGGACATCTCATTTAGAGTAAGTTTTTCTGTTGTGGTTTTGTGTTTGAAAAAACAAGGTGAACTCAAGCTGGAAGACATGCAATTAAATACTGTTCAGATGATGGCAAAGTTTTACAGGGACTTAAAGAATCTTATATATTGCAAAAGAGTTAGAGAGAAAATAAGATTCCTGCTGATAAATATATCCTGCTGGTACACAATGAGATGTAAAGCTATAAGAAAAACAAATGTGTTAATGCCTGTGATTAAACTTAAGTGCAGAAAGTTTTTTGTTTTTACTCTTCAAGTTTGAATCATGACATCTTGGGAGAAGTTTCCATTGGAAATTGTTTGGATAGAAATAGAAAAACGCAATCACGAAGGACAAGTCAAAACAACCACAACCCAGGGAAAAGAAGCACCTCAAAAAGAGAACTGAACAAAATCCCCAGCCTTTGAAGATACTTTGTTGTATTTGTAAAAGTGATGTGTTTACAAGTAGCTGGCTTCATGCTTATAGAGGAAGAGGTCAGACTTACCGTTTTAGGGAGATCTTTGCAGTACTTTAAAAACACTACTTATCAGGTTTCTGTATAAATCCAGTCCCTGTCTCGGTGTCATAAATTCTGTTAAACTCTTCTTGATAATCTTGAATATTGAAAGTCAGAGAATTTTCTGTCTGCCCACCTGGTGGGAACACTGTTTTTTCCATTGTAAAACAGCTTCTCTCAAAATTTATGCCAGCAAGTAAAGAAAATACACATTTAGTAATATGTATTTACTTACCATTGTAAAGCTATGGTTTACCCATCACTAGCTAATAGAAAAAAGAATTAGAACAAAAAAGGAAAGTGATATCCCAGGCTATAGCCTTCGATTTTCAATCCTGTCCCTGTTTCTGGAAACAGTAAACCCCTTGATAATATTATCCAGAAAAAAAATTGTTATCATAAGGCTTATATTTTGCCCTGATTTTTGTTCCTTTTTTTTTTTTTTTTTTTTTTTTTTTGAGCTAACCAGGCTTCCCAGGTTGAACTGCAGGAAAATCACAGAAAGCCCTGTGTGCACAAAACAGCACAAGTAAATGCATTACCTTAAAGGCAAATTCCAAATGCCTCAAAATGGGCTAACTTTTTTTGGCGCAATCATTTAAAACTTTAATTTTGCTGACGTTTAATTTTTCTGTGAGTAGCTGTAAGAAGTAGTTATAATAAATCAGGTTTTAGAAAGATCTATATTTTTTCATTGGGCCTTAGGTTGAATTTCTCTTTAACTAATAAGCCACCTATATATTCAGCCATCTTCTGAAGTGGCTTTAATAGGGAAGTACATTAACTCATTTCAGATTTTCCTATAGAGATATATTCATCAAGGTAACAAACTTGATGATGGAAGAACGTATGTGGCTCATTACTGCTAATTCGAATGCTGTGCCAAATGGGCTTTCAGGAACCAGAACACGGGTAGTTTGGCCTTAGTGAAATAATTATAGTGTTCAAACTGGAAACCCAACAAGTTAAAATGTCTGGTCGAAGAGGGAGAAATCAAACTGCTGATGCATTGTCACATTTTTGCTAAATGTATTCTCAAGCCACATATTTTTAGCATGGCTACTTTTATTTCAAATGGAGACTATTGAATGTAACATAAAGGAGACTTAATATTACCATTAACAAATGTGCCTCAAGAGTGACCTAAATGGTAGATAACTTGATATGTCAGGCAGGAGCACTAACTTTTGTCCAGGAAAGAAGATTTTAGTAATTCCATTAATTTCACTACACCCTCTTGAGACTCTCTTTGTCTTGGGTGTGAGTGCAGCTACTTTTGGAAACAAGCCAAAATCTTCACTGCTGCCTACACTGTACTTCAAAGACTTTAATTGAATATTCCTAACTTGGCTATTCATGAATTTCCTTTGGCTTTGGGTTTCACTTTCTGCTGATTCATCTTCCTGGTGCCCGGCCCTTCCAGTCAACGAAGGTATCTTCCTTGTGGTTGTGCAAAGCACATAGGATTGTTTTCTCCTACCTTGTTCCTAATTTTGAAATAAAGTAGTTGACCCTACTTTGGCCTGAACAGAATATTCTGAGTTGGAACGGTCCCACAAGAATTACAGAATCCAACTCAAAAACCAAACCCTATGTCTGAGAGCATTTTCCTAATGCTCCTTGAAATCTGGCAGCTCAGGGCTGTGACCACTGCCCTGAAGAGCCTGTTCCAGTGCCCAACTACATTCTCAGTGAATAACCTTTTCCTAATACCCAACCTGACCCCCTCAGTGCAGCTTCATGCTGTTCCCTCAGGTCCTGTTGCTGTCACCAGAGAGCCGAGGTCAGTGCTGTCCCTCCATTCCCCTCATGAGGAAGCTGTCTTTCCTGCTGACTTCTCAAGTCTCTGTCTTGCTAGCTTCGTTGTCCTTACACTAGCTTCTGTCTTCTTCCTTCTTAAATTCAGTGAAGTCATTATCTTCATCAGCCACGTTCAGGGTTGTCAGAGGAAGGGCTGGGCTTGGCTAGTGGTTTGCTTTCACAACTCTTAACAAGTGACCACTGTGATCTCGAGATACTGCTGTCAGCTCAAGACTGACAGCCCAAGGTTCCTAGACTGATCCAGATTTCACTTCTCTCCATACAGAGTGTGTGTGGGGCAGCTGGGGATGCCTGTATAGATCAAGTGCTGCCTGGTCAATGCCTGCCCTCCTCACTGTGCTGGTCCTAGAATCAGACGCTTCAGCCCCATTTCTCAGTGTAAATTGTAGGAAGGTGAATTCATGGATGCAGTAAATTTTTCTTCTTTTTTAGTCGGATGGAAAGGCAGAAAGAGGTACAGCAAAGCGTATGATTCACAGATAAATGCTTTGAAAGGTAAATATTCTTTGAAAAGTAAATATTCTTCCTTGAATGAACTTATGAGAGAAACTTCTGCTTGGCATGTGCCAGTATGACATATTTTCTTTGCCCACTTTCAGTGCAACTGTACAACTCCAAGATTCCTAGGCTACTGGTAGCACCTAATATGCAGTGTGTCCCTCTATGCAAATTTTCATACTGCTCTGTGCCTTGAATAAATTTTGTCCCTATAAAGTTGGAACGTCTTCGTTCAGAATTTACAAAAGCCCATTTAAATATTTATTTATAAATTAGGCTGACATTTTTTTAAAAAAAATGCTGTATAGATTGCTTTTTTTTTTTTTCCCTGGGAGGCTAAAATTTTACGGTCTTGGCTCAGGAGAGGTACAATATGAGTTATTATCCTTTTTCAGTACAGTTTTTATAGTTCTTCTGAGTCAACCTAAATGACAAATGCTTTTCAATGCAAATGTAAATGACAACAAATTAAGCCTCTTTTTTTTTCTTAATACACAAATCACTGAACAGCTAAGATGTACTAATTAGCTGGCTTCAATTCAAAGCAAGTGGAAGAGTCTAGAAAGGCTCAGAATTTTAAAACAAGTTTCCTGACATGTGAGGTATCTTCTGTGTAGGTTAGTAAATGTGAGTTACTAACTGCACTTGTATTAGTTTGACCATAAATGTGTCACAACCTTTACATACTATGAAAAATCAACCCTTTAGAAGAGCTCCAGTATTAGAAAGCTCTGTATAATACATGGCAAATCTTTTTGTTCTGAGAACCATACTTCTGTTATTTTACCTGTGTCTAAATCTCGTGAATATTAAAAATATTAAAATTTTCATAAGCTTTATAAGGTGCTTAAAAAAAGAGAGTAACTGCTTTTAAAGAATGAAAGGCTGCAGGTTTGTGTATTTGAGAGCATTTGTAGGCTCTATAAATGCATACCTTTAATGCTGCGTGATTCAGAATTTCAATCATTCAGTGGGATAATACTGTCTCTCTAAAGAGCTTCTTGAAATGAAACATTTAGTAACAGCAACATGGGGCTTATTTGGGAGCTAATTTGCAGTAATCTATTGGTAACATCTCAAGGAAGCATGGGATCATTCTCACTTGCATTGACAAATCATTCCAAAACATACTTGTTGGGGCTGAGATAGATGGTAAAATAAAATCTTTTATATTATGGGATTCAGAATTAAAGTTTTATACTGAGAAATTTACTTCTGATTTTCTTGAAGCCATGAAAAATGTGAAAAGATAGCTTTCATGGTAGCAATCACTGTATACACCATGGTTACTTTTCCAAGACCTATTGTAAGCTTTCTTTTTATATTCTTGAAAAGCATCTAACCCACAAGCTAAATTAAATACTAACGAGCAGTATATGTAAATGAAAACATGGATAATATGTCAGTTTTGTTGAAGAATGTTGTGAATTACTGACTTTTCTATGATCAGAATTTCGCATCTTGGTTTTAGCCATGTTAGGACAAATTAGTCCAGTATGAAGAAAAGACGAAAGGGGTTATTTTTGAAATATTCAGCTCTAACAGTTAATTAATGATTAATATACTCTATGTATTTCAGGATTAAATTTGATGTAACACTGCTCTTGCACACCTGTATCCTTTTTCTTTTCGTGTATGGGTGTGTGCATACACATTTCCAATGAATTTGGTTTTAAAAAATAAAGGGTAGCTGCAGGTGGTGTGATTCCATTTTCCATCTACTGTTACCCTGTTAGACAAAAGACATGAGATGAACTTTTTTCATGATTCTACTTTCAAATCTTTTTATCACTTACAGTTTCATTCCTTATGGCTACAATATTCTAGTTTTTACTATTCCCTGCTTCCACAGCATACTACACAACTTGACTGGCTTGGAAACTTGAGTCAGTTACTAAACTTCGTCATCCTTGCAATAGTATATATATATGTATATAAATAAATTTTATATAAGATAATATAAATTTAAATAAAGCATAGATGTATGCATTAGAATATGTCTTAATCCCCTAGAAGATAGGCCTCTATGCTGGTTCCAAGCAGTGGCACATGCATGCAACACAGTAGAAAACCATGTAAATGTGCAAACATCCAAGAGGGCTTTGAAAACACTTAATTAGCCTAATTCTAATTAGCATGGAAGGAAGACATACTGATCTAGCAATTCATTTCTGAGTTTCAATCCTGGCACTGTACATTATACAAGGTGCTCTCAAATTAAGCTCCAGTGTGAAATGAGATTCATTTTGTAGGAATATAAAATGAAAAATTTTACAGCTATTTCATTTTTCTGTTCTTCTATCAGGTTATGAAAAGAACCATTGGCCTAATGGGCAAATGGAAAGAAATTATATTGTTTTGAACGTGGATCATTATTTCTCTTGACTCTGAATCTTTTTGTTTAAAAAAATTGGCTGGTTGAATACTTAATTTACACTTAGCATTCTAGTCCATCTGTGATGCTGCTTACATTGTTGGATAATAATTATGTTTTCAGATTTGTTTTTAAATATATTGTAGAACCAAAGGCAGCTTGCCATGAGTAGAGCTGTAATACCTTTGCACAAAGATGTATAGCTTATGATCATTAACATCAACCTGCTTACATAGTTAAAATCCATGTTTAATGTTTAGTTCATTTCCTTGTGTATTATTTTACAGATTTTATAGAGCCTTTGCCATAGTCGTCATATATGTCTAAACTGTTACAGTACTTGTTTGTTTGACTTTTTTTTTCCTTACAAAATACCAATTTTGGGGCAGATAGGTTTGAGCTGTCATTTCTTTCTAGCCTTACTTTTACGTCAGAACTATAAGTCTTCTGCTGAGGCTGCCTTACAGGGGTAAAAGTTGTATTGAGGAAGGATTATTTTGGGCAACATTGTTTGCCAGAGCAGCCACTTAAGCCTTTCTGTAGTTTTTAGAACAGTGAAAAAATATCTACATTCTGTAAAATGTTAACATTTTTAAAACTGTCCTCTTATTTCTTATTACAGTTCATTTCCTTATGTGAAATGTAAGGCTATTTTATCCTACATCTGTCTTTCTGGCTTTTCCTGTGGGTAGATTATATGAGCAGCTTTCTTTTGTCTTTTCTGGTTTTGTCATCTATTTGAAACATAGCCATGTATTTTAATATTCATTATAATTTTGTTGTCCAAATGATTGCATACATATCTACACTTATGCAGGGAATGTTATTTTCCAGTAATATTCTGAAGATTTTTTTATAGTGTAGATTGCTTTGTTTTATAGCCATTCATATCTTATCTCCCAAACTCTCTTTGTTGTTCTGTATGTTATGTTCAAAAAGTGTGCAGAACAAGAGGAGTGAGGAATGTTCTGAGAGTCTGATGTTTGTCTTTAATGAAGTTTAAAGCGACAAGGTAGGGCTACAGGACTACGTATTCAGGCAGGTACATTGTACATCAGTGCAAATTACACAGAAACTTTAATCTGAATCAGTCTTTCAGTCTTTCTATAATGATATCATAGTCACTGCTGATCAGATACTTAATACATGATATTCTTGTATTTCTAATCCTAGAAGTGTCATTTAGGTTAACATACTGATATGTGACCTATAACATTATTTTCAGTACTATTTTCTGACGCCTTGTAGAAGAACTTAATTTACATTTAAATAATAGGTTGTGATAAAGTATTCAAAGGCATAAGTGCATACTAATGTATGAAATAGTTAGAAAAAAATTGCTAAAGCTAGTAAAAAATGGTCATAGGAGAAAGGCATCCAGAAAGCAAAATTAAGCACTATATTTTCTACCTGATGCTAAAGTTTATTCCAGAATTCTTATTGTGCAATTTAATAATTTTCTTTTAAAAACAAATTAAAGATGAAGCTGCAGTACGAGATGAGAATGGTAAATAAGTTTTATATATGTAAAGGAAAATTTGATTTCTAAGCAAAGGACACATGAAGTTTAGACAAATGATTTAGAATTTACCAAATGGAATACTCAAAATGTGTCATTATATTAGGAACCAGTCTTGTGCCTTTTTTCCTGCAACAATGGACAAAAGAATAAGATAGCAAGTCTTTTATTCCCCCTGATCCTATTTGGAGTTCACAAGCAAGATGAAGGATGGATAGCACTGCTGGGAGTAAGCAGACCTGGTAATCAGGCAGGGAATTTAAAAAAATGAAAAGTGTGCTGAGACACATGAAAAGTCTCCCTGGATAGCTATTGCATGAGAAATGTTGTATACATTTGGTACACAAATGTGGAATGTTGCAGTTAAAACAGAAGGAAATATATATCTTTTCATGAGGATGTTAGGTGGATCGGAAGGAGATAAATTTGTTAAGTCTTAATCCTGAAATCCATTTCACACATTCGCAACACTATTTTGCATGAACTGCAAAACTCAAGTGCACCAAAAAAAATGCGTTGGATGGTTTGACTAAGATCATAGAATCATAGAATAGCCGGATTGAAAAGGACCACAATGATCATCTAGTTTCAACCCCCCTGCTACATGCAGGGTCACCAACCACCAGACCGGGCTTTCCAGAGCCACATCCAGCCTGGCCTTGAATGCCTCCAGGGATGGGGCATCCACAACCTCCTTCGGCAACCTGTTCCAGTGCATCACCACCTCTGTGTGAAAAACGTCTTTCTAATATCCAACCTAAACCTCCCCTGTCTCAGTTTAAAACCATTCCCTCTTGTCCTATCACTATCCACCCTCATGAACAGTCATTCTGCCTCCTTTTTATACACTCCCTTCAAATACTGGAAGGCCACAGTGAGATAATTTCATAATTTCCAGAAGTTCTGTGCTGTGCCTTCACCCTTACTGCTGTTTTATCTCTGTCTTCTGCTCCTGCATTAATATTTGGCACACGTTGTCTGTTCTTATCATTGCTTCCAAAAACAGAAAAAGTATATGCAGGCTAGGAATATGTTTAAGTACTTCTGATATTTATTTTGAAAATAAACAAACAAATGAAAAACCTGCCTTGTGTGCTTACCAATTTTGAAGGATTGCTGTTTGGAGCAGAGTTTGCAAGATGTAAAAATTCTGGCTTTCAGGAAAATGCCACTTATTTTTGAAGAACTTTTCTGTATGGCCAAAAGGTTAATTGTGTCAGAACCTGCTCTCTTTTCCAGTCATGTAATCACTGTGGGAAATTTTCTCAGTTGCTACCTTGAGTTGAGCATAGAGCCCTTTTCACAAGTCTTTTCACTCCACTGCCTCTTGTCCTCATTAATGTTTCATGATTTTTAAAGGAGAAGTTTATTCAAATAAGGAATGAAGTCATCAATATTTGGACAAGACACTTCATTTAATGATGTATTTCTGTGTCAGCAGGTATGCCCACACTATAATGCTGTGGGATTGTGAATGCCTATTTTAATATGGCAAGGTGGGGTTCTAGTATATATATATTATTCTTCTGTGCTTCAGCTGAAGAAAAAGGAGTATCTTTTCTTAAACTTTTCTAATGGACCCATTAGTCATTTGGCACTACAGTAAGTTCACTTTGTGGAATGTGGCGGAGTTAATTACTTAAGTCTTCCCAACTTCTAAGTTCCCTTCAAGTAGTTAATTTGAAATCTACAGTAATGTTTTTAACACCAACTAGTATACCACTTGGTTTATAGTCAGCATTTCAAATGCAGTGACTGGTTATTAATATTACTAATTCCTCATTTTTATTGAAAGTCAGTAGGTAAAGTAGCTCTAGGGAAGAAAGTTGCAGAAAGATAAGTGACGTTCAGTAGTGAAGATTTTGAGAATAAAGATACTTTTACTAGTTCAGTTTTTCTTATTATTTTAACGAAAGTATATTGAAAATAAAACCAAACCTTTCATTTAAAGTACCTAAGCATTATCTGTTTGATTTGTCTAATTATTTTCAGCGATACCAGTCATGCAGGTGAAAAAAGACAGTGTTAAACCTGTTTAAAATAGAGAGATATTAGAGCCTGCTAGGATGTATGTTTTTGATGTATGATCTGTTGGAATGAAGGACCCTTGTTAGCTGATAGCATTTAAGTCGAATGAGGAGCAAATTTTTAAATGTCTTCTTTTCAGGGAGAGTGGACACAACAGAAACCATTGTCAAGAGTAGCGCTTGTCTGTTTGGGATTTCCTCAGCAAAAAATGAAAGCTGTGGTTTCAAAACGGGGCTTACACAGCACCAGAAAGCTTCCTGGTGTGCTTCATGTCACTTCCTTTTCTAGTCCTTGCTAAGTGTTCCCATCACTTAACTTACAGGCATGTAGTCACTTGTATTTTGGGTATTTTGTATTGCTGTAAGGTGAATAGAGTTGCAAATGACTGAGCAGTGTCCAGAGAAGGAGTGCATGGCTGGGAGAAGTGAAAGGGATGGGGGAAGAAGATCTGTTCTTTTGTCAGCAGCAAGCTCTTCTTGTACCTTGAGTGACACAGTACCACACTGGGAGATCACAGAATCACAGAATCACAGAACTGTAGGGGTTGGAAGGGACCTCCTGAGATCATCGAGTCCAACCCCCCTGCCAAAGCAGGTTCCCTACAGCAGGTCGCACAGGTAGGCATCCAGGCAGGTCTTGAACATCTCCAGAGAAGGAGACTCCACCACCTCCCTCAGCCTGTTCCAGTGCTCCGTCACCCTCACTGTAAAGAAGTTCTTGCGCATGTTTGTGCGGAACTTCCTATGCTCCAGTTTCTGGCCATTTCCCCTTGTCCTGTCTCCACTCACCACTGAAAAGAGTCCGGCCTCGCCATTCTGCCCCCCACACCTTAGATATTTATAGACCTGGATCAGGTCCCCTCTCAGTCTCCTTTTCTCAAGGCTGAACAGACCCAATTCACTCAGCCTTTCCTCATAGGGGAGATGCTCCAGGCCCTTCACCATCTTCGTGGCCCTCCGCTGGACTCTTTCCAAGAGATCCCTGTCTTTTTTGTACTGGGGAGCCCAGAACTGGACGCAGTACTCCAGATGAGGTCTTACCAGGGCAGAGTAGAGGGGGAGGATCACCTCCTTTGACCTGCTGGCCACGCTCTTTTTAATGCACCCCAGTAAGCCATTGGCCTTTTTGGCCACAAGGGCACACTGCTGGCTCATGGCCAACCTGTCGTCCACCAGGACACCCAGGTCCCTTTCCGCAGAGCTCCCCTCCAGCAGCTCATCCCCCAACCTGTACTGATGCATGGAATTATTCCTCCCCAGATGCAAGACTCTACACTTGCTTTTGTTAAACCTCATCTGGTTTTTTTCTGCCCAGCTCTCCAGCCTATCCAGGTCTTGCTGAATGGCAACACAGCCTTCAGGCGTGTCAGCCAATCCTCCCAACTTCGTATCATCGGCAAACTTGCTGAGGGTGGCCATTATCCCCTCATCAAGGTCATTGATGAAGATGTTGAACAAGACCGGACCCAGCACAGACCCCTGAGGAACACCGCTAGTTACAGGCCTCCAACAGGACTCTGCACCACCAACAACGACCCTCTGTACTCTGCCAGTCAGCCAGTTCTCAACCCACCTCACTGTCCACTCATCTATCCCACACTTCCTCAGCTTTGTTATAAGGACGTCATGGGGGACAGTATCAAATGCCTTGCTGAAATCAAGGTAGACTACATCCACTGCTCTCCCCCTATCCACCCAGCCAGAGACAACATCATAGAAGGCTACCAGGTTGGTCAAGCACGACCTCCCCCTTGTGAACCCGTGCTGACTACTCCTGATAACCTCCTCTTCTTCCAGTTGTCTGGAGATGACATCCAGTACAAGCTGTTCCATCACCTTTCCAGGGACAGAGGTGAGGCTGACTGGCCTATAATTGCCTGGGTCTTCCTTCTTGCCTTTTTTGAAGACTGGGGTGACGTTGGCTATCTTCCAGTCTTCAGGCACCTTCCCCGTCTTCCATGACTTCTCAAAGATGACCGAAAGCGGTTCAGCAATCACCTCTGCCAGCTCCTTCAGCACCCGTGGATGAATCCCATCGGGTCCCATGGATTTCTGAACATTGATGTTGCCTAGGCGCTCCCGGACCACCTCTTCCCTGACAGAAGGGGGGTCTTCCATTCCCCAGATCCTCTCACTAATCTCCAGGGTCTCAGATTCCCGAGGGGGAGCTTTTTCACTGAAGACAGAAGCAAAGAAGGCATTCAGTATCTCCGCCTTCTCAGCATCCCCCGTTACCAGAACACCCCCGTCACTTAGCAGGGGAGCCACATTCTCCCTAGTCTTCCTTTTACTGTTAATGTACTTGAAAAAACCTTTTTTATTATCCTTTATCCCCTTTGCCAGATTTAATTCCAGGCGGGCTTTAGCCTTCCTTGTCGCATCCCTGCAGACCCTGACAACATTCCTGTATTCTTCCCAAGTAGTCAGACCCTTTTTCCACATTTCATGGGCCTTCTTCTTTCCTTTGAGTTTGTGCACGAGCTCCTTGCTCATCCACACAGATGTCATTTGCAGATTAACCTGCTGCAGTTCTTCCAGCCTTATCCCATCTGCAATTGCTTGTTCCCGTTGCCCTCGTAGACTCTTCTAGCCCCCTGACCCTTTGCTCAGCTCTGTAAGCCTGCTGATATTCTGTATAGGCAATAAGCAAATAGTGGTCTACCTTTCCCAACATCCTGAAAGAGTACAATGAGCGATGGAGCCAACAGATGCTGCAGCTGGGAAAAGATAAAGGCTAATGGCTAAGAGAAGACCTTGGCAATCAGTTGTTAGACAGACTGAGGCTAGTGAAGAACTGCAGGGTAATGCCTCTGAAGTGTCTGCAGATTACATTGCTGTTGAAAAAAGCACATCCTTCATTTCTGGGCTTGCTTTCACCCTGATGCTGACTGTTGGCACAAGAACTTGTATGATAAACTGTGTAGAGAATCCGACTTGGCTGAAAAAATAGCATTTTCTCCCCCTTTTGAATTAGTGTAATTCAGATCAGTGCTACTGCTGAAAGACATTTTTATTGAGTTGTGGCTTAACTTGGAGGCAGTAGGAAATATTTCTTTGAGTATAAAAACAAAGGCCGTGAAGCTGGCTGATAGAAGAAGACAGGAAAGTCAGATCGGGCAAGTCAGAAAAGCAAGGGTGAATGAAACAAAATTGTGTAGTACAAAGTCTAATTAGGAACTGATAAGATTTTCATGTTATAAGCTGGGAGTTATAATTGAAAGTGTCAAAGGAAGAGAGAGATCTGGCTTTATTAGTCTCAGGCTGACTAACGCCACAAATGTGACATGGCAATGAAAAAGGCAAGTGTAAAGATATATCATGATGTCTTACCATGTTTTTCAGAGAGAAAGGGAAATATTAAAGTCAATGAACACGATGCTAGCAGAATCTAATCTGGAATTCTGTTTGTAGCTTTGGTCACTTATGATCGAAACATGAGTTCTGAAGGGAAGAGGTGCAAGATGGGCAGGGGAAGTATACAGAGTCTTCTATGAAGGTAGTATAAAAAAAATCTGATTATCTGGGCTTACAGAATAAAGAATTTATGCTGTCTTTCTTTCCTTTCAAGGAGAAAAGCACTGCAAAAGCAGGAGTATCTATTTAAGCTGTAGAACAATATTAGCAGAAGAACAAATGTGTGTATGTTGGCAGTGATGACTTATTTTGTAGAAATGAGAGACAGTAACCACCTGGGGGTGAGATCTTGGATTGATCAGTAGATGTGCAGGGTTACTTCATTGTCCTAGTACTAGGATGCAACTTGGCCACTTGTCACATAGAACACATATAAATTAAGTAATTGTAAAATCTGGGAACTAGATGAAAAATACATTCTTTCTAAATTAAAAACTTCTGTTTTTTTCCTCTGCACCAGAAGTTCTAGAGGGTAGAGACAAATTGGGAGCAATTAGGCACTTGCTTCTTACATTAGACAGAAACATTTGGTTACATTTCTTTTAGTTATATTTAGTGAGGCTGAGGTTTATTTTTTAAGACATGAAAGACAATGATTTTTAAGTAAAATTTCTACATTGCAGTAATTCCTCTCCTTAAGCCTTTGAGGGCTTAGGGTTTCAAAGAACAAAAACTGCAGGTCATGAGGGCATAAGAGGGCATATATAGTGAAAAATGTATTCTTAAGGGCTGCAAACAAATCAAACTTGTTCGGTAGCTGATAGCATGTATAAAACTGATAAGGTAGGTCAAAAAATGGTATCTCTATTTGCAATTTATAGTGAGCAGCTTTTCAGAAAAATATTAACAAGAAGTATGTGTTCCTTTTGATATTTTTAGCTTTTTGGAATTAACTTCACCACTATAAATAAAACTGAGTATTTTCTGTGATTTGTTAACAGAATATTTTTGCATTGATGCTAACAGTGTTGGCAGTTTTTCAAGTAGAATGAAGATGAGATGGGGACCACTAAATTTTAGACAAATGTTATCTCTTGCTGCTTGGACTTGTCCAGAAGTTAGCTTTTATGTTTCCATCTAAAATTTTAGTTTTGATTGGTCTTCCTGAAACATTTCATTTGGGGTATGAATAGCGTTTCTTTCCTGTGAATTTTATTCACTTGAGCATTCTGTTTTTCTGCTGTAGGAGAAAAAAAAAATATATGAAAAGAAAAAAATAAATAAAAAGGAGGAATGAAAGGATGGTTTTAATTATTTTCCAATAATTAAAAATTATTTTACATGTTAAATTTCTAGATTTTATCTAGAATTTACTATTTTATAGTAGTATGTGCTCCAAATGGTATGTTGTTAATATCATAAAAGCAAGTGCAAATAAAATAGAACAATAAACTGGATTTTCTGAAGGTGCTTTAGTGAAGATTTTTGGTTTAGACATGCTTAGGATGCTACATTGTGCATTGTGATGCTAAAATTGGAATATGAAGAACTCTTTCTTCTTGAAACCAGCTTGTGTAGTGTTGCTTTCAGAGAAGGGGTAGTGTAAGGAGCATATAAATGAAATACATGAGTTGCTCCAAAAGTAATGCCTTCAATTTATTTCCATGGAAACCAGAACAAAGAGTGTAATAAGACTATTTAATAGAACAAATTCTCAGCAACAAAACACAATTTTTCAACATAGTCACCACCATTAGCTGTGCATTTTTTGCTGGATATGAATAAGAGCCTGCATGTAGTGCTTATAAAAACCTGCAGAGGTGAACCAGTTTCACAGCTGCTATGAAGGTGTCATTGCTGGGAAAATTTTGCTCACACAGTCCAACTTTCACTGTACTTACATCCATTCTTTGGTTTCCATAAAAATTCAGCAAATACTGATGAATCTCAGTGGATGCAGTTTTTTCCACGTGGAGGAATTCAGTGACACAATTTAACTTTGTGAGCCAACATAATAAAATAGGAGCCATTACTTTCAGAGCAGTACTCATACATAAACTCCTCTACGTAATTCCTAAAAAAAATTGAACTTTTCAACCTACGAATTTTGGATATTGAGATCCTTTTATAAGATTGAATGTGTTTCAGACTTTCCAAAATGTATATTCTTTAAGGCTTTTTATGAGACAAAAATACACTTCCCATATTCATTCTTATAAATGTACATTTATTCCAAGATATATCGTTGTGCCTTCCTCGTTGCTGCCTTGCAGAGAACAGTCTGTACTAAGTAGCTTCATTGTTAACTTCAGGTGTAACTGTCAATGGATATGTAAATCATTGAATTCCTATACTTGCTGAGTACTTTCCGTTCTTTTTTCTCTTAAATGATAGAGAAGTTGATTGAATCAGTTCTCTAAGCAATCTATATTTGTACATTTTTGTGCACAAAAAGGAATAATGCACGTTTTTCTCTGGCCCTTAACTCCACAAAGCACTAACACTCAATTCAGGAAGATATTCCCAGCAAAGGGAGCCCTTTGATACATACTTAAATGCTTTCCTGAAGCATGGCCAGTTAGAATAGATTGCCAGCATTTCATGTCATGAGTAATATTCTGCTCTTAGTTACATTCATCTAACTTCAGTACAACTGATAGCTTGCTTAATGTAGTTACTGCTACAAATCTAGCATACAGTTAGGAGTCTTTTACGAAGTAGCTCCTTTACCTCAAACGCTGTGTAGAGCATGCATGCTTTCTTCCTTGGTCGCCCAAGGCCCATTTTGGACCTGTGATACATAGTAATAGTCATTTAGCTAGTAATATAAAGTATCTATAAATTCTATAAGCTTGGTGTGTCTGGGTGACCAAACATGCAGGAAGACTTTTCTCCCTTGATACCATGAATTTAAATTCTTGAAAGTAATCTTTTATCAGAGCTCTTTCTGTATAGAGTATGTATTTTGGCAGCACAGTGAAGTTAGTTTCTCAAGAACTTTAGTTTATGACTAGCTCTGAAAACCTCTGAGCTGATTATGTAATTTGACTTAAACACTGGCCAACATTCTGCCTGCAGAGCTTGACCAGAGAAATGGATGGGGTCCATTGCAAAGGGAGGACTGATGGACAAATGGGTCCAGAGTTGCACTGAAAGATAATACTGACTCTAATGTTTGTGTATCACATAATAAATCATTTGTATGTATTTCAAAGATAATTTTATGAGTACAGAACTGCAAATATAACTGTGGACAGAGTTGTGAGGCCTGGTCTTGTGAAAAATTTGATCTCAATACTAGTAGCTTTAGTGCTCATCCTTTCTTTTACAAGTGTGGGCAGTACTGGGTCTGTCACTACTGATTGTTAAAGAAATTTAGGTTCATCAGATAAAAAGCTAAATCTATATAATATTAAAAAAATGCAAATTAGTTTATATTTTTTTAATAGTCTGTTTTATTTCCCTCTTTCACTTGTAAACATCATCTTGCTTGTTTATCTTAAAAAAAAATAATATGAAAAAGTGGGCCCCAACATGGCATGGCTTTCTTACCTTTTAAATGTTTTACTGTGGTCAGTGCTGTACCATGTTTAAATGGACTTCAATTCTGTCTGCAGTGTTCTCATTAAAAGTATAAAGACATATTCATTTCAAGATTATCTACTATATATAAACTTGATTAGGATATGTAGGTTTAATCTCATGATGATAGAATTTCTGTGTGATTTCTTTCCTTGTTCTTTATCTTTCACCAGCTGAAGCATTGCAAATATAATCTTCTTGACTAAGATGTGCCAGCAGTCGTAACAATAACAATAAAATTATTGATTTTAATCTCTGTTTGTCAGACACAGAATGCAAATCCAATCCATACGCTTGAAAATAAAAAAGCGAGACTCATGCAGCCACTGGCTGCCTTCAGAGCAGCTACTGCTCTTCTTCATTCCTGCTCCCAGACACTGATATAGTTTTACATGGTTTTGTTGCTGCAGTCTTTGGCCTTTCTTGTAAGAATTTTTCGTATGGTCATATGGTCTTTTAATTTTATTCATTCTGATCATTCTGTTACTACTGCTTTTCAGGTTGAGGACTTTTCATTCTCTGTCTCCTGTAAAACATAAAAAAAAAAGCCCTTTTGGCCTTCACATTCACCCATTTTCTTTATACATTCATTATGGTACTTTGCATTCCTATGAAGTGTTCTGTCAGTACTTATCACTCCTATCAGGAAGAGTAAAACCCCAGTGATTTGATTCATTCTTGAACAGAGTCCTGTATTAAATAAGTCTGTTATTTGTTTGTGAGAAAGCAATATGATAGAAATAAAAGCTGAAACTCTCAGCTTGTTCCATAATAGCTGCTATTTTATTGGAAGTGAAGTTTGATTTAACTTCAGGACTGCTGGCCTATATATCTTTACCCAGCAGTGTAAGAAAGAAATCTCAAATGAATACTAAATTTTTTGTAGAATGTCTGTACAGCGTACACATGTAAAATTTTATAGTGATGTTTTCATTAGTTGTCTTTCTTTTCAAAGTAAAACTACAGGAAATTGCTTGTGACTGGGGTGACATCATGAATTAGAAAGGACATGAATTCAATCTCTCATAAAGGCAGCTGTGTCTGGTATTTTAATCTGGTTTTGGAGAAGTACAAAGGAAGGCTAATTAATGTGTTTCTGTAAATTTTACAGATTACAGTGTTTAACCACAGTCCATTCTGCTTTATCACGGAAGGAGATAGTGGTTGTCCTGTCCGTGTCTGTTGTAGTGATTTAGGGCCCACCCAAACAAATAACTTAAAAACCGTGAATCCTCTGGTTGTTAAAGACAAAAGCAATTAGATAACAGACTGATGAAAATAAGCCTGTTACAAAACAATTTTATACTAAATATAGAAAGAAGGGTTTCAGTTCATATGGTGATAAGGAATTGAATTGTGAAATGGAATACAACATCACCATGACTGTAAAATAGAAAGTTTATTCTGTAACTGAAAAAAACTGTTAAGGTTGCTATCATCAGCACATACGGATGTACCACTAAAAAGCATACCATGTTTTATGGAAGTGATGAAAAGCCATGACTCCTTGTTCGAAGGTCTTGTCCTTTTCTTGTTCAATTTTGAGTTCCAGAAGTGATAGTAACAGAGGCATAGCCACTGGGAATAAGACTTCAGTGGCAATCTACATTATTACTACAATACTCAGCATACTTCTAGTTTTGCTCAAATGTCCTTATGCACACAATGAGACATCTAAGCTATTGCTCACATCTTAATCAGTTTGGACCTTTCACTTTTTAATCTTTACCATAGAAATAATCTTTTCTACTACTTGGTTTCTAAGTTGTCTATCACTCTAAGCATTCCTAATTATTTTAATTGTAATCTAAGTTTTGTTAAAGCCAATGCTAAATGAATTGTCATAAACAGTGAGGAAAGAAAAAATGAACAGTAAACAATTCAGTTTTAAGGTTCACCTGCCACTAAGATTCAGATGGAAATAAAATGCTGCAGAAATTGTGTAGTAGCTAAACTGAGCCAGCTCTCAAAAAAATGAAGATTTGCAAACATGGTAATAGAAATGATAGTAGGGATTTCTTCAAAAAGAATATTTATACCATAAAAATAATGGCATACAAAACAGAGGAAGTAAATTTTAACACTGGGATGGGGAATCACAGCTTAGAGGTGTTTTACTCTACACTAATAAGGATATCCTTTCCTTTGTACTTTGTTAAACATATATTTGTGCTGACTTTATTTCTCTAAAAGTAGGATTTTTGCTGCTGGGTTTTGCACGTGCCAATATCATGACAGTTGCAGTGTGTTATTCTATCTGAGCAGAGGGATCGGTGTCATTGGGACAGCCTTGAGACATGAGCACTTTGGCTGCCAGATGAAATTAGGCCAAAGAAGGAAAGGAACAAATAAAAAAAACCTGCAATGAGAAGAATTTTTTTTCCTGCAGAGTGTTACATTTTTATGAAGTGAAAAATCAATATGTAGAGGAACGTTAATTTTATTACACGTTAAAGCTTTAACGGAGTGAGAGAGCTTGACTTAATGTAGCCTTGGAATGAAGGCAGTTGGGCTGAGTGTGCTGTAGTCCTCAGAGCTGTTCCTGTCCCAGGTGTGTCATATTTAGGTTTTCTCTATTAGTGCAAATTACCACTTCATTGATTTGTGCAGATACTTCAGATCACTTTACATCAGAAGCTCAAAAGACTTGAAGTTTTGGATAACAAATGTGATGTTTTTAAGTGGAATGTAAGTGTTTTAAGCCTCCATGGAACTTGATAATGTAATTATTTACTTTTTTTTTTTTTTTTCCTGAAATCCAGAACCAAGTCATGCAGTGAAATAACACATGGTAATCATAATTTTGTAAATCCTGTGTTTTGTGTCTTTTAAAGACTGTGTTGCGTGGTTCTGGCTTTGTATCAGGTAATTTGCAAATTACCTACCATCAGGCTAATACTGTGAAAGATCTGTTTGATAGGTAATCGCTGTTGTGCATTTTCTTCCTACTAAGTGATATGACAGATTCTCCAGAAATGTATCTGACAGTAATTCTTAGCAAGCTTGGGCTTTTAAGCAAAGTTGTAAAATTTTAATGCTGTGGCCAACAAAAAAATATTAAGATAATAGAATATTATTTTTAAAGAAGAAAGAAGGGTGTCGTAATGTGGGCTAATGTAACCATCAACTGTAAGTGCTTCTTGGAGAGGAAAAATTCTGTATTTTATAATTATTAGATGTCTCTAAGAACTTTACTGCTTATTCTGTATGAACTGATAGTCTGGTTTGGGTATTGGAAATACGGATCTGGATTTCTGTGTTTGTATGTCTAGTATTTCTGTGCCTGTTCTTTAGATTAGCGTATGTACTTGCTGATACATATGAGGCTAAGTTCTCAGCTTTTTAATGATTTAGGATTAATAGCTGCAGTTGTTATCAGTTCATTACATGGACCATAGAAAACAGTGCTACCTGACCTCCTGAGTTTGCCTTTAATGCAGCTACCTCTTGTAAATGTAGAATCAGCTTTATCTAAATTATATCTGACAGTTTTCTGCCTAACCCACTCTTAATAGCTTTCAGTGACTGAGTGGTGTAAGCTAGACACTATTTCCTGAACTTACTTATGTAATAACACAGGAGTCAGTACCAACAGTCTAAATTCATCAAGTTGCAGAATCATCTTTTCTTTTTTTTTATTTAATGGTTAATTGCTATTAACATTTAAGAGATTATACCCTTTCTACAATGGGAGTTTAAATATATACTATATAAAGTTATCTTTTCTAATAAAATTTGCTGTGATTCTGGAATAGTGTATAATGAAGTTACTTTATAATTCACTGAATTTTGTTGATGCTGGGTTGTTATGTAGACCTATTACATACAAATTTTCACTGTTACGTGGTAAAAATTAAGACATTTTATATCAGACTGTAGATGCACTGGCATTCAGACATACGTAAATCAGTATCACAAGAGGTATTAACAGTGACTCAATGGGTTGTTGGGGATAGTTTAAAAAGTGAGGATAGTGAAAATTTAGATTTAAGAGGAAAACATTACGTACATGTTTCTTCTCTTTCACATACATATATTTACATGTATGTGACCTGTATCTGTATATGTATTCATGTTTGAATTATATATATGCTGAAATTGCAAATATATTAAAATTATATTTATATACAGTCTCTACATGTCTTTTAAAATACAGTATATGTTTATATTTTAGCAAAAAAATTAGGAAAGGGGTTAGAAAGATGATGTTTGAAATATTTTTTTATATGAAGTTCAGATATGGGAAGAAATATGTGGGAAAGTTCATGGGATATTATGCAGCAAAATTGAAAGACTGAAAATTGAGGTTGACTCTTGAAAAAGATACTTTTTTTTGAAATATTTATTAAGAGGAGGCAGTCTTCCAAGAGAAATAATGGAAGTCCTGTTTTTTTAGGATATTATAAACATCATTGGTAAAATGCTAGAACATGTACCATGAAAAATCATGGTGTAGAACAGAAACGGAATATGTGGCCTAGTAGGTATTTATAGGTTGTAGTACATACAATTTTTTTTTTTTTTTTTCTGTTTAGATTTTAAGCACTTCTTTTTAAAAAGGCCTTTCCTATTGAAACATTTCTGAAAGGGCGTACTGGGAAAAGGGAAGCTCTGCAGATGAAGGGCAGCATTCTTTTTATGTGCATTAATCAAATGCGCACCCAGTATGCTAGTACTCTCCCAGTGGTAAAAATCACTGCTGCCTGTCTACACATAGGCAAAGATTACAAAATGAGGTATAAGAAACAGTGATTTATTTATGCAATGCTTTGCTGTAAATGCAGTTAGATCCCGATGAATAATTTTCATGTGTCTATTATATGGATATTTCAATATGAGCTAATGAAAGTCAATGGGACTGCACATGAAAAGCGACAAAGAGGAAAAGCAGACTTTATGAAGAATATCTTGAAGAAAGTTGTGATTCAGTAACAAATTTGTGTCTACGCTTAATCACATGGGAATTTTAATTGACGTCAATAGGTCAATATGCTGTTGATATGAGGCAAATACTTGTGTATATTGGGGCTTGCTAGCTATTGAGGTTGCTCAAAGATAAGTAAAAGATATTTACTTAGCCTCATACTGCAGTACGAGTACCTGTTTTGTATGTGGGGTACATGCAAAAACATGTTTGCAGCAGGCATCCCTTTTTCAGAAGACTGTCTATTCAGAAGACTGACTAATAATTTACAGTCATTGTAGTATTCCTCTTTGTTCTGTTTTACCCTCACAAGTCAGTTCAACCCTTGCCTTTTGTTTTTCTTTTTAGATCTTAAGTATCCAGCTGTGTTACTGAGTAATTTATAGGTGAGAAGGGAAAATAAAGCCTTAAGTCAGAATTTCAACATAAGTATAGTCTAATTATATTTGCCACATAATTTGCTTCTGTGATTTGATCACATAATTCTATCTCTATAGTGAATGTCTTCATGTTGTATTTTAGAATGGCTGATTAGTGGATAACTGCGTTGGAAAATGGAAGAAAGATCACATTTAGAAATTTTAGATGTCTTTCATTCCTAATAGAATTCTAGGACTATCTGAGCTATGTTCAGCTTCGAAACGTGACAGATGAAAGCTGGTCAGCAGTGATGATTCTGCATCTACTGCAGAATTTCATCTAGAACCAACACTTAGAATTTAGGATCTTCCTTCGGAAATCACAAAGGGACTGTTAAACCTGAATCACTAAGTTTAAGAATATGTTAAAAAAAAAAAAAAAAAAAAAAAAAAAAAGAGGAAAAAACTATTAATATTCTATTTTTCTTGGTTGCTACAGCTTAACAGAATTATTTTTTACGAGGAACTAAAAATAAAAAAGTCACCACTGAGTTTCTTCTTTTGTATAACTAAAATAGCAAGGACTATTTTATTTTATATTTTTAATTTTCAGCTTAATAATGTTGCTCTTAAGCATAAGTGGTTAAACACATCTGACTCCTTGAATGTTAAGTATTTTAGATGCAGATTCCAAATGTAATTGTGTAGTAGTAATATGATACTAAGATATGTGGCTGTTCGTGCTAGTGCTGCTTTGGGGTTGCATCACAGATTTTAAGAGGAATTAGGAAAAACTTCACTTTGAATTCTCTATTGCCAAGTAAAATTAGTTGGAGGGAAACACATTAAAATTAATTTTTATCCGTATACATATCTAGGTGATCCTGAGATCACAACTAAAAGAATGTCATATTGCTTATAAGTGGCAATTTTATGAGATAATAGATCAGGCACATCCACGCTGCAGCCATCCCCTGCCTCCCCTGCAGCCACCCCCTGCCCCTTGCTATCATGGTGGCAGCTCTTCCCCTCCAGGTAGTGTGGCCTTGACCTAGGCATGCACCCATCACTCAGCAAAAATCAAATATCTGTGTGCTATTAACCCTCTTTGGGATGAAGGCAGGGCATGGGGAGGGCGTACTACAGTGCTAACTGCCTCTTGTGCTCTCCACACACTCTCAGATACCCATATGTATTAGACATTATATGCACTTCTGCTCCTTGGTGAGTAAAATGTGGTGACTGGTGATAATAGTATTTCAGCCTAATGTCATCTCTAACAAAAATAGAATGGAAAAAAAAAAAAAAAAAAAAAAAAAAAAAGGAAAATGGAGGATGAAGAAAAAGTGCTCAACAATAAATGAACAGAGGAGTACTTTTTTGTTGTTGAGACAAATAATACAGCATCATGCTTAATTTTAAGGGAATCGTATCAGTTTTCAACGATTGCCATTTGGAAAGTCATTATATTTGAAAACATGCTGCCTAATTGGATGCATATTGATAAGTGTTTTATAAGGACAGAACAGTCAAAACACTAGAAAAGTATTCTAACCCAGTGAAATAGTTAATTGTCATGCAGTGAGTTAAAAAGATTGAAGAGGCTCTAGGGTAGCACTAAAACATAATCGGGCTCTTTCAAGTGAAGACATGTAATAATCATTACAAACACGTGAAGTAAATAAGCCTGAAAGTTAAAACAGGAAACAGGAATTCTTATTGCAAAGTTTATAAAATACTTGAAGATAATAAACACGCTAGATCAACAGGCTGCTAACAATTTGATCCAGAGTAACAGAATAATCTTGAAATGTAAATAATAATCAAATATGGAATGCAACTAGAGTTGTTTATAATACAGATAGTTATTTCCTTTGGGGAAGACTGCTGCTTATATGGAGTACCTTATGGCTTAAAGAAAGAGTGGAGAAGATGTATAAATGCATGAGACTTTAAATACTATTAGTAATATGTGCTCAAGTCAATTAGAAAGTTTCATTACTGTCTAAACATGCTTATTGTTATTGCTAATCTTGTGATTGAAATGCAGTGACTGGTCTACACACTGCAGCATTACATCTTCACTGAAATTTTTAGAATACCTTTTCTCTCCTCTTTGCAAAACTCAGTGTAATATAATCTATGATATTAATTCTTGTGTTTGCATTACTTTACTGCTTTCACCTGGATGATAACTGAATGCTGTTGTCCAAAGATGTTCCTTCTCAACTGCAAAAAAATGTATGCCTTGTATTTTTAGTAATAAGTATTAACGTCAACAGCAAAACATATCTCATTTCTACAACTTGCTATTCTTTTGGTAGACAAATCTGTCCCTTATTCAGTGGTGGTTTGGCATCGAGGGTGAGGTGTGAATGAATCTGTGACTGAATATGAGGTTACTTGGATTCAGAATTGTCAGTTCAGCCAACTTGTATGACTCGAAGTTGCAGTGGGCAAGTTGGAACTGACAGATGCCAAATTTGCATTTCATTTAATGTTTATGTATTTTCCTGAAGGTATTTTTGGTAGCATGTAAATAAAAGTGTCAAGATGTTTCTTGCTAAGTAAATTCAGAACTGTTGTTAAGCTTCTGGCATATAGCTTAGTGTCTCAGCACATATTCATGCATTAATAGATAATCTTTTTTGAGAGGTGTTCCACATACTTGGCTGAGACCTCAAAACAAGAACAGAGTATGTTTCATGCTCTCAGGTTTTTAGCAAATTTTCTAAGTGTATAACCCTCCAGAATATCTCAGATGATTGTTTTAACATAGACTGGAGGGGTGTAACTGTAGAGAAATGAAGGCTCAGTGGTAGATACTAAGCCATTGCAGTAAGCAATTTGTGTTGTTATCATCAACCAGCTAGAGGTTTTTCTATTCCAAAAAAGCCCTTTGTATGGTCTCCGGGTGACCTATAGTTTTATAGTGGGAACTAAGGACTACTGGGATAGCAGTGATCTGAAAACTATTGTTTTCATTGAATATGAATAAATACCACCTGCATATTTAGAATTATCTTCCCAAAAAAATCATTAAAAGGCCTGGTTGCAATAAAGAAAAATTAGGCAGAATGAGATTATCATCAATACACAGTACAGATTTTCTCCAAATGAAAGAATGTTTAGTTGAACTGAAAGCGTGTGTTAATTTACAGTTTAATTTACAAGCTGTATTTTATTCTACGATTTCCCCACCTCTTTAACATGTTTAGCACTGCAAAATTATAGCATTTTAGAAAAGTAAAGTAAAATTTGTATAAAATATAGGTATTTTAGAAGAATTATACCATTCAGGCTAGATCGCCACTGATGCATATCAAGACAGTTCAGTTACTTCACAGTGTTGCTCAGAATAACACTAGATGATTTGTATTCTTAAGGATATCTATCTATAGAAAACACTAAAAAATATATATATATATACCTTGTTTCATTAGGACTGATGGGTCTGTAACTGAGGGGAAGAGGATTTCAATCAGTCTGCAAGGGGGAGAAAACCTAGACACTACTGATTATTTGTTATTTAAGTTCTGGAAGTTGGTGATATGGCCTTCATTAGTATAAGCAGGCTCTTGCATTTGGTGTTTTAAAGAAAGCTTTTTAAAGTTTTGTAGTAGAGTAAAAAAAATTACCTTTTGCCCTTGAAACCTTTACACTTTACCATCTTTTAGTTTAACTGAAATTCCTTGGCAAAAAGGGAACTCTGAAAATTATACCAAAGCAATAATGTCTTCTGTTAAAGAAATATGTTTTCAGAAACCAGATCAGCTCAGCTCATTTTTTCAGAGTCTTTTTATTTTATAAATACTAAAATGGCTGTGGTTACTGAAACCACCTTTGAAGATGTGTCAGGATAAGCTGCATGCTAATTTGAAGCTTCTTGCCTGTTTTTTGGAAACACTACTTCTCCACAGGTATCAAGCTGTCATTTTATTGGTAATTGATCCTGTCAAGTGTTGTAAGATTTATAGTTTTCTATTATAAGGAATTTTTCCTGTAACAAAATGCTTATCATTTTTTACTTTCTTCCTTTAATTGCAAAAAATATTTGATTCTGAAAGAGGCTTCCAGAGGTAGGGAAAACTAATAGGCTTATAGAAGTCAAGCTCTTTTTTGGTTGAGAGCTCTGAACCCCTGAAACATCACAGCCTTTTAAAAATTTAATATGATAATTAGCGCAAAATTTAGTGGTGGTTGAAGATTTAGCAATAGTGAAGTCTTCATATAAATATTTTGAAGTTATGAAAAAGCGCTTGAAGAATCATAATTCCTGCAAACAGAAAAACAAAAATACTTCTGTAGTTTCTAAATGCCTTAAAGAGAGGACATCAGAATTTATTTATGCTCTAAATGTTATTTCACAGTTCAATCAGTTATCTTGCTGTGTAATAAAAGACCCTGAAATTAAAATGACCCCTCTTTGCCGAGTGTAACTGTAGGATTCTTTTACTATGAGGCTGCCTTGATTTGATCTTACTCCTACTGAAACAGAAAATGATACCCAACTAATGTATCTGAAGTGGTTTTTTATACTATCCAAGCTCTCTTGTGAAATTAATGGTTTCTGCTTTTGGCCTCAATTACATTTTATGATTATCCAATTTCATGTGCTTTTCTTGTTCTTTCTTCTGTGATTTTTTCAATAACCTTCTGGTGATATTCTAAATCAATCTGAAGCACATGCATCTGATACAGCACATGTTTACAAAACAAAACAGACCCACCCAAAATTGAAAATATTGCTAATATGATTAACATTCTATGCTGGGTGTAGAAGGTAAGGACATCTTACTCTTTTAAAGCATCCAGCAGCTTGATCAAGGAAATCAACTTGCAGCTGAACAGCATAATGACAGCAAAATGTTAATTAAATTTTTCCATTTTATAAAAAAAAAATATTTTCGGTCTGATTTACCTTAGGCAAATGTGTTATTAAGTGAAAGCTAAATATCTGCTTCCTACCTGTAGGTAGGAACCTGTAACTCATTAATTGTAAGTTCCTTAAGCTTAGTCTAAATGAGTACCCTTTCTGCTGCAAAGTAAAGTAAAATTTAAGTCTGTTTTCCTTTCTAATTGCAAAACTCACAGTTTGTACCATCCTCAAATAAAAAATACAAATACCGTGTATATATAAGTAATGCAGACTGTTGATATCAATAGAAAATAAGTTTTCTTTTTCTAAAGATAAGGAAATATGAAAAAAGTCAGTTTCTTCTGATTTAAAATATATTGTTTCTCATAATAATAATAATAAAAATGTATTAGTGTTTATAGTCTATTTCATTCACTAGTTTACAACTCCCAACATGGTAGATGTCTGAGTATGAGGTAATTTGCTGTTACATAAAAACACATAAAAAAATGTTAAGAATTTCCTGCAAATCTTTCATTTTGAATTCTTGCAAAAAAGAAATCTGGAATGCTTTAACAGCTACATAAATTAACAGGGATGCCCTGCATCATTGTGATATTACTGCATGCTCAATCTCCCATTTAACTTTGAGATTACTGGGGAAATTCTTTTGTGTAGAGTGTTCATGTTTGTAGGTCCTTCCTGAGCTTCCTCTTGTTTTCCTGGAGTTAGTGTCCTCAGACCTTAATGTTCTTTCGGATTCCAGAATCAAGTCTAAATGGTTGTGTTTAGTTGTGTGTATTTACTTCTAAAATATTTTCTTATTGTGTTTTCTGCTTGTGATATTTCTTTCACTAAGCACCCTGCTGAGGAAAAAGAAGAGGAGATTTATACTTCTGTCTAGAATGATCGAGAATATTCAGTGGATCCCGTGATCCTGGGTTAGCTTGATTTCATTTTGTCTCGATTGTTAGCGGCACTATCATGATTAATTTGGGCAAGTGTAGAAAAAAAACAGTGAGTAATAAGGAGTAGAAATGGTGGTATAAAGTGAATAGTGAATCTTAATTATTTCTTTCATAAAGAATTATTTTGTGTTTACAATATGCATTTGAGAGATTGTGGGGATTTTTCTTTTTTTTCATTATGACATCTGGATTCTGATGAGAAGAAACATAATTACAAATTGTCAGCGGTCTTTAAAAAATCTCTTTAAAAAGTTTGATTCATCTCATTTGATTTATTTGACAGCTTTTTGATAGCAGAGATAGTTCTTGTGAAAGATTTTCTTCACTGAAGTTTTAGAATGGCTCAGCTCTTATTATTCTTGGACACTGATCCAATTAAGTTAGTAATTAAGATTGTTTGTAACCTACTACATGAAACAAAAAATGAATTCTTCCAAATACTCAACTCTCAGTTGCAATTCTCACTCGCTCAATTATCACTTGAAAATTTACCAATGCCTATATTCCCTATCTTCCTTTCTTTGGAGGTTGAACAAGAGTGGCAAGGCAGTCATTCTAGCCCACACCTTAAGGCAAACTTGACTGATAGTAGGAGTTAAGCTCTCTTTTCATTTGTAGAGTCTGAGTTAGTTATTTACTCACAATTGACTATTTTAGTGGCAACTGCAGGAAAAGATTATTAAATACATTGGTTCTTTCTCAACAATTTCTCTGTCAATAGCCTTTCCTCTCCTTGAATGGTATGTCAATATTTTCTTTGACTTTCCTCCCTGCTAGTGTATTTACAGGTTTGTTTTCATGGTAGCCTTGATGTGTCTTATTTATATTCCATTATGTGTGTTGGCCTTTTCTATTGTCACTGTATGTTGTTTTGTAGTTGCCCTACTTTATTCTTGCTTAAGATCAATGAAAGTTCCAATTTAGTGGAATTCCATCCTTTTATTCTATTAGAAAACATTACTCTTTGACCCTATTCTCTTTACTTTCTTTTCTCATCTTTACACTACTTCTTCTGTTTTATTTTGCTGTTTCCCTCTTTCAAAGGAATGTGAATTCTTTAAGTTCATCAGCAGTCTCACCAAAATTGTTTTTAGCCTACCTCCACATTTTCAGCTTTCTTCCCTGGAGTTAATATCGAGTCTGGAGGAGCCCAGTTCTAGTTTCTTTCTGTAGAACTTCTTTAATGATAGCTACATTACAGATATTTTGTATAATATTAAGATAATTTAGTATCTTCTTTAAAAGCCATTAGTGATTTTCAGAACTTGCTGATCATTATGTTCTTTCTTGTACTGGATTCCCAAGATCTTCCCTTTTCCAGAACAATTGTGCTTTGTGTGATTTGGATAGCTGTTGGTAGAAATTTTCATCCGCATAAATATGATAGTGCTTATGTCCATTTCGTTTTTTATTATTCTTTCTTTATTTTTTCTTATCATTAATTCTTTGAAGTATACTGCTATATCTTGAGAACAGGCCCATACATTTTCCTACTGAGGGTTATCCTAATTAGGGATTTACCGCCTTTGAAAATGACAGCAGTTAACAGCCTGAGCAGCAGTGGTGCTAACAACAGCTGTCAGGTTTGTGTTGGATAGTGAATCCTATTTTTCGAAACTCTGACCAGTGAATAGAAACTGCCAGAAATGCACTTTCAAAAATTCTGATAGTTGTCAAAAAAATATTTTCTTTGGCTATATACCATATTTTATAGAAGTCTCAATAGCAGCTAAGCACTTGTTTCTAATGCCTCTCAGGAGCATACTTCAGTGTTGAAATCAGCAGGCAGTTATTGTGAAAACTGTTGGTACTGAGCTGTGCTGTAGCAGCAGTGAGAATGATCTGCTTCACCCCTCTAATTTGAATGGGAAAATAGTGTGTCTCTAATTGCATCCATCGATTAACAGTGAAGTTGGGGTATCCCAATAATGTCATATTTAGTGATCTTTTTATTCTGTATACTAGTAATGTGTTTAAATTCTTAGGTCATAAGAGAATGATGGGATACTTCATTCTTTCTGGCTTTGCTGCCAAGGTTAGTATTTTCATGGGTATTACTTCTCCTTATCTGTCCACTGGGAACTGGGAAAAAGTATGTCAAGTGCTGATTTCACATGGGCCACTAGGCAGCCATCAGATGTCCTGGGTGAATCTACATTCCTCTTTTCGATAGCAATTTCATATGTTCTGAAACATTTATAGTTTGTCCCTGTCCCATTAGCTGGTGGTTGGTTTTCCAGCATGATAGAATCCGTTTGGCTTGTGCTGTGAGTTATGGACAATTGTACAAGAAATGATAGGGGTGAGATTTATTACCAGCATTCTTCATGTGCATTTAACTAACAGCTCTGATGTCTGCATGTACAAGCAGTGGATCATTGCATAAAGCAGGAATGATCTGAGCCTTGTTCCATGCTGTGACCTAGAAGCTGAAGAGCACAGTATGCCATTATCTGTCCCTGGAGCTATGTAGTCCTGCTGAAGAATTTACTTTGACATTTGTCCTGTCTCTATAGATTAAACAGTTTGCTGTTCGCTTCAGTCTCACCATGAGAAAGTAATGCACTTTGTTTTTTCTTCCTTGCCTTCAACCTTTATTGGTATCTAGAAATGGAATAATAATTTATTTACAGTGTATTTCCTCATGTGCTTTGTGTGTCTCATAATATAAAAACCACTGAAAATACACTTTAAATGATTGATGTTACAGTACAAATAGGAAAGCAAAGTGGTTTTGGTCTCTAAAAGTAATGAAGTAGCTGATTTAATACAGTGCAAATTTTTAGTGTGATCGCACTGTGCTACTGTGTGTTAAGAACCATGTTATTAAAAAAGAAAAGTTAAAAACATGATACACATATTCCAAAAACACCTACTTTACTTGTCAAAACATGAAAATAAAGTTACTGGTTTATTTCTGTGATAAGTAATCTTTGTCAGGGTGCAAAATCATGACTTCAAACTAGAAGTCTTACGTGCAAATTATTTCACAGTGTGATTAACACTTTATTTTATAAGTGAATTGCCTGAATAGCTGGAGGCATTATTATTATAATATTGACATTTATGTGTAGCTATATATAAAAAGAAGTCAGAGGTTTTTCAAGCAATGTGTTCACTGAACATGGACTATACTATACTGAATTTAAAAAATAAATTAAAAAAATTATAAAAAAGGGCCAGATCCTGAACCTCTCCAGTAAGATAATTTAAGATTTTCTATGTAATTCTCTTTGAAATGTTGAAATATGCCAAAACATCTAAAGTTTGTCAATGATTTTCAGTTCATATCCTCAGTCATTTCCTGATCTAAAACTGTAGCATCACAGCCTATTTTTTGTTCTTAGTTTCCGAATTATCAATTGATAACTGTATCTTAGATAAATTCTGTCCTGGATAAAAGTATAAAATAAGTCTTCATACCCACAGATGAATTGACAGAAAAAAAGGGTCAAAATATTTCTTTTGTCAACCAGATTACATTTGAATCCAAGAGTCTTCATGAAGGTCTTCGTTAGTTACAATTTGATTCTATAAATGTCCCAGCTGTTCTTTCTCAGAGCAAGACAAAAATACATGCAAATCTTTGATTTTACTCCATTCTTCCCCTCCTCAAATCTAAGTTATTTTTTCCTGAGTCAAACCATTGACAATTCTTTAGAGACTAATGATTTAACAGATTCAAAGGTGATGGCATCTGCAATACCTCTATGCAAAGTGTACCTAGTTGGTACACTTTGCAGAAAAAATGTCCTAAAATATCTTGACACTTTGCTTCCTATAATATTGCTTGCTGCTGGTGTTTGCCATTTCGTAACTGTATGCAAAGTAAGAAAGTGGAAAGCAGCTATTATAATATTCCCACTGACTAGAAAGGGGAAACATAACCCCCATTCTCAAGAAGAGAAAGATAGAAGATCCCAGGAACTACAGGCCAGTCAGTATCACCTTTGCGTGGCAAGATTATGGAGGAGATACTCCTGAAGGCCCTACTAAGGCACATGGAAAATAAAGATGAGGTGATTGATAATCAGCAGGGCTTCACCAAGGGCAAGTCATGACTGACAAACTTGGTGGCCTTTTATGATAGAATTACAGCATCAGTGGATAAAGGAAGAGCAACTGACATCATCTACCTGAACTTGTGCAAAGCATTTGACACTGTCCTGTTTGACATACTGGTTACCAAATTGGAGAAAAAATTAATTTGGTGGAGAGACTGGTCACTGGATAAAGAATGGGCTGGGTGGTTGCTCTCAGAGAGCTGTGATCAGCGGCTCAACGTCCAAGTGGAGTATGATGATGAATGGTGTTCCTCAGGGATTGGTTCTGGGACCAGTGGTCTTTAACATCTTTGTAGGTGAAGTGGACAGTGGGATCAAGTGCATCCTCAGCATGTTTGCAGGTGACACCAAAACTGAGTGGTGAACTTGATGCACTAGGGGGAAGGCATGCCATCCAGAGGGGACCAGGACAGGCTTTTGAGGTGGACCTGTGCCAACCTCATGAAGTTCAATAAAGCCAAGTGCAAGGTCCTGCACCTGGGTCAGCACAATCTCTGGAGAATGGCTTGAGAGCAGCCATGAGGAGAAAGATTTGGGCGTATCAGTCGGTGAAAGACTCTGTTTGAGCTGGCAGCATGCACTTGCAGCCCAGAAGGCCAACTGTATCCTGGGCTGCATCAAGGGAAGCGTGACCAGCAGGCGAAGGAAAGTGATTCTGCCCTTCTACTCTCTGCTTTCATGAGATCCCACCTGGAGTACTGAGTCCAGTTCTGGGGCACCAACAAGGAAGGACACTGCGCTGTTGGAGTGAGTCCAGAGGAGGGCCACAAAGATGGTCAGAAGGCTGGAGCACCTTTGCTAGCAGGACAGGCTGAGAGAGTTGGGACTTTTCAACCTGGAGAAGAGAAGCTCTGGAGGGACCTTATAACAGCTTTCCAGAACCTGAATGGGGCCTACAAGGAAAACTGGGGAGGGACTTTTTATAAGGTCATATAGCAACAGGGTATGTCGAAATAGCTTTAAACTGGAAGAGGGTAGATTTGGAGTTGGTAATAGGAAAAAATTATTTTCTGGAACAGGTTACTATTTACTATTTATTATTTACTATTATTTACTGGAACAGGTTGCCCAGCAATGTTGTGGGTGCCCCCTCCTGGAAGCATTCAAGGCCAGGCTGGATGGAGCTGTGAGCAACCTGGTCTAGTGGGAGGTGTCCCTGCCTATATTAGGGGGGGTTAGAACTAGATGAGCTTAAAGGTCCCTTCCAACCCAAACTTTTCTATGGTTCTGTGATTTTATGAATAGCAGAATGGAGTATACACTTGGATTACAGTTGGAAATGCTTTTTTTTTTTATTTTCATGTTTGCAAGCTGTACTTCAAGAGTCATATTCAGTAATCTGTTATCAAACAATGTCAAGCATTCGTGTTTTCTTCTTTTGGGAGCGTGTGTACAATTGTTCAGGAAGTAATGTTATAGGAAATTAGACAGTGGTTGTACAGAATATTTTCATCAAAATTCTGATTGTCACACATTTTGTCAAAGCATTTAAAATTCCTCACCTTTCAATATTTTTCTTCTTTAACTTTTGTTAGGTACTAAAGCAGGTGCATTTAACCACTCTCTTGACTGCATATCAAAAAACACTAGTAAGACCACAAGTAGTGTTTGAAAATCTTCACATTTCTAGCCTCTGAAATTGAATCTCTTATTTAGGATTTTGCCATTTGTGCCATTTGTTACTGAAAGTACTTAGTATTCATTTTATTTGCCTAGATTTTATAAGCCTGATGAGGGGAAAAAATAAATGGAGATAAACGTTCTGTTCTTTGTTATTTCTTTTGAATTTACTTCTTGATCATGGTAAGTGGAAGGAGAGTGCCAAGGACCTTAGGCCAGCAGGAGTAATATAGTGCTAAAATAAGTGCAAAGTTGTCCTCTCTGACTGGGGATCCCTGGAGAAAGATTATGTCAGCCACTTTTCTCTACTATCTTTTAGTGATTGCAAGTTTCATCTCCCTGGGACAACCTGTATGAAAATTTCCTTATAAAAGTCTGAGACTCAAGTGATCTAATTAAAAATAGGATTTATGAACAGCACAGGAGCAAGCTCAAGATTAGAAGAAATGTTTTGCATAGCATATCTTACCTGACATTCTGCAAAGCTCATGTTGATAGATCTCCCTGTGGTTTAGTTACAGTGAATAAAAATATGTTACATTTACAGAATTTTTTTCCTCTTTTGTTTTAGCTGCTTATTTGAAGAATTTTTTCCTTTCTGAGAACTCAAGCTTTCTCTTCTTTATACGTCCTCAGTCCTTCACATTTTTGACCCTCGTCTGTTATTAAAGATTCATCTTAAAATTACTGTACCAAGTTACTGTTCAAGTATTTATACCGTGCAAAGCCAGGTCACTCTGTTCCCAATGACATAATTCAGCACCCTTTAGGGACTCTTGTTCAAAGCAATTAAACAGCAGTTATGAGTGGGCATCTGGTCATGTCCACAGTCTGGATAATATGCAAACCCCACTTATAGCTTCTGCCAACTGAGTGGTCAGTGAGCAAGGCAATGATTTAATACAGATAACAGTGCTGATCAATCCCTTTCAGATAAATGATAGTGTGTTTGATGGTATTAATCACTATTGCCAGTAGGACTGTGCCAGCAAAATGTCACTGAAAATGGCACTTCCTTAAGAGTTGTCACTATTTTATGCATTCCATGAGTTGGGTAAAGATATCCAGGTACAGTGGGTTTTAAAAGAACCTTTAAATATTTTCTTCTCATTTCCTAGTTCTTTGAATTTGAATTCAGGAAGAAAACAAGCAAGGAGAAATATCTCTGATTGAGATATGTTTCAATCATCTGTTGTATGGAAAGCAAGTTAACGTTTATTTGCCCTTCTTCACATAACAATTTAAAATATGCTTAGTATTTACATGCAGTTCTCTTACGCCTTAGCTCAGTCTTTGATTGTTGGTGAGGTCATCTCAATGACCAGCCAATGCTACAGGCTTGGGGCAGAGTGGCTGGAAGACTGCGTAGAGGAAATGGACCCGGTGTTATTGATTGATGCTTGGCTGAACATGAGCCAGCAGTGTGCCCAGGTGGCCAAGAATGCCAATGGCATCCTGGCTTGCATCAGAAACAGTGCTGCCAACAGGAACAGGGCAGTGATTGTCCCCTTGTGCTCAGCTCTGGTGAGGCCGCACCTTGAGTACTGTGATTCTATGATTCTGTGATTCTGTGACATGGAATAAATAAAGAAAATAGTGAAGAGTCCAGTTATAGAAATGCTGCCAGATCAACCTTGTGCTCTTCGGGGTGGGGTGGACAACAGCAGGAGCAGTCTTAAGGAAGAGGAAAGGAAACTGAGCTTAGTCACTTTCATATTATTGCTATTTTTCTCTATCAAGCCTACAAAAAGTAAGGGACCACTGATTTTACTCACACATATTCAGTTGAATAACCTGGGCTGTAATTAAGGCAGAAATAGAGATTTGTTCCGTTCTAACTGTATGCTCAGTATTGTGCTTTTTGCTTGCATTCTGCCCTGTGGAACTCTCTGTAAGCATGATTGGCTGAGACTAGAACTGATACTAAACTGATACCAACTTGATTCCAAAGATAAATTCCGAAGATAGGAACTTGTGATATTAGAGTTCTGATTGTTGTGAGAATATTTTTAAACAGTACTCTGTTTCTTTTTCTTCCAGTAAAGACATTATAATGTCTTCCTTTCTTTTATTTGTTGGGTGCATGATTGTAATTGCCTCATCAAGCACGAAGGTACACCTAAGCCTTGTTTTACTAAACTTTCCTGACATCTACTAAACTTTTAAGACTTTCTCTGTCTTAAGGTACCTCTTGATTGAAATTTCTTAGTTATTAATATGTAAATAAGTGATTTTTCTGTAATTGCTACTACAATGGACTGCTTTCAGCCCATTAATTTAATCGAAGTTGTTTTTTCCTTCTTTATCTACTCGTTGGCATTTAAGGGCAAGCAGGTTGATTCCCAGTGTGATAACAGGGAAGAAAACAAACTGTTTTCAGCATTAGATGCAGATTTTTTAAAATAATATGCAGTGTTAGACATGGCAGCACAACAGAGTTGGGAGCTCTTAAATGAAAACAAAAAAAGAATTTAAATTGTTTACTCCAAGCAGGCATAGGAAGAGGAAGGAGAGATAAAAAGGGCTTACATGATATGAAAGACCAAGAACAGTATATTGTACATCAAGTCAATGAGTTTGGAATATAACATTTTTGTACTGAGCTTACGAAGTTATATACTCCATCACAGAGCTAATTCAAAGCTATTTAGAATCAATGGACAGCTTTCACACATGTAGATGAAGTTAAACCAAACCTACGTAAAAGATATCTATGCTGCTACAAATAGGAAAGTCATATGTTATATCCAGGGAACATCCACGTTGAATAGAAATAAATGGCTATTTAAGGCCATGCCTCAAAAAGAATTGACACTGATCTTAGTGACACTAATATTGAAATCAGTTTAGTTATATCAGTGCAAGTTTCTCTGTGTACTCATTTGTCTGTGTTTCAACTGATCACAGAATCACAGTATCACAGAATGGCCTGGGTTGGAAGGGTCCTCAGGGATCATGAATCTCCAACCCCCCCCACCACAGGCAGTGCCACCATCTGTACTGATCTATATCTGATCTATATCCAATTGATCTATATCAAAGGGGTTTAACAACATGTCAAGTTGCCTAAGTGTATCTGTATCTGTTTCTTTATCTGTAGAAAACTCAGTATGATTGTGTATATACAGTTGGGTAATTACAAACAAGTAAGTCGTATTTCTCTAAGAAAGGCATTGTGTATAAGGCCTGGAAAATTATGCTGAGAGGATAGAAGGAGTGTAATACTGTTATATGTATGCTCACACATGTTTATGTTAACTGATTACAGACTCGTAATTCAGGTATTATGTGTTCTCTATATAGCCTGTTAAGGCACTGTGCAGGTTCCTGCAGAGGACGATTCAGAGTGCCTACCAGGTGTTGAAGAATCTGACAGTGAGGTAGTATCCCTGTAGGTCTGGTTGTCACTTATCAAAAATTGGTACAAAATGTCTCATTTTGTGTTCACTGTCATTCATGCAGTTTTCATGAACTCTTACATATTTTAGTGAATATTCGTGTAGTGTGGTCAGTGAAGAATTGTGAAGTATTCATGAATATACATGCATATTTAATAACTATTCCCAAGGGAGTCTTACTGTTCTGGTAATTAGTGTTTCACATTCCGCCTCTTGTACTTGTGAAAAAATTGTGTCAGATTGGGCAGGCAGAGAGACTGAACAAAATATTATTCCGGAGGCTGGATGGTTGCTTGGTGTTTCAAACACAGCAACATGCACGCTTCTCTCTGAACAGTACGTAGCCAGAAATTCATTAGACTTTTTCTACAGGAGACATTTTTGTATTCTGTCATCAACCTGGTAACTACCTTCTACTGTTTCTCCCACAGAAGCCTTTTTATCTAGATCCTATGGAGTATCTGTTTTGTGCCAAATACCTGTGTAATCTGACCAAAATGCTAGTTCAGTCAGTCCAAGCATGCTTCTTTCAGGTCAAGAAGTGATTTTTCCATGATATAAAGACAAGCTGTTGCCCTGATATTGTCACTGCTTTTGATTTAATGAGAAGACTAGGAAGTAATCTTAAATGCTCGTTGGCACCAATTTTGAGTTCGGGTACCCTTGCAATTTACGATAAATTAAAGATGCTTTCCAAGCACAGGCAGATGAAGGGAATGCAAGGTAATGTACGTTTCAGTTTTCTCATGTTTTAGCATAAGCTTCCTATAAGTAAGTATGCAAATACCTACCGATTGTTATGGTGGGCTTATTATAATAATCCATCAGAATCACTTGTCTCCAAGATGTTTCAGAGCATTACATAAGAGCATTTTATCAGTACATACTTGAAAACATTATTCTACCCAGGAAAATTTTGTTCATTATAACATTATAATATTGGCTATTTTCTGTAATTACTTATCCAACAATATTTAGACTCCAATGGGAGATTTGCAATGCTGGATAAACCTTTAAGAAAAATGACAGTGTGCCTTCAAATGGTACCTTGGAGAACATGCTTTGAAATGTGGATGAGAAATATTTTGTTTTCCTTTCCATTTGCTGTCCAAAATGGATAAGAAATGGACTAAAAACATTACTGTTGATCATATTAAATGTTTGGGAAGCTTAATCATGAATGCGTATTAGAAAGACATAATATCAAAAGTAGAGTTCCACATTTAATTCTGTATTTTTCATTATTTTTCTGTCAAGTCTGAGATTGAGAGAGAGGGAGAGAAATAAGACTAATATATTTTTCTTTTGAATGATGTGCTCATTACTGGGACAAGTGCTTTTTTTTTTTCCTTCCCTCCCCCCCACCCCCAAAAAAAAGCACATATGGCAGAAGGAAGCAAATAAATCTGGTTCCTTTTTGTAGAACGGAACTGTATGTGGAAAGCTTATGTTAGAGTGTAAGAGCTCTGCGGCCTTTTGCATTAGGGACATATGCTTGAAGGAGTTCCATCTGCACTGCTGTGCAGGCGTGTTATTGGGGCTCTGCGACTGCACTGGGAAGGAGCCAAGGCTGCTGCTGCTGTCAGTGCTGCCAGCCACCTCCCATCTAGAGCCTGGAGTGAGTCAGGGTTCTCCACTGTACTGAGTGTGCCTTTGTGAAGCCAGCTTTCTTTATGATGATGCTCTGTGTCCACATATGATTTTTGAAATTTGTCCCCAGACGCTATTTGGAAAAAAACCTTAATGCCTATTCTTGGGTTGAGACCCAGTGTCTCTCAGGAGTATGTTTTTATGGGTGAGTTTTGAACCCTTTCATAGCAGAGAATTTTGGTATTGGAAAATTTTAATTTGAATCTCAGAACAGAGTTGTTAGCTACTGTGCAGCTGTAATATGTTCTCTGAGGTGAACAGCATGCACAATGCAAGGCTTTCAACCTAAGTGCCAGGTAAATGGGAAGCAGGAACATTTCTTATTATTATTCTTGAACTTCCCTGGCCTTAATCCAGTGTACTTAGCATAACATGATCAGCACTTTATTTTAATGCAGAAGTAGTGGACTCTAGGTGAATAGAAAACAGAAGTTCAAAATAGAAAATTCTAAACTACATAAAGTAACTGCCATTCATAGGCTGTAATTGTCTTTGGTCAAGGGCCTTTTGAGATAGTTCAACTCAAATTCGAAGCACACAGCTGTTGATTAAATATAATCTTTCAGTCACAGGGAAAAGAAGGTTTATGTTCCTTGTTGCCAGGTCATCCTGCTTTTATTTAATTTTCTTTTCACTTTTCTTGTTCATGTTGTTGCTGTATGACTTGACCAATTGCTGTAGCAGAGCAGTTATAATAACACAGGAAAAGAAGTGCAAACATATTTGCATGTAAACTGCAGAAGTAACCAGCTTTATTTTGGCTACCTGTTTCCCCACTGTTTTCCAGGCATTGATAACATACTTCTGTTTCTTATCAGAACTGCCACAGCTGAGGATGGTATGGATTGTCTTTACCACAGTATTATAATAGTATGAGCTTGCTCTTTCAGTGTGGTGAAATAAATGTTTTCACTTCAGCTTTAAAATAAAAGCATTTGGTGCGTTGAAGGTTACAATGTAAGCAAACCCTATTTTTACAAACCCTCACTGCATGGAAATATTTTCTTCTTCCCAGCTCAGTATTGTTACCCTTTTGTGTGCCACACTTTGTGTCCTATGCCAGTCTTGACGCCAACAATCATGATTTTTTCATAAGGCCAAAATCATCCTTCAGCACTGATCTCTTGCTGAAGACTCAGCAGCCTACCGTTTGCATAGTTACAATCTGTTCTACTCAGTGCAGTATACTGCTTAGTTCAATCATGTTCTTAAAGCAGAGTCATGGGGACTGCCTCCAACTGTGTAACACAGGTGCGCACCCCAGCCACATCGCTCTTCTATTTTAGTAGAGATATCGTGTCCTGATTTCATTGGAAAGGAGACTTGGGTGCCTGTGCCAGAAAGGACATCTGTGTGTCACCTGTGTAGATGATCAGGAGACCAGAACATTGCAGAGGGCACATCTCTCACATTAGACGTTGTGGTCAGAATATCAGAAGACATAATAAGCATCCCAGATATACCCATCTCTGTGTCTGTTATCAGGTATCAAATACGGAAGGAGGAAATACGCGCATATGTTTACAGATATTGTGTAGGCCAGAAAGATTGTTTCCCTGTCTGATTTTAGAAAGAAGAAAACAGATTTACATGCTCAAAGATACCCTCAATTCCTGTATTTGTAGTACTTTATTGGAGAAGGCTTAGCTACTTTGCCTGAGGCAGAAAGCATTTTCCCAATGGTGTCTTTAAATAAAAGGTAGAGTATCCTCTTCTTGCTTCAGTCATACTAAAACATTTGTTTTTGCAGTGTCCATAAAAAAAATGTATGTGCATTTCCTATGTGTTTGTGTTGCGGTGGAAGTGGTATTAATCACTGTTCAGTTTTCCTTTCAGAGCTGCCATAGTCAAATAATCCTAGCTTTATCTGAGATTACAAGCCCTTCGAGCAAGGAAAAATCTTTGGTTTTTTTGTGCTGAGTGATTTCTTAAGTGCTGATAAAATTTATAGTAACGACTCACTTCATGTTACACAAAACAAATGGATTGTGGGGGTTATGTTGTTCTATCAAGACAAGAAAGGAGTGATTAATTGGATGTATGTCATTTAAATAGAGAAAATTAGGTGACTGGGAAGACTGAGAATTAGAAAGGGTGTGTCAGACTATAAAAAGTAAAATGATTTTGTCTTTAGAATAATACTGAAGAAGTCAAGATATGTAAGTACTGTAAAGATACCAAAATGATAAAGCACAGACGTGATAGAAACCAAACCTTAATAATTTACTTTCAAGTTGTGTCTCATGAATAAGATTTCTGCTATTTTAGTCCTATGAAGTGTTTGATATGTCTTGGGAACTCTGCAATTAAAGTCAAGCAAAGCATTCAATCACCAACTATGATGCTCTTATTGTAAGTTATTGTTAAGAATTTAAAGCAACACTTATTGATAAATGAGAGGAAAAAGCCCACCAATTTTGGCCTTGTGAGATTTAAAATTATTTGTCATCTCTTGTTTGGCTTAACACTTGCATGAGCTGGTTTTCATGATTCATCAGCTTTTCAGCTGGTAATCTCTTTGTATGCTTACAGCAAATTTCTAATTTTCTTTTGCTTTTTTTCCTTTTCCCTTCCTACTTTTCCCTTTCCATCTCCATTTATTTCCATTTCCCTCTCTTTTTTTTCTTTCCCTCTCCCTTTTCTTTTTCTTTTTAGTTCTTATGTGAGACTCTAAAAGTAAATTTAAGCTTGGAGTAGTATATATTTTATTTCAAATGCAGGTTATTTGATTTATATTTCTTTGAGATTTAATGGAAGTTTTACATAATCCAGAGCAATTTATGCTTTCATATAATGGTTTGCCATCTCATGATTGAGATGCATTGAGGCATTGAGAAAATCACAGGGAAACTCTGAAATGCAGTATTCATTATCTGTGTGTCTACATATGTCTTAATACAGAATGCACAAGTTTGCTGAACATTAATAGTGGAGTATATCTCTCAGTCACTCTGTATTTTTGCTCAGTGCAGCTGAAAATCTGCCAAAAGAGGGCAACTGAGTATTTACCTAAGCTAGAGATGTCTTCCAGCAAGGTTAGACCAGTATAATTTCTCTCTTAGCAAAGGAACTGTTTTAAGAGCTGATCAAAGATAATGTTTGTTGCTTTTTGCTTTTTTTGCTAATTGTAATTCAGAAGCCCATTTGGAAATCTCTGAAGGTTATAAAAGCAGATAAGCCAGATAAGCTGACTTCTTACATTTGAGAGCTAGTTGGTTCGGGGTGGTTCTATGACTCCGTGATTATTTAGAGAAAGCAGGTATGTGATAAAGAACACATAATAATTTAAGCATGGTTAAGTGTTGAGTCTACCATATCAAAGAAAAAGTCCTGCAAGCCCTCTTCAAGAAGTGTTCATAAATAGAAGAATCATTCTGGAAACAATTCAAATGCTGTCTTCACTGGAGTTTTTTTTTACCTTTATATTTCATGCTGCTACAATTATTGCATTGCTATAATGATTCTGTGGAGTAATATCATGCTTTATCCATATTTCTTAAAGCTTTGGAAATAGTAGTTGGTATGTGGATGAATCATTTTTTATATCATCTTTTATTTAAAACCAAGACACGCTTACTGAAATTTAAATAGGATGATTTTATTTTAATTTCACATAGGTGTTCTCTTAGAAATACATAGAATTGTATGAAGAAGAGACTTAGTGTTCCTTGTTAGTTTTGTGACTATGATCTGTAGAACTAAACAAGTTAAATTGTCATTTTGGTAACTGTCCAGTGGACCATGGATTTACTAGTCTTTTGTTTGCAACAATTTTGATCAAACAGTTGAAAAGGCTGTCTATTGTTTTATATTCTGATGCAAAGCAGTCGTGATATAATTGCAGTTACCTTGATATGCTGAGGTTGGCTATTCACCTTGAATTTGTTACATTAGTCTGGTTAAAAGGGACAACTCAGGCTGTGCACTTTAAGTAGCTATACATGCATATTTTCATAATTTCTATATGTATGTGAGTGTAACATTTGTAAAAGAATGTTGTAATCACTGGAACACTGTAATCACTGTAGGCTATATTTCTCTATTCACAGCACTGCTATTGCTGGATTGTGTACATGGTGGCTTTGATCAGTTAGGTTCCTGCTTGAGGGCAATTTAGTTTTTGCTAATAATTTATTAGTAGGCTTTCTGATGACAGAGCAAAAAGCACTGAATATTTCTATATTATATGGAATTATTCTGGAGAAATTGTATGTGTTCCCTTATGCTATCCATAGGCAACTTCCAGCTAGTAATTACTTGCCAAAGCTACCACAACGGTGCATGAACACATTGTCCCATTGTCATTGTGGGATTTAAGCTTTTGTAATCCTTGTGTGACTGTAGCAAGGGAATAAAATTGCTGTCAGTTTACATATCACACAGTCTTAATTAAAATAGCCAATCCATTATAGCATCATTTCTTTTTTGTATGTGTCCCCATAGAACATATGCTACATTTTCTTCATCCTGGAAAGACAATGATGCTAATCAGAGCATATACCACTAGAAAAGAATGAGGATATAATCAGGAGTAGAGTTGAAAAAGGCACACTGACAAGTGTGGGTATATCGCTAGTTGACATTGATTAAAATATACAGTCTGTGTTGTGAGATTGATGTCTGCGTATATTGCATTTGTATAATTCATGCCCTTTTCATTCAGATTGAAAACTGAAATGGCAGATGATGAAATATGGAAGTTTCAGAATAAATATTGAAAAATAACAACTTCAATATCCAGTCAAATTACACTGTGGGTAGTAACACTAGAAAACAAACTTTTACCACCGAAGTCTTTTTTGTATAAAATTTTCCTCTGTTACACTCTTAAAAAGCATTTTTTTTAAATTATTTTATTGGTTTCCTTTAACGAGAACCATGCCAACCATAAATGCTGACTTGCATGAAAACAAATAGGAATAATTTCTTATGCAGGAATCATGGTAAACTCCCAGAGATGCTCTTGCATATTTAAAAATGACTAAAAATGACCATTGGATATGATCCAATGGTAGAAGTAGTGGGTTAATTTGTTTTCCCACTGTATATTACTGCATGGTATTTTTTTTTGTTTTAGTTCTAAGCCTGGATCAGAAGAGCACTGCTGTTATCACTAAGCATACACTTTTCATTTTACTTAATTGAAAGAACAAAGGAGGAAAAAAAAATATGTAACTTATGCTACATATGGTGAGTGTTTATTCTCTGGGGAGACTGATTTCAATGGGTACACAAGTATAATGGCTCATCAATGTTGATGAAAGGTTTCCAGTTTGCCAATGTGGTTAGATTACAGCAAGATACCATAGCTACATCTGTGACTTGCAGTATGTTCGTCTACCATACCGTAAATTACTGGTGCCTAAAAATATCAGGGAACTGTACAGTGGTGACTCAGGAGTGACAGTTGGTTCTACTTCATTATTTGTCTGTTTGCTACGTGAGATACCAGCTGCATAAAACTTGCTTCCACTCCTTAGAATGGAGAATATTTCAGCTGATTTTCACTTATCTGAGAATCCAGCAGATGAACTACTATTTGATGAGATAACTGGATATTCTTCTTTAAGTTCCTGTCTGAATAGAGCATTTAGGCAAGCTAAAATTGTGCTCGTCAAGTAACATGGTATCTGCATTTCCTAGGAAATGATGGGAATGAATGTAATTTAATACTGTCACAAAGTGGGTTGATCAGTAATGTACTGGCATTTCCAGGGCAATAGTACGAAGTTGTATTCATGAAAATCTATGTTCTTTAATTAATCACTTTCTCTTGCATCCACGTCATATACCTAAAAAGTCTCGAGTTTTATCCTATAATTAGCTAGGGTCTTGTTTGTTTCTGTTTATTATTCAGATCTGGGGACTCTTGTGGGATGGTTTGTAGTGTTTGTCTAATCACAGATTGAGTTTATTCACAGTAACCTAATAGCTACCAGTTCTGCGTCAACATCTATCTTCACAGTTCTTAAAAAGAGCAATTAATTAAAGAAAACAACTTCTTTATACCTTTTATTCCAGTGCTCTACTCCTACTATGTAGAGGGAAAAACCACGTAGTCTTCTGTCTTTGCTTTGTCAGGCAAACCAAATGCTGTTAGTTGCTTTTGTGATATAGCGTGTGACTCTTGATCTTGCTATTACCTCCTCTTGTTGTGTGTTCTGAATTGCTTCAAAATGGATCTGTGTATGATACTGCAGGAATACTTTCCAGTCCTTATTGCAAAAGGCTACAGGAAACTCTTTCACAACAGCATCACAGTGATGCTTTGTAGTCACCTTAACTGACAGTTATGCAATGTTTTCTTCTTCTCTTGTGTATGTTTGGGGCGTGTGTTTATTTTGCTTAGGTATGAGAGGAAGATTTTCAGTTCTCTGCTGTGTTCTGTAAGATAAGACAGTGGTCGTGTATAATTTATAAATTTTAATTAAAAAAACCTGTGCATAAAGATGTAAATACAAACAAATTGGTGGTTACTGATGAATTTTTAAAAACAACTCTTTTAATACCATATATATCATTAAGTGTATTTTTTTTGCAGCACAAGCTTTTAATAGTATTATTTTTTTCTACTATAATATACTTAACAGCACACCTGTAAGACTTTTTTGTTGTTGAAAGAGTCTGTTAAAAATAAAATAAAGAACATAAATTGTCTGTTTTGTTGTAGGGTTTTGTTTTCATCTGAATTGATATTTTTTACTGTTCTGGATCTAGCCTTCATCAAAAAAAATGTAGTTCTTCTCTTTTTTCATTTGTATCTATAGAAGCTAAATGCACAACAATATGATTAAAACTACTAGCTGACCAATTGGGGCATAATTGCCAGACAGCCCATGATGAGATTGTTTTAATACTGGATGTAATGGTAGAGAGATTTTATTTCTTAATCCTTATGCATGTGAAATAATATATTTTAAAAATAGGAATATTGTCTTAAAGCAGTGACACAGTGCAGAGATGAATTTCAGGACTGATTTTTAATTTTTCTTCAGTGTTCCTTGCTGGCAAACCACAACATTTTGAATTTGCACTGAGAGCCCCTGTATTAATGTGGAATAGATTTCTTTAAGTTTATGTTTGTTGTTCACACTGCTTACCTGACTTCCACTGGACAGCTGTTTTTACATTTTAATGTTCACTGGGACTCCATTAGACTCTTAAGGAACTGCAATCAGGACACTGGGGCTGCTAGATACAAAAGCCCAAAATGTTTATCTTGAAATTGCTGAGTTTTCAGCTTTTTATAAGGTTCAACTTTTTCTAAGTTGAAAAGCCTTTTACATTGTAGTTGTTTTATTTGAATGGGAGTGTACACCTTGAAATAGTGCTTGAGGTCTGCTGAAGAGGCCTGCATTTCACTGTCACCTCACACAGACTCCTTAAAATCATCTACAGTATGACTGTCCTTCTCCCCATCCATTCCCCTAGCTTAGTTCCTGCCCTAGTAAAGCCCTAGGGTTTAAGAAATGACATGAATATGCCTTCAATATCTTTAACATGTTGATTGTGTTGCTTTTCATATATGAGGTCTATGTCTGGACCTGCTGCGGGAAGGGCCTCATACAGTTGTCCCTCTCCTGGCATACCCAGTAAATTTTAGGTAGGAAAGATCTTATGAGATGACCAGAATCCTAAGTAACAGCTGTTTTTTTTTGCCTGTGGTCCATTCGTAAACGTTTAATGGTACCTACATACTGAACCGAAAGCATATAATTCTTGCATCTGTGATCATATACCTATAAAATGTAGAGTAATAGTTGCTTGATGTGATACAGCAGGGACAGTGCTGACATCATCTAAGAGATGAATTAAAAGAATAATTTTCCTAGCAGCATTCTGAGTGGTTCTGAGTGCAATAAGATTGCATTTGCTAAGAGCAGAGAAACTGATGTTGCAGCAAATGAGACTTATGATGCTGACTGTGCATTCAGGAGTTTTAAATGCGTGGATTTCCAGAGATAAGAAAAATAAAGAGGAGAAAAAAAATATCTCTTTAAAATGAGAAGATTTTTGATGGAATAGCTCAAATGTAATCCTGGTCAGAGGTGAAGGAGGTAATAAGGAGGTATTGAAGCAAGCAAACAGGGCAGAGCAACAAGAAGCAGCAATGTTTTGATAAGATCAAGTGTAAACTTCTTGGGGGGATGTAAGGGATTTGAGGAAGAGGAAATGACAAATACATAGCAATATTAGGGAATGAAATATTGAATGGGAAAGATGCAAAGAAAATATGCATAATAATCTCTGAAAACAAGAGAGAACTGATAGTTGACAGCTGAACACAAGGACATGACAGAGATGGAGGACAAAAAGAGAGAAGCTGTGTGAGTCCTGAAGGAAGAGGTAATGGAGGGAAGAGCTGATGGCTTAATAGATCCTCCTTTTAGCCAAGAGATCTCTATAAGCTAAAGTGAGTAAAGAGGTTGCATCAAAGGGAAAGGTCCAGGTGTCTGGAATGGGCAGGAATTCTGAAAAAAGAAAATAGATATATAGAGGCTTTGAGTAGCTGTCAGCTGGTACAATCAGAATGGAGATACTGTCAAGAGCAGACTTAGAGGAGCAAGAATGTGTGTGGAAGAGCATGTACATTGTTCTGTGTGCTCTGACAGATTAAGAAAATACATTCATATGAAGGGCATTAGAAATAGTGGGAATTGTGGACTTGTTAAGGTAAGTTATGGAAATGTGAAAGAAGGAGTATAAAGGAGAAAGTGAAAACAAGATGAGTCAAAGCAAAGGAGTTTGATTAGTGCTGTTGCTGAGTGATTATGTCTCCTGTTGTTCACCAATAAAACCATATGTGGTTAAAAGTTTCCATAAAGCAGTGATGTTTTATCACATTTTCATGATTAGACATAATTATGTATGGTATTAAAATTGTGTGTGAAAGGTACAGATGTCATTTTCATTGTCAGCCTTTTCCCCTGCCTTCTGAAGACTCATAATACATTAAACACAACCTTTATTTCGAATCATGGAAATAGTTGCTCTTCTTGGAGTTAATAGGAATTACTTCAAACCAGTTTGGACAAATTCATTAAGAAGTTGAATCATTCTGTTTATATTTTTCCACAATTGAAAATAAAGGATAGTGTTTGCTTCATTTTAAACAAACCCAATTTCAAAATTCCTGGCCATATGATTTGATTTTTTATTTTATTTTTACCTTTGGTCAGTATTATGTGTTCTTCTTTTGTATTCATTTACGATAACTTTTCAAATAGATTGAAAACTCGGTAAGGTGAAACCATGCTGATCACATCCAAATGAGATGTGACCAACTAAATTTCTTTAAAAAACATCAAAGAAAATAAGAGAAATACAGTTAAACCTGTAATCATCTCAAGTCAGATTTATGCTTTGCAAAAGATACAAACAAAAAATGCTACAAGTAGCCATTTTTTAATGCATCTTCTCTTTATGAAGGCCACAACCTAAATAGTACTACCAGATTCAGCTTGTAAACTCATTTCTACTTTTGAGTACACTGTGATTCAACAGTTCTATCTTATGAAAGGCTTAATATTAAGGGGTAATCCTGTATCAGAATTGGAGTAGTTAAGTACTGCTATTGTGAAGTTGTACGGTTACTGATTATTCTGGTGAGCACTTCAGGTAACAGATGAAATTGTATTAGGTAATATGCTGGGATTTTATTAATGATGAACATTCCTAAATAATCATAAATTGAATAAAAAGCAGTACATGAGGAAAACAAGGAGAATCACAATAATTATTTCTGTACATAACTATAATAATTATATGAAGACTGCTCTGAAAGTAATGCCTCCTATTTTTATTATGTTGGCTTACCATGACAGAGGCAGTTCTTGATACAGCAGTAGAGGTTAAACTTTCCCACCAGTATCCCATTACATGTTGTTGTCGTGTGACAGATGGCAGCAGAGGGGCAGTCTGCCAAAATGGCATAGAAATGTGTATGAAGCAATGGTGGGTCGCTGAATTCCTCCATGCAGAAAGAATGGTACCCACTGACATTCATTGGCACTTGGTGGTGTTTATGGAGATCAAATTGTGTATGTGAGCACAGTGAGGTGGTGGATGATGCATTTCAGCAGTGGTGACAGCAGCAGTGGGTCACCTTCACTTGTGTAGATTTTATGAGTGTGGCATGCAAACGCTTGTTCATCACTGGTGAAAAAGCAAGCTGACTGTGAAAAAGTAGTGTTTTGTAGCTGGTAATTTGCTCAGGCAAACAATGTTTTTGTGATCTTTTTATCCCTTGTAATTTCCGTGAAAATAGATAGGAGGCATTACTTTTGGAGTGAGTTACGTGTATGCTGACTTTCACCCCAGCAGACCTGAGTTAAAAACGGCTCTTACAAAACCTGTTTGGACAATGGAATATCTTTACTCCCTTGAACAACATAGTACTGCAGGGATAGTCTGTCTGATTTTCTAATGAAGATATGAATGTATTGAAATGACAAAGCTAATGTCTCCTCCACAGTATCTGTTCTTATAAATGGCTCACATGAAAGACTGTTCACAACTGCAAGATTTAATCGATGTATTAACCAGCTTCTGCAGGAGCAATAGAATTTTAGTTTTGTTAATTATGACAGGGTTCTGGGATTCTTTTACCTTTATCACTCTTGTAACCTGTGTAATAATTTTGTATGGCAAATATCTGTATTCACTGTCATGGTTACTTTTCTCCTTATGTTTTACTTCTTAGTTAGCTGACAACTTACTGTGTTCAGTTTTGGGCCCCTCACTGCAAGAAAGATATTGAGGCCCTGGAACGTGTTCAAAGGAGGGCAACAAAGCTGGTGAGGGGTCTGGAACACAGGCCATAGGAGGAGAGGCTGAAGGAGCTGGGAATGTTCAGCCTGGAGAAGAGGAGGCTCAGGGGAGACCTCATTGCTCTCTATAACTTCCTGAAGGGAGGTTGTAGTGAGCTGGGGGTCGGCCTCTTCTCTCGTGTCATTTGTGATAGGACCAGAGGGAATGGCTTCAAGCTACGGCAGGGGAGATTCAGGCTGGACATCAGGAAGTATTACCTTTCAGAAAGAGTGGTCAGGCACTGGAATGGACTGCCCAGGGAGGTGGTGGAGTCACCGAGCCTGGGGGTGTTCAAGGAAAGGCTGGATGTTGTGTTGAGGGACATGGTTTAGTGGGAGCTATTGGGAATAGGTGAACGGTTGGACTGGATGATCTTTTAGGTCTTTTCCAACCTTGGTGATTCTATGATTCTATGATTCTATGAACTTACAAAGCTGGTATTTAGGACTTAAACTTTTTCTTTTTGCAAGTGAAAGATATAGAGATATTAAGGGAGCTTGAGAAAACTAATTTAAATTGTGTGGGAGTGAGCACCTGAGTCATCAGCAGCCTTTTTTAATGAAGATGTTGCTGCTGTGCATATATATCACCACATTGTTTTTTCATTTATTTTCACCATAATAAATACAAGACATAGAAAACATATCCAGAAATATCATACACTCTGTGGTGACAGACAGAAAAAAAGATATTTTTTTTTACTATTCTTTAATTCAGCATCACCAATACGATTAATCCAGAGGCCTACCTTAAATGAATTATAAGAAATTAGATGTGAAATATAAGAAATCATATAAGTCTTTCAGACTTATACACTGTTATTAAAGTAACAGAAATATCAAAAGAAACCACAAATAGGAAATATAGCCAATAAAGAATATATGCTTAAGGTGATCTCTCCAAGTAGGTGAAATGTACATTGGAACTGTTTTGTTAGTTACTGCTGTTATGCACAGCAGTCCTTAAATGCTTTCCACCAGAATAGAGCTGCAATAAAAAGCAATCACATTTCTTTCAGGATAGGACCCTTTGTAAAAAAAAAACCAAAAACAAAAAACAACAACAACCAAAAAAACAACAACTTTGCATTTAGCTAAGTCTTTTTTTTTTTTTTTAAAAAAAAAAAAAGATAATGGTCTCTTGCTGTATTGTGCTGTATTGTCTTTGAGGTGTTTTTAGGCCTGGGTATGAAGACGCTTTATATTAATATTTTCAGATGTCTTACCAGTGGTGGTGGTATTCCATCCCATGCATTCGTTCAACTTTATCTGAAAGATACAGTTCTTTTGACATCATTTCATTCACAATTCTATCAGATTGCCTCTGTAATGTACTCATTCTCAGTGGCATCCAAATAAAACTGAATTCCTTACACTGTCCTGCCTGAATTTCACTAAGAAAACATATTTGCCCTTTTTGAGCAAAATAGAAAATGTGATTTAGTAATCATATAGTAAGTTCAGTAATTTGAATTATGATCAGAATAGCAGAGCTGACTGCTGTTTTCTTCAGTTGATGTTGCATATATTACACATTTAATTGGCAAAATATTTGCTAATGTTTTGTTTTGTTTTCCTTGAGAAGCTATTAATTTCTCCTTACTTCTTGTTAGCCATAGCACTTTCGACTGGTTTTTGAATTGTTTTGAAAATTTGTCCAATTAATTTTCACTGAATTAATTTTAAAAATTCACTCACTTCTCTTAGTGGCCTGAAACGTATTGTTCCATAGTCCTTTAGTTTATGTAGCATGTTTTATTTATATATTAATTAGTTACAGTGCAGAGATTCTTGCCCACGAATGGAAAAAAAAACAGTCATTTGTGGATAACAACAAGGTTAGGTTAAAGCTCAAGTAGCTACAAGTTGCTTATAATTATCTTTCATTTTATATTTCCTTTCTGATCCAATGAATATTCACCAAGGGAACGATAATTTTAACTAAGTGATTTGTAGCTGAATGTTTGCCAAATTGCTTTAACTCCAGGGACTGAATGCAAGTGACATACAAGGACAACACTAATATATTCACTGTGAAGTTGGCAATCTGAATAAATGAAAAAAGTAGTAGTGTGCTTTAATGTATCCTTTATCATAAATATCTTAATATTGGCTCCGAATTTTAGGTGAACTTTTCATGTGAACAAATGCTTGAATGGTCTTATTAAAACCTTCTAATGAATCTGCTGTCTACGGTGAAATTCTTGCCAAGACATTTAGAAGTGCAGTTAACTAAAAGAAAGGTGCAATGGCAGAAGCATTTTTCACAGAAAAATATTTGTTCTATTCACACTTCATTTTTAAAGGCCCAGGTGGTGACTGGTTACCTTAAAAATGCTTTACTGTGATATTTTGTTGGGTGACAATAAAACATCTGTGTCATACTTAAAATGATAGTGAAGGAATAATTCCCCTGATTATTGCTAACTAGAAAATCCGTGGTATTAAATGCTGTAACATATTGCTGTATTCTCATTCTGTTACCAAAATTAATCAGGCATCATTTGCTTGTCTGCAGATTGTTCAGGTAGATCCCCAGGAGTTCTAAAACTCTCTTTTTTAAAAAAGGCAACAATTAAAAGCATGTTTATTTCCTTTCAAAGAAGACTGCTTTGGGACTCAGTATTTATCTCAGTCAGAGTTTGTCTTGAAAATCGCATTTCAGTTTTTGGATGGAAGTTAAATATTCTTGGAAACAAAGACTGTGCCATACTCTTTACAATTCACTAGCTGGTTGGTTAAATTGTAAAGCTCTCACTGTGTTTGACATTCAGCTCGTAAATTACATTTTCATAGTTGTTTACAGTCTGATACTTACTACAGTCCTAAGGATTTACAGTGAGATTGACTGGCTTGGTCATGGCCTACCTTCATCAGGGGAAGTTCTACCATTTGTTTATGTGAGAGCTAAACTGAGAACTAAGTTACAGCTATTTTTTTTCCCTTTTCTTCAGAAGCACGCATATTAACTCTGGCTTTTAGCGTTAAAATTGGAAACTTGATTATTTGTATATAAAGAGACAGTACACTGTTCATATTGGTATTGTGCACATGTAATTTCATTTTTTTCTATCTTAATTGCTTAATGAGCAGCAGATATTTATATTAGACCTGTTGAAAAGTAGATAGGCTTTGAGTAATATACTTTGTCAAGAAAAAAAATAAGAACAGGAAAGGACCTTCTGCTTTTTTTTGTTTGTTTTGTTTTGTTATAGAAAACTAAATAGTCATACTCTGTACACATGAGCTTCTATGTAATGCAGAGAGTATACAGTCTTACTAACGTTCATTTTTTTGTCCACTTTAGGAGATGGTACATGCATTCTAACTGATAGGAAAACTCTAGGAAGTGCCTTCCACCTAAGCAGAATTAGAACACACTACATTCAAGCTCTTTTACTTGAGTAGGTGTGTTTGTACTCTAGATTGAATCTTGCTGTGAAGAAAGATTCCAAGAAAGAACTCTGCCAAGTCTGATCATTTCTGCTGCTTTTTGTACATGGGAAATGGAATAGGGTATTCCTCAGCCCTCGGTGTCTGTGGGCCTCTGTGTGATCGTACCTGGAATACTTTACTGGAGCTCAGTCAGAGTTATTAGCACTTAACTTGCATTGTGAAAAATGTACTGATCTGTGGAAACTGGCAAATCATTCCGACAAGTGAGATTTTATAAAAACAGTGGTTAAGTGGTTAATATTAGGTAATGATACCAATATTATGTTGACCCTCACTTGTACTAGATAATTTAATTTCTAAGTTTTAATGATGTGATTACTTCTTTAAGTATTTGAATATAGCTTGATATTCACTTATTTTATAAAAAGTTGAAAATTGCAAATACTTTTATGTGATTTTTCAACTCTCAGAAAATTCAATATGCAGTTATGTATGCAGATAATAGGTTTGTGCAATACATGTGTATACATCATCTATCAAGTCTGTTTATTCCTATGGGACTTGACTTCAGCAAGTATTATTCAAAGTGAGAAAATCTACTTAGAGCTGTCTCATTGCCTTCTGTAATCTGCGAAATCGCTTGTGGCTGCAGTGGCCATTTATTCCTTCAGTAAACAGCGTGAAAATTTCACTTTTCCACATTTAAGGGTAGAGATTCTCAATCCATATTTCTACCAAGTTGGAGAAAATAAGCTTTACCCTTCTTCACAGAAAAAAATAAACTGAAATTAACTATTTTGAAATGGTAAGAGTAAGACTCTGAAGATTTCTTATTAATTGCAGTGTAGAAAAAAAGGTGTAAACACTTCCCAACTGTTGCCTGCAATTGGAGTCCTTTTAAGGTTTAATGAAGCAGTGTACTTGAAAATAGCAGGAATGTAGCTGGGTAAGCGAGTAGGTTGGTGATCTGAAACTGAGTGTTAATCTGTACACAAATGATGATGAACACAGAGGCATCGATGCAGGATGCTATCAAGACCCAATCTTTTCCCTCCTGTTACCATAATTATTATGCCTCATGACAGCCAAATGGGAAACCACACTTGGTAGATAATGGGCCCTGTTTTTCGTAAAGTTGATCATCAACTGAGTAAACCAAACCTTAAATTTACTTGAACTGATTTAAGCAAAGACTGCGTGTATCTGAGTGCAATCAGTCCCTTACAAGGAAATGAGTTATAACAATTTAAATACTAATCGTACAGCTACTTATACTGCACATCTCGTTGGTAATTAAAAAAAGTCTAATATTTTATTTCATGCTGCTTGAGTAGTTTCACGAATACCTTTAATCACTGACTTTAATCAGAATTGGTAGCTTTTCATAATGTCTTCATAAACCATCTCAGCTGTAATCATCCAGCCATGCCAAAACTTTCTGGTTACTTAAAGCTAAAATAGTGTTAGTCCCTCTGTCTCTCTGCTGATCCATCCATTCCATCTTACAGTGTAGGATACCTTAGTGTCCTACTCTTCCACAGCTTTAATTGTGTGGCTTTTGGCATACAGTTCCTTATTGTCTAGCACAGGTGTCAACACTGGGGAAGCTTCCTCATTCGCTCTCAAAATAAGGATTTCCTTTCTTGCCCAGATTTATTCATCTAACTTATGGAAGGATTTTACCAGCTGACCGATGAAATGTTTTACTCAGTACCCAGAAGCTTTCATTTATTTGCCGTCCTCAAGGAATATCAGTTTCTGCTTAACTGAGAAGAATCCAGAGCTCTCTTGGAAATGAACTAGAGCTTTGTTAAACTGGTTTACATTCATCTACATTGGAGAATTTAAATTTCTTAATTAAAATTTATTTTAGCTATGTTGAAGCCTCTTAGTGCTGATCAGATCTCTCTGGTGCTTTAGTGCTATTTGAATTAAGACAAAGACAGTCTTACTTTCGCAGGTGGCAAGACAGTTCAAACAGTTGCAACAGTAAACCCACAGAGAGTAATTGGAGTGGATGAGAAGAGAAGGAGCACAGGGAGCTACAGTCAGCAAAATGGCAGTACCTGCCTCAGGCAGGCCTGCAGCCCCTCAACAAGGAGCATGAGGCCAGCCAAGGAATGTGGTCAGAGCAGCCAAGAGATTTGCCGGTCTCCAGGTATGAGGCAGATATACGCTGGGAAGTCAGAACTGTGGTTTAGGGCTAGCAGTGTCCTGTAAGAAAGAAAAATGTATTTGTCTCTAAAGCATTTCAAAAAAGGTACTATAGCATTTCCTGGTGGCAAAGAAGACTATATCTCTGTGTAATGAAAGATGTGCCGTTGTCTCATCATTATTTGCTGTTGAATGCACAGAATATATTAATTCAGAAATGCAAGATAAGTTATAGAAGTATTGACAATTTATGTGTAGTGCACAGTTAAAAGTCCTTCACGTAGGTACTAGTTGGGAAACTCAGTTTTTGTTATACACTGAATGATTTTTGTGTCCACGTTAAGTGGAAAAGGTCTTAAGCAAAAAAATAATGAGGCCCTTAGACGTCTTGTGTTGAGCATCCAATACAACAGCTCATTTTAAAAAAATTCATTTGAACTGTAGTACTACTTTCCAAAATATGTACAATTATAAACTGATCAGTTGAGTACAGGGTTGTAATTCCATACATAATAAAAAAAAAATTAAATACACAGTGTGCACTAGTGTTTTTATTGCTAATTTTCTTTGCAGAATTTATTATCCTTTTTAAGGCTTGTTAAATTGAAATGGAGAAGGCCTTTTTAATTTCATTCTTATATTTTCTGCTCCAATACATGAATGAGACATTGTGATTCAACAGTTACAGAGAAGACTGCATCTGTCTCATTAAGATACTTACAATCTAAAGTCTTTCTGGAAGATACATTATTTCTCACTTAACTGCTGCCAGCAATCAAAAACTCATTTATTCACAAATGAACTTGGCAATAAAAATTCTAGTTTATTTTTTTTTTCCTCTTTTCACCTTATCTCTAAAAGTAATCTCTTGATGTCATTAATATTTTAAGAAAAGGAAAATTACTTTTGTTTTCCTAATACAGTTATGAGCTGTTACTGTAGCTTACAAAACTGTTTTTGAGGGAACATTGTTGTAGAGACCATTCAGTGTAATCAACGTACTTTTTAGTTGTTTATATTTAGCCTTTTATGAAGGTAGCTTGAGTTTTTCTGTAAGCTGGCAAGTGTCTTATCAGAACTCTATTGGATTTTGTAGATGACATAGTATTTCACTGAAGATGGGAATATCTGAACAAATGTGGTCTGAGATCTATCAACGGTGTTTGTAGAAAATTGTTTACTCATCTAACAGTCAGTTGGATGGACCTGCACTGGGTGTTAGGAATCTGAATTTTTTTTTCATGAAATTCTTTTCTCATGACATCAAGTAAATATGTAGTTCTTGAGTTATGCTTTCTATGTATAAAGTATATAACTATACTTTTTATTAAGTGGTTTATATGCTGTTAAACAGGCTTCCTGCTTGCATATCTTACCTTTTAAAATGTTTCTACTTGCACTCCAGTGTAAAAAATTCATACAAGTTAGCCATTACAATGCATCAAAATAAGAAAGAGAATAAGAGAGAAATCTGTTATTTGTTTCCTTATATCGTACTGGCACAAACAACAGTCACAGTCACATTTTTCTTTTTAGGCTTAACTATATTCTTGTATATTCTTTAACACTTTTTGCACATATTTTTGAGCATGTTTTTGTCACTCTTTCAAATGTTTTTCCTCTGGCTACTACAGTCACTTCTTTGAGTTCACCCAAGGTATAGGCTTGCAAATATAACTTAGTGAAGCATAAGAAGAAACGTGAATGTTTAAATATCCCTCTTTTACTAGGAGCTGGAGTACCTTGGTTTGTCCTGCATTTGGTGATGACTAGTGACAATCAGGAGTATAAATACCATCAGACATCTAATATATCTTGCACTTTTGCAGAGGTGTAAGCAGAAACTTCCCATGATTGAATCAATACTTGCATGTATGTACAAACTCTGTCATGTGTCAGAAATCAAACTCATTATTATTTCCTTTCCTTATTGACCCTTAACTGTGAAGAGCAAACTAACAAATAAAGATCTCAGAGGAATAAGCTATGAAATCACTATACATTTTGTCACTACTGTGCCTAAACAATGGCATATCTATTCACATAGTACAGAATCTAGGCCACTAATAGCTTGCTTACTTTCAGTCTACCTCGACTGAAGTGAACCTGACACAGACTACTGTCAGGTTTCTTTGAGATGTCTGGCCTTGAATCTGCTCTAGATTCCTGCCTTCAGTTTCAGGATGGATATGCAGGCTATACATTTTATTTTCATGCTAGAGACCACGTGAAGAAAATCCTTGTTGAAACTATGCATAGTTATGTTTGTTAGTCATAGCAATTCAAAAAGAACATGTTATCCACATAGTTTTCCAGAATTTTTCATCCAGTAGCGATCTGGTTACAGTCACAGTGTACAAACTAACAAGAGGGACAAGAGGCTTGTGTATGGATTCGTCTTTGTGGACAACAGGATATAATGTACTATAAGTACAGTGTTTCAACAGTACTATAAGTAAGGTGTTTCAACCATGCCCCATATTTTCCTCATTAAGTAAAAATATAAAAATAAGTGTCCAAAGAAATATTCATTTTTTCAGATAATGAATGTGTTGGCTGGAATAACCCAGCTGTGGATGTAGCAGGTGTTGTCCTTTGTTGAGTGAAGGCAATTGGAGAGATAGCCATAAGTGTGCCAGCAGTTCAGACCTTCCTTGACTCTGTGATGCCTCTCTGGGGTTACATGTTATTCACTGCCTTCAGAGAGTTAATACTGCTTAATCCTAGCAAAGGCAAGCTTGTGAAAATCTGAAGGAAGAGAAGCTTTCTTTTTCCTTTTTTGTTTTTGCTTTTTTTCTTCCCTCTTAGAAGATGATAAACAGGCGGGAATTTGAGTTGCTATGTGTTCCTACACAACATAGTTAAGTATAGTCGTGGACATCCTAGCCTGCTGAATAGTCCTTGCTGCTGCTAGTTGTTTTGCTGTTGGTGACTCATCTTGCCAACTTGAACTGATTGCAACTTAAAGCACGGAAAATTCTTCTCTTTCAAATGCAACAGCTTTTTTTTTTTTTTAATATTATTTTGATTATGTTCCAATTATTCATTTTTATACGATTTCCCCAATGAGTACTGTCTGCATAGTGAACAGCAGAGATGAATGCACTGTTAGCTTTTGATCTAACATTGTAAATAATGAATATAAGTTATATTGTCACTAAGTGCTTAGATTGTAGAGAGTTACATAAGTGTTAACTCAATTGTTATCTCAATTAAAGAGACATACACTAATCCTGGAATTTCTGAAGTAATCAATTCTTAAACCAAAACTTGTAGATACTGCTATATAGTCTTACATCATTTCTTTCAAAGAAGTGAGGTTTTATTTGTCTTATCACATTTTTTTGTGGTACTGAGGAGCGTGGTTTAGTTGGCAACATTGGTGGTAGGTGGACTGTTGGACTAGATGATTCTAGAGGTTTTTTCCAAACTTAATGATTCTGTGATCCTGTGACCAAGGCTTCAACAGTCCTACTGCTGTATTACATGTGCTAAACACATTGCCAGCTTGAGTTTTAGGGAACTGTGTGAGTAACTGTTCTGCAGTGATGCATCATTTGGAGCATGTATTTAAAAGCTATGTTTTGAGCCATAAGTATCTCAAAACATCATGCCTTGCAGCTCAAATATATTCCTGTATATATTTTATGTTCTTTGTCTTCAACAAATACATATTAAAAATAAATAATAGAACAGTACGGAGAGAATTAAATTAATAATATATAATATAATATACAATATACAATAGGCATCTAATATACAATAGGCATCTGTGTCATGAGGATCTGTATGATTTTCCACATTTTTTTTTTGATGTTTGTATATTCATAACCCCTGTACTTTGCACTGTTGTTCTTACTTTCTTAAGGAATGGGTTTGATAGTGCTTCTCTCAAGCTCAGCTGAATGGCAGTTTGTTTTTTCAAATCTGCTTTGGATATTCGCTTTTCATGAAAATGTGAAGCATTCGGTTTAGAATGCAAAGTTTGAATTATCTGAATTTATTTTTCTGTGCTTACTGATGTTCTGTGTCAACAAGGCTCAATATGTACAGTGAATGTCAACACATTTCAGAATCTGTCAGTGCTGTCCAAAATACACAGAATAGTATGTGAACCACATATTTAAAAGATTGAATCCTTGATCCAGTAGAAATTTTGAAGTTTCATTAATGCCACCGCATATCCTCCTGCGTTTATTTCTTCTAGGATTTCATGCTGCTAACACTGCAAACATTTCTGTTCACTGAAGAGTAAGGAATTGGTTTCTTTGATATCAGTTGTTGACACTAGCCTATATCATCAATACTTCTAAGCATATATTTTCTATTTAGTCACCCCCCAGCTGTTTTCTGTATGGAAACTTTTTTTTTTTTTTTTTTTTTTTTTTTCTTAGGAAATGTTCAGGACAGGAAAGCTTTTTAAAAATAAAAGGTGGATGGGTAGGATGAAGAAACATAAAAATTGCCATAAATATTTTGACATTTAGTAAGACTGCATAGTTCACCTAGTTCTAACATGGATCTAATCTGAAAAATTAATAAAGATACAAATGTGGTGACTTATTTGAACTTCAGCCTTATGGAGGAGAGTGAGGAATGCATCATCAGAATGTGTGACAAATGTATGTAAAGTTTAATTCATTCTTTTCAGCTTTCTTCTTCTCCAGCCAGTCTCTCCCTTTTCTAGCAATATTCTGAGCAACATATTTACTTGGAGGAAAAAAGTGACAAGGACCTTTTGCAGGAAACTATCACACAGGATTGGGTTTGACAGGCTGGATGGGCGAGGGTTTGTTTTTTTGCTGCCTGAGAGTGAATAATACATTTTGGATGGAATAACTGGAGCAGTCCATAGTGTAGGAAGAGAAGCATTGCTGGGAAGGTGGAAAACAAGCATGCAGACCAAGCCCTTGGGCTCCATGTGCAGATTGCTCTTCACAAAGCAGGGGAGCACTAAAGCTTGTAAACTGCTTTTTGTAATGGGAAAATGATCTGTAAGATAAATATTTTACTCATTTATGCTGTTCTTTGTTGTAGACACTTCTGGTTTATATCATTTTCCCCCTTATTTTTTTTAATAAATATGTTTATCATCATGGAAGACAGGAAGTATCTTGCAGCTGAGGATCCTAAAAATTTCAGCAAAAAACAACATAGGGCATCATTTTACTCTTGGCAAACTTCAGACTTCTTTCATGTTTGCTCAGGTGATCGAAGTCTCTTAAAGAAATATCCTCAGTTATTTTGCAGGATCCCTTCTGCTATCTAATGAAAGTACACAAGTAGAGGATAATGCAATTAGAGTCTAATGGAGCACAATGCTTGATGACCTGCTGACATAGTAGATCAGCTTTTGATAAAGAATATCATATGGAAAAATACTCCCTATTATACTTCTCATTGCTGCTTTTTTTTTGCCAAACCTGTAACTGCTATATTGCAAGGATTTGTGTCAGTAGCCAATCTGTGCTTAAGTCATCCTGGGTTTATCTGCAGAGTGGACACCTGCAGTTAATTGTGGGTATTTTTCATCAAAAACTATCTAAATTAAAAGCAGCAGTTTAAAAGAAGAAAAAATGTTATGTTGGTATCAATTCATTGTAGGAGTTTGTAACCATGTCCATGTCTTATAACTGTTCTTTTTTTTTTTTTTTTTTTTTTTTTTTTTATTGTCATACCTTAAAACCTTCTCCTCCAAAAGGTGATTCATTCACTGTAATTTTCAGTTACATTCTGTGCCCTCACAATATCAGAAAACGTTTTTAGAGGATGTGCGACATTTTTACAGAAATAATTGCTAATAATTCTAAGTTCAAGACTTGTATCAGCCTCTGTAGAGATGTTTAAAGGCATTTTTATTCTCCTTTGGATTTGCAGTGACCATCATTGACAATGATGTCTCTGTTCTTAAAATTGTTTCGTTTTCTTCTGATTTCTCGCCAAAACAAGGAAACAGAATGCAAAAACTCAAAGCTGTTGAAACTTCTCTTTTCTGTCTACTATTGAAGTAGAAAAATACCGTTCATTTAGCTTCCCAGAATTTAGCAATACAAAGATCACCCTGATAAGTTATTCCATAATCCAAATAATATCTGATAATTTTTTATTAAATTGTTATAAGTATTTTATTAAAACATTACAAGCATTTTAAGAGTATATTCTATTATCTTAGTTTTGGTCTTCCATTTACTGCAAATATTTTATTTGCTTTCCTGTATTTTCTTTTATTTTTTGTTTTTTCATTTCGTTTGCATTCTTATAAGGTAGATTAAATAATATTTTAAACACATTTATCTTTTGTCATTTTCTATTGAGATAGCTATACTAAGCTGAAATTTGGCTCCCTTTCTCAATCAGGATTCTCCTCCAGAAGATGATTCATTCCACTTTGTCTGTTTCCTTCTGTACCCTGACAATAACAGACTTAACTCCCCTGGAAGTCTTAGTTTCTTGACCATAGCGTCAAGCTTCTCAGAAATATCAAGAACAAGATTTTCTCTGCAGGTGCTTGAAGTAGCATTTAGAAAAATGTAATAAGCAATGTTATTATGGTATCTAGGTGATTTCAAAGGTAGACCAAAAACTTAGGATTCTTCAGCATCACAAGTTAGTTTCCTATCTAAACTAAATAAATTGTTACTATCTGGTATCCTACATGAAACCTGAGAATGATTTTCAAACATTTGAGTACATTTTGCAGATTATTGTGCCTTTCCCTATTTTGTCTATTGCAAAAGAGCTACATATTGTTTTCTTTCTGTTAAAGACTAGAATATTTGAGTAGCTATAATAATGATGAAATTTGGTTCCTACATTGCAGCATAACGGTTAGTGAAACAATGAAGATTTTACTGTTGTTGACTTAAGCATAAAAGGCAAGATATTCTCATTTGCATACTGTGCTAACTTCCACTTTGCTAGATAAATATTTCTATGTACGCTTTCAAAGGCAAAGGTTAAGGTATAGAGTTTTTCAACCTTTTGGAAAAGGTGAAGATAAGGTGAAACGGCCAGTTAAAACAGCAAGTAATTAATTGAGTCTCTCTGTTAACAGGAGGAAGGTCAAGTGCACATAACTATTGCGATTACACAGTCTGCATTACGAGCGGCTGAGTCATTTAACCTCAGAGTGGTTAGATTGGAATGCCGAGAACCAATTAAATAAGATTTTACTTCAGAAAAGTACCTATACTTGGAAGTTACTATAGGATTTTGCAGTTTTCAGGGTGATTTGTCATTAGTTTTGCAATCTACCAATTATTTTTATTCCAATTAAACACTTTAATGTGTTTTCAGTTTTCCTTTTTTTTCCTTGCCTCACTTTAACTAGCTTGCTGAAATCTTGGAAAAGTAACATCATCTTATGGAGACACAGTTGATTTCTTTTCTTCTCTCTTTTATCTTGACTTTGCCTTATAATTCTGAAAGCTTTTCAGATGCCCTGATTGGATTGCAGGATCCGACGTGTAGAAAGAACTGCTTTCGATACTGTCAGTTTTGTTGTTTTCTACTCTGTTTGAAAAATGAAGACTAAATCAGAATATAGGGAGGAGCCAGGGCTCTCTGTGGAGTAGGGACCAACGGTTAAGGGGAGAGAAGTGTGGATATCCAAGAACTGCAGAGCTTGAGGCAGTTGTTTACATATCCTAATTGTTCCATAGCAATATGACAAGGTATATGACTCCTTTACAGAAGCTTTATGATATTCAGATTGTTATTTCTGTGTACAGTGTGCTTAAAATTCCCCATGAAGCTTCAGGGATGCTTTGTTTTAGGTGCTGACGCATTTTAAAAATGAATAAAACTGAAATACTGTCTTTCCAGCAGTACGTGCTTGCAGTCTGTAATTACTGCAAAACACTACTTTCAGTGAAAACAAAATAGCTTTTTGGCAGTGAGGAATTTTGCTTTTCAACAGGGGTTTGACTAAGAAATGCTAATATAATACAGAGTTAAATTAAGAATTATGGGATATTACTAGAAGTGTAGTTTTCCTTGTATTTTTAATTATTGTACATATTTTCCAGGAAGCTGCTGAGGAAATCAAGCATCACTAGAACTTATGCTTAACCAGTTGGTGCAGTTTTTGTCTTGAAGTGCTTTGTAAATTATGGATGAAAAATGGTGTCACGGAGTTAACTAGATCAATCTATGCCTGTGACAGGGGGACCCCTGGGCCCCCCTCTGGCCCCCACAAAATGGGAAGGGAAAGGGAAAAGGGATAAGGAGATGGAAACTTGGCTCAAGGAAGGAAAAGAAAAAAACAGCGGCAACGATCTATGGAGGAAAACTTATTTTACTAACTGTGATATCAGAATGCAAGATAACACAACGTAATACAATCTAATTGAAATTGAGACTAATCAAATAAAATAGATGAGAGAGAGTTCCTGAGACCGAGTCAAACCCGTAAAGCTTGGTACGGCTAGGAAAGCACCCTCCAGCACCCACTGCAAGGCAGTAAGAAGAGACTGCCCATCCGGAAGGGCCAGATCCCGTGACTTCTGTAATGTATAGGGAGAGGTACCCAGAACATTATGAAGTGGTTCAGTTCAGCTGCAAGGATGTAGACATGGCTTGGGAGAAATCTATGAATGGTGATACTCCTATCATATTGCTTTGCAATCCCAATTCAAATACTGTTTTTGTCAGTTGTCTTCATAATCATTGTTTAAGCCTGTGAACAACATAATTAATTAATAAATTAATAAATTGATAGAGCAGCTTTCTTGTTATAGCATGACCTGAATGACATGTTTACTATCCATATTCAAAATATGAACTGTAAGTAATAATCAAAACATATTGGCAGAGTGTTTTAGCAAGGAAATTACTCAGAGAATTGTTTAGATAGCGCTTTGTTATCCTTTCAGTATCATCTCCCAGTATGAAAACAATGATACTTTTACCTAAACATATAAAATAAATGGAAAATTTTAAAAAAATCAAAGAGATTTTGCATTGAGCCAACTTAAGGTTGGACAGGTTACTCTTCTTAGTCTATTATTCAGCATAGTAGTAAGCCCAGCTGAATCATACTGGCTTCTCAGGTTTGTTTACCTTACTTCTTTGTTTACCACAAAGAAATTGGAAATGTCAGAAGTGTGGTCACAAAAGTGATCCTGGAATTGGAAAACTAACTGTACACTAAGAAGCTTAAGGAGCTGATGTATCTTAGAAAAATTTAAGAAAACTGTTGTGCCTAAATCTTTCTCCATGAGGAAGAAAAGAAACATAGAAGGTTTTTCTGCCTTGGAGGAGGAGGCATGGAATTGAAATTGAAGTTGGACAAATTCCATTTTGAATGCAGATGCAATTTCCTAGTAGTAAGGATAATTAAATTTGGGAATAATTTCTCTTTATGTTAGGCTCATTGTTATTCAGGATGCTTAAGATTATACCATAATCTTCTCTACAGATGCTTTATGGTAGAATTAGGTGCTGTCCAAAAAGACAGATAATAAAATAAAAATCTTTGAACATTAATTAAGAGCCTCAGTCTGCTCTCTTTTGGCAGAGACTGCATTCTGTTGTATTGTTTTGTTTTGTTTTGTTTTGTTTTTTTCTAAAGTATCAGCATCATAATTCTTATATTTGAATGGGACTAAAGGCTCTTCATAGTTATGAGTGCAAGATAATGTTGGAAGGCACCTCTGGTGACCGTGTAGTCCTAACAGTCGCTCAGAGCAAGGGCAGCTCCAAAGATGGGTCAGGCTCCTCAGAGACGTGTCCAGTCGAGCTCTGTGCATCTGAGTTTCTCAGTCTCTCTGCACAGCCTGTAGTGCTGCTTAACCACATGTAATGTGATTTTTTTTTTCTCATGTCCATCTGGAATTTCCCTTGCTGCAACTCATGCTATTTCCTTTTCTCCTTCTGTTTTGCACCTCGCAGAAAATTCTGACTCCTTTCTCTCTAATCACTCACCAGATAGCAGTTAAACCTCATGCTTCTTCTCTGATCTGTAAAGCCCGTTCCCTTAGCCATTACTCTTCTGTTACTATCATTTTGGCAGCCCTTCATTTTATCCAGTTTGTCAATATCTTGCTTGAAACTGAATACAGATACTGGGCCTGAGTACGAGAAACATCCAATGCAACAGTTCTTTGTAATTCTGTAAAATAGAATTTGGCAACAATTCTATGTAACAGAATTATATAGAGTTCTGTACAGTAGAATTTAGCAACAACGACAGCTATTATATCATATGCTATCTTCCACAATATAGAAATTTTCTCAGAACCTGCTATATTGTAGGTTAAATATTATATGTATTATGAGCTTCAGTATCTGCTGGAATTAGAAGGAAATAAAACATTTACAGAAAGAAAAAAAAAAACAAAAACTGAGAAGTTTAAATCAAACTATTAACTGTGGTGTTTCTCTGCATAAAGAATTATGGAATTGAAATAGTAATTATGGACTGGAAAATACGAACACATGAACGTTTTTTATTTAGAAAATTTGTTCATATACCATATAAATTGCACTTGACTTTTATAAATGGATCTATTAAATCTGTTTAGTCCTAGCTGTAGTATTAGGAGGAATGAAAGGATAGATACTACTACGTATTTTCAACTGTATGAAACTGTGCTCCTAATAGGAAGCTCCTTCATCATAGGTGAAGGGCAGATAGGTTTTTTTTGAAGGTTTAGCATCTTCATCTAGAGCATGATGCAGCCAAGTAAAACTCCATTTACCTTATTAAGCAGTGCCAGCAAATAAGCATGAGGTAGCTCTACTGCCTTTCTTTTTCCTCTTCCTCCAAGCATAGTTCAAAAATAAAACCACTAAAATTGTACTATAAGGTTCCCAATTCTGTAGGTATATTGATAACATTTATTCTGGGCTTCAGCTGCATTTTAGTTACTGCTCTGGCTATTTTATGGATCCCCAGAAGGCTAAAGGAGGAGATAAACAACTCATTTTTCATTTGGTAGCAGTTCTGGAAATGCCCAGAAGTGTTAACTGTAACTGTGTTGGAATTTTAAGATCAGAGAGGAATTAATTTGGGGAAATGAAGAGGTCGCAGGGTGAATAGCTTTGGATCATAGCTTTAGATTAAGATCTCAGAAGCTTCCAAATCATCTTGTTTTATGGAATTAAAACCTTATTATCTGTCATTAACAATGTAAATCAAAGCAGAGAAGATGTCTGTAAAGAAGGTGGCCTCCATTACTTCATTTTTTTTTTCATGCTAGGACAGTAAAGCGTTCATTGTTTCAGTTACAGCCAGGTCAATGATGAAGAAATTGCATAAAAATAAACTATGAATAATCCGAAGGCAAATTTCCAGCTGCTGCTAAATGTCTTCCTTCTATTTCATGAAAAAGTAAAGCTGTGTGCTAGCAGTAATATATAGATGCATGTAAACAGATATGTACATACAAACACAACACAAGCTTTAGGCATCTTCAACTATTTAATAAATACCTTATAATATCCTATATAAAATGCTATTATCAGAGGTATCAAAATTTAAATTATTTTAAAAGGTGAGCACAAAAGCTGTACAGGTTGACTAGGATAATGGCGATGAGTTCACAATCAAGATCTTTTTTTTCTGGTGTATGTGCCCAGAAATTTTGAGTGCTCCTTCAAGGAAAACAGTTCTTTTATGAAGTAGCATTTATTTAGTTAGATTTTACTGTTATTCAACTCTGATTTTTTTTCTTCTACTGATAGCTGTTGTGCTAATATCTATCAAAAAATGTAATTGCTTTTGGTGTGTCTGCATTGTGTTAGAACATTTTCTGGTTCCTTTTTTTTAATCAATTACAGAGACTGCATTTTTGACAGGGGGTAATGTCACATAGCACTTGGCTATACATATTAATATATTCCTTTGGAGAGTAGAAGCAAATCAGCTGTTTTTCTTCATTTATCTTACTGGGCTCTCAAAATACAGACTAAAAAGCACTCTCTCTAGAAAAGCCTGTAGAAACTTTAGTTCTAAGCTCTTCAGCATGATTTATTATGTGCACTTTTGAATACAGTTAAATAAATAAGGGTCAAGTAAAAATATGGAAATGCTATGCAAGTTTAATCATTGATAAAATTGTAATTAGCTTATGAAGCAGTTATGGAAAATTGTGCTAAGCACTAGTATGCATTAGAATAAATAATCCAAATAATGGAAAAGGAAAAGTTTTGGAGCAATATCATGACAAAGTACTCAGTTGATCAATCAGGAAATCCTTCGGAAGGGTCATCAGCCTTCCTCTCATCTTCTTTCAAGGTAAATGTGCTCAGTAGAACTGCTATTCTACAGTGTAAATTCCCTGATGCAAAGCTGAACACGGTGGAATGCGTGCTTGTACAAATTTTTATGAATGTTTATGTGTATGTATGTATATATCTGTACATTTTTTGTAAGAGCGTATCATTAAAAATAAAAATATAAATGACATTTCATTTTTACTGGAGCAGTGAGATAATAACTAGAAAAGATTGTTAATACTTATTAATACTTACCTGGTATAGAACAAGGTCTTAAGTTCTTATGTATTTGCAACTACTATTATACCCCTACTCACTAAACTGTATCATCTTATAAGCTTGTAAATCCTCAATTTCGGACTGGTTTTGGGATGCTTCACCTATAAAATCTAGCTGTAGTTGTGTCTGACTAGTCTTCATTTTCTCACTGTGTTCTTTCCATGATGACATTAGTGTCTTCAGCTCTGAAATGCATTTTGTTGTCATTGTTGATAAGGAAAATGAACTCTTCACAGCTCTTCTGCTGTAGTATATCTCCTAACTTTAGAACTAAATGTGTGTTAGTGGGAGGTGGTTCCTGTTCTCAGTTGTTTTTTTTTTTTTTTTTCTATCAGTATTATTTGGATAGATAAAAGGAAACCTTTGCCAGAATACTGTGTAGGCTGGAAGTTGTATCTTGAAGAGCTTGCTAATGATGAATAAGTAATTTGCATCTGCCCTCATCACTCTATGATTCACCTCCATGTCTTCTTATCCTAAACTGCTTATTTCCTTTTCAAACAAGTGGACCAACGTGAGAGGCTTTAATCCAAAGTAATGATGACGCAGGCATTAGTTTTTCTTTCTGTAATGTATAGGTACTAGCAGAAAGGTAACCACTCATTAGAACAGATACTCATATCTCAGATTTAAAGTGATGCTTATTCAAAATCATGTTGTTTTTTTTTTTTTTTTATTTTTTCCCCAAAATGAAGGCAAATTAATGTAGAGATCTATACTTACACTGCAATATATGTATACATATACTAATCAAATGGAAATGCTTACATGGGAAATTGCAAACAAACTTTGAAGAGTTATACCAGAAGAGAAGTTTCAAAGAACAGAAAAAAAATTGTTTTCATTCAGTTTTTAGGAATATACAATTCATCACATACGCTGTGGACTTTTTTCCATCAGTTCAGTTTTACATGAAAACATTACAATATGAGTCCAAGTGAATAAAAAAAGAAATAAATAAACACAGAAGTATTTTTTGCAAATATTTTAAATGTATAAACACTTGTAATAATAAAATATTTTTATTTAGGCTGCCTTCTAATTTAGAATGGCAGATGGTCACTACTCGATAGAGTACACATTGAAACCTGTTAGGGAACAGTATGAGAAAGTGCTGTGGATACTCCACCTGTTTTAATCATATATGCATCTAAAATTTGATTAATCCTACCCAAGACTGATATGTTAAAAATAAAATAAAAAATCAATTATGTGTTCTCAGCATGATCAGGAACATGGAAGACAAGAGTTAAATGGAACATAGAATACTGTGGATAAAAATAAATCTTTCTGTTAATAATTCAGCTAAAATGGTTTAAAAATTCTAAGGGAATCAAAGTACTTTTTTATGAAAATAAGGTTATTGGGCTTTGTAAACAGTGAAGGGAAAATACCAGCTCTTCTGAAATTTAAAATTATAATCCTTCAATTTTAGGTCATTACAATGAAATATAAATAAGTTTCAAAAGTATTGACACAAAAATAAGATTTTTGAAACTCTTTAAGCACTTGATTGTGTATTAAATTTTTATTTTATTTTTTACTTAGCCTGAAGCAATTTTCCTTTTCAATTTTTGTAAGAGCAAGTGAACAGCAAATGCCAGTAATCATACAGTTCTACTGATGAGTTTTTCGTCCAGATTCATTTCAGCATTCCTTTTTAAGAACACGTAATCTTAGTGTGCTACCAGTTGACCAGAGGTGAGCTTGAATGTACATTGGATCGTTGTGAAGATGGCATGACTAGTGTTTTCTGAAACAAAACCAGCAATGTAAACCCCTTGTAATTGCATTTCTAGCAGACTTGGAGTCTAAAATAAAGAACTCAAGCATCAGCAGAAAGTCAAATCCATTTTTTTCCTCACTACCTTTTCAGTATACAAGCAGCAAATAAGTAGGTTTTTAAGAACATAAAAGAACTCTACCACATTTGCAAAATTAAAAGTAAAAAATGAAATAAAATGAGGTATAGAATCATAGTATGCAGAAAAGTAAGACTGTGGTGTGCATTAGTCTATCAAAACTCAGATAGAATAACGCTTCTAGTAATCTTGTCTCTTAATATTCATGCAGGAACTTGGTTTATTCAGATTGAGTATGCAACTTCAACTTTGCTTTTTCATAATACTGTGTAATGTGTGGCCATAATTCACTCAATAAAACATGATTCTAGGGAAAGAAATTGAAAAGAAGGCATGGTATTATAGGTATTATATACTTTCAGAAAAGTTTACATGTCTTTTTAAACTATCCACAGTTACTTAGGCAAGGTTTACCTGAATTAGTGATAGTTATCAATATTAAAGTGGGGGATTCTTTTTTGCCCAAGGTGAGTGAGTCAGATGAATTTTTAAACACAATGTGATGTTAGCTTTTGATGGAAAATTCCAGTTTTATTATATGAATCTATTTGCAAAGGTACTCTCTTCACTGGTAGGGATACATTGTACTTCTAATGGTGTGAACTGTGCTTTACATGATAAAATATATGAGTATGTCAGTTATTGTAGTGTTTGTATGCAGGTCATTTTTCAGCATCTGCTTTTCAATAATGGCTTGCAATGAGAATGATTGTAGTAGCTTCACTTCAGTGGAACATCATGATTGATGCTATATCAAAGAGAACATGGAATCTCTTAATGACTTTAATAATGTCTATTTCTTTGTGGAATTTCTTTTCATTTTCTTAAAACAATGGGAACATTACTGATTGTATAACCTTATCCCCTGTCTTAGGTCTCCTAGAAACCCTGAACAGAAGATCATTAAACGAGTGATTGCTCTTGAAGGAGACATTATCAAGTAAGTGTTTTAAGCCATAGCATTTGAGTCTTTATAATAGTGCAGCTTTTCAGTGGATTTTAAATTAGTATCCTAGACAACAAGAACTTTCTAGTATTTTCTGTCTCCTTTTAAAAGGGATGTCAGTGTTGTACCTGTCTCCTTTTTAATGAGAAAAGTGATACGCAATAATACTCACTCTTGTGAAATGTTTATGGGTGCAAATAATGCTTGTTTCTTAGAATATCTGTCACGTATCAGGACAGGTAATTGTACAGCATTTTTAAAATAAGAAGGCTATGATTTTTCAGTTAGAGAATTAGAGCTGCTGTTTCATACTGTGGTTGGCACACTTTCTGAGTTCTTTTAATCTTTTTGTTTGTTTTGGGGAAATCCTTTTGTTCTTACTTAATTTTTGAGACAAAGGACCCTCATAGATGACTGCTTTAACTGCAGTCTATGGCAATCTGTAGGGAATACAGTGGAACTGATTTGGAGTAAATTGTTCTATCAGAAGAGAAAAGAAAGCAAAAAAAAGTAGACTTTAATGTAGGTCAAGTCTTGGTTTACTCTAACAGATAGACCATCCCACTGGGGCTGGTTGGAAATAAATTACAAATAGAAGCAAATCAAATGTTTTTGTGGAAATGGTGCCATTTTGATGAAAACATTTGTTTAAAAGGATTTATTTTTCCCAAGTAGAGAATAGAATTGGCATTGAGTTTGGAGGGTAAATCGCTAGTTTCCCACATTAAGATATGAATAACTTTGAAAACAGGCAGTATGGCAGACTGGGACTCAGTTTATTTGGATAATAATTCTTGCTCTGACGTAGTGAATACTTAAGAAGTACTTGGAAGTTGAAATTCAAATCAAGGATCTGAGTGTGGCCTCAGTGAGCCCTGCTTAACAGCAACAATGTTGGGCTGTGGAGTATTATGAGATATGTCTGTGTCTTTTTTTATTATTATTATTTCTTTTTGCAGTCCGTATGATTTCTGTTTTATTGAAAAATTTCAAATCCTCTTAGTTTGAGCAGAAAATTCAAATATTTCATGTGGAAAAAAAGACTGAAATAGCAAATATTAAGAAAAAGAATCTGGTGTCCAAAAACTATGAAGATCTACAGCTACAATTAGCTATCACATTAAAGGGGTAAAAACATAGAAATAATGATTGCTACTTAGTCATGTCTTGTGAAAACCTACACCCTTAAGATAATAATATATTATTAATATATTTGCCTGAATTTTTGAAACTCAATGAAATTTTTGATAATATGAAATATGTTTAATAACATAAATTTCAACTGTAGTAAATTTATTATGCTGTATATTCCAGAGCCTTAAAACTCTGAACTATCTGTTAACTTGTGTGAGTGCTCTTGGCCAAGTGGAAAAAGATGTTGGAGCATAGTAGCTGTGAGAGTGCATGCAGAATACTTACAAAACTGTATGTTAGTGTGTCACCTTCGATTACAGAAGGCTGAGTGATGATCCTCATTTGTATTTGGAAAAAACAGGTTAATTTATTTTTAGAAATGTTGATACCAGTAATTCAAGTATTTATATATATTTCTATTTAAACACATGGAAGTTGTCCCACAGTCTTTTGCTTCATCTGTAGAGGCTTGTTTTTAGATAAGGAATATATTATTGGGCTATTATAACTTGTTATACTGTTGTCCACTTGTGTGCATGTGGGAAATAAAGTAATGCTTGCCAGACATCATAGTGCCAGGGTAAAGCAAAAATTTTGGTAATAAAATAGCAAAACTGTCAAGATTATTCTAAAATAGATGTTATTTTTCTAATGGTACCACAAGCAGGTGTGTGACTAGGATATTTTTGATTAAAATAGATGACTAATCAGACTAAGAAAACATAATTGTAAGAATTTGACTTCTGTTTGATATGTCTGAAGACAGTCTTGATGGTGGTTATATACAGACATGTGCAGTTGTACTTTTTCCCTGGAAGGTCAGTGAAATGTATGAAGTCTGTCTTTTTCTGCAAATTTTGGTTGAAGTCTAATGACAGAATTAATTAATGCACACTTTCAGTGGTGAGTAGACTTTCATAGTAGAGAAATCTATGCAAATAATGATTTGGAAGGAATTTTCATTTAGCGCTCCACTAGATAGGTGATAGACAATATGGTTTGTTAGTCTTTGGTAGTGCTTTCATAGCTGAATGAATTTTTTATTTTATCTGTTTGATGCATGATTAAGGATAATTTGTCACAAGAAAGCTGTGTTTTCTTACTCTATTAATTAAAATAAGTTAGTATTTACTATTCATTAATAACTGAAAGTAAAGAAAGACCACATAGAGCCATTAATATTGTAGAGAAGGTTCCTTGTATTTTGACTTATGTTCCGAAGTTAGTAGTTCACAGTAGAAAAATTCAGTTTTTCAGTATGTTTCTAAACGCATTATATAAATGAAGAAAGAAAAACTACATTTTGAAAATAATAAAGTTCAACTTTTTGAAAATAAATTTAGGTGAGACGTTGCGATGGGTTTATTCTGACCTTTCACTTTGTGTTTTTCAGAAATTATGTGCAACACAGTACTTCAGTTTTTGAAGTATATTATGATAGATTGAAAAGTGGTACATATTTGTTGAGTAAGAATCCTGGCATTTCAATTCTCTGATCTTATTTCCAGTTTAGTTGGCAGTCCAGTTGAAATGTATTGAGTAGTGTCATGAAAATCCCTCAAATATCATAGTACATTTTTATAAATGTACATCTCATAATTTAATTTGAATAGGCTACTGTAATGTCTGCCTGATGGGAACTGAGAGAGAAGAAAATCACCATTTAGCCTTTGAGAGGTGAAGCTATAGGTCAGCTTGTATACAGATAATGTTGCAGTGTGGATCCCATAAATCAGGTTTTGTTTTGTCTTAGATGGATTCATGGGAGAATTAACTTTAAGTAGGAAATCATTACAGTGATTCCTGAAGAGTATTTAAATTATAATTCTGCCAAGGGAGACTATATTTTAAAAGTTAATATAATGTAATTTGTTTAAAAAAAAGTTGGTATTATAAAGCACTTTGAATATTTTGAAATTAAACATATTAAAACTCATTTATCTTAAATGCACCAGTGGAAATTCAAAAATCTATAGTAATCTATCATGGATGGCTGAGTTATGGTATGTTTTCAGTAACACAAATAAATGAAGGTTTATGGTATTAAAATTGGGATTGAACTAATAAAATTTAAAATTAAGTCAATTCAGCGACTTATTGAACTAATTTTGCCTCCATCTGGGTCCACGTCTGCAAGAGTTTGGATTCTGCTTCTTTACTGACTTTATTTTTTTCGTAACACTGTAGCTGGATTAGAAATTACCTGTGAGCCCCTAAAATGCATAATTCTAAAATGTTATTAGGCTATTTAGGAGTTAGTGTTTTAAATACTGAATGCTTCAGCAAAACAATGTTGCATTTTAGTGCTATATTTTGCAAAATTGTTCTGGAGATATGAATAAGGAGATATTTACTTGCTTTTTCTCAAAGCATGACAATGCAGAGATAGATCATTATATTATTGCGCCGTAGGTCCAAAATAAGTATCAGTATCTTTTTTAATTTTGCTATGAAGTGCATCATCAAATTGCAGAAACATTTGCCACAGAATATGAAGGATAAAAATATAAATGAGTTCAAAAAAGGAATAAAGAATTCTTAGAAATAAAGTCTATCAGCAGCTATTAAATGCAGTGATCACAGTATAAATTTATGTACTTCTATTGTCAAGTTCATGCACTTATTGGAGAAACCTTTCAGCTTCAAAGGAGCTGTTCACATCTCCATGCAGTTTTTTCACTTGCTATTTTTTTTTTTCTGAGACAGTATGTGTATTCCAGTATTGCTCAATTAGAAAAAAAATAATCTGTTTTTTCTCTGATCTAGTTACTTCATATAATAGTTATTTCATCAGACGGTTGTGACTATTCTTTGTTTTCACTAAGATGCAAGAATCACTGTCCAATAAAACAGATGTTTTCATGCAGATTTTCCCACTTGATAGATCATTCCTAAAAAAAACTGTCTGTGTCCTTGGAAACAGGATATCCTTCAGGAAAACTAAAACTTTGTCTTTTGTGTTTGTGAGGGGATAACCTGCTGCAGATGAGCTCTGCAGAGGATCTGAGGGTTCTGGTGGACAACAGACTGGCCATGAGCCAGCAGTGTGCTCTTTTGGCCAAGAAGGCCAGTGATATCCTGGGATGCATTAAAAGAAGTGTGGTGATCAGGTCAAGGGGATTGATTCTCCCCCTCCTCACTGGTCAGGCTACATTTTGACTACTGTGTCTGGTTCTGGGTTCCCCAGTTCAAAAAAGATATGCATCTCCTAGGAGTCCAGCAGAGGGCTTCCAAGATGATAAAGGGCCTGGAGCATCTCCCATATGAAGAAAGGAAGAGTAACCTGTGTCTGTTCAGCCTGGGGAAAAGAAGACTGAGAGGGGATCTGATAAATGTTTATAAATATCTAGGGGAAGGTAGGAGGCAAATGGATGAAGCCAGGATCTTCTAGGTGGTGTGTAGCGCTAGGGCATGGAGTCTAAAACTTGTACAGAGGAAGTTCCATAGTAACATACTGAAGAACTGCTTTATGGTAAGGGTGACAGAGCACTGGGAGACATTGTGCCCAGAGAAGTTGTGGAGACTCCTCTCATGGAGATATTCAAGACCTGTCTAGATGCCTACCAATGTGACCTATTGTGGGATACCTGCTTTAGCAGGGGGTTTGGACTCGATAATCTCTTAAGGTCCCTTCCAACCCCTACAATTCTGTGATTCTGTGTTCTCTTGCAAGAATGTCTCTATCCTTAGCAGCTTAATGGCAATCAATGGGCAGGAGCTGCATCAATACCTTTGCCATACAGGCTGTGTTTATAGTTATTCCCTTCTTCAAATTCATTGTCATGTTGGCTTGTAAGAATAGATTTGTGAGTGTGGGGACTCACACGGACAACTGTGCTTAAAAAAAAATCAACAGAAAAGAGAATAGAGTGTGTTCTGCACTTGTGCAGCACTGTCTTTGGAAGCTACAAATTTTTGAGCGTTTTTCCTTTGGAGTGACTAATTGTAGTCCAGAGTTCTGTCTGTGCAATTTATGAACCGGAAGGATGCTGTAATAGTCAACCTGCTCTTTAGCTTTTAGTTTTTATTTTGTGGCTATATGCATGGAATGCATATCTCATAGTGTTTATGCAGTTTATTTGCACTACTTACTGAGAGGGAATTTTAGGGACTTGAATGGGAATTTTTAAGTCAATGAAATCCCTTGTTAGGTGCCAGGTATACAGCTTTGTCATGACTCGTCAGCATTGTTTGCATCCTTGCAAATATCCTAAATTTAGTTTCTATTGATTTTGATTCCATTTCTATATGCAGAGTTCTTGCATTAAGGTACTGTATTTCTGTAAATTTACATAATGATAATATTGGCACAATGTCTTAAAGCTATACAAACAATTTGAAAAACTGGGAAAAGATTTCCTATGTCCATAATGAGTTTCTAAGGTTCGATAAATCCTTAGGCACAGTTGTGAAGTTTGTTGAGCAGAATTTCTAAAATTTGGTGTATTCAGAACCACAATACGGAGAGATGATTTTATTTTACATTAGGTTTAGTTTGCCTAATGTTTAATTGAGGTCCATGAAGAGAAAGAAAGGTTGGGTTGAAAAGGACCACAATGATCTTCTAGTTTCAACCCCCCTGCTATGTGTCAACCACTAGACCAGGCTGCCAGAAGAATAGAAGAATAGACAGGTGAATTTCATACACACACGTGAATAAATATACAAATATATCCTTTTTGTTTTTGGAGCAGAAAAGGAAGAAATGAAATTACTTGGTCTTCGGACTGTCATTTAGCCTTTATTTTTCCCTGCATCATTGAAAACTGTTAATATGTACTGTTAATATGTAACAATATAATGATGTTTACTCATTGCTCTGGGCAGTTAGGTATTAAATCTTTTCTTTCATAATTTAATATATATGTATTATATATTTTTATATTACATATATATAATATATATTTGTATACATATATATAATATATATTTGTAGCATTATATTAATAGCATTTAAGGGCTGCTCTGAAAGTAATGTCACCTATTTTATTATGTTGGCCCACAATAGCAGAGACAGATGTTGATAGTGTGGCGGCAGAAGATGAACCTTCCCACCAGTATTCCATTACATGTTGTTGTTGTGCAACAGATTGCAGCAGAGGGGCAGTCTGACTGAATGGTATCTGACATGGAAGTGCGTATGAAGTGAAGGTGTGACACTGAATTCTTTCATGTGGAAAAAAATTGACCCCATTGACATTCATTGACTGTTGGTAGATGTTTCTGTAAACCAGAGAGAGGATGTGAGCACAGTGAGGCGGTGGAGGAATGTGAGCGTGCTGGAGGTGGTGACAGCAATGTGGAAGATAAGCCACATTCTGGTTGGCCATGCAGATTTCTACAAGTGCAGCATGCAGGTTCTTGTTCATCACTGGTGAAAAAAATGTAGCTAATAAGTGGTTAATATGTTGAAAAATAGGCTTTTGTAGCTCAGAATTTTGTAGTAGTCAGTAGTGTTATTGTGCTCTTGATAACTGTTGCAGTTCCCATGGAAATAAATAGGAGGCATTACTTTTAAAGTGGCCTACATAATATTCATAACATTTAAACATTATTTCTTCTTGAGAGTACAGGCAGCAGAAGAGATTGCTAAATGGTTGAGTGTATTAATACAATTTTTCTCATATTTCAGTTTATTGCATTTGTTAAGGCTCACTGAAGGGAAGGGAGTTTCCATGTAGACCCTTTGTGCCCTCTGTAACTCTCCTATTAAAAGAAAAAGACAGTATAATAAGATGTTCCAAGTTTGTACAGAATTTGCTGTGTTGGCTTATAAGAAAAAAATATGAAACAGCATATCCTATTATCTTTGAAGTGGGGGCATTTGGTTTGGGCAACATTAAGAGATAACAAAAGAAACATCATCAATAGCACTAATTTTTACAGAGTCATTCTTCAGACTAAACCAAAGGTACTAAAAACCTGAATGTGTAATTGTAATCAGTACTCAGCTACTCTCTGTTAGTGTGAATCTGAAGCAAGACACAACTGTCAACTGCATCTACAAGGAGGAGAAAGGTTTGGGTTTTCTTCTTTTTTTTTGGGGCGGGGGGAGGAGGGAAGGGCGGTTAATTAAAGGTACAGCATTCTAAAATGCGGAAAGCAGAATCTCTTTTGAGATGGCATAGCTGTAAGCACTGTGCATAACGAGTCTCAGTGGTGTTCAGAGACGATTTTAATGCTATAGTAATAAACAGTGGGGAGGTTTTTTAAATGCTCAGTAGACTACTTGGAGTAACGCTTCTCTTGGCTTTCTGTGAATCACTGTAGTTATACAACCCATGGTTATTGTGAAGTATACTCCAGCATATGCAGGAAATGTATCTTCAGACAGTTATTGCCAGCATTAGCTGTAGCTGTGTGAAGTGCCATTCCATCTTGTACAGAAATATTTTATAGAAGTAAGAGAAAAAAGAAAACCAAGCTTCTTATGTCTTTATATTAGAAAACTACATATATGAAGAACAGAAATATGGAGAGGAGGTGGGAAAACTGTGTTTGAATTATGGTTTTTGTGGACCATGCTCATGTCATCAGATGAGAGCATTGTAGCCTCAGCTATTTTTTTCCTTCATTGGTCAGTTGTAAAGTTCTCTGCTGTGTAAATATTCAGCATAGTTATTATCACTAATTTACTTCTCTTGACAACCTTCCATTTGCTGAATAAAGACATGCAAAAAATAAGAATTGGTCTTTATTTTCTACAAAAAAAATATTTTCTAGATTTTACATGAAAGCATTTTGAAGAGGATTCTACCATGCACACAAATATGATTTTAGGAAAAAAAAACCAAAAACGTTGTATCATTGAATTATGTGTATATAGATGAATGTGCCCAGTTTTGAGCACAAAGTACATTAACAACTTGGAGTGAGTTCTGTGGGAGGACTTCAAGATGTCCAGGGACTTTAGCTCTTGCCCTGTAAGGAGAAGCAGAGGCATCAGGACTTGTTCAGCATGGGGATGAGAAGGCACTGATGTCACCTAGCAGCAATGCCCCTGTACTGATGGGAAGGGTAATAAGAAGATTGGAACCAGGCTCTTCAGTGTGGTGCATGGTAGGAGGAGAAGGCAGGATACATAATAAGAATATTTCAGATCAAAAAGAAATAACTTTTTCTCCATGATAATTGCATGGTGGGGTGTTTGTTAAATGAGGTCTCCACCATTAGAGATTTTCAAGACCCAATCGAGTAAAGAACTGAACAGCCTGATCTGACCTTGTAGCTAACCCTGGTTTGGGTGGGAGATTGGCCTAAAGATTTACAATTCTATGATATCCAATACTAATTTTCAAATGGATTATGTAATACTTAGAAGAATGTTTTCTGTGTTAGAAAATGGAAGAAATGCAGTGTCTTTATCTCTACTTATTAGTGGAGAATATTAGTCAAGAAAACGTGTATTTTGAAGGCTTTTTTTCTTTAAAGAAACATTTAATTTCTGTTTCACTGTAAGTTGTGCTGCTAAGTTATCAGATGTTTAGAAAAAACATGCATATAAGTGTAATCATCTCAATGGGAAACTCGATGGGTTGTCTTTATGAAGATTTTTTTTAAAACATGAGCAGAAAGTGATTAAAATGCACTAAAATTTTAAAGCATTGAAAAATTAATAAAATGTTTTCATATGTTTTAATTCTAAAAAATTATTTACTATTTGTTCTTCCTAAGCTATGGATACAAATGTCATTGGTGGCCTGACATTTGACACTGAAGTAAAAATAGTTTTAATGCTGAGCAGTACTCATCTTCTGAACTTCTAGATGTTTGTTTGCATTGTTTCTGGATAAGGGTTGAAATCTAATGCTCACCTACATATATCTCATTAAAAGCCCAGAACAGCACTGGAAGTAGGTGGAAGAAAATATTATTAAACCCATTTTGTAGAGGAAATCAGGATGAAAGATGGTGGTGTTGGGTTATGCTCTTATAGGAAGTATATGAGACATCCATTAACTGAATTTACTGGGTTTCTCATCCCAGAAAATGAACAGTGAGTTCATATATTTGTCAGCAGCAGATTTTCCTAGATGCACTGAAAGGCAGACAGTGTTTAGGACCTGGTAATTCTGTGCACTTTCTTCTTGTAAATCGAAAGGACATTTTTTATTAGCTTGAGCTGTGTTAAGATCAAGGATAACGTTGTGTTTGCAAATTAAAGGAAAACATGCTGAAACAAAAAAGTCTATTCTGAATAACTTAAATAAATCTTACTGTTTATTATTTCATTTTACAGCAGTGCAGAAGTATTCCCTATTTCATGTAAAAATGTAGGTCTCTCTGAAAGTAATGCCTCCTGTTTATTTCCACGGAGTTCACAATAAATACAAAGAGATACAAATTTAGTCTAAATTAAAATCAAGGGCTAATGGTTTTAAACTGAAAGAGAGAAGATTTAGATTAGATGTCAGGGGGAAGTTTTTCACAGATAAGAGTGCTGAAATAGGCTGCCCAAAGAAGTTGTGTAAGCCTTATCCCTGGAGGTGTCCAAGGCCAGGCAGGGTGGGACCCTCCACAATCTGATCTAGTGCCTGATCTAGTGGTTGGCAGCCCCATCTGTGGCAAGGGGGTTAAAGCTAGATGATCTTTGAGGTCTCTCCCAACCCAAGCCATTCTGTAATTCTATGATCTGTTTGAAACTTATTTTGTGCCATATTTGTCTCATATTAAATGGGGTTAGGACACATGTAAGGACTACAGAAATGTCACAAACAAAAATGTTTCAAAGCTTTGTAGTTGATTTTATACACTTATGTTTTTCCATTGTGTGAATTAATGGCCGCAGAATTATACACAGGATGATCTGATGATGCTTGAACTCTCTTTCTTGTTCTCTTTCAAATTTAGGAGAAGAGTATAGAGTTTCCTATTATTTGCTTCTTTTCCTAATTAGATTTACAGCTTGACAAAATTCTGTAGTATCAATTTGTATTTTATAGCACTGTCAACTGTAAGCAATAATTACTCAAGTTTTAATTTGAAAATTTTGAAATTGTTTTCCATTCAGTAAAGCTTGCTAATATATGTTGGCAGAAATATTAATTGTAAATTGTTCATTTAAAAAGATTCCCTCCCTAATTTTGTGCTGCAAACTGATCCTGAAACGATGGCCTGAATAGTTTGCAGTAGCAGAACTAATAAGTTTTTAGATTTGATCATCTCACCAGTTATGAGATTCAAATGAGAGCAGGGGGAAAATGACCATTATCTTTTTTCATTATTATGGACCTCACTATTGTTGACATTCCACTTCTGCGAAATAAATTGTGAGATGGAACTGTAGAGTATTTGGGGTATAATGTGTAACAAGTCTTTAAGCAGCTGTGCTTAGGAGAGACAAAAATATTTTCTGCATTGTTGTAGTTGACAGTGATTCCACAAATAATTTCTGCTCACTGATCATTATGCCAGAAACTTTTAAATATTTAGCCAAAAATGCATTATGATAAACTGTATGTCATGTATTTTTCTATAAGCTCAAGTTTATTCCAACCAGTATTTTTAATGAATAGGTTACAATGTTACAATTTTATAAATATAGGGGAAAGAAAAAAAAAACCAGAAAATTAGTATTCAAACATTTATTATAGCATGAAGGAAAGCCAGTGATATATGCTGAAAAAGATTGTGATAGGATTTGCTATAATTGAAAACCAAAGTGTAATACCATACTAGTAGAGATGAGAGTCTAATAAGTGATGGATCTCTAAAAGAGATAGAATGGAATAATGGATGAGGAAATAAACGAGCAGATTAGAAATAGGTACATGCCTAAAAAGGAAAGGTGACCTTTAGTGGATTTCGGGGGACTGATGTGATGGCTGGCTAAATTAATCACAGTTTCACTGTTAGTGCAACTTTCAGTGCAAAAAGGCCAACATCGCCTACATGCAACTTGGTGGAAATGGATAATATGTATAATTTGAGGTAGTAATGTTGTGTGTCTATCCAGGAGTATTATGGAACATGTCGTATTTCCAATGCGGAGTATGTTTAAAAGAAGGATTTAGATTTCTAGTAATAAAAGTCATTCTACTGTTTCCAAAGCTAATGCAGTAGTTAAAACTTTAATTAAACAGGTTTGCAAGAGTGGGGAATAGAGACTAAATTCATAAACCAGACAGATATGCTTTGTAAATGAAGAAGAAAGCTAATTAATCCAAGCATAGCAGTATAATATTAATTTTTAAAAATACCCCAGGTATATTTGTAGGAAATCTTGCTGTCGCTGATTTCCTAGTGGGTTATTCTATAGTTTATGTGCAGCATCTATGCTGCTGACACTCCATAGCCAGGTAGAAAAAGGTATCCTTAGGCATTATGCTAGTGTTTATTTCAGCACAATTAACTTTTTGAGCCCTATTTATGAAAACAAGGCAAAATGACATACAGACTTTTTTTTAGGTACTTGGATATTTTTCATTTTTGTAGGTTGTATTTGGCTTTTCTTTTTTTTTTTTCCAAAGAGCCAGAGGTTACTGGGGAGATCGATGGTCCGCGTTAAGAGGTACCTCATATGATGTCTCACATAGAAGAGTACTAACTTTTGTAATTCCAATGGAAAGCAATTAGTGAACTGCTGCATTTTCTTCTGTATGAAGAAAAAATTCCACTACATGTTTTTATGTTCTTATTTAGACACTTAAGTTAATAGTGTTGTCTAATCTTTGGCTGCAGTATTTGTTTATATTTCTCTATTTCCTTAAAAATTTGTCTAAAAAATGTTAGACATTTTGAAGGTTGAGAAAGTTGATTGATAAACCTGTTAAACTGTTGTTTTTTGGCTGAATTTCTGTATCTCTTTAAAGAAAGCTTTTATTTCCTAACAGATTACAAGACATATCTTGTCTTTTTCTGGTGGGAGATATTGATGATGTTTGAATGGGTTCAGGCAGATTACCTTCAGATATGTTCTTTTGGGATCTCTGTTAAATAGAGTCTGAGAATTTAGGTCATTTTTTTATATAATATCAAATACCTGAGGACTTTTGAAATGTTTCCCTCTGTCAACTCAAATATTCTTATTTTATTCATTTATTCACTTAACACCCCCCCACCATGATTATAGATTTATAGTTGCTTTCAAATTTTTCATAATTATTTTCCTTTGATCTTCAACAGTTAGATTTAAATTGTTCCACTGTTACGATTAGTAGCATCCTTAGTCTTTTTTCAATCACTCATGCTTGAAATTATCTGAACTTGGTAAAAATAGCATATATATTGTAGAAGACTTCATAAATTTGTGTGCATTGCACAAAGGCTGAGGAGGTAGGCTTAACTGTGATGTCCATAGCTGGTTATATGCATCATCTCTTACTGATAACTTTCTTTCAAAAATTTAAATTAAAAAAAGAGGAAGAGAAAGGTAAGGAAAAAGAAAAGAAATCTACGCCAGAGGCCACTTAAAATTGAAGAGACCATGACAAGCCTCCCCTTCTGGGCTTTTTCTACACTGCCTTGGTTGTTGCCCTGAACACTTTCAGGGCAGTGACTCTGCAGTTTCACCAGGGCCAACTTGACCTCCCTGCTGGTTTCTGTTGATGGTACTTTTTGCAGCAAACTGTTCGGGTGCAGATTTTGTGCTCATTTAACTGACTGTGAAGCTTTGTGCATTTGTATTTCTGGATCTTGGTTCTGGGCTACTTAAATAATCTATTAGAATCATCTACTAAATTCTATGTATTCCTGAGTATAAATTTATAATCCAAAACCTACAGAGTTAAAATGCATTCACTCAAGAAAACCAACATCATAGACATATCACTGTCTTGCGATTTGATGATTCATTGCCATGAGGATGAGCATTTGGATGTATAAGGTAAAAATATTGCGTCAGCAATACTGAATGTCTAATAAGTCAAAAGCAGAGTTCACTGCAACGAGTGAAATGCTATAAGGCTCTAAATGGAAGGTTAATTTTTAAAGTACCGGACAGCATCTCTACCCTCTTTTTTTATGAATAATGTGAATTTTTGTGATAACGATGATGAAAAAAATCTAAGATCATTTCATAGGAAATGTGAGACAGCATTTGATATGACGGCTATAAGATTCTTCATGAGAACTATTTACAGTAAAAATATATGCATCAACAGTTAATCAGTTATTGTTTTGTAATGTACTGCAACTCATCCTATAGCCCCAATTCTTTTAATTTTTGGGAACATTTTAGGAAATGATGTTTTTGATTCCTGCTCCCTCTCCCACCTCCACATGTCTGCTGTACATCTTTGTACTGGTGCTAATGCTAGTTAGTCTGTAAGACCCTGCATAGGTAATTATGTCCTGCTCCTGTATATCCTTTGACACCCATAACTTAAGGGGTCTTTTAGAAATATTTACACATTAATGTACATGGTCCTTTCATACACAAGCATGTGATAATCATTTTGAACATACCAAGATATTCTGGATGACTAGACTACATTTTTCTTTTACAAGAGTTTAAGATGTTTCTGGCAAGTTTCATCTTTTAGCTGTTAAGTACTTTTTTGCTCTATTCAACTCTTAGATGTTGGCTTGTTACCAACATAAGGAGAAAAAATTAGCATTTATTGCTGAAGAAAGTTTCTTTTCTACTCTTAGGGCTTGAAATTAATATTTTCTCTTATGTGCGCTTTCCATGTTGTATATATTCAGTGCTGAAAGAAAATCATGTAATTTGTAGTTGAAATTACTGAATCTGAAGACTTCTGTAATAAACAGTTGTGACCTGAATGATGAAATGAAGGACTTTCTGTACAACATTTAATTTCTGAGGAAAACAGTAGATTTTACAGTCTTTATAGATGTGATTCATTTTCTTAAATATACCTTTCTAGTGGCATTTTAAATGTCGTAGTTATTGTGCATAGTCTTATGAGCTACAGTTTCAGAAAGGCACAATCTCTTGAACATTGTCATTGAACATAGCTGCCCTTGTCATGAGGATGTCTCAGCAGAGTACCTAAAATAGCAGCAACCTCTTATGTATAGACACACAAGTCACTCTCCATAACAAATCGGATAATTCATGAGAATCAGTTAAAAATACCATGCTGAAGTTTTGGCAAGCTTTCAGCAGCATTTTGGGGTTTCAAACTTCAAACATTCACTCATTTTACTCTATAGAAGTTGTTCTTAGAATTTTTGTACATGTATGTGAAGTTAGCTTACGAAGGTATATATATTTGGAATGTAAGGAGTACAGCAGTGAGTGAAAGCCATTGTATTTTAATTATTCATCTTTTCCCAGATATCTTCAGTAGGTGAAATTTGAAGAACAGGCAACAACAGAGGACAAAGAAGTTTTCATTGAGCACTGGTTTTAATAGTGTACAGTAAGGACAGAAAGTGACAAGGCCCTATTTTTGCTAAATATATCAGGCCTTCCAAATATTTTACATAGTGTACATGCATTTTCAAGTTGGATATACAATACATCTATATGCATATATCTACTCTAATAAATACATATATGTATATATGATGCATGCATGCATGAATAAGAAAAAAACAAAAAACTGCCAAATTGGTCTGCAGGGAACAAAACTGAAAATTAACAATAAATTGAAATAAGTAACTCTTTCCTTTATTTGTCAGTTGGAAAATGAAGTACCAAATTAAACTCTAAAGTTCTTCAATCTCTCTGACATCAATATCTTTGAAAAGGGTGTCCTGAAAAAGGATCTATTTATGCAGGAGATCAAGTGAGGCCAAGGACTGTAACAGGTCTCTAAGACTCCTCAGCACTTGATAATACAAATATTAATAAAACCTCATCTGAACTCACTTATATCAATATAAATCTTTCCATTGTGTGAAGAGAATTGTAGGTCAAATCTCTGTGTTATGGCAAGCACTGGAAAGTCCAAATGGCAACTGCTGAATAGATATCTGAATGAGAGGTGTTGGCCAAGCTTTCATAGGTTGTTTGATGAAGACAGTCTCAGTGCAGGTTTGAAAAAAATCTTTGGTGCTTAAAATCTATGGCTCAGTTAGTTTAGAAGTGGTGGCATGCAAATCTTCATACATTTGAAAGACTATTCTGGGACCAAAAAAGAATCTAAGTTAAAAAAACTGTGCTATTGATTCAGTCCTGTTGCTGAACAGTTTGTTCTCTGCTACCAGGAACAACACTTGTAATTCTGTCCATGTGAAAATAGAAAAGCTCAGCAACATGAGCATAGGAGGCTGAAAAATTTGACATGTTCTAATACATCTCACTCAAAATAGTAGGTACAAGTGTCATTTTCCTATTGTTCTTTGAAAGATTCTCTGGAGATTTGTCACAATATGGAGCATCTCTACAGCCACATCTGGGCAAAGCCAGTAGCAAAAGCAGTGACAATTATAACTTTCTCCTGATACTTTACAACAAATTTTGTCAACATGTATATATATATATATATATGTATATATAGATATATGCATATAATTAAGCAAAAATTTCAACTATTTGATGTATTACTGAATACATGATTATGTAACATATGAAATAACATAAGGTTAATATAGCTGTAAATAATTAATTGCTGGTCTGTGTTGTCTGGCCATTGCTTTAAAAAAAGAAGAAAGAATCATAGAATCTTTTGAATTGGAAGGGATCCATAAAGGTCATCTAGTCCACCTCCTCCAATGAACAGATACACCTACAGCTAGATCAGGTTGCTCAGAACCCCATCCAGCCTGACCTCGAATGTGTCCAAGTATAGAGCATCCACCACATCTCTAGGCAACCTGCTCCAGTGCCTCACCACCCTTACTATAAAAAAATGTGTTCTTTATATCCAATCTAAATCTCCCCTCTTTAAGTTTTAAACCATTTTGCTTTGTCCTTTCACCGCAGGCAGTGCTAAAAAGTCTGTCCCCTTCCTTCTAAAGGTCAGGCTGGATGGGGCTCTGATGAGCAATCTGATTGAGCTGTAGGTGTCCCTTTGTGGGTGTCCCTGTTACATTGCAGGCGAGATGGACAAGATGTCCTTTAAGGGTCTCTTCTAATTCAAACAATTCTATGATTCTAAAAGCCTCCTTCAGATATTGAAAGGCCACTATCAGGTCTCTCCACAGCCTTCTCTTCTCCAGGCTGTACAGCTCCAGCTCTCTCAGCCTATCATTCTAGGGAAGGTATTCGATCCCTTGGATAATTTTTGTGTCTCTCTTCTGTACACATTCTAGTAGATCCACATCTCTCCTGTACTGAGGACTCCACATCCAGATGCAGTAATCTAGGTGAGGTTTCACCACCACAGAGTAGAGGGGCAGGATTACCTCCTGCAACTTACTTGCCACTCTTCTTTTGATGCAGCCCAGGATATGATTGGCTTTCTTGGCTGTGAGGGCATATTACTACCTCATATCCAGCTTCCCATCCATCAGGACCCCAAAAGTCCTTTTTGGCAGGGCTCTGCTCCATTCTTACATTGCCCAGCTTGTACTTATGGTGTGGGTTGCCATGACCCAGATGCAAGACCTTGCACTTGGATTTGTTGAACCTCTTGAGGTTCCCTGTACCACTGCTTGAGCCTTTCTGGGTCTCTCTGGATGGCATCCTATCCCTCAGGCATGTTGACCACACCCCGCAGCTTGGTGTCATCCACAAATTTGCAGAGGGTACACTTGATCCCACTGTTGATGTCAATGATGAAGATATTAAAGAGTATCAAACTCAGTACTGACCTCTGAGGGAAACCAGTTGTCATTGATCTCCATCTGGACACTGAGCCATTGATCACCACACTCTGGGTATGATCCTGCAACCAGTTCCTTGCCCATCAAATGATCCACCCATCAAATCCATATCTTTCCAATTTGGAGAGAAGGTTGTTATGTGGTATTGTGTCAAAACATTACTGAACACCAGACAGATGACATCAGTGGCTCTTCCCTTGTCCATTGTTGCAACTGCAACATCGTGAAAAGCAACAAGGTTGGTCAGGTAGGATCTGCCCTTGGTGCAGCCAGATTTGAGCAGTCATTTTGAAAAGCCCTGTATCAAATCTGCAAATACATCACTGACTCTTTCCTGGCATGGTATTCAAGTTAAGTTATTTTCTTTTTGACATCTTGTCTGTTTTATTGCAGTGGAACTGCACAAAAATAATCTGGGGATTTCTATTGTTTCTAGCCTGGGGGAAGTATATGCTAAGTAGTTGATTGATGTTTATTTCATCTCATTTAGAGCTATGTTTTGTTCTAAGTTTCATGCTTCATTGTACTGGGAGATAAAATCTGTGCCTAAAAGACCCTCGGTAATGTCTGAGATTGTTGCTTCAGCAGCATCTACAGGCTCCTAAGAGTGAATGAAAGTAATTATTAAGGTCTAATATGACTTAGCTTGTGATAATTAAATATAAGACCATATTTCACTAAGCACACTGGAGAAGGTTTTTGTTCCACACAACTCTTAATTGTCTATATCCTATTATGAACTATCTAATCAGTATTATTTTGTATTATTGTGATAACTTTTATACAATTGTTTGTATAATCAGTGTAAATAAGTCTTCCCAGATGTAAGATCAATAGCAAACTACCAATCTGTATGTTATTTCATGCATTGTTTGTCTAAATGGAAGATCTAGATGCAAGGTTTTGTACTGGGAACAGTGAGCAGATTTGATCCCCAAACAAGGAGACTTCTTGTCAATAAGCCAATGAATGTATGGTACTGACAGCTGTATAAGCCAGGGCCTTTTTTCCTTTCAGTGTGTTTATATTAGCAATAGTCCATTAGCAATTGGAGATGCTAATTTCAAATATTCACAATGTTTTGATATTTGAAACAAAGTATGCTAGTACAACACTAAAATTGAGAATATATGTTTTCCCCTGTCCAGAGAATAGAAAAAGGGAAATCTCTTCTTCAAGGAACTTCAATTAAATAAATAAATCCAGCCAAAGAATTTGGCTTCTCTTAAACAGAAAAATAAAAATTCAGAGTAGACCATGTCTTCCCTATAATGATACATTGATATAGGTAGTCTGCCAGAGCTGATAAGGTAGTTTCTAATTTGCTATTTACCTCACTGAGATATATCCTATTGTCATGCCATTTGTCATAAAAACTGCAAGGCTAGAGTTTATTTTAAAATAAAAGAGATAGCAGTGGAGGGATTTCATGCAACATGTTGTAAATTGCAAGGACAAATATGATGGTATTACAGAAACTATCCTTAATTACTTAATAGAAACTTCATTTAGGATGCAATAGTTAACTATTTAGTACCTCCTGTACAAGAACTAGAGAAACCTCAGCAAGATTGGCAGATTGATTTTGGGGTGCACCTAAAAGGTGCATGCAATCTGTATAGATAAGGAAAGACTGAAGAAACAAGGTTTGTTTAATTTAAAAATAAAATTTAAAAAGAAATTGATAAAAGTGGTCTCTTTCAATATATATTGTTTGTTACATGATTAATGTGATTAACTGCTCACCATAGTTTTAGAAGATGGAAGGCATAAGAGATTAGAAAAAAATGATTTGATTAAATTGTTAGGATTTACACATTAAATACCAGCAATAATTTAATAACTAAAGGATTGTTACATTTTATATATTTTACACTAGGAAGTTGTGGTGTTTATGCCACTGTGAGACTGTAATAATGTGTTGAACAAACTTGAAAAGGTGGTTAATTGTTAATTTTCATCAGACTTCTGTTTATTAGACTGTGTGAATGTCCATTATATAACTATTTAAAGTGGAGGTTTTATTTCCATTCTATGTGAAATAGAAATATGTGAAAAAGCAGAATGTGCATGTGTTGTTGATGAGCATATTTGCAAGACGACTGGACCTAAAATTTATTCTGTAGGGGATCAAACTGTGACTGATAAAATAATTAGAACTCTGGAAATTTACAGAGTAGAGTAGGAAATGAAATGGTGACTAATCTACATAGCATACCATAATGCACATTGTCTTCACACATTGTGCAACTCCTGGTGTGCCTCCTTTCTGTCCTCTGGATACATGGTTTTCATTCCCAGGGGAAGTAGGAAAGGAAAGTGTAGGATATACCTGTGGTCTTGCTCTAATACAAGACAAGGATGGATGAAAACTGATAGATGATCTGAGATACAGAATGTGTCCTCGTGTCATGGTTTTGTGTTTCTGGTTTTCGGTATTCCACATCATAACATCATATAGTACACTGTTTCCTGGTTGGGCAGTCTCTTCTTACTGCCTTGCAGTGGGTGTTGGAGGGTGCTTTCCTAGCCGTTCCAAGCTTTTCAGGTTTGACTCTGTCTCAGGAACTCTCTCTCTCCTATTTTATTTGATTTATTAGTCTCAATTCCAATTATATTGTATTATATTGTGTTATCTTGCATCCCAATATCATAGTAAAATAAGTTTTCTTCCATAGATCATTGCTGCTGTTTTGTTTTCTTTTTTTTCCTTCCTTGAGCCCAGCTCCCATCTCCCTATCCCTTTTCCCTTTTCCATCCCATTTTGTGGGCCTTGGTGAGGGGGGGGGAGCAGGGGCCTACTCCCCCCCTGTCATGGGCATAGATTGATCTAGTTAACTCCATGATACCCGGAGAGGTACAAGTTGGCAGTACCTTGCACCTTTTAATTTTAATAGGCCAATGGTCTAGTTCAGAAACCCGAAACTTAAAATTCTGTGTGCCACAGAGCGAACTGAATCTTGGAAATATGCAGCTGCATCAACTGTAAGCCCCTGGAGTAAGAGAAGGCTCAAGCATATTGTAATTTATGTCCACAATTGCAGCCTTTCAAAATGTCATGGGTTTTAAGTCATTTTAATCACTTTTGAGTGACTGTGGTTGGCAATGCAGAGATAGGCATTTGTAGAGGTTCTAGACATACTCTTAGGAAGGAAACCACTGTTACATTTCCTTTATTTATTCTGTCCTGAAAAGATATAGAGGTTTCACTGCATAGAATTTTACATATATACACAGAAATATTCTGTGCGTATGTATAATATATTTATAAAATTAGGTGTATTTCAGATATGATTTTTAATGTATGTAATTATATGTATGTGTATATATATGTGAATAAAACTGTGGTCAGAGTTACTCAGTGATGCCCATTCCTGGTAAAGCAGGGTTGTTTACTGACATCACTGCCGTTTTAAAGAGAGCCCAAAAGGAGAACCATCTCTTTAGTATTACAGCAGTCAACATAAAGAGATGTACTGAAATTGTAAATCAATACGTAAGTCAATTAATTTTAGCTTTTCTTCCTACCCAGAAAGAAAAGGAGGGAGCACAGCTATTTATGAGAGTTTTAATGCATTCAGATGCATACGAGAGGGGTGCTCTGAAAGTAATGCCTCCTATTTTTATATGTTGTCCCACGACATCAGGGATGGATGTTGATGAGTTGATGGCAGTAGAGGCAGAACCTTCCCACCAACATCTGATTACATTCAGCTGCCATGCGACAGAGGATAGCAGCAGAGGGGCAGTCTGATAAAATGGTGTCTGGCATAGAAGCACACATGAAGCAAGGGTGTGTCATTGAATTTTCCATGTGAAAAAAATGGCACCAGTTGACATTCATCAATGCTTGCTGAATGTTTGTGGATATGAGCACAGCGAGGCTGTGGGTAGTGCACTTCAGCAGTGGCAACTGCAACATGAATGACAAGCCACATGGACAGCTGTATGGATTTTTACCAGTGTGGCATGCTAGTTACATTGCATAGCTAATGTTGTTGACTATGCTGAAAAAGTCTGTTTTTTAGCAGAGAGTTTTCTCTATCAAATACAGTTATTGTGCTCTTTGGATCTGTAGTATTTTCCATGGGAATAAATAAGAAGCATTACTTTTGGAGTGACCTACATATAAGATTACTACTCCAGACAAGAGGAAAAATAAAAAGATTTAAGTTATTTGAACATTTTGTGAACTGGTTATCTTTTACATTCCCTCTGCTCCTTACAGATTTTGCATGCCAGATCTGTCCTCAGGCACTGCCCCTTTTCCACTTTTATCCTAGATTCTGTTGGAGGAGGAGCCCAGAGAAAATTCCTTCTGGACAATAATCATTGTAATAACTAAAAGATTTAATGGGAAAGGGCACTTCTAGTGCTTTGAACAGAAGGCTTGATCATGCAATCACATCATGCTCTCTAACAACCTTACAGCTAAGTTTGTAATACCTACCAGCTTTACACTATCCCTGATCTCTACACCGCATTTGCAAGAGACTTTGAAACACTGCAAGTGTTTCAGGGTAACTACATTTCAAGTGGTTTTTTTTTTCCTGTCATTAGACTTTTCATCAAATAAAATATGGACTTTTTAATAAATAGAATCATAGAATCACAGAATCATAGAACTGCTCAGGTTGAGAAAGACCTTAAAGATCAAGTCCAACCACATCCTAACCAAACTTACCCTAACAACCCTCTGTACTGTACAAGGATATGATTCTTCTCTCAACTCCATTGTTTTTTAAAAAAGTAGTATTTCCATGAGATAAAGGTGATTTCTGTTTCACTCATTTTCCCATTTATTGCCTCCCATTCCTCTCCTACGTTTCTTTCCCCTTTCCTCTGTGATAGATGCAACAACTTTGTTGTCAACTTTATTTCTTCGTCCTCAATAACTTGATGATTTTTTCTTCATCTTCTTTTATTTAATCTTTTGATTTTAAAACTTGTTCATCTGTTTTTTCTCTCATGATTGAAAGACTCATTATTCTTGCCTGACTTCAAGAAATTTCAATAAAAATTGTTTTTAGCACTTGTCTCATTTCATCTTATTTTTTATCTATAATGTAAAATAACTGAATGCAAATTTTTCTTGTTTTATGATCAAGTTCCTGGCCTACTCTTCTATTATTTTAGACACTTTCCAGTTTGATTTGCCCCCATACATTTACTTGAAACTTCCCACCAAAGTCTTCCTAGCCAAATTTTAGGACCGTTATCCTTTTCTTCACTGATCAACCAGCTACAAATTATTTTCTTCTTTACATTCCAAGTTTATGTCTAGTACAAAATCCAAGATGTATCTATTTTTTTTTTCTATCACACAATCAGCTGTAATTAGTGAGTTGAGGCTCTGCAGAAGTTATTTTCTTGAATGTATATCCCTAATTCTGTGCATATCTTGTGCTGTTGCCATCTTTAAGCTATCAGATTTAAATCTTTGCCATGTGTTTTTTTGTTAGGTATGGTCATCTGTTTAAATGCAGGGCAGAGGTATTTGCACTCCAGATCTGCCTACAGTTGTCCAAAGTAAAATCTTACTGTGCTTTCTGTACACCATCTTGTGTGTAAGTAACTAGCAACTCACATTCAATGTATTCTGGTGCTCTTGCTTGTCCTACACCTAGGCTGGTCTCACTGTTTTCTGTCTCACTCTTTCTGTGTCACGCTGCCTATGCTGTGCTTTGTCTTACTTAGGTCCACATGCCAAAATGCACTGCATGATGTTCTCAGTCTCCATATCAGGCTTCAGTCACAACTTCTAAGCTCTCATCATGAGGATTGTTTCATAGCTATAAAATGGAAGGGATGTGTGTGGGAAGGGGACTGTGTGTCTTCAGTAATAAAAGTCTAGCAAAGGCTGAGTATCTTTAGACTTGTTTTCTGCAACTCTGACTTCTCTGGTCTTTGCAAAAGCAATTAATCTTTTTGTTGTTGTTGATGGAAGTGGGGCTGAGATACTCCTAGCTCATAGTTATCACATCTGTTTCTTTTATTCTACCTGTAAATGATCTTGTCATATACAAGTTGCAAATCATCATTCTGAAGTCTCAGTTCTTCTTTATTTTCTGTCCTTTATTATTTTCCTCCTTGTCTTGAAGTATACAGAACTTGAATTCTGCCTCTTTTCAGATAAACAAATAAACTCTTCTGACCAATTGTTTAATTGCTCAAGTAAATAATTTCCGTTTTCTTTCATGCTTCTCATTAGAACAAACAAACCAAAGGAAAATAAGCAATAAAAATGGTAAGCCTCTTTAAATCCATTTGCTTAGCCATTTGTGAGAATCTTTTAGAATTTGCAGCTGCACAGAAGATGCATTTTGTATTGATCTGTGTAGTATTATCCTTGTTTCTTTGTATGCTGATTTGCACAAAGTGCAACTTATACTTTAAGTACAATCCTTTTGGGACATGCTGATAAAAAAGCTGTCAGAGTAATGACAGTAGTCTGATGATAGAGATTCTAAATGTTAGTATAGCACAAATGGTAAATATAAAAAAAGGCTTTATATATTCACAGCTGTCTGCTTGCACAAAGTTTGTAATGTGAATCTGACCAATATAATTGATACTTCACTTATACAGAATGCTTAGAGGGTCTTTTACGTATGTAACTGATAGAAATCAGGTGTACAAAAGATTGAAATAATTAGAAAAGATTACTGTTTCAGAAGAAAATAAAGGAGATAAGGGAAGGAAGAAGTGGAAGTAGGAGAAGGAAAATTAAAGAAATGAGAAAAGGAGAATACGTGTTTTCTGAAGTGCAGGATAGCACAAATAGTATGCTACCATACACTGCTTTCTTTTACTTTGTGTATCCTTCTTCATTCTCTGCATTTTCTCCGTTGTTTCTGAAAATCAAAGCTATCCTTTGGTAATGTGATTTATTGGAGATGAAGAATAAATGAAATGTTTTTAAACAAACCATAATTAATTACACGTGCAAATGTATTGACTAAGTTTGGGATTGCAATTAGATGACTAATTATGTTGAAAATGGTGTTGCATATTTAAGTAGATGCTGGTGCCTCTGGCTCATCAAGTTCTCTCTAGGTCATTTGTTAAGTATTTGCAACTATTCTCTTGCTGTTAGGTATCACCTGTTATATGCTGTATAATTGCTCTGTTTACATATGGAAAACATGAAATCCTTGTATTAACTTAAGATGCATTCTTCTCAGAACTGTTCATCAAATGCTGGACAGAAGTTCTGTTTATTTTTGCAGTTTTTCATAACAAAATAATAAGCTCTCCTCACTACAAACTACAGAAACCATAACTCCAGGTATAATTTCTAGCAGTTACCTAGTTGGTCTCTTTATAGTGAGAATTTTAGCTACATGTTTAAACCTAGTCCCAACCACACCGGTTTTTAAGGCAATTTTTTTTGTTAGAATGTTTAACTTCCTTGTAAGAGAAATAATCAGAGACTTTTAAGGAAGAGCGAGACAGTTATCTATAAAGAATAGTCTGGATCCTGCATAACTTCAAGGAGTATGAGATGAATCACATCACCAGTTTCAATACCATTCTTATTTTTTTTGTATTTAATTGTTGGCTAATAAGACATGGGAACTATACTTCTGATAAAGAATATTAGAATTGTTCTAACAATGAAAATCAAAGCTAGCCTGAAGGATATTTTATGCAGAAATTTTGTATATTAATAGTGTGATGAGTTAGATTCTAAATAGCAAATAACCACTTCAATAGACAATCACTGTTAAGTCTGTCAGAAGTGAATACTCTTTGCTTATTTATATTCATAATGATAGGAGATACTTTAGGTGTTCAAGTCAATATCTATAGTTTTAATTGTATACTTCTGAGTTATTTCTATTAAAATGCAGTATTATTTCTTTAAACAGGTGATACTGTTTTGAAAAGAAAACAAGTATTCATTTAACATTTTAGTATTATATTTAGGATATCAACTGAGGCCAATATTTTGATTTTAAATTTGGTCTATGGATAGTACAGTAACACTTTCTGTATGAAAAAAATAAACCCAACCATTACAATATTTAAAGGGCTTGCATTGCCTTTATTAGTTTGCATACAGTGCTGGAGTGGTGGATGTTGTACACATCTGATGCAGACTCCTGTATGAAACTGCTTGCTTATTTGATAAGGTTTCTGAAAATCATTTGCTTTGAAACTTAGGCAAAACATCAAAAACAAGTGAAGATAACATTGGCTAGAACATGCATAGTTTTATAACTATGAATAATTACAATATATTATTTCTGTTAGGATTCAATGAAAATTAACTGATATTTTTACATAGGTTTATTGTTAAGAGCAACCTTAAAGTCTTAAAATTAAACTCATTCTGTACACTTTTTTTTCGCCACAGTCTGGTTCCAGAGTACGTGATGGGTTTTTTTTATTTGATAGGGTAAGGCAAATAATTCCATGAAATCTCCACAAGGAGTAGCAGATGCAAGGACTGAGTGAGCACAGTTCACTGATATATGAAATCAGAAGAAGTTCTAGAGTTGTATATGTTATGGAGCTAGCCTCCAGTTGTATTACAGGATTCTCCTTTTCCTGCTTTAATTATTCCCTTTGCAGAGGCTTGAGTTGCTGGTTTTAAGTTAGTACAATTGGAAGCAAGGTTAACTTTTTATTGGGTATTATGCTTGTTGGGTGTTACTTGCTATTATACAAGATGCTGTTATTGAGACTAATCTTCATCTTTCTATGTTGTTCCTAACAAATATCATAACATGACTTTGATTGAACTGTATAAACCTCAGTTTATGCAGTTACTGAACTAGTTTCCTTCCAGCACAACTTTAGTGCTTTTTAGTGCTTTGTAATGCTCCATTTTCCTTTTCTATTGACAAACTGCTTGTATATACACACACACATATATATATATATTCCAGAAAATAAATATATAACCTACACAGGATAAAGAAAACACAATTATAATGTATGGAGTTTAGAAAATGGATAAGCAAGACCTTTTAATACTTTGTGCTTTGTGATTACTGTTTTCTGTGAGAAATTCTGCTCAGCAGCACTTTCAGAAAATAGTTCTCTTTAACTCTGAATTAAAGTCACCTTTCATTTACATTTTAGTGGGATATTCACATTTAAGAAGCAATTACCTTCCTTCCTTTCATTCTCCTTTCCTCGTCTTTTCGTGAAGGTGTGCTAGAAAAAATACTTAGCTTAGGCCTTCTTGATAGATTATTGTAGTATTTTCACTTACAAATATTGCTTCTAGAGATCTGCCATTAATTATCTGTGACAAGTTTGCTAGAAAAGCTAAAACACTTTTGTACAAGGAAAAATCACATAGATGTCAGCATATTGTAATGAATTTTCCTCTAAAGAAGAGCTAAATTGGTTTAGCTTCATGAAGGCATCTCTCATGGTTGACTAGTTTAGTATTCAATGTCTCAGCTGCAATTTGAAGGTTATTAAGCCTGACCTAGATTTTGTTGATGTACAAGTTAATCTTTTCAGTTATCTTTTTGTGTCTATATCTGTTTTAACTCACCAATTTCTATTTCTAATTTACTGATTAGCAAACTCTAAGACCAACGAAGTGATGGTGAGAAAGAGAACTGTTCTTTGTGAAAGTTAATTACGTACATTTTTTTCCTTTCCACTGCATCCTTTTAGAAACACAGTTATCCAACTATAAATGGGATAAAAGTAATGATTTAACAAGCACTTGCATTTTGCCTCTCTAGTGTGGTACAGCAGCAGTCACCAAATGAAGTCAGGTCTTTATCCCTCATCCTACTCCATACAGAGAGGACAATATGAGATAAAGAGGAAAGACTAAAAGAGATTCATTTAATGGACATACTCTCTGGTAACAACCAGAAAAGAGGAGGAAGTAGCTGGAAGCACAGCTATTCTATTTGCACTGAGAAAAAGAGTACAATGCTTCCACTGGAGAGATCTCACATTACCTCTTCTTTTGAACCTTTGTCCTAAACAAACTGGAAGGTTTTGAACTTATGATCTTGAGGAATTAAACTGCTATCCTATTATTTTATCTTTTTAAATACTTAAATTTAATGCTTAAAGATGCTTTTTTTTTTTTTTTTTTTTCTTAAACATTGTCTGGAGTTCAACTGAAAATCATTGTTTGGGTAATATTGGAGTTTTCTAAGCATCCAAAAATAGTTTCTGTGCAAGATAACATGGGTTTATATATGGGCTCATTCTCTCTTTATTTGAGAGGTGACCTTCTCCTAATACTCAAGCACCGAGGCTCAGTTCTGTGCACATAATTAATTTTCCATCACTCATGATTTCTTTCTCTTCCAGTCTAACAGATTTTAAATGATAAAAAGCACTAGAACATTTTTTTTTTTATAAAACCTTCAGTTCTGTCCCATAGTAGTCCTTTGAAAATGTGAAGAACTTGTTGTCTCAAATCTTTATTTTAAGTTTATTTAACCTTCTTTTTCTTTTCATTCTTTTGTTAGAAAAACTCTTTGTATTTGAGAAGTTTTTAGTTAAAGAAGCAGCTTTTATTGAAAAAAAACGTCTTTAGTTTTCTTTTTCTACTCCAGTATCGTAGTCGTAACTAAGAAATCAATCTGGAAGAATGGTCTGATCAGTTTTCCTGCAAAGGATGAAGATAACTATATCTTGACAAATATTTTTCTATCTTGTTCTTCTAATCTTTGCGGGAAGCTTTTCTACAGAAATTATTTTTCTTAATAATTCAAAGTAGAAAATGATCTTAGTGAAAATTAAGTAATTTTTTTCTTCTATTTCTAAAGTTATTGAAAAAATTGATCATTTCTTCTGAAGATCTTCATGGTGTACTACAGTTTGTATGTGCTTCTCCTTTCTGAGTCATTTTTTTGCAGAATAAAGAACCCAAACTGTTTTCCTTGTCAAATCTTTTTTGTTTTTTTAATCACAAGATTAGCCAGCCAGATCGGAGGAGAGTCTGAAGAAGAGGCAGGAGCATAGAGACACTTCTCACTTAGAAAGTTCTCTTACCTTCAGGCAATGTCTTGAAGACTTTCTGAGGCTGATGATGTCTTTGAAAAAGACTTTTCCGTAGACCATGAAAACTCAGTATTTGCAACACCATGTGTAAGCAATTCTGAAGTTTCACTGTACACTGTTTGAAGAACCAGTTAATTTTGAATTCACCGATCACTTTTTGTTTGATGTTCCCTACTTTGCCTGTTGGAAAAGTAGTTCCCTATTAACCTTCATGAGGTATACCTACAGACCTTTTCTGTTCATAATTTATTTATTTTTTTTTAATCTTCAAGATTCTTTTCAGTGTCTTGCTCCAATTTATAGGAGGGAGAGGAGGTTCCTTTATTATCTATATACCCTGCGTGAGATTAAGAAACAACAGTTCAAATGTTGGTCCGACCAGTTTATTACAAATCTTAATTAGGGAAATGGGGAAGGGAAGGATGGATACTATTATGAATTAAGGTAATGGGGAAGGGAAGGACGGTGATAGAAAACATAGAAAAGTAGAACCAAGGAGACTTTATAGGAAGCAGGAGGGAGATAGTGACCACCATGGATCCAGCGTGGTTCGTAGTTCCGTCTTTGATCTTCAGTAGTGGTGGGTCATCGGGCATTGTTCTGTTGATGATGACAACAGTGATAACGATAACGACTACGATGGTGACCATGGCGATGATGACCCCTTTTCAATGGTTTCAAAGTGGTCGAGTCAGCTCTCTTTGGAGTGACAGCTCAAACCCATCGTGGTTGAGTCAGCTCTCCCTGGAGTGGCAGCTTCTGGCTCTGGGACTTCAGGAAATTCCTTTGTTCCTATATTCCTGGCCTTGCCAGCAGATAAGAGGGAGCAGGGAGGCACCAACTTGTATCTTGCCCTCACAGGATACAATGGCATCATCCCCCAGCCTCCCATACTAAGCTGGAGCTGTTTTGTCACAGGCCAGATCTTCCGCCAGTAAATACTCCTGAGCACTCTCTTCAGAGGCAAGCAGCTCTGGAGGAAGGGGCTTTGAAATGTTCTCAAAGCGATATCGATTGTCACACAGTTAGCACCCATCACTTGCCTCCTCAACAAATCACTCAGATTCTTATCACAAGAAAAACCTCGGGAAGCAAACTTTGAGCCAAGAAAACAAAGTAGGATTCTCACACTTCAGTTATCTCTCTTCCAAGCTGAAGAATCCCAAACTGTTTAACAAATGTTCTCTGAATCTTTGTCAGTTTTACTACATCAATTTTTATCAAGATCATTAGGCATCTATTTAAAATTGTTCAAAGTACTGAAGAGGAGATACACTATGGTTTTATACAGTAGCAGAATGATGTTTTTTGGGACTCTTCTTCGTTTTGTTTTGTGTTTTTTTTTTCTGTCTTCTTTACTAACATTGCTTAACTTCTGATTTGATTGCTAATGAAACCTGAGCTGACCTTTGATCAAACTGTCAAATTTTTTTGTAATTATACCTTTACTGGGTGGTTAATTAGATCAGAGGCCATTCCTGTGTGCACAAAATTAGGACGATTATTTTTCCTGCCCCATAATCATTGCTTTACTTACACTAAAAATTAAATCTATTTTGATGCCTTGTATCACTTCTTGATCTTTTCTGAATTCTCTGCAGTAGGTTTGTCTTTTTCTTAATTTGAATCTCATACTCCAGTTTGCAATTCACAAAAGAACAGATTGTCCATTTCTCTCATGCTTTATATGCAACACATCTGTTACAAAATCTCTGTATTACATTTCTCAAATACTTGTCTTTTTTTTTTCATCAGTGTTAGTTCCTATTTTGTTTGTGAGCAGCTACAATGACTGAACCCTTTTCTGCAAAATGCTTTTAGAAATTAAGTAATGCTTTTAGTTACTTTATCCTGAAGACAGTGTTTTGTCCATCTTTAGTCAATCTCATGGTGGTGTGTTTTGGACTATTTTTAATGGAATCCTTTAAAATTCTGATTGTTCAGAGTATCTCTTCAAAGTGTTTGCAGCCCATCACAACTCTTGACTGCTCTTCAGTGCTCTGGAAGAGTTAATAATCTCAGTGCAGTTTCATTTTTTCTTGCTCCTCACAGAATCTAGAAAAGGGTATAGGACTTCAGCATACGGCACGCTACAGTAAACATTGACCTATCCCTATTCTTTATTGAGTATTTTACAATATTCACAACTGCTTTACTGCTTCACATTGAAGTGGCAGATTAATTCACAAGATTGCAAAACAATCCACAAGTCAAGCAACAACAACAAAGTACCAAGAATCCATAAAACACTTGTTCCTTAGCCTGCTGATACATATGTTGCCAGTGAGGGACTATTGATGTAGACCATATTTCCAGATGAGCATTATGAGGATGTGTCTGGGATGGTATCAAAGGTCTCATTAAAATGAAGTAAAGACACTTCTGCTGCTTTTCCTATGTCTGACAGATGAAGTGTTTTGTCAAAAAGATTATATTGAATCAATTTTACAGCATTTACTTTCTAAAATCTAAAGTGGATGTTTATCTCTTCATCATTAAATAATTATTTCAGATTGTCTGTATTGTAACATCCCCTAGCATTTTTGGCTGTTTAAGTGAAACTAACTGCTGATCAATCTCTGGAACCTCTTTTTTGTCTGATATGAGCATGAGAGCTATGCTTACTTTTCTTGGGCTTCAGAGATATCTTCTGTCCTGCGTGAATTCTTAAAGGCAATCATCATTGGTTCAGAGGTTGTCTTAATTAATCTAAGGGAATGTCATTCTACATTACCTTTTGAGTACATCCAGACTGTATGTCTTATATAATATATTCTTTCCATGTTCTGGTTTGCTGAGCTAGCACATCATTAACATTCCTTTAATGCTTGATCATGTGTTAAAATGTTTGGTCATGAATTAAACTTTTTTTTGAAGGCCAGTGCAAATAAGTTATTGAGCCCTCCTGTTTTTTCTCTGCCGTATCACAGAAACTCGTAGCTTTTTATTCTCTTTAAGTATATGGCTGTATTGTAGCTGGTTTGGTTTTTTTTTCCTCTCACTGTTAAGTAACTGAAATATACCTTCCTTGACTTTCTTTTCCCATTTCTTAATAAACCATTCTCTTTTTGCCTTTTAGGCACTTGTTTCATTCGTTCATTCGTTGTTACTGACTTTATGACTAGAAATTTATGCTATTACATTGTAATTATCTTTTTTTTCCTACACCTTTGTTTCCACTTTCTGTAAAAATGTGATGATTTCCTCCAGCTTTAATGCAAGTTCCGCTATTTTATGATTGCTTTCCTAGAGACACATTCCATTTTCAATTTTACGAGTAAAATTTAATAAGTGATGAGTACCTTACAAGGCAGAACTAGATGAACAATACTGTGCCACCTTCATAATTTCAAAAGAAATTTAAAATATATAGAGACTTTTGTGCGTGATACTCTATTTCTGTGGCAACCACTTATTTAGGAATTAAAATTTTTCATTCTGATTACCTTTCCTACCGAGAGTTGCCTCTAAAAATCACATATCTACCTCCCACTTCTGATATTTGCAATTATATTGCATGAAATAGGTTCCTAAGATAGATGCAGTGAAAGATAATTCATCTAAATGTGACTCATTTGATAGTAATGAGTTTAGAATAGGTTTGTAACCTTTAAACTTAACTAAGAGGAATCTCAGTTAATGGGTTTATACAGTAGTTAACAACGGGACTCCAGTCTTGATTGCTGTTTTTAACATCTTATTAAAGAACTGTAAAATGCATAAATTTTATTTTAAAATATAGTGGATAGAAAATCTTCGGCTAAAGGGTCACTGACTGTGCATCCAAGCAGATAATTGGCAAAAGATATCACCATTTATAATTTTAGAAGGAAAATTCCTCTTTCATACAGCTATTTAATATATAGCCTTTTATATTTAATTTCATAATATGATGAGATTAAACAGATCACAGTGGAACCTAATCATTGTCAGGATCATGACCCTATCTATAAGTTGCAATATTTTTGCAATATATATTGCAAAATATATTTGCAATACTAAAGCTTTTGGGGGGAGATATATTTACATAAGCTTTTAAAATTTTAAGGTTGAAAATTATAAGACTATAATGTCTGTCAAGTACACAGTAATGGAAAATATTTGATCTGGTGGATTGTAGCTGATGGTACTAATAATACTAGTACAATAATGGAGAAAATAATCTTAACAAAATACCAAAAAATTACAAAATATTAATGGTTGTGTATTTTACTTAAACAAAATGTATGTCAAATACTATGGTGTAATGAAAATTAAATGTTACAATGTATATTTGATATGTCCAAAAATATACCATTCACCTTTCAGTCATTTGTTAAAAAATTTGCTGGCTTACTAAATGTGATAATGTCAGAGAAGAAGTCTGACATGCACTGCAAAATCAGAGATATTTGTACAATGTGACAAGATGAGTTGGACTGTAGTATAATGAATTGTATCCGCAGAGACATACATCTGCAGCCAGGCTGTATCACTTATCTCCCAATTTTCCAAGACAAAATGTAAATTCTGAGGAGGTCATTATTCTGAAAAACCTTAAATGGAGACAGATATCACCAGTGCGTTTCTTAGAGCAAACTCTAAGTATGCAGAACCTAGGAGCCTCAATATATACTGAATTTCTAATGGCCTACATGTGAATCTCTAAGCAGTGTTAAAAAATTAAACATTGACTTTCTACAAGTAAAATCTTTTCAAATTCAGTCCCATATGTTATTTCTATGATGCGTAGTTTGTATTGAAAGATGTACTGTGAGTCTCAATTGCTTAGCTCATAAACAGGGTTAAAAAAATGGTTAAACTACTTAATATTTAGAAGTAAGTTTTAAAGAATTTTAATAATGAATCATCTGGGTTTATTTAGAAGGAAAAGCAACATGATCTAACAGCAGAGTCAACTGGAATCGTGCTGAGATCTGGGTATGTCCAGTTTATTGAATGTACAATAGAAAAATGCAGACACAGAGTTTTTTAAATGGCAGGAAGTATGACATACATTAGAGAATGAAGTCTTGTCAGCTTTTTGAACCTTTGATGTGTTTGCTCTTTTTAAGCAGTCAAAATGTTAGTAAGTTAAATGTAAAAGGGTCAGATATTTGAAAGTTGAAAGATTTATGTTATTGTCAGATGATCCAGAGTTAAAATAAATGGATTTCATTATAGTGTTTATTGCACTGCTTATTGGTTTTTCAGAATTTCTAATCTCCGTTTTGTTTTCTAGGCTTTATGTATTGCAGACATTATGGAAGAGTAAAGTAAATTTTGTATTTACACTTATTTCCTTAAAATCATTCTGAGCTTATTCTGATTCCTTTACCATATGCACTACACTGTCTGTTCCAAGAATATAAAAACATCTGTTTTACCAGGTACTGCACCAGGTTGCTCTGAAAGTAATGCCTCCGATTTATTTCCGTGGAAACTAGAGTATTTACAAAGAGTACAATAATGCTACTTCATAGAGCAAATTCTCAGCTACAAAATACTATTTTTCAGCATTGTCACCACCATTAGATGTGCGTTTTTGTCAGTATTGAACAAGAGCCTGCATGTCATGCTCATAAAAATAAGCAGTTTTTTATGAAGTGTGCATAGTTATCCCTTCTGAGCATTACAGAAGTTTTCAGACTATGTACTCTTATTCACTCAGGCTAAAAGAAAACCTCATTGTGTTTTGTTGTTTTTAGTTTTGCTAAATACTGAGACCTCTTTCTCTTTACTTACCGTCTGTTGGTTTTATTTGGGCATGAGATAGGCAGAGTAGACATAATTCTCATACATCATACAGGTGTGCATATATAGGAACAAGCATATGCAGACACACCCAGAGGACTAACTGAAGTATCCCTATCAGACCTCAACAGGCCTGCATGAAGCTTGAGTGCATCTCCATTTGTGCAGCACTCACAGATAATTGGAAGGTGATTAAGTCCTTTAAAATGCTCAGCTGAGGCAGAGAAATTCCATGTCTGAGTCTGTAAATGGCAAAGTGAAGCAGACAGCCCATAAATTTTGATGTCAAAATGTTTGCTATTAATGCTCTCTCTTTGGACACTACTTCCTCTAGATAGGCCAAGCTATCAAATCACATCTGAACTTATATCTGGAGCTTTAATAAATGTCTGGCTTCATCTTGAAAAAGTACAGACTGTGGGTTATTGACAAAAACCAGGCCAGGTAGTTCCTGAGACACAAAACTATCCTGATTATATTACATTTGGATTTATATTGTTAAGCCCTATGATGGGAAAATTGCCAAAGAAAATATATGTATATGAACATGAAATGGAAGAGGTCTGCTTGTTTTACTGCTCTCTCTTGCTTTCTTGAACTCATGATCTCTCTGTTAGTCTCTCTGTCTCTCCTTTTCGGTTCAATGTAAATGAGATAAGAATCAGATCTTCAGGGAATATTCTAAGCAGCTATATTTGGTGCAGAGATCTGGGATGATGTGATGATGGCCTTTGCTGAATCTGCTGGTAAAACTCCCTTTGACTTCAAAAAAGGTAGTTTACCAAGGGAGAGCAGTATATCTCTATAGAGGAAGAAGTCTATAGAGGATTGTTAGGGAACAAAGAAATTTATTACAAAATATTACAAGAAGGCAGAAATATATCTGATAAAACATGTACATAAATTAGAATATTTAATGCATAAGTTGCTCTGAAAGTAATGCCTCCTATGCATTTCCATGGAAAAGACAGTAGATTCAAAGAGCACAATAATACTGTTTGATAGCGAGTATCCTCAGCTATAGAACAATCTTTTTTAACATAGTCACTACCATTAGCTGTATATTTTCACCAGCAATGAACAAGAGCTGCATGTTGTGCTCATAAAAATCAGCAAAGGTGCTGAAATGCACCACCCACCTCCTCACTGTGCCACTCTTTGGTCTCCACAAACATTCAGCAACTGTTGATGAATGTCAATGGGTGCCAATTTTCCACGTGGAAAATTTAATGACGCACCTTTGCTTTATATGCGCTTGCATGTCAGACACCGTTTTGTCAGACTGCCCCTCTGCTGCCATCTGTCTCATGGCAACAGAACGTAGCAGGATACTGGTGGGAAGATTCAACCTCTACTGCCATAGCACCTACATTCATTTCTGATATTGTGAGTGTCACGGAGTTGACCAGATCAATCTATGTCCGCGACAGGGGCGACAGGCCTCTGCCCTCCCCCCCCACCCCAGTCCCACAAAAAATGGGAAGGAAGGAAGGGAGGAAAAGTGCAGCGCCAACAATCTATGGAGGAAAACTTATTTTACTATAATATTGGAATACAAAATAACACAGTATAATACAATTTAATTGAAATTGAGATTAATAAATCAGACAAGATGAGAGAGAGAGTTCCCGGGACCGATTCAAACCTGAGAAGCTTGGAACGGCTAGGAAAGCACCCTCCAGCACCCACTGCCAGGCAGCAAGAGAACGCCCCCCCCCCACCCGGAAGGGTCAGATCCCGTGACTGCGGTAATGTACAGGGATAGGTACCTGGGATTGGGGCAGTGACACTTTAATGCCCCGTACACTACATGATGTTTTGATGTGGAATACTGAAACCATAAAAAAACAAAACAAAAACAAAAACATAGAACCATGACATTCCACCCCTTATTCTACATCGTTACATCATGCTTAAAATATATACACATATATATATACAAACAAACAAAAAATGATTAAAATGCATTACACACACATGGATATACGTATATACATAGAATTACTAACTGCGCTCCCCCGGCATCAAGTTTCCTTGTGGTACACACTGAACATCCCCATTCTTCTGCATTACCCACCAAGTGGATCCTGGTCCCTGGGCAAAAACTGTACCACAGAGAGGTTTGCCCTTCCCAGAAGCTGGAAGAACCCAAACCGCTTTTCCTAACATGTTCTTTACATGTACAACAGGGACTTTATCTCCCTCTATGGTATGTAGGGAACTGGATTGGTTAGGACCATCACAATTGACAGATCCTCTGGTATTGACTAACCAGGTGGCTTCTGCCAAATGCTTCTCCCAGTGCTTAAATGTTCCGCCACCCAGTGCTTTTAGCATCGTTTTTAACAACCCATTGTATCGTTCAATTTTGCCAGAGGCTGGTGCATGATAGGGAATATGGTAAATCCACTCGATGCCATGATCTTTGGCCCAAGTATTTACAAGAGAATTTTTGAAATGAGTCCCATTATCTGACTCAGTCCTTTCCGGGGTGCCATGTCGCCACAGGACTTGTTTCTCGAGACCCAGTATGGTGTTTTGGGCAGTAGCATGGGGTACTGCATATGTTTCGAGCCACCCAGTGGTTGCCTCCACCATAGTAAGCACATAATGCTTACCATTGCGAGATCGTGGCAAGGTGATATAATCAACCTGCCATGCCTCCCCATATTTGTACTTTTGCCATCGCCCTTCCTCCCAGAGAGGTTTCATCCTCCTGGCTTGTTTGATGATGGCACATGTTTCACAGTTATGAATAACCTGTGCAATGGCATCCATAGTTAAGTCCACCCCTCGGTCTCTGGCCCATTTGTATGTTGCATCTCTCCCTTGATGACCTGAGGTCTCATGGGCCCACCGAGCTAGAAATAATTCACCCTTATTCTGCCAGTCCAGGTCTATTTGAGCCACCTCAATTTTGGCAGCTCGGTCTACCTGATGGTTGTTTTGCTGTTCTTCAGTAGCCCGACTCTTGGGCACATGAGCATCTACATGGCGCACCTTCACAACCATATTCTTTGTTCGGGCAGCAATGTCTTTCCACAGTTCAGCAGCCCAAATAGGTTTACCCCTTCTTTGCCAGTTATTTTGCTCCCATTGCTGTAACCACCCCCATAAGGCATTTGCCACCATCCATGAGTCAGTGTAGAGATAGAGCATTGGCCACCTCTCCCGTTCAGCGACATCTAAGGCCAGCTGGACGGCCTTTACCTCTGCAAATTGGCTTGATTCGCCTTTCCCTTCAGTGGCCTCTGCAACTTGTCGTGTGGGGCTCCACACAGCAGATTTCCATCTGCGATGCTTCCCCACAATACGACACGATCCATCTGTGAACAGGGCATATTTCTTTTCATCCTCTGGTAGTTCATTGTATGGTGGGGCCTCTTTAGCACGTGACACTTCTTCTCCGGGTGGTGTTCCAAACTTTTTACCTTCAGGCCAGTCCATGATGACCTCTAGGATTCCTGGACGGCTGAGGTTCCCCATCCGTGCTCGTTGTGTAATCAGTGCAATCCACTTACTCCAAGTGGCATCAGTGGCATGATGGGTGGAGGGAACCTTTCCTTTAAACATCCAGTTCAGCACTGGCAGTCGAGGTGCCAGAAGGAGCTGTGTTTCAGTACCGACTACTTCAGAAGCAGCCCGAACCCCCTCATACGCGGCTAAGATCTCCTTTTCAGTTGGAGTGTAGCCCTCTTCCGACCCCCTGTACGCCTGACTCCAGAATCCCAGGGGTCGGCCTCGGGTCTCTCCTGATGCTCTTTGCCACAAACTCCAAGTGGGACCGTTCTCTCCAGCAGCAGTGTAGAGGATGTTCTTTATACCCTGTCCCGTCCGTACTGGCCCTAGGGCCACGGCACGGGCTATCTCCTGTTTAATCTGTTCAAAAGCCTGCTGCTGCTCAGGGCCCCATGTAAACTCATTTCTCATTCGCGTCACATAATAAAGGGGGCTTACAATGAGGCTGTAGTTTGGAACATGCATTCTCCAAAAGCCCACTGCACCCAGAAAAGATTGTGTCTCTCTTTTGCTAGTGGGTGGAGACATAGCAGTGATTTTGTTGATCACATCTGTCGGGATGTGACGACGGCCATCTTGCCACTTTATGCCTAGGAACTGAATCTCCTGGGCAGGTCCTTTCACTTTGCTTCGCTTAATAGCAAAACCAGCACTCAGAAGAATTTGGATTATTCGCTCTCCTTTCATGAAGGCTTCTTCTGCTGTATCGCCCCACACAATGATGTCATCAATGTACTGCAGGTGCTCAGGAGCACTGCCCTGTTCCAGTACAGTTTGGATCAACCCATGGCAAATGGTTGGGCTGTGTTTCCACCCCTGGGGCAAACGGTTCCAGGTATACTGAACGCCCCTCCAGGTAAAAGCAAACTGTGGCTTACATTCTTTGGCCAAAGGAATGGAAAAGAAGGCATTAGCAATGTCAATGGTGGCATACCATTTGGCCGCTTTTGACTCCAGTTCATATTGGAGTTCTAACATGTCCGGCACAGCAGCACTCAGTGGGGGTGTGACTTCATTCAGGCCACGGTAGTCCACCGTCAGCCTCCATTCTCCACTGGCTTTACGCACTGGCCATATGGGGCTGTTAAAAGGTGAGTGAGTTTTGCTGATCACTCCCTGGCTCTCTAGTTGACGAATCAACTTCTGAATGGGGAGCAAGGAATCCCTGTTGGTGCGGTACTGCCGCCTGTGCACCGTTTTTGTAGCAATCGGTACGTGTTGCTCTTTTACTCGCAGCAGCCCCACAACAGACGGATCTTCTGACAGGCCAGGCAAAACAGACAGCTGCTTAGTGTTGTCTGTGTCCACAGCAGCTATTCCAAACGCCCATCGATACCCCTTAGGATCCTTGAAATGCCCCCTTCTGAGGTAATCAATACCTAGTATACATGGAGCCCCTGGGCCCGTCACAATAGGATGTTTCTGCCAGTCCTTACCAGTGAGGCTTATCTCAGCCTCCAACACAGTCAATTCTTGAGAGCCCCCGGTCACTCCAGAAATATGGATTGATTCTGTCCCTTCATGACTCGAGGGCATCAGAGTGCACTGTGCACCAGTGTCCACCAGGGCCTTATATTTCAGTGGTTCTGATGTGCCAGGCCATCGAATCCACACAGTCCAATATACTCTATTATCCCTTTCCCCCCCCTGACTGAGGGCAGGGCCCCTCTATTCATTACCTGTGGTAACTGGAGTAACTGCACTGGTGGTTGATCTGCCTTGTAATTCTTTCACCCGGGCTCGTAGTACAGGAGTAGGTTGACCGTGCCACTTCTTCATGTCTTCTCCATGGTCACGTAGGTAATACCATAAGACAATTCGCGGTGTATTACCCCTTACTTGAGCTGGAGAGCGTCTGCCTCTAACAGCTGAGATTTTTGATGGTGCACGTGAGAAGGAAGGTTCATCGTCTTTAATTAGGTGGGCTCGCATCATCTCCTTCATCTCCTTGATCTCCTTCATTAGACTCTTTTGATTATCCTGGTCTTCATCAAGCGTCTCTGATACTGCTACAGGTTTGTCACGGTTAATCAGTTGAGACATTTGCTGCCGCGTTTCATTCAGTTGGTCCGTCACTTTTGAGATAGCGGCTACAGCAGCATGAATGGGGGATAGCAACTGTTGATAGTTTTGGAGCGTAAGAATTAATTCATAAATTAAGGGCGTTCTCTGTTATTCGTTGTATCTGTCACACGCTGACATTAGTGTAGAGGCATATTTGTCCGGCGCTGTTGTCACGAGTTTCTGCCATATCTCAGGCGTTGTCCTCACTCTTTCAGGGTCGCGGTTTTGTTGTGGTAGGTTAGGAACAAAGTTAGGGTCATACAACATTTCCACCACGCCTATTTCCCTCAAATACTGGATACCCTTTTCAACTGTATCCCATTTTTTCATCGCAATCTTCAAACCGTTTTTGAAGGGATACTTTTCCTTCACGGCTATTAACACTCGTTCCCAGAGGGAGGCAGTTTCATCCGAACACCGACTAATTCCTCTATCAATAGCTGGATCTCTGGCAATGGCACCTAGTTGGCGAGCTTCATTACCATCCAGAGATAAGCTATGGGCCCCACTGTCCCAACAGCGAACCAACCAGGAAACAAGACTTTCATTCGGGTGCCATGTAAACTCCTTTCTTGAACCTTGGATTTCAGTCATCTTTAGAGGCCGGCGAGTAGTAACAGAGATTTCCTCTTCATCACTCTCTTCTGCATGTCTCTTAGTTTTCCCTTTTGCCTTTCGCGATGGTGGTGGTTCTGAGGAGGGCCCCTCGCCTGGATCTTCCTCTGCCTCCTCCTCCTCCTCTTCTCTTTTTCGTTCAAGACGCGAAGACACTCGTTTCCATTTCTTGCCCTCCACAGGAGCAACTGGTATTGTTACTGGTGTCTCCTGTGATTGATTAGATTTGACTTGGGGATTTTCCCCTTTGGCTTGAACCTCAGCTCGGAAACTCTCTCTCTTCAGAATGGTATTATATAGGGCACGGTAAGCACAAGCCAAACCCCAAATAAGTTGTACCTCCTTAGATGTATGTAAGCCGCATAGTCCCTGACTCAAATACTGGCTTAGTTTCTCAGGGTCCCACAGGTGTTCAAGAGTAAAATCCCATGACACTGCGGGTCCCCATGCTTCTAAGACCTTTCCCAAACCTCTCCATATTCCCTGCCAGTCATCACTCTCTAGTTTTGGAGGTGACTCCTTATTACGAATGCGTTGGAGTACATTCAGGAGAATTGATGACGCAAACAACAACATGAGTATTAATTCAAGATTCGTAAAACGTTTGATAAACCGAGAAGAAAACCTGGAGACTGGTCTGAACATTGTATTGTTTGTAAAATTAGCTATTCCATTTGGGATGTAACTGTTTGTGAAATTAGCCATTCCATTTGGGATGTAGTTGTTTGTGAAATTAGCCATTCCTTCTGGGATGTAAATGTCAAAATTCAAATCATACCACATTGCAAGTAGGTAAAACATAGGTGTCTCCATCAGTGCCCTTAGGTAGTTATATATGAATGCAATTCCACAACACGTAAGTGTGAGATGGATTATTGGCCAGTAGGTTGTGAGTAACACCATTGCTTTAAATCCTTTACCCAGCACCCCCACAATAACGAGTGGGTTCATCACTGGTGCTTGCTAAAAAGGGGTTAATGAATTGAAGCTAACAAGAGGAGGGAAAAAAAAAAAAAAAAAAAAAAAAAAAAAAGAAAAAAGAAAAAAAGGGCACTACCCAGACTAAGTAGTGCTCAAAGTTTACAAATATCCCAGAACACTGGCAGTACGCCTGATCTTTCAAGGTCAGGTTTTCCAGCACAGAAACTTGAACTACTGATAATGCTCCCTAACGAAGCTCTCTAAGAGCAGAGAGAAAAAGAGATTCGTTCTAAAAGCTAAAAAGCAGTCGTGCCCCACGTTGGGCGCCAAAAATCTGTCACGGAGTTGACCAGATCAATCTATGTCCGCGACAGGGGCAACAGGCCTCTGCCCTCCCCCCCCACCCCAGTCCCACAAAAAATGGGAAGGAAGGAAGGGAGGAAAAGTGCAGCGCCAACAATCTATGGAGGAAAACTTATTTTACTATAATATTGGAATACAAAATAACACAGTATAATACAATTTAATTGAAATTGAGATTAATAAATCAGACAAGATGAGAGAGAGAGTTCCCGGGACCGATTCAAACCTGAGAAGCTTGGAACGGCTAGGAAAGCACCCTCCAGCACCCACTGCCAGGCAGCAAGAGAACGCCCCCCCCCCACCCGGAAGGATCAGATCCCGTGACTGCGGTAATGTACAGGGATAGGTACCTGGGATTGGGGCAGTGACACTTTAATGCCCCGTACACTACATGATGTTTTGATGTGGAATACTGAAACCATAAAAAAACAAAACAAAAACAAAAACATAGAACCATGACAGTGAGTCTACAGAATAAAATAGGAGGCATTTCTTTTAGAGCAGCTGTCATATTGGACTTGATACCTTACAAGCTAATGTGGAAAGAACTGTGCTTTTTTGCATACAATAGCTACTGATAGGAGTCCCAATGGAAGTGTTCCTATGTGGAAAGCTTCATTACTGCCATCTTTTATGAATAAATCTTAGGTTGGAGAATACTGAATTCATTGAAAATTTTTTAGCAAAAGGCCAATGTTTCCTTCATAGTTTCTGGAAGCCAGAAAAGGTTTCTGTAGGGTTTAGTTTGACCTACAAACTTGCTAGAAGAATGAGTGGCAGAGCTAAATTAGAATTTCTCACTATCTCTTCTGTTCCTTTTTTTCTGTGCAGACAGTACTACAGTAAGAAGACATCAGGCAAATATTTAACTGGACCAGTTTTTAATATACTAATATGTCTTCAATGAGAAAACCTCAGTTATATTTTCACATTTCATGGTCTCTTATATCAGCTTTCTATTTTACTCCTTTTTGGTGCATATTATTAACCAAAGGATCATAAGGGAAAAATGACAGTAAAAAATAAAAAGAAACTGAAGAAATGTCAACAGAATAAACAGGTCTAGCTGTTCAGCTACATAGCATATTTATTTTCAGTACTTCCTTTCATTAAATGGGTGTGTAAATGTGAAATCAGTGTATTTATTTCAAAGCTGGATGTCTCAGAGCAGATCATCTTCTCCTTATGAATTGCAGGTTTGCATTCCTCCATATTTCACAGATTTCCTCATCTCTCAAAGAGTTCTAGGCCAGACTGGATGGGGCTTTGAGCAACCTGATCTAGTGGGTGTGCCCCTGTCTAAGGCAGGGGATATGAACTAGATGGTCTTTAAAGTCCCTGTCAACTCAAACCATTCTGTGATTCTGTGCTTCTGTGTAGATTGGGTCTACCATCTGGTGGGAGCTGGATGGTTAGAAGATATTATTAGGTACCTTGCTCTCCAATGACCATGAGATCTACTCCTATCAAAGTCTTTAGCCACCGAAAACTGATGGTGCATAAACCTTTAAACATTTTTTCAGACATTATGTTACCTTAAGGGCACTGATGATCATGGGACCTGGCATATAGAATGTAAAGAAGATACTGATTACTCAATCTGAATTAAAATGATTTTAAAAATTAGGATTTAAAGGAAGAAAAAACCTCAAAGTTATAGATCTCATAGCTCCTTCTTGTACGCTATATACTAAATACTTTTCTTACATTATATGCTCTTAAAAACCTAACATCTTATCAGAAATTTTCAATGTGGCACAGTTATTGTTGCTATGGGAACTGCAAGGACTGCTCCTTCTACTTTGTTATGTCTACCCACGACATCAGAGGTGGATGTTGATGATATGGCAGTAGAAGCTGAAACTTCCCACCAGTATTCCATTCCATCACATTTTGTTGCCATGTGACAGATGGCAGCAGAGGGGCAGCCTGACATATATGCATTGTGTGTGTATTGTTTCCTAATATTCTTTGGCTACAGAGATATCAAGGAAATTGGGAGTTGTGCCTTCTTGCCTAAAAAAAATATTTCATCTTCCTATTATCTTCTGCATGAAAAATGCAATGTTCTTACCGTTGTAATGGCTTATAACCTGCTGTTTAGCTGTATCTGACTCTACCAATGTCCTGTTGGAGCCAATGTATTTCTTATCTGCAAGGCTGTCATTTTGGAGAAGCAGGTATGCACAACAGCAGAGAGCTCTGATGATGGAGGAACTTGCAGATAAAGAACATGCTTTAATGTGCTTTTCACAAAGCAGATCTTTGCAACCTCATGTACAGAACAGCTGCAGCTGTGAAACACAGAGGGAATCTTTTACTGGCTGTTGAGAGTAAATGATATCCTATGAAAAGAAAAGAGATGGCATGGATCTTAAGCTTATAGCTCCGTAGAAGGACTGTATCACAGCACAACAGTGCTTGAGGTTTTGTTGTTTGTTCTGTCTCAATGGGCACTAGGAATTTATTGGACTGGTTCCGCTGAACCCATATGAGAGGCATGCTGTCTCTAGAAGTATTCCTTCAGGTTGTTGAGAAATCCAAAAAACACTGTGGAACAGGTCTAACATTTGTTAGCTTTCCCTTTAAGGAAGCAAGAAGAAGGAAGATGTAAAGACTTGCAGGGAATAAAAAAATCACACACATTCTGACCTTCCTTAAAAGCAACAAATGTCTAAAGTAGAAGTGACTGTTTTGACTGCTGTGGAACTCCTCTGATTTATTTCCAGGTTTCCCAGTAAGCTGTTTTTAAGCTGTTTTTTGGTGTAACTATGAAGTCCTGTTGAACGTACAGCACAGAAGGCTTGGGCAGAAAACCTGCCTCCTTCCTCCTCTTCAGGAGCTCCTATTAGATATACTCTTAATGTTGATCACAATGTACATTCTCTCATTATGTCAAGTGCTGTAGTATTTCAAAGCAATGTGGCAGGTAACTTTGTAGCTCCAAGGCTTATCTCAGAGATGGCAGCTGTACTGAGTTCCCACAGCAGGTGCTGGTTGCAGCTCATCAGGTCACAAGCTGAGGAATGAACCAAGTTTCCCTTCATGAGCAAGTGCTGTTTTTCCCCATAGGAGTTAGCCAAATGTGAGTGTCCCTCTCCTAAAATAGTCACGAACTAATCCACTGCACGTGAAGAAAAGTTGGCCATCATCTGATTGCCACTCCATTTTACTTTCCTATTTGCTCTCTTTCAAAGACCTACACTGTAGTATTGAGCTCTACAGCTTACCTCTAAAGAAATCATTAACATGGGCATCTCTTAGCTTTGGAGCAAATATTTACAGGTTTTTTGAGCTGTCACGGGTTTGTCAGATAATTTCAGTTTCTCTTGTAAAGATGCCTGACAGTGAGAACAGCCCACAGAGGATTATGTAGTGCCACTTCCTTGCATAGCTAGGCATGTGGAATTAATTAGAGTTGTGATGCTCCAGGGAAGTGACAGATTTCAGCTAACAGGGAATTGTACCGAAGCAGCTCATTTGAAAGAAGGGTAGGGAAGATTTGCTCCTTTGGTTCCCCTTCCCCTTCCCTGGTTTTTAAGTGGCAGGTGGGGAGGAGCCCTGCCCTCCAGTGACATAGGCAGGCTCTTGGTTTCTCTTCTGGTTTATGCCAGTACTTTTTTCTTCCTTCAGATGTGTTCCTTGTGGCCACGATGCATCTCCACCTGGGCAAGGAGGAGGAGAGCAACATCCAATGTTACATTAGCAAATGCAGAGTTTATATGATTTGCTCATAAAAGTGTATGTTCATTTTGGTGAAAGCTTAGTTATGAGTGCGTGGGACAACAAAGGTTATGACAGAGCCTTTTCATAGGATGCAGGCACAATAGAAAAAGATGACAAAAGGAGAAGAATTGACTCATCCCCTTCCAGTGACTGAAGGAGTGCAATTTCAAAGAGATACATCTCCCTTGGCTGTGATATGTCATTTCAAAGTATGCCTGGAAACATATTCTTTGTTGTTTTGTTCCTAAACTATTCCACTCCCCCCACTTCTGCCCACCCCCCCACCCCTTTTTTTTTCCTGACCATCATAATTAGAAACAGTTTAAATTATTGTTTTCTCTTTTTCTGTGATGTATAAATAAGAATTTGGATATTTGTCCATGTCTTGGGCTTCTGTAGTTAGAAACTTTTTGTGTGGTTTTCCCATTTCTTGTCATTGTACTTTCTCACTTCTCCAGAACCATATGATAGTGCTGATAATACTCTTCTCTCTAGATATGCACCCAAGCTGAGACTCCCTGTTGTTAATGCAAAACAACCTCTTTTTTTTTTCTACTTGCATACTGTGATATTATGAAGAACAAAAATATTTTCATAGCACTTTACAGCTCAAAAAAGAGCTCTTCATGATTCAATCCAATATGCTTTCAGTGTACTTGAGTTCCTCCTAACATGTAAGTCAATGACAAGCAAGTTGCTGCTCTGTCCAGACACAGGATTAGGTTTTCTATTGACATGAAAAATCATCAAAGAGTAATTCTGAAGGCTTTTTCAGGAATTAATATTGAATGAAATCTTTCTTGGCTTAGTAACTTTAAATGGAAAAACATACTTGGAGAATAATGGGGGAAAAATGATGATTTAATGAGAGATCAATTGACTCTGTGATGTGAGGTTACTGAATGCAGTGGAACTTTTAATGAGGACAACGTCCTTCTCCTTTCTGAGTGGTTCAAATTATTTCTGTAAGGATTTTGGGTCTGAAATTTTTACTGTCTTGCAGGGCTTTCTTCTTAACAGGCCAATATGTAATTCCAGTGTTGTGAGGAAAAAAAAAAAAAAAAGAAAAAAAAAAAGGAAACTATTATAAATGTCTACTCCTAAGTGCAAAGATCAGCTTTCTAAATGCTTTTAGGCTCCATGAAGCACTTTATATTGTGCAGTACTGCACTGCATGCAATTGAGCTCTCTCAGAAAAAATATTTGAAGGTGGACTCATGGCAAATAGTAGACTGCTCTGGAAAGTATTGGACTATTTCTAAGATAAGCATTTCTGTTTATTAGGCTTTCATTAAAGCTGAACAATAACAAAGAGTGTGAAGAATATAACACTGCCAAAGAATATTGCTAATTCTTACTTCTTGAGATATGATTTTAAAGATGGACATAGAGGGGTTAAAGAGAAAAGCAACTAAATTGAAGTTGAGAAGCAGTTGCCTGACATGGACAACTGAATCCTTAGTTTGCAAAGACTGAGGGGAGAAGTACTTAAGGATTACGAAAGTAAAAGTGAAGTAAGATGAATTGTTTAGCAAATCCCTCAACACAGAAGCTGGGTGCACTTCACAAGACTGATAGATTGGTTTATAGCAGATGAGAGAATACTTAGATATTGAACTTCTGGAATTTGTACTCCTGGGAGATTGTGCAGGCAGAGTATTAGCAGGTTCAAAAAGGGGCTAGACAAATTAATGGATAACAGATCAATAACGGGGTATTTTAAGAAGTAGACAGCAATGTATGATCAAACATCTCTTATACAGTAAGTATCAGTGCTGTGAGAACAGCTCATAGAGATAAGAGATTAAAAATGAGTGTGTTTTTTGGAGATGCTGTAATGTTCTTACGCTTACAGCACTAAGAAATACTAACATCTATGTGTCAGTCTTTATCTAGTATCAGGAAAAGAGTAGAGTCTATAATGTTTACTCCTCATTGTAACTTAGTTCAACAGTGATAATCCTTTGCAGAAAACTCCTAGAAACTGTTGTCTTAAAACAACAACAAAAACAACAAAAATTAAATATTTTTTAATACTTATCATTGTTTTTGTTGTTCTTTTTTAACCTTAAAATAATAACTTGATCATACAATTGTTGTAAGGGGAAAAAATAGTCACCATTAACAGATTATTTATTTTGTGAGTGATTTATAGGATTGTAGGAGCAGAAAAGAATTTTCTTCAGTTGAAAGAAGTATCTCAGGTTGAATGTTAGGAAGAATTTTTCTCCAAAAGAGTGGTTAGATATTAGAACAGGCTGCCCAGGGAGGTGTTGGATTCACTGTTCCTGGAGGTGTTTAAAGACAGGGTAAATGTAGTATTTAGGGACATGGTTTAGTGGGCAGTGTTGGTGGTAGGTGGGCAGTTGGACTAGATGATCATGGAGGTCACTTCCAACCTTAATGATTCTACGATTAGAAAAATTATCCTGAACAGAGGTAACTCTTGGTGGCTGTTAACCCTCTGAATAATTACATGTGCATTCCCATTTTCATGCACACAAGTTATAATATTTTGAAATGTAGAAAATAGATCTTTTTCTTTCTACCGTTTCTCCTCTTTCATTTAAGATTAAAAAGAGAAGTGTCTGAATCTTGCATTAATGTTTACACAGTTGGCTAGAAATGAAAACCAGCTGTTGTGTGCTATGATCTCTACGTTTTTTCTTTGTACTAATGTCAGGCGTGATGGCACCAACATCATCTAATTAATGAGTTTAATTAGAATTGTGAAGAAATCATGGAATTAGGCACCTGTTACTTTAGCTATAAAAGAATTTTTTTAGAGATTCCTCTTTAAGAAATAGAAAATACTGGTATTACTTCAATCCTTTTATTCAGTGATTTATTTGTCTATTACTGGAAATTATTTCAAGGGTGTATTTGGAACAGTATGTGTATCAGATGCAAATGAATTGGGGAACTTTCATTTCAAGCACAACTTTTATCCAGTTTGCCTTGCTGGAAATTTTGGGCAAAGTGTATCAAACAGACATAGTTTGAATTCAATTTGGATAATTCTTGACTACATGAATTCTTTGAGACGTGCATTTCTGACAGAATTGTAGGTTTTTATTCTAGGTCAAAATTAGCTGACACTGCAGTGAGGTTTGGGTACAGTAGGGAAAGAAAGCAGTATGTCTCACTGCTCCTCAGATGGGCACAGGTGCACACCTGCATGCACTGTGAGCAAGGTAGGCATACTAGGATTGAGATCACTGATATCATCTAACTGGCTTATTGGCATGTAGCAGTAGAGAGTACTTGGGAGATTTGGAAGCTCTCTACCCAAGGGCAAATAGGACATCCAGGCAAGATTAGTCAGCCATCCTCTCAGTTGGCATGTCCACTGAGAATCTGAGGCACCGTCAGGTGTCAGCAGGGGCTAATGAATCCACATCAGGTAGCATAATGAACTGATGACAGGATAGTTGTAGCCACCAAATGAGAATTAAGTGCATTGCTTTGTAATATTTAATTTAGCTACAATAGTACAGTGACCCACTTCTGGTTATAATTCCCCAATATTCTCTTAACGTGCATTTCAGAATATGTTGTTTTAAATTCAGTTAATGTAGTTTTAAAGAAGAAAATATTAAACACTGTTAATATTTTATAAGAGATGTCTCTAACTTTCCCAATAAAAGCTAAACCTCTCTCTAATCATGTGATTTTATAGCAATAATCCTCAAAAAATTACTGCAATACTTAGAAAAGCTGAAATGCTATTTTTGAAAAGTGCTCCATGATAAAGGCACCTGAAGAATAGAGTAGAGTAGAGTAGAGTAGAGTAGAGTAGAGTAGAGTAGAGTAGAGTAGAGTAGAATAGAATAGAATGGGTTGAAAAAGACCACAATGATCATCTAGTTTCAACGCCCCTGCCACAGGCTGGGTCGCCAACCACCAGGCGAGGCTGCCCAGAGCACATCCAGCCTGGCCTTGAATGCCTCCAGCGATGGGGCATCTACAACCTCCTTGGGCATCACCACCCTCTGAGTGAAAAACTTCCTCCTAACATCTAACGTAAACCTCCCCTGTCTCAGCTTAAAACCATTCCCCTTTGTCCTATCACTATTCACCCTTGTAAACAGCCATTCCCCCTCCTGTTTATATGCTCCTTTCAATTGGAAGGCCACAGTGAGGTCTCCTGGAGCCTTCTCTTCTCCAAGCTAACCAAGCCCAGTTCCCTGTGTCTTATCTTTTAAAGTTTGGTTTTTGGAATTATTTAAATGCTTCTTCAGATAAATCTACATCACAACTACTTTATATATTGTATTTAAGTTTTCATTTGCATATTTATTTGTACTACTTTCACCATGGTTCAAGGCATTCCATTAGTAGTGATTAATATAATGTTATACGCTGATAATACTCGAAAAAAAAATCACACTTCAAAGTTTATTTTTAAAAATATTTGCTAGAAGTTGTGGATTGTGTTACTGACATCTTTAACTTTTTGTTAAGTATGGTTTGAAATAATGTTGATACATTAACCAAGGTTGAAATTCATTGTATATATGTAAGAGATGAGCAAGCCTCAAAGAATGGAGTCTTGGAAAACTGTGATTTCAAAGCTAAATCTGAAATAGCATCACTAGATGAAAAGCACCTGTTTTCTGCAGCCTAACGTCTCTCACTCTGCATGTGCCTATCTCATAATAGAAGCCATATGAAACCTGTTGGTTCTTTAGGATTTAGGAGGAAGCTTCTGAGAAAGCTAAGAACAGACATGACTAAAGGTAAATCAGACTTTTATGAAACCAGCTCTTGTTGCCAGGGGCAAAGGTTAGGGAAGAACAAAATACGAAAATGAAACTCAACCAGTTCCTTCTTTTATTTATCTATTTATTTATTTATTTTTAAATTTCAGAAAAGCATGTAATTAATATCATTTGCAATTTATACTATTCTTCGTTCTCCATTACAGTTCCAGGGTCTGATCTGTGTCACATATTTATAAAGACAGTTCTGACTATGTGTAACCATTTCCTTGAGATCACATTTATTCCCTGTTTTTCTCTGCACAAAGTATCAGTCTGTTTTCTAACACATCTTTATGTAATATTCAGTAAGTTTTCTTGTGTATTGGGTATGAAATTTGATATATTTGAGAGTTTTAAAACTCAAAATTGTATAAAAAATACATCTATTTAATAATGCAGAGTTAATTGATGTATTTATTTTTGCTTATTTGACAGCTTCTAAGTTATCTGTTTGATAGTTTAAAAGTGAAAATGCACTTTTCAAGGAAAAGCAATGAAGGGCAAATTTTCATACATATATTTTTTTTCCTAACAAACCTTTAAAAAAAGGAAATGGAAAGTTTCAGGCTTTATTTGTACTGAGAATAACAACTTTCTAGCTTTCATAAATAAAAAAGTAGATCTTCAAAGCACTTATTAAATTGTTTCCACATTTTCTGCATGCTGCCTAAGGCAGATTAGGATATTTTAACACCTTTAGTTAGTGCTAAGCAATAAAAAAAGTAAAACAATTAGCTTCTCTATGAAAGGTGTGTGGGTGGGAAATTATTTTGTACATTTGGAACTAGAAGGAGATATTACTGTATTCTTTCAGTAGTCACAGGCCTACAAAAATCTGATTTTAACTGAGACAGCTGTTCACCAGTTGAGCTTCTTACAAAGATCAAGCAGAAAAAAAATTAGTATTGTTTTATGTGATGTGCTAAAACTTCTTTTAGCAGTTGCAAATGCCATTCTGACATGAACAGTTCTTGCAGAATCTCTTTATTAAGCTCTACACAGACACAGATCTTACTTTTTCTCAGCTGTAAATTATTCAGTCTTTTCAGAGAAGACAACATTAAAAAGTAAGTTAAACTTTTTGTATCACCGAGCAAAGTACACCGTCATTCTTGCAGAACTGGGTAGGCTGCCTGAACTGTTGCTATGTACTATATACAGGGTGCTTCAACTGTACTTCATTTATTTAGCAGGATACTCTATTTCAGGCTCCATATGGTCAATAATGTCCATCCCTTTTGAATGTCAGCTAACAGCAGACTTCCTTCTGCCTCTTCCATCCCAGAAAGAGGTCTGCTACTCCAGCATCTCCTTGGTACTTAATTATAGGCACCTATGTGGACAAAAGTGCCAGGTAGCTAAGCAGCCTAGGCATCAAAGTAGAAGTGATCAAGAGCACAACAAATGTCATGTAAAGTCCATGAGGAGTCCAACCTCCATTCTTATTTCTGTGGAGTTCCACAATCATCAAGCCTCCAGCATGTTCATGGTGACTCCATGCCATTTTGTTCCTCCATGAGAGCTGAGTCAAGGAATGAAAGAGGTGGCTGAAATTTAATTAAAAGAGATACAGCAAGAGAACAGGGGCTAGGGGAAGGCTGGTTCTATTCCAGCTGCTAGCTTACCCTTCCTGGGAAGATGAAACACCTGTGATCATCCAGGATTTGTCTGTATCTTGTGATGTATATTACAAGTGATAACTTGTAACAAGGGTATCTTGCTTTTGTAACCTACATCAGGCTTCTAGAGTGCCAACTTGTTACAAACAAGTCTTTTTTACTGCATGATTTTCCCTGGCTGCTCAGTGATCTGGCCTCAAAAGTTGGGTTTGACATTTCCCCTCACCCTCTCATCTCTACCTAATACCTGGGATTCAACCTGCCTTAAGCTATGGAGGATCCGGAAATCAGGATATAAGAGTTTTAAGCTTTCATCCTCTAACCTCTAGCAGTCAGAAAGAGGCAATGCTGCTGTGATGCCTCTTTCAGCTTTTTCTAGGGGAAAAAAAAAAAAAAAGGAAAAAAAAAAAAGAAAGCAAGCAAGCTTTTCTCTACATTTACATTCAACATTTCTTCAGAAGAGGGGTAGGCCAACAGGATTCTTTGTGGTGTATGAAACCATGAATTTGCCCTCAAACTTTTCTGTTCTTTCTTCCTCCTTCTCCTGTCACATGTAAATGTACAGAACACATTTGTTAAGGCTAAGAAACACAGAAGGGAAGTGACTGAAGGGCTGGCTTTAATTTCTCTCCTGACAGTACTGGTGGCAAAAGAAATGGCAGATGAACTACTGGGGAAGAGGAGTTGGCTGAAGAAAAGAAAAAAAAAAAAAGAAAGTGAGTTTAAGCTGAAAGAATGCTATTGAGAACTTCATTTAACAGTGGCAGATTCTGTAGGTTGGAGGTTAGCTGTTGACTTGACTTGTAAGTTCCATATCTTTTAATCTCAAAGAAAGTGGGATCCTCTCTTTTTTGAAGTATAATTGAAAGGAAAATTTACTTGTCTATTACCTAAGGATGGAAAAGGGAATATATTGCTGTAGTTGGTCACTAAGCTCAAACCATTACGTACAAATCAGGTAAAAGCTTGATTTTGTTTACAGTACTGCAAACGTTTTTATTCTACTTCTCCCAGTTTAATAGAAAGAGGAATGGGCTGCAAGAATTAAACTTTCTGATGGTATCTCTTTTTGCTTCAATTTATCTTGTTCTTACAGGTATAACACTTCCAAATTGACAGTGATGGTAGGGTTTCTAATTTTACTTAGATGACCTAACCTAGAAAAACTGTTAAGGTTTTACCTTGGTAAAATTATGAAGCTAATGGTAATGTCTAAATCTAAAAAATGACTCTCATCTAATATATTGATATTGTATTGTTAATAGCTCTTAATGGTATTAACAAAAATCATATTAATTTTTAATATAGCTTAAAAGAGAAATGTGAGTAGATAATGATAAATACACTCATTTGGTTAGTAGGGCTTCTATCAAAAAAAGCGAAGTGAATAACTTTCATAATCTTAACTTGAGATGGCATAGTATTGGCTGCTGGCATTTGACTGGTTTGCAACTGAAAGGCTATAGTACATATGAGATGTTATAGTTTTTTTTTTTTCTTGAATCAGAAAGCCAGTTAGCCATTTTAAAAAAGCAAGTCTAACTGATGAAATGTTCTTTTTTTTCAACAACAAAAAAACCCACACTATTTTGTTTTAATTTAGCCTGAAAGAAAATTATCATTCTTCAATGAGGACTGCACCTAAAATAATATCTCCTATTTTATTATGTTGGCCCACGATGTCAGAGATGGATGTTGGCGTTTCCCACCAGCATTCCATTACATTTCATTGCTGTGCAACAGATGGCAGCAGAGGGACAGTCTGGCAAATGGCATCTGACGTGTAAATGCATATAAAGCAAAGATGTGTTGTTGAATTCCACCATGTGGAAAAAAATGGTACCCGTTGACATTCACTGATGGTTGCTGTACATTTATGGAGACCAAAGAGTGGGTTTGAACACAGTGAGGCACTGACTGGTGCATTTCAGCAATGGATACAGAAACAGTGGGTCAGCTCTGCTGATGCCAATTTTATGAATGCAGCATGCAGTTCTTGTTCATCACTGGCAAAAATGCATAGCTAATGAAGATGACTATGTTGAAGAATAGTGTTCTGTACCTGAGAATTTGCTCTTATTGAACAGTGCTATTCTGCTCTTTATATCTGTTGTAGTTTCCATTGAAATAAATAGGAGGCATTACTTTCGGAGGGACCTACATATTTAAGAAAATGAACTGAGCAAAATAATGTAGTTTCTATCTCTTAATAGTGAGTGATAGACTTGTATAAAAGTGTGTGGATATGTTTATTTATAAACACATGGAGTTGTTTTGTAGTCTTTTTGCGGTCTTTTTGAAGTTCTGCAATATTAAGATAGAAGAAGGCTATGATTCCTCCTTCATTTTACAATTTCAGTCTTTGGTATGGTTTGGTCAAATATGCTGGGATTCAGAGATATGATTACTGCCATCTGCTGTGAAACTGACCTGCCGGGGATACCTCATCCTTGCAATTATTGTATCATTTTCAATAAACACTCAGAATAGTGTCACATACATAAATTTTGCTTGACTGGAAAAGTGAAGAGCTTTTAGAGAAAAACCTCTTATATTGGTGGCATTATGTCATTTACATTATATTCATGAAGAATAAAAAACTGGTAATTGTATAAAGGAAAAAAGCCTCTTTTGGTTATGAATAGACCAAACAGTAAGCAATCTTGTGTATTCACCTATACTATTTGCAGTACTTTGTGCAAAAATACTAACAGTGATGCAGCATACTGTGTATAAAATAATGTTGGCTGTGTGTGATTAACTGTAAATACAGTGGGCTTAAATCTATTGTTATACAAACTATCAATGACATTGTGTAAAGCATTTTCAAGTTTTTCTATAGCTAATTGACACACATGCTTAGTCTCTTTACTGTAGTTTAATTGGGAAGTAATTTTGTGATATAAATTCTTGTACCTTAAGAAAAAGTGAGATTATCAACCTAACGTTGATAATGGTCAAACAGGTGTTAAAAGTAGGAGAGATTTCAATAGGAAATAAAAAATAAGGTCAGGCATCAGAAATTAAAGTGAAATAACTTGGAAGCCTGATTTTATTTTGGTGTATATGTGATGCAGTTGCATGTATTTCCATTCATCGATTTAATTCTCTATATAAAATAAGAAGGTAAAAAATAGGTCAAAACAATGCTTGCGGAGTGATATATCATGTTTTATATATATATATATATAAAAGTTAGTAATATAAAAGTGGCTGTACAGCACATATTTTCTTATTTTTCTGACTACTGAGAGGGAAAACATCTTTTCCCAGAAAAAAATTTACACTAAACTTTGAAGATTAGCTTCTGTACTTACTTGTAATAGGGCATTAAAAGTCATTTCTTCCTATCACTGATACGTGTGCATGGAAGTTACCTTCACTTCCATTACAAAATTATAAAAGTAGAGTGCTTTTTGGTTGACAACATTCTACCTTAGGCTCATATGTTTACTCAGATAAAACTCTCTTTGTCAAACCATACATCTGTGATGTTAGCAAAACTAATTATAATACATTATGACACTATCAAATATTTTAGAATGGAAGTGCCATGTGGAAAATACATGTTGACATACAATAATGGAAATTCTAAATTCATTTAACAGTACATACTTACAATATCAATTAATAGCAAATTATTTGTTTAATAATCACTGCATGAATTACTTTCTGGAATTCTAAGATTTGAACTAATCTATATTTCAAACTGGGTCATCACTGGTGTTGCCTCCTGGCCTTAAAATTTATGTTCCCAATTCTCATTGCTCTGCCAATAGGCTATAAAGAACACCCCAGTGAAGATGAGATCTAAGCTCTACTAGCCCATTTAAATGATATCTGTATTAATAATGCATTATTCCTTTTAACATTTCTTTTAGTTTCAAAATACTTTGTGTTTATTGGTGGCATTAAACTCCCTTGCCACTATCAATTATATTTGTATACTTGTGTGTTCTATGCCCATTTGATAGAAAAATAGTTTGAAATGTATCTGATGCAATATATCTGATGCTACACGATATATGCATTTGAAAATTCAAATAGTTTTCACACAGTAGATAATTAGCAAAAATTGTAAATATCAGTATCCAATTGGCTTTTTTAATTTAAGTTTAAATCTGGTAATTTTTCTGGTATGTTTTAAAAGTGATTAACTGCTATCTTGAAGAAGCTGGTGAAGCAAGTAATGAATGGCTAACTAATTACTTTGTTTAGAATGACATGCTTCTCGAGAAAATATCTGACTAAAAAAAGAGAGCTGCAGATATCCAGCACGCCTCCCAGATCAGATTTCTAAGGATACTTACTGTTACCATCATTGAGATGTACAAACCTGCAGTGATGCAGCAAAACTGGGCTGTGGCATTGCTTTGCTAAGGCTTTAGCTGGTAGTAAAGAGATATGATCTGATGCTCAGAATCATACTTATCTTTATTGTTACAAAAGCTTGTGGGGGTTTTTTGGTTGTTTTTTTGTTTTGTTTTGTTTTGTTTTTTTCTTTCTCTTCTGAGTGAAGAAAATAATCAATTACTCTTCATTTTCGATAAATCTTCAAAATAGCTCTTTCACAGCAAAGGCTGAAACCTGCAGGGTTTAAATGCTCAAAAATTTGCCCAAGTATGGGTGAAGGAATGAATCCTTTGCCTCCTTAATAGCTGCTCCTAATCTCCCCAGACGAGTCTCTTGTTGCAAATTCTGACATTTTTGTCATTTCATCTAGTCCTCTTTTTGGGGGGCTCCCTTCTTAACAATTCAGATCTGGTGATACTCTAGAAGCAGTATCTCAGATGCGGGTCTCCTCCAGCACTTCTGTAGAGAAGTTGGATATGCATTTTTAACTCTGACCTCTTTCTATAATAGATTGATCTGCAGCTTTTAAGGAAAACATATTTCAGTTGTGAGGGAAAAGTTAATAGCTACAGGCCACCAAAGAATATTCCCAAACCCATTGACATACGCTCATGCATAGTCTGGTATCTTCATCTTGAGACAAAAATACTTATTTGGTTCACATAAATAACCTTATCTTCTAGAGGCAGGTGATAAAGTAACAGTTTGTGGTCAAAGGCATATAGTATTTGTAAAGGAAGGATTGAAGTTAAAAAATGCAGATGGCTCTATGCATGTGTTGGAATTGAAGTGAGGATTTCTGAGATGCTGGGAAGTTTTAATTCATGTGGAAAATTATCTGTGCTGATATCAATATAATTGGTATAGAATTTCATTACATGGAACATTACAGTACGACTTGTACCTTAGCATCTGGATGTCACCTGAAAGTGAATACCATTAATTTTTCATTCTGTGATGTTGGTGAAGTATGTGGGGATGTATGGATACATATGAAAATGTTCTTTTTTTTTTTTTTTTTTTTTTTTTTTAAATACCAGAACAGTTTGTGTATGTTGAGTATCTCCCATACAAACAGAGGAAACTATCTACAGTGTCTGTTCCCTGATGGCACTCAAATGCATGCAGATTGCTAAGACCTTCTGATTTCTCAAGGTCAAACCAAATGGAAGGCAATCATTCCTCATGCAACTGAGCTGAGCCAAGTTTCCTGCTTTGGCACTGGTACCACATCCTAAAAAAGCAGGGTTTTTTTTTTTTTTTGCTAGTGGGCAGGCAGTTAGAATACCATATAGAGCTCATTTTTGACTGTCAAGATTGAAATTATTTCTCAGCCAAGGATATATATAAGTGCATCTGTTAACTACTAGAACATGGAGGGGGAAAATCAGCTTTTTGCATTGGGTTTAAAATATATCTGAATCATAAGAAAAAGAAATAAATTCAGGTGATCTTCTGTAAATGTTACAAAAAGGATAAGAGTAATTCCATTACATTCTGATAAAAAAAATTATAACACTTTTAGATTTTGTTATTACACCAAGTAGTCAAAGCTATGATTTGATCTATCATAGCATAGGTGGTTATTACCAACTTCTGAGAGACCTACGCAAAAGATGGAATACTCAGCTACATAGGTTCTAACAGGTGCTTGACTATTTTGTATGAAAACCTGGGTATTTTAATGTCTTTGCCTATACTATTTTCAAAGCAGTTTTTTAAAATGAGCAAGAAATAAAGTTCTGATATTAGGATTCTGAATGTGAAAGACTTATTAGGAGAGACTTTCTGAAATTGAAAAGATTGTTCAGTAATTACAACTTCTGTTAATGAACTGGATACGAAATTAACAAATACCAAGTTAATTGTCACTTGCACCACTTATTCTCCTAAGGATTCATTCAGAAATCAAAATTTAATTAAATACCTCATGTGTAAGAGCTAACAAAGAGGTCCAGATTACAGGCAATCTCAGAGAAATGAAGCATAAGATTCTCTTAAATAAGAAAGAAAAATAGATTTTTGCATTACTTTCTAAGTATGCAATTACTGCACTTCTTTTCTAGCAAAGGCCTCTCACAATGAACTGACAAAAAATTCCTGGTGAGCTAATTGTGCTTTTATTTGATACTTGGCTTGAAGATAGTAAGTTTTGTTGTGGTTGTTGTTGAAGAATGCTGGAAGCATTCCTAGGTCATTTATCACTGTATCATATCACTTTTTTTTTTTCATAGAACTATATACTTGTATTTTTTATTAATATGCATCGTACTGAATCTGAAAGGTGGACAGTGATTACGTGCAATGCTGTTCTTAAGAGACAGGATTGAATTGGTGCTTCTCTTTCCTCTCAGAAATGATGTTTCACAATTTCAGCTAGTAATTTGGACTTGTAAAGATGGGTAATAGTTTCCTTACAGTATGTTTATATAAAATGTTTAACTAGTGAAATGAATGAATGGGAGTTGGTGTATTAAGAGAAAGAGCCCTATTGCCAACATTGCACACACATCTCATAATTTAGGCTTGAGATTTAAGTGTTTAATTCTGCAAAATTCCTGTGAGAGAGAAGCAGTTTTAATAACTAACAGTCTAATTTTGATAATGAAGCAATTTAGACTATTTTCATAGGAGAGAAAACTATAACTTTTTCTTTTTAGAAAAAGTCAACGTATTATTTGCAGAAATATTTAAAAGCAACTTACTGTCATTGGCAGAATATGGATTTCTGAAGTCTATAGCCTGGTTGGCTTGCATGAATGATTTATCTGTTTTAGAACAATTCAACAGTGAAATTATCTTGAAAATGATTAAGTAATGGATGATGCAATTTACTGTAACATTAGCTTATTGCTGTAGTTTGTTACTAATTCATGCAGCAAAAGCTCAAATAAAACTCTGTTTCTGAATTTCAGCCTGCCTTTCAAAGGACACATTTTGTAGCAATATTGCTACAGAGGCCTCAGAGTCCCTAGGCAACTGCCTTATGCAATTACTACACTAACATTTTGAATGAATTATGTAAGCAAAATCTGATGATTTATGTACTCTATACATTAAATTACAAAAGGTTTTATATTTACGTGCTGTGGTTACAGAGGAATTTATCCAAGCAGTCCTATCTACTAAAACACATAATTAAAACTGTTGCTTCTGTTTCTTTTCTGTTTCTTCCTCTTCCTTATTCCCTTAATGCATTTATTAGCATCAACAACTTTAATTTTATTTTTTTAAGCTGAAACTTCTTCATAGAATCGTAGCCCTGAGGAGAAAGATTTAGGGGTGTCAATTAACGGTTGACTTGAGCCAGCAATGTGCGCTTGTAGCTCCACAAGGCCAACCATATCCTGAGATGCATCAAGTGAAGCATGACCAGCAGGTTGAGGAAGGTGATTCTGCCCCTCTACTCTGCTCTCATGAGACCCTCACCTGGAGTAGTGCATCCAGTTCTGGGGCCCTCAACACAAGGAGGAGATCGAGCTGTTGGAGCAGGTCCAGAGGAGCCATGAAGATGATCATAGAATCATAGAATGACTTGGGTTGGAAGGGACCTCAAGGATCATCAAGCTTCAACCCCCCTGCTGCATGCAGGGCCACCAACCTCCATATCTAATACTAGACCAGGCTGCCCAGGGCCCCATCCAACCTGGCCTTGAACACCTCCAAGGACGGGGCATCCACAGCCTCTCTGGGCAGCCTGTTCCAGCACCTCACCACTCTCTCTGTAAAGAACTTGCCCCTGACATCCAACCTAAATCTTTCCTCCCTCAACTTAAAACCATTTCCCCTTGTCCTGCTGTTATCTACCCTTTCAAAGAGTTGATTCCGCTCCTGTTTGTAGACTTCCTTTAGGTACTGAAAGGCTGCAATGAGGTCATCCCACAGCCTTCTCCTCTCCAGGCTGAACAAGCCCAGCTCCCTCAGCAAATCTTCCTAGCAGAGGTGCTCCAGCCCTCTGATCATCCTTGTGGCCCTCCTCTGAACCCTCTCCAAGAGCTCTCTGGCTTTATAGTACTTGGGGCCCCAGACCTGGACACAGTACTCCAGATGGGGCCTCACAAAGGCGCCCGGGATACCATTTGCTTTCCAAGCTTTAAGAGCACACTGCTGGTTCATGTTAAGTTTTTAATCCACCATCAGAGTGTTGGAGCCCTTCCCTACAAAGACAGGCTGAGAGAGCTGGGGCCCTGAAGGGGGCCTACAGACAAGCTGGGGAAGGACTTTTTATAAGAGCACGTAGTGACAAGACAAGGGGAAATTGTTTTAAATTGGGTAGGTTTAGACTAGGTATTAGGAAGAAATAATTTACTGTGAGGGTGGTGAGATACTGGAACAGGTTGCCCAGTGAGGTTGTGGATGCCCCTGCTTAGAAACGTTCAAGGCCAGACTGGATGAGGCTTTGAACAACCTGGTCTAAGAGGAGGTGTCCCTGCCTATAGCAGGGAGTTGGAACCTTCTGTTTTCGCAGGCTCTCTGTGAATACAAAATCTATCTGTGCAAACTGATTTTTTTTCAAATTTTGTTTCCAAATACTTATTACAAAAGTTTTATTCATTTATTTTCCTCTCCCTGCTAATGATTTCCTGATCATAATAGAGGAGGAGGTTGTTTGGGAGTGTGAGACTGTGTGTGATCTGAAAAGGAGTCACTGACTGACATTTGCCATATTATTTTCTTGACATTTGTGAGGTAAACATGTCAGCAGAATTAACTTTCAAATTCCTTTCACCTTTCTCAGAGAAATTCAATTTTGTACATGGAATCTGTGAAGGTACAAAACTTTATCACAATCTACTGTTCTACATTCAAGAAGGGAAGAGAAAATTGAATATTTTTCAGCTATTGTTTGACTTTATCACTGCTGGAATATATTAATTTAGTAGTCTTCAGAATGTCTAATCAGACAGAACAGAACTAATGGCCAACTTTTCTGAACCTGTATCTTAAAACACACTTTCACTAAAATACGTTCTCATATGGCACATGATAAAATAAATTATTAGTGAGAGAAAGCATTATGAAATCATAAAATAAATATGTTTTTTGTCTAGACTGTAAAATGTCATAAAGAAATAACAAAACCAGAAAGGGTTGCATTGTAATAAATATGTTTTTTATAGTAGCAATTGAATTATTACAAACCTACTCTTTGTGTTTAAGAAATTTCTGAAGAAAGATGAAAATTAGAGTCTCTTCTTCTGCAAATAGGCTACTATTTTGTCTACTGCTAATGAAAGCCCAGGTAGAACTTCCATTAGAGTTTAGTTCTGGCAACCTCATCCTTTCAGCTTCCTCTGGATCTGTTTGAAAAAGCACCAGGTGGATTTTGTGATTTGCAAAGTAAATGATTATTTTTTGTTTAATCAATCTTTGAGGATTCCTTATTCATTGAGTATTTCATGATCATCGGGCTATTAATTAGCTTGTCCCCATAACATCCTCACAGACACATGCGCAAAAAATAACCTCCCCCCAAAAACAGTGGGGGACCAGCCCTGATCAGCATTGTTGCACAGTTCAGCTGAATTTCCTGGTGACAGTGATTCTCGCTCTTCAGCTTGCATTCTTCAGTTTTAGAGCACACTAGTGTCTGCTTTGGGGGCTGACACTGAAATGTGGTGAGCAGCTGGAGGCAACAAACTAGATCAAAAGACTGTTTCTGCCTGTGGACAGATGTAGTTAACCCAGTACAAGATAAAAGTTATCCATAGTCCAGTGTGTAAATGCTTCATCATAATAGAAATTCAGAGTGCTTGTTAAATTAGCTCCCTGAATGAATGTTTACAGAATAACAGATCCTATCTGAAAGAAAACAAAAGTGTATAGTAGAAGGCAGACAGTAATTGTGAAAATGACAGCTACTCAAGAACTAAGTACAGGCATTTTGCATACTCCAAACCTCAGCTTTTAGGACTCCTCTATAGCATGTCATTTTTGTAATATCAGAGCATGCTGAGGCGTATGGAGAACACTTTGAATCATCAATGTCATTTTTTGGCGGCAGTTGGCCTTCTCCTAGACATTTCCTGTTTAACTCGTTCCTACCCCGAGACATAAGCATTGCTGGAATCCAAGCTGTGAATCTGAGGTCTGGTTAGATATACCAGGTTAGTTTTGATGAGAACGTAATGCTGACCTGAAAGGAAATCACTCTTGATGCAATATCTTTGTGTGGTTACAACATATGTCTACTAGTGTTTACCTAACATTAAGTCTTGTGTTTCAAAGAACTGTTACTACAGAGATGAAAATAAGAACTCCTTAATTATATCTGAAAAGTATTTTATTCTCTGTTGTGATGTGATTTCTACCAAAACAATGTAGTAAACAAGTCTGGATGGTGTAACTAACTCATGCACAATCATTATGTATTTTCACTTGTGAAGAGCATTCTTGCATGTCCAAAGGACTTCAATGCATTTTTCTCTTTTTAAGAAAGTGTTGGATGGTGTGTTAGACCAAATTCCGAAGTAATATGTGTGAATTTTCATAACAGAATGTTTTGGCTTTTTTTTTCATCAATCATATTTTTTTTAATTTTCTTTTTAGAACTATTGGATACAAAAAGAAGTACGTGAAAGTTCCACATGGGCATATTTGGGTGGAAGGTGATCACCATGGACACAGCTTTGACAGCAATGCGTTTGGCCCAGTAAGTCAATTTCCTGTGTACCATTTAAGCTTTGCAACTGAAAAGCAGTGCCTGTCTCTTGAGTAATTTGTGCAGCACAGCATGTGTGAATTCCAGGTGATTGCATTCTTATGATTGTTGTGAGAACTATTAAACATCATAAAATATCTTGGTTGGCTGAGATTGAGTTTGCTCTTAACTCTTATAAAAGAAGTAAAGACTCTTGAATTCCCTGTGTGGAAGAAGTAGTAGTAGAGATTTTAAACGTGTAGGGATGTAGTGGAGGACTAGCCAGAGGGTGAGCCAGCTCCCTGTAGCTGACAGATGCTCCCTGGGGGTGTTGCCAGCAGCTGATGCAGTTTGGACTGGCTCTTCATCTTGTTTTGGTGCCAGTGCTGGGATGAAGAATTAGGAAATCATAACTGTGCTTAGGAAGAGTTAACTGTTAATTGGTCTGTCGATGAAAGTAGGGATATTTCAATTTTTTCCCCTAAATAAATGTTCTTTATTTAGGGATGTTTTCTTATTTAATTATGTCAAAATTTAAACTGAAATATCTGTTTCTTGACTGGTAACAGTGTATCTCTGTTCATCAGGAAGATGGTAAATGTTTTTCTCTGCGCTCTGCTTTCATTTTGGTTTCGGTTTTATTACACTTTGTGTTGATTCCATTTCTTATTTTAATGTAACCTTGCGTGCAGATGATAGTCACATAGTCTGGGCATTCTGTTGTGAAAATGCAAATCCTTTCTCCAGATGTGTCTTTTTGACATGTTTAAGAGAGAATTCTCTTTTAATATTATAAAAAAGCCAGTGTCTTTCACAGGGAAATTGGTAAGACTAGATTTATTTCACCTTTCAAAGTCTTTTTGTGCAGAAGTTATCCCACTGATGTTAGTTGAATTAATGACAGCAAAGATCACAGGGCTGGAAGCAAGCTTGGGAGGAACAAAATTTTGAAAATTTTCTGCTGTAGGAAAAAATGAAGAGTGTACTTATAAGGCATGCTTCATGCCAGGTTCTTAACATTACATACATGTTAGGTTTTAGTTTACTGGTACACTTTCTATTCTTCTTTCTGCGGTAGACTTGAGAGCACTTGCACAAGTGAATAAAAGCATTAAAATCACTCTCCTCAAGCCATTCAGAAAGTATACTCTTCTTAATTTTAACCCCTCTCCTCTCATAAGACTGAAGCTGTCATAAGGAACTCCAAAATGATGAGACACAAACCTGTTGTTCTCAATTTGTTGAAACACGTTATCTTGAGAAATAAGGTTAAATGTAATGTGTGTTCAGAGGCCCAATTTGCAAAAAACGTATATATATATTTTTGGATCAAAATTTTCAGTAAAAATAGTGTATTGTTGGTTATATTGTATGTCTGCAATTTTTTAGATTTCTTGTAGGCTTGAAATCCATCTATAGTGTAGATAGTTTGACAGTAAGGTTTTGTAGATGTGCTTAATGAGTTAAATGGGCATAGAAGGAAATTATGAAAAAACAGCTTGTGAACAGATGTTAGGAACATTTTTTCTCTTGCAGAATAGCAACATACGTAGTGGCCTAATGGGTTAAGTTGATAAATCAACAACCATGAGATCATTCAAGATCTAAATTAGATGCACCTTTAGAGATTCTGAAGGTTTTCTAAAATGTAAAATCTTGGCAGATTGTATTATCTTTAGTTAGCTTGCCAAAATGTTATAAAATGAATTCTATTACTTCTTATTATTGCATTATTTTTATAGGACTAAAATTGGAAAGTAAAGGTGTAGATAGACATTTTCATGATGTGTGTAAATATAATTAAAATGTGTAAAGTAAGATTTGGAAAGATTTAGTATTAGTGGTATAAAATTTATACTGTAACTGACGTTACAGAAATAACAGGACATCTGAACTAGACATGTTAACTCTATTAATGATAAAATTTAAATATTAATTACAAAATATTAATAATTGTGATCATTGTACACTGTCCTTGAAAAAAAAAAGTTTCTTTGTGCAGTACAGAATGGCAGATGTTATATAGTACTATTGCACTGATACTGCTGTGTTTCAGGCTTGGAAGTATGTCATATCAACCACTCATAATGCTGGAAATGGCTGTTTTGAATAACATCCAATAAATATTCAAAGAACTTTTAACTATTATTTAGAGATTAAAAAAAATGTTTCACTGGAAATTTATTTCAATTATCTGAACTAGAATAGTGATTTCTGTTTAGTTTACTCTTACTGTTTTCAAATTCTTATAGAATGAAGTCAAGCTTTTATGATACTTGCTTAACATTGTTTAAATGCTACAGAAGTATAATAATGCATAGTTTACACAATCATGGTGCTCCCATTAAAAGTTACACATTCTTCTTTTCAATTCTCGTAATCATGACATTTTGGAGCCTTTTTCCTGTGAGGTTGTAATTCCACATTATAGGACCTATTTTCTTAGGTCAGAAATGTAGAAGCCACAGTATGTAAAGTATTGACTTTCTGTTGAACTCCTCTGATGCTTCAAATATCTTGAAAATTTTAAGTGATTATCTTGGTAGTGAGAAGCTTTATACCAGGTCAGATATTGTCTTTGCTTACACAGCTGGCATAATGCCAACACAGTAACAATTGATAATCTCAATCTGATACTGTGGCTAATTGAAGGGAAAAGTCATTAAAATTGTACTTCATCCAGATCCGAAGTGTACAGCTGGTAGCCAGCAGTGGCATTTGAACACAATTATGCAACCAATAGGTAAGGGTCCCTAAGAAACAGGTGTAAATAAGTGCATACAGTAACCAGTAGGTATTGCTGGATGTAGATATATGCAGTGGATAGCACTCTTGGAATGAGGAGAGGAGAGGGGAGGGGAGGGGAGGGGAGGGGAGGGGAGGAAAAAGGATAGGAGAGGAAAAAGGAGAGGAAGGAAAATAGAAAAGGAAGGAAAATAGAAAAGGAAAGGCATAGAACTCATTTTATTTAATGGGGATTTGTTTGGTGAATGTAATGCTCTTACTGCTACATATCTGTGTCTCCAGAGGCCTCCAAAATGAGGATATGAAGGAACTTTAAAAGCGTGGGGTTTGAAGTCAGTGGCAGTCTTTCACCTGTCTTGTAAAGGACCTGAACAAAAGCTCTTTAAAGTCAATGAGAGATTTCTATTGGCTTTAATGGCTTTGGATAAGACTGTGAATTAAGCTTCACAATCCAGTGTAAGGATAGAAATGCTATTATCCTCCTTATCTTCCTGGGAAACTTGAGATACAGGTAGGTTAAGTACGTTGTCATAAAATACCTTTTTGGCTCAGTCAGGTCCCCTTGCAAACCCTTCCCATTAGAGAATACATCTATTTACTCTCCAAAGTAAATCCTGTTGAACTTGAGCCTGGCTTTTTGTTTAACAGAAGTTTTATGTTCATAAGCTTCAAATGAGTAAATTGCTTTTAGTCAGCATTACTGTAAAGGCTTTATTTATGATTCTCCATAAAAGCAATTCTCTACTGCAAGTTCATGCAATAAACTATCTGAAAAACATTCTTGCCTGTTTACCTATTATTTCTTCTTTCAGCACCACAAACCTGTAGACTGTGACTAGAAAACTGTATAGAAAATAATGACATTTAAGATAAGTGAACAGACTGAGTTTGTTAGTTATTTTAATTTGCTTTGAAAAGAATATCATCATCTCTTTTGGATATAAGACAAAAATGATTTATTTGTTAACCATCAATGGGAAATTTGCTATAATTCAGTAGCAGAATGTGGCCTGCTAGAATTATAGCCTTAAACTGATCAACATTTCCTATATATGACTAAGCAGTCAGTGAAAATAAGTTATCTAAAAGTGAAAGCCTTAAAATTAATTCAAAGTTTGGTGGGTGACTACTAAAAATTAAATTTTTGAACCCTGAGATCTGTACCCTATGAGAGTAACCCACATGCTTTCTCTTCTTTTGAAAGAGGATTGTTGAAGGAAGAAGCAAAATCTTTGTGCTTTTCTGGATTACTTATATAATAGTAAACACAGAATGCTACATATGCGAAAAGTGCAAATCACCTTGGTGATGCTCTTGCCATCTGCTCAGGCTTTCATTTATGAGCTACGAACTAGTGCAAGCATCACATATTCCCCTGAAGTGGCAAGAGGTGGGAAGAGTTTAACAGTTTACAGCAACATTCTGCAGATCACTGTGCTATAATTGGAAATTAAACTGTGTGGGCAGGGCACACTTCCTGTAGGGAATTCTGCCAGGTCTCAAAATACTTAGTGACCCTATTTGTGTCCTTATACTCCAGCCAGCCATTCTGAGAGGGTTAAAATAACTTCAATAGCAGAGTGATGGCCTTTGTCCCAGTCTCTTTTTTTCTTCCTTTAGATCAAAGTCAAACCTTGAGAAATAAAGTGTAATTTTTGCAAACAAAACAGAAACCACAACCAAAACACCTGTCATGCTTACACAGATAAAGCTAATGTAGGTGAGTGTAATAATGGCACAGTAATGAGTGAAGACTGAGAATGTCTCTGGGGACTTAGATACTTAATTTACTAGCCGGTGTGGCAGCTTCTACTTTCTGTTTCTTGTTTCTGTGACCAATACTTCCATCTTCATTTTGCTGTACAAACGGAACCTTGGAGAGTAGCATAACTGTTACAGGATCTATGACATCTCTATTTCTCAGATACTGAAAAAGAAATGAAGCTGTATTAAAACAATGTGTGCAATGCAAATATTCAATCAGTGACATTCCATTATATTCATCCTTGGCCACAGGCAAAAATAAAATAGTTAAAACTGTTTACAGCCAAAGAAAAGACTTTTCATATGGAGCATGAAGTTACCAGTAGTAAATAGCATGCATGCACAGCTTGAACGTGTAAAAGTCTATGATGAATAAAATGGATAGGACATTAAGTGTTATGGTTGATGATAAATAAACCTCGAAGGATAAATATGCTTGTCCCTTATGAGATAATATTATACAAGATTCAAATTGAGGTGGTGGCTTGCATGTTGAGAATGACAATTCACTCCAGGAGCTGCTGAAGGGGAGCTCTGATAATAAGATTGTGTGGCCTCACTGTCCATTAAATTATCATGACTAACTAAATTTGCAGAATAGAGAATAAAAGGTTCTGTATGACTGTCCTAATTCTTTTTGAAAGCAAAATATTTAGCCTGAGCGTAGTCCAAATTAGTGCATAAAAATTAATCTTTCCAGAAGCCTGGCTATCATCAATCCAGACAGAGCTCTATTTTTGTACTTTATATACCTGAATGAAACTTTCCTGACTATTTGCTCAGAAAGCTTTTAGTTTTTGCTACTCAATTAATGTAAATAGGGTATTAGATATGCTATTTTCTTGAAGCATGTTGAGAAGAGAGAATATTTTAAATGCTTGTAACTAAAAGCTCTCAAGTTTACACTATTTCGTGGTAATGAAATACTCATGAGGACTGGCAATGTAGCTGAAAGTTTGGACTTTTATCTTAGTTATATCAAATCCTAAACATTTTATGCATGCTAACCAGTTTTCTTTACTAATGTACTTAGAATTTTACCATTATTTACCATTCTGCCATGTAAAAAGTTTTAGTAATCCTACTTATGGAACAGAATTTATATAATAACCTCAATTACAAATAATTATTAATACAAATAATTGGCAAATATTTTTGAGTCCAAGTGGATATAAATGCTTTTCCAGCCACAGTGAAAAGAATGGTTGGATAAACAGCAGGCATTTGTATTTGACACAGTTTACTTTGGTATAAACCAAGAAAAAAAAAGAAGTTGAAACAATTTTAGATTGATTTAATAAAATATTAGAAGAGATCAGAGAGCTGTCAGATTCATATCTTCATTTGTAATTAACAAATTTGAACAACTTCAAACTATAACTCAAATACAATAACTTACTGAATCCTGAATGATTGTATACCTCTACACCTTTTCCTACAATTCTCTTTCACTGAAATTATAACTTGAAATACCGATCTTTTTTTCCTTTTTTTTATGTAACCAATCTGCAGAACTTATAGCATAGTTTCTTCTTTGAAATAAGTCATCTTGAAGCAGGGAAATCAGATTGGAAGTTTTAGGAAACATTATGTTGTAAACCTAACAGCTGTGAGATGTGTATTACTGAAGTAAGAGTGGAAGGAAACCAACATAGTAAGTAATGTGAAGTGATAGTAAGGTCTGATGTTTCTTTCAAAAGCTGGAAATTTGAAGATGATGAATAATGGATATTGATCCAAAAAAGAAAAAAAAATCTACTGTAGATTTTATTATTTATCAACTGTTAGAAGTTACAAAATTTTAATGATAAAAATCTGTGCAAAATCAGTCAAAAAAAAAAAAAAAGGAAAGAAAAGAAAAATCTTTTTAGTATTTTATGATGGTAAAATGAGTTACCAGGTATTTTCTTAGGGTCGCTCTATTGTTTTTAAGAGCTGAGTAAATGGTGCCTGCAATCACTGCTTTACAGCCATTGGATTAATGTATGTTAAGTGGTACTTATGCAATATTGCACATTGTTTGAGCTTATTAAATACTTCAATCAATGTTTCCGGAGTTATTGTTCGTAGAATATAGCTTTGACTTTGTAGAGAGAGGAAACAGAAGAACTGCAAGCCTTCCCAATTTTACTTTTCAGATCTCTTTAGCGAGCTCTGTTTCCTCACACTAAAAGTACTACTTATGCCATCCTCCCCTTCGCTATCACCCCTCCAAAAAAAGAAGTCAAACAACAAATTCTAAAAATCCTAACTTTCAACCGATTGAATATTTTTAATCATTTATTCTATCTGATCATATTCAAATATTTCCCTACTGTAGAAATTAAAATTCATGTTTAATTACAACTTATTAAAAAAAATAAATAAATAACACAGGTTTTGTAAAATTTAGTGCCAAAATAACATGCTCCTTGATTACTCCTTAGCTGATGTGAAGCTGGTATCCAACACTGAATTTTGGCCATATGCACGCTATATCTAATGAAAGCCAGAGGAATCCTATAACCAAAACAAAGTTCAGTACCCTAAAAAAGTGGAGGAATCAGAGGAAGTAACTGCCTACAAAATTCTTCATGACTTTTCGTTGGTAGGTTATGGCAACACCTATTGTAATAGCTACGTTCAAATTTCACAGACATAGGCAGGAAAAAAATCACACCAGAGGATGCTTTTACATTTGTTCATTTGTCTTACAATTTTACTGAATAAATAGAGACATTCTGGTCAGATTTAAAATATTTCTTAATCTTTCATAACACTGTCAGTGTCACGAGATGCTATTTCAAATTTGCTCTTCAAAATGTTGCTAATGTAGAAGAGGATACAAGTAGAAATGCTTCTATTATTCTTTCAGACTGAATAGTACCAAAATACTTTTGGAGGGAAAGCTCCCCAGAAGATTCCTGATGCTGCAGTGTTGTATGTGTCGACTAGCTGCAAGTGCTCCCTTTTGCCAAGTACAATATACTGTTTTCATTCAGATGCTTAGATATGTAATTTTCTCTGTAATGATAAAGGACTTGAGAAACAAGTTCATATACACATGAGACCTGTACTCAAATATGCTATCAGCTCTTCTACATTTTCAGCTTTTACTCATTGTCAAAGTAACTTTGGGTGCCCTCAAAAATTTACTTGCATCAGTAAAGACTTGAGGTTGCAACTCAAAGCATTCCTTAATTAACATAAAGTCTGATTATATTTAGTGAATGGAGTCCTGTTGAGAATAAGTCCACTCTTCCTAAAGTTGTTGATAGTTATTGAAATGTTTGTAGAATCAGAATGAAATTTTGTTAGCATCAATTTTCAAAGTACCTACTGTATTTTGAATTGAGGCCAAGGGTTCAGTAGAGCTGCAAAGCATGTAACTGTTAAATGACATCAGTAGATAAATTAAACAAGATAAAAATGCTAATGAAGGACACAGTCTCTATGCCACATTGAATGGTGGAAGTTAGGAAGAAATTTTTATTCGCGCTGGATCCCACTATGCCTCATATCTTTCTACATGCCTTACAGAGAATATTCCTGCAAATATTTAATAAATATTTTTCTGATATCACAGTATCTCAATTACAATTATCAGAATTGATAAATGTGTTCATATAAAATCGTATTTCACTCTTTCTTATATTGCAGAGGTGTTAGGAATGATTGATATTGCTGAAATCAGCAACACTGTTGTCACAGTTCAGCTTGGTTTGGGCCTAGTGTCTGTGAGAAGGGGACAAAGTGACCCACAGGTCCACATCCCAGGAAAGGGTGGGAAGGAGAGAAGGGAAAAAGTATTGAGATTTCTTAGATGAGGAAAACAGTAGCCAACTAAGGGGAAAAAACTTATTTTACTAAATATGATAGTGGAATGTTAGATAATACAGTATAATAGAATATGACTGAAATTGAAGCTAATAAATCAAATAAAATGAGAAACAGTTTCCAAAACTGAACTCTTTAATGGTGTAGACAAAGTGGCCATGGAGCAAAGAGAGCAAAGAGAGCAGTCTTGTGACTCTCAGTTAGTTTTATATTTCCTTCCGAATGGAAAACAGAAATGCAAAAATGAAGTTTTCTTGCAGTTGTAGTTTTGCCAGAAACTGGAAATATTGGCAATCCACAGAGTGGCAGCATTAACGCTTTAAGTCCCAGTACACTTCAGGATGCTATGTTGTAGAATGCCAATGAAAAACCATCAAACTATGACAACTATTAGCTCCAGTGGTACTTTCATGTCCAAGAAACAGATCTTCATATGTAAGTTAGAAACTTTTTTTTTTTTTAATTATCATTAAACAGTAGACATCTTGGTTTCCAGTTACAGAGATAACTTCTTCACCATGCAGAACACAGTATGAGGCTATTAACCTTGGGAGAAATGGGACTCAGCACTTTCCAAGACAGTGCCCTACCAGCTTCATTTGCACTCTAGGCTCTCAGAAATAGGTTTCTTTGTCCATGTAATCAGACTAATACTACAGCAAGACTTCCAAAATGTGTTACAGAACTGCAATAATACAAAGCTCCATCTTTATAATTCTGTTGTGCCCTGTTCACATTTCTGAATATCACTGTGTATTCATAACACTTCTCTGTCAATTACGGGGAATCTGATAAATTCTTATATAGCCTTCAAAACCCAGGAGACCTAAATCTTGGGATTTCTGGGCTACAACTATTCTTTTCAACCTGTCTTTAAGGAGTTTAGTGTAGACTCATTCAGATGTGTGACAAAAAGTTGTCCTCCGAGACACATATTATTCACAAATTCAGAGAAAATGTAGGATCTAGACATAAAATTTTGCACCATAAAACTTACATTTATTTCCATATCTAATACTTAGTCTTTTCTTCAAAATTTTATTTAAAAGTAAATTTGTGTACTTTCCACTATGCATAGGCAAAAACAGACTGTGCAGTATCAGTATGCTATCAGGCCACCTTTATCTTTCAGAGATGCTGCTGCCATCAGTGCGCTCTGAAAACCTGCAGTCCATCAGAGTATTTCCATATATTCTCTTCTAGGGAGTATCTTAAACTCTGTGGTCCCAATGAGCTCTAAGGTTAGATGGGTTTCTGAGGGAGAAAACTAGCACCTGCAGAATGTTCCTTTGGTATCCCAGACATCTTTACTCGGTATTTGGTGTTACATTTGCTCTTGAATTTTTATTATTAAAAAATCTTATTTTTTTATCAAAGCATCAGTCCAACTTTGTTCTGTTTGAGTTAGAAAAAATGATCACTTGTATTTGAATTTACGGAAATCATAGAAACCCATGTTTTACATCTGCAATTTATTTTGAAGTTTTGGGAAATACAGCAGAATGAAGTAAGCAGTGCACTAAAGGAAGGAAACAATAATAGGAAATCTATCTTCTCTGATTCATTTTTAGAGTTATCTCCTGGCACATTTTACGTGAATTAATTTGACAGTAACAAAAACTAAAAAGGTTTTTGGATTACTTCAGCAGTAAACCCTGAATAGAACTGTGCCATTTCAATTTATCACTTGTTGTGTTTAAGTGTGTGAAATCTTAGTTCTTTATCACATTGCAATGCATTGCTTATATATAGAAAAGTTGCAGACTTCACTGAGAAAAAAACGTGTATCAACTGCCAACTGAGCCATCACATGCTCCCTGACTTGCAAATTTTTTAGTGAATCTCACATTACTTGAACTAGAACAGCATTATAACCTTAGCTTTACCCCTGTTGCTATGTCTTGGGTTATTAGGATTTTTATCCATCAAAAGGAGCTCTGGCTCTAACAGCACACTGGGTCTTTGAAATTCTAACCTGAGAGACAAATCCTGTGAAGCCAAACTTAACCTCTAGTTATCTTTTATCCTACCAGCATAAGTCTGTTTCTTAAGAGGATATCTTCTTGGTAATCTGAAGATATATAACATATTTCTAATGTTATTTAGGAACACAGCACAACCACTTACTTTCTACAGTGAGTTACAGAAAAACATTAGAAAGTAATTGAATTTATATATATATATATATATATATATGTATTTTCTGTAATGGATTTTCCTGGATCTGGAAGGTTGAAATAAGCTAAGCAGATGATAATTACAAAGTAATTGCTAAACAAATGACAAGTGTTCCAGAGTACTGTTACCTCCAGATAGCTCTAATTATAAAGTACCTCTAATTTGTAAGTGCATAAAGAGAGAAGTGCGGTCTCTTCTGGCTTCTCAAATCTGAATTTTTACCTTTAGTATTAAAAAAATAAGTAGACAGTATTTTAACCAATTCTAATATTTTAACTGGATGTTTGATCTGTTGAAAATCTGAGTTGACCTTATTGTGTAGTAAAAAAACTAATAAAGCTTACCATCTGAAAAAACAATAAAAAATTCTTCAATATATCCGAGTAAAATAGAATATGAATATAATAGGTTAAATCTGTATGCATTTCAAATAAGATTCTTTTTGTGAGGGTAATTAATAATATGCTACTTCCTGTATTTTGTAGTGGTTTCATTGCTGATCAGTATGATCTTATGTCCTTAATGGTATCTTACCGTAGATGCAAACACCAGTGATGCAATACTAACAATTAGTATGGCACTTCAGATAAAACAAAGCATTGACCCATTGGAAAAAAGTGGTGTTTAATTTTTAGAGACTTCTGATGTTAGGAAAGTTAGATGCTTATTGAAAAACTATATAATCTACAGAGAAATAGTGTTGTCTACCAGTAGAGAAAATATCAGATACAAGTGATATCTGGAAAAAAATCAGTTGTCTTGGGAATAAAAAAATTAAGTTTATTCCTCTGCCAAAATTCCACATTAAAGTGTTTCTTCTTTGCTCTCTAGAGGAAGTCCCAATCTGCATTTAAATGAATGTATTTCAAATTGAGATTCATAAGGGACTAAAACTATCAAAGTTTCATACGAAAATAAAGAATACAGACATGCTGCTTACAGATTTGGAAATTTTTTTAAAAAAAGTCTTTAAAATGAAATGGTGCCAGCTTTCTGGAGACTAATTTATACTTTTCATAGAATAAATGTCACAAAGCATTAATGACTGGTACATAGCTTCAGATTTCGCATTTTGTCTACATCCAGAGGAAAGTTCAAGATTTGCTTGCTATTAAATTTGGGACTGGACAATGATACCTCTTCTTCACAGTATTCACACCATCTTGAAATGTCAGTAAAAGCACAAATTAAGCTCTAGAGTTGAGTGGAGTTTCAGTGACCAGTGCTTATGACATTGAGAAAATTCTTGGAGAATTTTGCCTTACATTTTTCTATTATTTATAAAGATTTATTACACTTTTAAAAATAATTGATTACCTCCATTGGACTCTGGGATATTTATAATAGCATAATTACCTATGTCTGAGTCAAAAAAAAAAAGTCCTTCAGCAAGCTAGAGTGAATTGGTCTTTTGTTTGCTAAAGTAGCAAAAACTGGGGAAGTATCTCTATGGGAATAACTAGGAGTTTTGCCAGGAAATTCACTGAGGTCAGAATCGCATCCCCCAGAAGGTTTTCCTGCTGATGCTGTGCTGCAAAAGTTCCAGTTCCGCAGCTTCGACCCAGCAAGGGATGGCACCGAGCTCCCCTTGCCATGCCTTTCTCCAGCCCCTGCCATGTTCCATCTGCTCAGGGCTGGCAGACTCTTCAGAGAAAGAGCTTCTTGCTTTTGTCACATAACAACGCGCCACAAGAATCTTGTTCTTGCAAGATGTTTGAATATCTGCTCTGGTGTTCTGATATTGATTTGTAGCACTTAAATGCTAAATACATAGACAAAGATTTAATCTTTATGTGTGTATAGTACAACCCTGTCCTTCAAACAGCTATAGTCAGAGGTAAGGCTTTGCAGGTGAGGAATGTCTCCCATGCTAATTCTAAAAGTCTAAGTTGATTGTGCACATTTTACAGATTGAAAATGGAGTATGTGCAGCAAGTGAAATAGATTTTCTAGCATCCTCTTAGTTGTGTACATCACAAATGCTCATATTTTCTGTGTGTTATATTTCATAACTTCTGTGCACTGCAAGCTGAAAAAAAAGGGCTGGCAAATTCCAAATACACTTGCAGATCTTCTCATTGATACAGTATCAAGCATGAAAAGTATACTGAAATTCCCTTAGGGATCTGGGTAATTAACCAGAAATACACTTTGCGTGACATTGCTAATCCAGTTACTCAATGGAAAAAAATATTTGCTAACAAATACAGTTACTAGCAGCTTCAGGGAAAGACTTTCTGTCTGTCCATCTGTCTGTCCTTCTTTCTGTCCTTTCTTTTTAATTAATTTTTAAAAGTTTATTGTAGTTGAAAAGATTCCAATTGTTGCAGTTTGATTTTGGCTTCTTTCAGTACTGAATTTAATCCTATAGATATACACTCTCACGATTACTGACAGACTGAGGTAAGGATTCCAGGATTATTTGATATTAAGTACAAAGGTGTCTTTCAGGTCATGTGCAGTCTAATCTTGTTTGATGTATTACTCATTCTAAGTTTCTTCTTTTTTTCTTGAAATAAGCTGTGTGAATACTCACGAATATATTTTTTTTTTCTTCCCCCCAAACATCTGAGGAACCCTCGATACATTTCAAAGTTCATTCTTAGGATGGATTTCCTGAAAGGCATTTCATCTGTCACACCTAGCAGCCTTTGTTAGTTCACAGCAGAAGACACTATAGATTTCTGTTTACATGGATGAAACTGAAAAGAATTTGCTTTTCTGTAATCCCTCCTCTATTTCAAAGTATTTCAAAGCACTTGAAAAAAATATCTCAACTGAGTTCAATGCTGGTGGAACATGTAATGAGGAGACAGTTGCAGCAGTCCTTCAACACTGCATATTTAGTAACTAACGGCACAAAGACAGATATTTCAGCTAGTATAATGACAGAAGATGTATTGAAAGGGTTGTGAAAGTGTGTGTAAAGGATTTCACTGTGGGAAAACAAGCAAGCAGACAAAACTATCAAAAACTATGTGAGAGGCATAGCATGTTTTAAAACATTTTTCTCATGTATAAAAGATGTTGAAGACTATGTGAATGTAAGATGTTTTCTGCTGAACGTATTTTCTTGTTTGAATAACCCCTGCTCTCTCAATTTGGTTTATATAAAACTTAGAAGATCACTAAAAATATAAAACTAGTATCATGTTCTGTTCTGAGCCATCTCAGCAGAGAAAACAAAAAAGTACAGCTGTGCACACACTGTGTTCTTTTCTGCTACTGAATGTGGCAGCATCTCTGTTTTTTAGAGACTATAAGCTCCATATAGATTTGACATTGCTAATGCATTTTGTGGAGTTGACTCTTGACAGCTACCATCTTAGCATCTTTCTTCTGCATTAATCTTGCATTAGATGTACAGATATCAGTATGTATGGAGTGATTTCTTTTTTTTTTTCTTCTGACAAACATTCGTTTGAAGGTGCAGGCTAACACACTGTCCCAAGGCCAGTACAATGGTCAACAGTGCATCTGAAGTGCATGTGTACTATTTTTGAAGTAGGGATGGAAATCTCGGGAAAACAGAAATGTCTGAGAATGCTTACCCAAAAGGTTAATAATCCTATTTCCAAACAAATATTGCACGAAAGATTACATAAATGATGGAGAAAGGAAGTGAGGGTCAGGTGTAGCCCGTATTTCTAACAAGGCACTTAATAAGAAATCTACTTTTCAGTGATGATACATCCCTCATTCTTTCTATTCATGAATTCACCAAAGAAAATCTGGATGTATTTCTGAAGTCCTTTGAAATCTAAACTTGAGAGCCATTTTAGTCTCCCGTTTGTAATAAATTAAGAGAAAAACTATTTGTTGTCTGATATATACATATATCATCATTTTCCTAGTAGAAGCAGCAGTTGAGGTTAGGAATCCGGTTTAGTCTGTTGAGAGGTTTAGAGAGGTTATAATCCAACTTTCAAATACTGCCTATGGTTCACACCTTGTTCCACTAAATTCTCTCTGAAGAGAAATTCTCTCACTTTTTTGGCTTTACATAATGACTTTATATTACAGATACAACTACTCAGTCTCCACTGCTCTCCTCCCCCCCCCCCTTTTTTTTTTAATCACTTGGACTTTCTGAGTTATATTCTCTAGTGTGACTTAATCTGCGAGATATTGAGAACGGTGTGTGGAATTAACAAAATACATTTTCCAAAATGATGAAACATGACATTAATACAGAAAATGTCAGTCACTAGTTATATTTTGTGAGATAAATATTATTTGCCATGCCAGAGTTCAATGCTTAATAATACATTATTCTTGTCAGTACTGTTTAAAGTGCACATGATTCATACTAAACCTTTATCTTAGCTGATAGTGAAAGTAGGCATTTAGCATTTTCTTAAACTGAATCTCAGTTCAGAAGCTTAATAAATTTCTGTATTTGCAGCAATAAAAAAGAATATTCTAGTTTCTCCAGAGATTTATTTATCTCAGTTGTATAGAAGAGGTTTATGATGCTGTTGCTGTAGTTTCAGTAAATCATGTAAAACATTATTTAGCAATACATAGTGTCATAATGCTGGATTTGTATATATTTGAAGATGTTTCCTATAAAAATTCAGCTCAGAAATAAAAAGTGTTTCCTAATAGAGTGAAAACGTAGGACAGTTTTACTTCATATAAATATTGCTTTGCAAAAACTCAGTTTTTTGAAGATACGTACTACTAATATTTTAGTAAGATTTGTTTTTACATGTTATTTATCATCAGCACTATGAATCCAAAACTTACTATTTATGCATAGGTAGTTCCAAAAGTTATATCTTCTATCTGTTTCCATGGAAACTACAACAAAGAGCACAATAACACTATTTGATAGAGTGAATTCTCAACTACAAAATATTATTTTTCAACACAGTCACCCCCATTATTAATGCTTGTTTATCATTGATGAACAAGAGCCTGCATGCAGTACTCATAAAAATCTGTAAAATAGGAGACATAACTTTCAGAGCAGCCCTTGTTATGCTGATTATCTAGATCTTAGCAGAATATAGGCAATTAAGAGTTGCGTGGAACAAAAAACTTCTCCAGTGTGTTTAGTGAAATATGGTCTTAGATGTAATTATCATAAGCTAAGTCATATTAGACCTTAATAACTACTTCTGTGCACTCTTAGGAGCCTGTAGATGCTGCTGAAACAGCAATCTCAGATGTTAGCGAGAGCCTTTTAGACATACATTTTGTCTCCCATTACAATGAAGTATGAAACTTAGAACAAAACATAGCTCTAAATGAGATGAAATAAACTACTTAACATATACTTCCCCCAGGCTAGAAACTATGGAAACCCCCAGCTTAATTTATTTTTATGCAGTTGTGTTGCAATAAAACAGACAAGACATGTCAAAAAAAAAAAAAAAAAAAAGACTTGAATACTACATCAGAAAAGAGTCAGTGATGTATTTGCAGATTTGATACAAGGCTTTTCAAGATGACAGCTCAACTTTTTTTAAAGCAGTGGGCACAGCTCTGAATTATTTACAGCTATATTAACCGTACATTATACTGTATGTTATACAGTGATTATTTAGTAATGTATCAAAATCCTGAAACAGCTGCTTCTTTTTTTTATATATATTTATATACATATAGTTAAAATTTGTCGTCAATAATCAGGAGAAAATTATATTTGCTATTGCTTCTGCTACAGATTTTGCCCAAACGATGTAATACTGTGGTTATAGAGATGTTCCATATTCTGACAGATCTCTGGAGCATATCAAAGATCAGGAGTCATTACCTTTGGAGCAACCCTCACCCGTACTTCCGTGTCAGATCCATTCTGTCAGAGTGCCCCTCTGCTGCCATCTGTGGCGCAACAACAGAATATAATGCAATATTAGTGGGAAGGTTTAACCTCTGCTGCTGTACCACCAACATCCTCCTCTGATGTTGTGGGCCAATATAATAAAATAGGAGGCATTACTTTTGGAGCAGAGCTTATGGAATGCGTAAGAAAGATGTAGATGATGTTGTCATCTTCCTTTTTTTTGTTGTTGTTGTTGTTTTCTATGCCATTCCTTCTTAGTAAAAAAGAAAATGCTGTTTTTATAAGACTAAGCATAAAATAATGTGTTTTGATTAGGAGTCTGAATGGAAAAGGCAAAGACTTCGTGGAGTGAAGGATCCCAAGGCAAAAGAGAAAGCATAACAGTATAGAGGAAGGAACAAAACCAGCCACAAGAGCCACACAGCTTTGAAGAACAGAGATTGCCAGCACTCTTGCAGCAGCATGCAGCAAGAGCTGGGAGGGTACAAAGAGTTTCGCACTGAAAGGTGTGTAACTGATTTTGTGAAGGGAAAAAGCAGACAAACGGGGACAAAAATATTTCCTTCCATATGATGTTTGCTCCAGTTATTCTTTATCAGTAGTTGTTAAGCTGCAGCAGTATATTCTTTACTAGACCCAGGATAAGATATTAGTTCCTGTCCTTAGCCACTTACTGTTGTAGAAAAGGTTAACCATGACTGAGGCTGCAAACAGTGTTAGCTGCAGGAGTTTGCATAGGTTTTGCAAGTGCCAGTGGATAGTTCAGAGCCCTGCATCACCTAGGAAAATGGGCCAAATGCAAGAAAATGTGAATCCAGCCTTGAAATTGCATCATAATTTCTCTGAAAAATAGAAACAAATGCTTCCTGAAAATAAGCAGAAAAGTGGTAATGAAGAAAGGAATCTAGAAGTCATTTCTGTTAGCAAATCATACTGAGTTTATTTAATATTTAACAATGCCAATAAAATTTTGCTATTTTGCTTTTAAAAAAGTTTTCTTCCTTTTTAGCACTTACCAAGGAGGGATCTTTCCTACTCAGCTTTAGTTTAAGAAGTTCTGGAAAACTGGCTGCAAGTACAGGCAACTTATCATTGGGAGGGCTGGCAGTGCCATAGAGATGGGACTCCACTCATCTGACAGGAGCTGACTAACCTGTGTTAGTCAGTGTATTGTTCATGTTACTTCTGGATGATGATTCATTCATCCAGATAAAATCTCTATTTTGGGAAGGGATGAATAATCTTGTAGAGGTGTCATAGGTGAAAATGGGATCCTAGATAAACAGACGATAAAACTAGGTGCCCAACCCTTAAACCCTTAAACAAATATAATGTAAATGTAATGTAGCCAAAGCAGAAGCCTGTGACACCTGTAAATTATATATATGTAGTTAATGTCCTTTGTCTTCAACCCAAAAGTAATCATATTATGAATAAAATTTATGATAACTGATGTTAGGTGTGAATTCTTAAGCCAATGTTGGATCACAAAACTTTGGTTTAAAACTTCTGCCTATTTTACTCAGTGACCACATTTCAAAATTCTTTCTATTCAATGAAATGCAAAGAGGTTTGAAAGCTGATTAGAACCACGACTCTTTGGCCTTTTAAACATACTACGAAGTTACAGCTGAAGAATAAGGCTTCCCAATGCTCCTGATCATCCTGTGTGGGAAGAGTTGCAGTTTCTTTTAGGTCTTTCTTTTTCTGTGGCCATATGAATGGTCCTCTTGCCTATTTGAGACTTTTCTTGAAAGCATTGGTTGGAAATTGTGCCCAGATCTCACATCTGAAACGGACTCAAAATTATCTTTCAGTCCCTTGATTTCACCCCTGTCACTTAGTACAGGATTGATAGCAGTGTGGGGACACAGAGAAGCAGCTTCTTAACTAATTACCGTTTATTAGTAGTAATTTATTCTAGCTGAATAATGATAATCATTATTATATTTTAATGAATGTTTTTACAATATAGTACATAAATGATACAAGCAATTGTGAATGGCATTATTACAAATGAAGAATTATAAATGTAAACAGAATAGCACAAAGCAGATATCAGTTCTCCAGATGAATTTCATCCAAGTTCCCATCGGCGAAAGTTGAAGCACTATTCCTCAGCAGCCTTTCCTCATTCCATCAGAACCCTCCAGCACTAGGGACGTGCTGACATCCAATAATACAGTTCAGCTACAATTTTTCAGCCTGCTTTCAAGCCACAATTTCAAGACAACCTGAAAGAGCTTTGGTGTGATATGGTTCTCGGGTTTTATGAACATGTTATAGCTAACTCTTTCCTTTAATTCTGTTACATTGAGCAATATACTTTTATGTCATTACTGTGCTTTGTGCTGTAAAAATATTTTAAAAATCTTGTCTTCAAGAAGCTTTCCTTTTAATTTATCATAAAAGAAACATAATTATGTATCATATATTGGGATACATCTACACAAATCTCTAAAAAGTATAGGCAGCCATACAGAATTTCAGAAACTTATTAATGCCTTCCTCTGAAAAGTGTTGAAATACTATCCATGCAACAGTGGCAGAAAATTATCATTTTCCTTTATGAAGAAGCAGAGCTCATGTGGATTACACATTAGAAATGTATTCATTTGTGGCCATCTATTCTTTAGCATCTATTTCCAACTTTTTTCACATATTTCTGTGCCAGCGTGTTTCCTATTAGGATGCCTTTTATCCCGACTGCAATTCCTTGAAAATTGCTTAAAGATTATAGCCTCTTTAAGAGGAGGAATGCAGTGACAGTGCCACTAATATCTGTAAGAAATAAAACCAACATATTAACAACAATTATTTGACAGTAAATCAAAACTTTTTTTTTATTTTTCAAATAATACATTTTAATTAATTATGTTTGTATATGGAAGAGGAGATAGATTCAATATAGGTGGAACTTTTTTAGAAATAGTCACTTTGCAAAGAACAGAAAAATGTCAACTACAAGATAATCTTGAAAAAGCATATATACTGAGAATAATACTTTATAAATATTTTGGAGGGGATTTTTTTATTATTATTTAAGGAGCTGAGTTTGACAGCCCTCTCTACTGTAGGACTGATATGATCTGATATTACTTTATCTTTTTTTGTACACTTTACCTTGCAGGCTCCTGAAGTGTAGCTGGGGATAAAGGCATATGCCATGCGTGTTCAACCTGCAGGCCCCACATGGCTTGGCACAGCTTGCTACGTGTCCACACTTGCCCCATGCCATCATGGTTGCAGCTGTTCCCACCAAGCGTCCCAGCCTGGCGCTGTTAACCCTCTGGGCTGAAACCAGGGCACAGGGTGCAGTGCAGTGCCAGCTTCAATTATGGCTAATAAGCCATAATTCACGGCTTTACAAAATAAGGATTTTGATACACTGGCTAAGTACAGTCCTGTGTGTAGCAAAGAATGTGCAGCTGTGCTTTCCATTTTAATAAAAGAATTTTAGAATATGTTTCAAGGTTGCTGAAAAAATCATCATTTTTGTTGTTTATTGGTGACTCCATATTCAGTTGATATAAACACATAACCTGTGAATTTTCAAATGGAATGTATAGAGTTGCAATGAAAAATGTAATCATGTCTCTTTACCATAATTTTATAAGCCCTCTCTTACCAGACAGAAATATCCCTCACTTCGCAGTCATGCCTTATTCATGTCACCACTTTTTGGCAGTATGTACATTTGTGAACAATTATTTTCAAGGGTTGAGTGCAGGAAGAGTAAAATTTCATCAAAAATCTCTGATGAACGCTTTGAGAGCTCATTAAGGATTGTAGCTACTACCATTGAACCAGACTGATGCGTTTAACAAAGACAGGGTCACGTATCCCACTACTTTTATGTTTTTGTTGCTGTCTTTTGTATGTGAATTAACAAAAAACATTTTAATTTTTTTTGTTACTTTGTATACATTGACTATAATATGTATATATAATGAGGGCTGCTTCAAAAGTAGTGCTTCTTATTTTATCATGTCAGCTCACAGTGTCAAAGGCAGATGTTGGAGGTAGTGGCAGTAGAGTCTGAACCTTCCCACCAATATTCCATTCCAGAGTGTCTGACATAGAAAAATGTATGAAGCAAAAGTGTGTCATTTAATTCCTCCATGAGGAAAAAAATGGTGCTCATTTTCATCCACTGACATTTGCTGGATGTTTATAAAGGTTGAACAGTGGATGTGGGCACAGTGAAGTGGTGGTTCGTTTCATCAGTGGCAACAGTGAGAGTGGGTCACCTCCTCTGGTATGGATTTTTATGAGCACGGGATGCAGGCTCTTGTTCATTGGTATCAAAAAAAGCATAGCTAATGGTAATGACTGTGCTGAAAATAGTACTTTGTAGCTGAGAATTTGCTCTGTTAAACAGTGTTATTGTGCTCTTTGTATCTCTTGTAGTTTTCATGGAAATAAATAGGAGGCATTACTGTTGGAGCCACCTATGTATGCAGCCCAAGACAATTCCTCTTCACTCAGTGCAGCCCAGGCAGGCCTAAAGGATGGACACCATGCCTCATGGATTGGAAGCCTGCATGTTTCTTGAATAGCCACCTGCTACATGTCCTTGGAGATAATCCATCAAAAAGATTTCAAAATGGAAATGCTATGTAACCATTGCAGTGATGTCTTTTTTCACAGAAAGACTGAAATAATGACATGAGGAAGTGTGAAATACTATTCTTCTTTTCATAGGTATCAGTTTAGTAGTCTAACGCTCACACAGATTGTCAACTGTATGTTGATGTCTTGTTTATCACAGTAGCAAAATTTCCAAAATGTATGTACCCCAAGTCCCAAACATCATCCCCTATCCCAAAATGCACTCTTCTCAGCTCCAAAGCTATTCACTTCTCTTCCATTTTTATTACAGTACCCTGCTGTGTCTTTGATATGAAAACCTTAGCACCCTGGCAACTGAACTAGTGTCAAATTAATTTAATAAAATAAATAATGTACATAGTAGAGAACTGATTGCATTAGCCAGTTTCATATTTAATTCATAAAAATTTCCATGATTTAATTTACTTGCTAGTGCTGCTGCAGAATTTACATTCCTCTTCACCACAGGTTTGTTGGAAAGAAACCATTTTCAGTGATAGAATACAAAATAGTAGAAAATGATAAAAAATTAAATGTGGAAGAGAGTTAAATGGTGTTGTTGTATAGAAAATGCAGACAAAATACTGCTGTCTAATTACAAGATTTAATGTTCTACCAAGAGTTCTGGAGTTCAGTGGTAGATAAAATGAAGATTAGCTTTGCCCCAAACCATGCTATTTTAATAATTATTATTGTTATTAGGATCATAGATCCCTCACAGATGAACTGAAGCCACTGTCTGATCAAGATTCATGACAGTGCCCCACCATTATGCTGTCAAGCAGCGAGTCCATGGGAAGGATGCAGAGGTGCTTTTATGTGGAATATGTTGCAGACCCAGACTTTCAGTAACTGGTAGGAGACACTGGATTAAGGCTCAAAATTCTGGCAACTCATTGCAGTACATGTTTTTCTGAATGCATTTTTTATTGCTAAAAAGAAACCCTTCTGAGTTCTCTTTTTCTACTTGTCTTAAAGGGCACACAATGGCTTAAAACAATATGTTTGCTCTTTCCCATCTGTGATTGAAGCTAAAAGTCTGAATGACGCAGCATGCGAGGGTCTTATGCTAGCTTTCATATTTCTGAGTTTGCCAGTTCCCTGAGTGTTCCTGCTGTACTTGAGTGCCCACACCAGGAGCATGGTGGTGCAGGCTTCCTACTTACCTACACTTTGGAAGGAGCCAGCCCTTGCTGCTCCCTGCTTACTTTGTTTTACCTTTTTTTAAGATGCACTTTTAATTCTACCTATGTCAAAAAATAACAGGCCATGTAGTAACTCCTAGTATCAGTTGAAGGATTTTCAGAGAAGTCTAACTCAGCTCTACCAATATGATTTCTGTAATTTCTGGCTTTAGAATCTGGATAAGGCATCTTAAGCTTTTTGTTCTACTTTAGGCTGGTGTTTAATTTTGCAGGACAAACATAATGATTTTCAGTTGAAGCATTTTTCCCCTCTGCCTTCCCTTAAGCAATGCACAGAACCCCTGTTATGAGGTGTCAGAATGTCCTGGATCGAGTTAATGTTCTCCCTAGAAGCTGATACTGTTTTGGATTTATGATGAATATAATGTTGGTAATATACGGATGTTTTATTTGTTGCTGAGCAGTGCTACACAAAGCCTGGGACATTTCAGTTTCAGTACCATCCTGTCAGTAAGGGGGCTGAGAGGGCGCAAAGAGCTGGGAGGGGACTGAAGCAGGACAGCTGACCCAAGCTAACCAAAGAATTATCCCATTCCATATTACATCATGCTGAACTATCCAGGGCCAGCTTGCCAGAGAGGGGGCCTGCTGCTCGAGGACTGTCTGGACATTGTTTGACAGGTGGTGAGCAATTGCATTGTGCATCACTTGTTTTGTATATTATTTTGTTTTTAATATTATTATTTTTCCTTCTTTTTCTGTGCTGTTAAACTCTATCTCTGCCCATGTGTTTTATTTTTTTCTGATTCTGTCCTCCATCTCACTGTGTAGGAATGAACAAATGGCTGTGCGGTCCTGAGCTGCCTGCCAGGTTATACCACAAGACAGGACAACTCACAAAAATGTTTTGTTTTTTTCTTTGTTTAGAAAGCATAATGTATAATTTGAAACAAACAAGTATGCAGTGCAGTATTTTCTGTTGATGTCTGCCAGTTTATGATAGCAGAGATTTTGCCTGCCTTTCCATTTCTCTTGCATACATCTAGGCAAACAGTTCTTCATGCTATGATTCTTTTCTTGGTCGTCCATATGCACACTAGTGGGTAGACTGAGGAGAGGTCAGAGAGGAGAGCAGAGGGGTAGAAGAATGAATGGAGAAAAGAGAAGAATAAGCAACCTGTGGCAATCTCCTGACCACCTCAGTTAGCTGACTACAGCCTGATGTGACCCTTCGTTTTACTGAATGCCTTTGCTTTTGCCTCCTGCTTGACTGCAGCTCTCATGTTCTTTGTAACAGAGGTAAGAATGGTGTGTCTTTCTTAGCTAAAGCCATCTAACTGACAGTCTTCGCTCCCTGCCCATGGGGGTTTTCTGTATTCTTTCCATCATACACAGCCATTGCTGTCCCATGCCCTGTGAACCTGAGCTCACATTTCTCAGTTGGTGAGATATCATGCTGTTTCTCACCATCTGGCAAGACAGTGTTTTCATCCAAAAAGGCATGGATGAGTAGTGTAAAGGAGCTAATTATGTTCAGTGAGTGTTTCATGACATGCTATTATAGCCAAACAAACAAGAAATTAATTGTGGAAATGTTTTCTCCAGCAAGTCCCTATTCAACTGACTCAAAGATATAGAACAGTGTACATAAAGAGTGGTTTGAATAGCACTGAAAAAGCTCTTTAGGACATATACATGAGTAATTTCCCTGAATGTCCTGAAATACAGTCCTTTTGGAGTAAGAGAGGGGCAAGCACTCATAATATCTTGGGTACGGTTCATTGACAGTGGATTTCACAGCAAATGTTTTAACGTTGTTCTGTCACGGTAGTGTTTCAGTTTTGGCTGTGAGGTCTCTTAGTGAGTTTCTCAGGCAAAACAGTTCATTTGATTTTTGGGGGGAGGAGGAGGGAGTACTCTACACAAATAGTTATTTGCTCTATAAAATTTTATTTGTCCTTCTTTTCAAAGCAAACTACACAGGGATAATTTGTTCTTTTAGAAAACACCACAGATACAATTGTAATGCAAAAAAAAACAAAAACAAACAAAAAAAAAACTTTACATTTGTGAGTCAAAGTTTATTACTTCCTTGAGCTGAAGTTACTGTTTGTATCGTCTTTTATGCTATTTCATTTATGATTAAGTTCCCTTTCTTTCCTCCCCCAACCAATATGTGATTCTCTTTAAAAACTTATAAAGACATATTTCTGCTCTGAATTTGTGACATCACAGAAGCATGGAAATGCAGCTTTGCTTGAAACCTTGGTAACAACCTGGGCCACTGCCTGCATGGAATCAGGACCCAGACCTTCCTGAGCACCTGCCCAGCCTGTTCTGTCAAGATCTAACAATTTCCTTGTCTTTTCAAGTCCTTTACTATTTTTAGACTTAGCTTTTTTTCACAAGCCAAATTCTTCTTTTCTTTATATTCATCTGATTCTTTCAATTTTTCTAAAAGGACAAAAATGTGATTTCCTATTTTGCAGTTGTTGCAGTGTTAGTCTGTAACTGACTGCAACCCTCAGACCCTTTCCTGTGGATTCTAATTGCTTTCTTTTGCAATCAACTTGAAAGTACGTTCTCATTGACATTAAGGACTTGTCTTTCATTTACGTTTAGAATAGGCAGGAAAGGCTTCTGATGGTTATGGAGAACATAGTTGTAGTACACATTCAAGGGTTTTCCAGCATACCTGGTATTTTCATGTGCTGTGCCTGAAACACAAATGAGAGGACTGCATTCCAGTTAGAGTATGAATTTATTGTATTTATTCATTTATTCTAAATTAACAAAACACAGAAAATACTGAAATGTTCTGTAGATTTTTAAAATCATTTTTAAACACAGCCTTATGGTTACTTTAAGATAAACCTGATAACCTAGTGTTAGATCTTACACATCTTGAGCTTCCTTCCACTGTCAGAGCACTTGCTTTTACAGTTATTACTCACTTGTTTTCAAGTGGCTGTAAGAGAAGTTAATGTAACCTGTGTTTGTCTTAAACATGCTGAGAAAGATTTGTATGAAGGTAGTAAACAAGATTAATTATTTAATTAAAATTGTTTGAAATAAACATGTAACAGCTGATATTTAAGCCAAGCTGTGGTACTATCCTTTCTTAGGGGTCTAAATTATACTCACACAGTAATCTTTAGCAAAAAGTGTGGAAAGATCCTTTGCATTTAGCCCTTTAAAGAAGAGAAAGCAGGGCTGGCTGGAGTCTGGAAGTGACTGTGATCATACCAATTCAGCATAAACTGAGGAACTACTTTTAAGTACATTGCTAATTCTAAATGACCTTTCAGTATTCAGCAGCTAAGTAAATAGCTGATTAGTACAGGAAGGACTGTAACAGAGTGGGGAGCCATGAGAACATAACTCTATTTTTTGTAGTCTGACCTTCAAACGACAAAACTACAGGCAGCAGTTTATGATTAAGAGCGCTAGTAGGAGGAATAGTCAGTTCTGTATTCCATGAATAGTCCAATTTGAAAGTATTTCATAATAACAGAAGATGTAGTGGTTACATTTCCACTTTGCATTTAAAAGGATGACACTGAAATTTACGATTGGTTTGAATAAAGGCTAATGGGAAAATGTACTGCTTCTAAATAACAAATTCCAGCAAAAGAAAATGAGGATCTTAAGGTCTTACTGATTTCTAAAGTCATCTGAATTTCTGTAGTGTGAAATACCTACTTTTTGTACCACTGCAGAATCATTGTATGACAGCCTGAAATATCATAATGTCTCTTCTGTCATACAGTTTTGAATAACTGAGGCATATTGCAACACATAATTATGTGCTCAGAAGTGTCCACTGTGGGCCCATATATGGAAACTTCCTATTCTAGGAGCACAATGAATTATGAGGCCTGAGAGAAGCTGTTGAGAAATTCACTGGAGATTATCAGAAGTACAAACTTTCTGTTGAACAAATCCAAGATTCATGCCCTATAGTTAATTTTACCTTCTGTGAAGTTTAGGAAATTTTAGCTATTTGTCCAAATTGATGTGAAGTGCAAAGCCTTTGTTGGCCAGTAGCCTTTTTCAGTTTGCTTTGTGTTTGTATGATGACATACCTACACTTAATTATCAGTGTTTTCCTAGAAATAAATGTGACCGTGTCCCAAAAGGAGATGAATGTATCACTCAGTCCTGTTGAATTCTAGTCTTGTGAATGCTCCCAGTAGCATTCACTGTCTAGACTGCTATAATTCAGCTGTTGCTGTTGCTTGCAGACAGTCTTGGAAAATATTTCTTAACTTTTTTTTTTTTTTTTTCTTGGCAAATACTGTATAGAGCTCTTTTTATGGATCTGTCAATTGAAGTAAAAAAAGTCATGGCACAGCTGTTTGCAGTAGGCAATGAAAAACAGATTTCTTCTTTGTTTTCTACTGAAAATTTATCAGAAGAGGAGGCTGGATACAATCTTAGTTTTGTTCTCTGCTTTTGGCATACCACTGGCTATGTCCATAAACATTCCAGTGTTTAGAGAGAGCTTAAAATAAATAATTTAAAAGGATGCAAAATATAGAATATGAAAGGCTTTGGTTCTTTAAACAGAATTTATTATGTTCAAAGTTACATCTCGATAAAAGGCAAGCATAACTTGAATTAAAATATTAATCCATCCATCCCATTTAGTTCTTTGAAATATTCATAGCACTTTTTTAGTGGTCGTGGTTTGTGGCAAGGGGTGGGGGAGAAATAAAGTTGGGGAGACTTTGATGAAAAAAGCTTTTATCGAGACCAACACAGTCAAACTGACAGGGATGTCCTTCATGGGTTCAGAAAATTGGCCCAGCTGGGAGTTACATTATTGTAGAAAATCCTCTTTAAACTTCATAGCCCAAACTCATAAAGCACTTAGAACATCCTCAATGTCTTCCTTCAAAATCGACTTCCTTCTCTCTCTCTTCCAGAGCAGACTTCCAGTTCAGCCTTGTTTACTCCTCCATTTGTTCTTATTTCAAAGTACTATCAGTACTTTTCAGCTGCCACTGAAATGTATCTCATGTTTTCCCTGGGTGCTTCATGCTTCTTTTTTCTTTTCTTCTTGCATTTGGCTTACATTTCTGTTCCTTTCTGTTCCTCAGTTTAAGGTTTTCAAGACACGTATGCTATCTGTTTATTTTTTTTCATTGATATAGCACTAAATATAATCATCAGGCACTTCTCAGAAAAAAGGGACATATGACACTGATTTTACTTGGGAGAGCATGAGTTAAGGTGAATTGGGTAGGAGACCTAAGTATCTTACAGTATCAACAGTAGCATCTTGACACTTACATAATTTGGCTGTCTCAGCATTTATAATCTATTTTTATTTTTTTACAAAAATAATCTTTCTATAAAACCGACACATATTATGAAATATATTTAAGAAAGGGAGAAAGGAAGACCTGGGGAACTACAGGCTGGTGAGCCTGACCTCTGTGCCTGGAAAGATCATGGAGCAGATCCTCCTAGAAGCTACGTTAAGGCACATAAGAGACAAAGAGGTGATTCAAGACAGCCAGTATGGCTTCACCATGCTGGGGCAAGGGCAGATCTTGCCTGACCAATCTGGTGGCCTATGGAGTGATGGCTTCAGTGGACAGGGGAAGGGCAATGGATGTCATCTGCCTGGACTTCTGCAAGGCCTTTGACGTGGTCTCTCACCACATCCTTTTCTCTAAATTGGAGAGGTGTATATTTAGAGGATGGACTAATAGAAATTCCCAATAAATCTTTTAAGTTTGAAATTGAGAAGAAAAAGAATATTCTAATTGATAATATGCTTCTATAGTAGTCAGTGGCGGACTTTGTCCTGTAGGTGGATTTTTTTTCCGAATATCAAATAACTCTCTTATGAATATTTAGTTTTCCTTCTTCCCTCTCAATATATGGAAACCTGACAGGCTTAAGAAGTATATGTCAGTGGTTCAAAACAAACTTTTTCAGAACAACTAGGACTTCCATTTATAAGTGCTATTTATGAGAAACAGTGTTAACTATAAATATGTTCAACACAGACTTGAGAGTCTGAAATTTTATACAAGGTGATGGTGTCATTCCAGCAGAGTTTACCCATTGTTTGAAAGTAGAAGGCATGCAGCCCTGAAAGAGTCCTTCAGGCACCATGAATTATGGAGCGCTGGACTACGTTCCAGTTCTTAAGAGGGCCAATGAGTACCTGGATATGGACCTTGGCATTATGTTAAGGTGAGGTTCAGATTCCTTTCTTTCTCTGTCTTATATAGAAATGAAACTAAAGCATAAATACAAAATGGGATTTATACTGCTCTTGAAGAGTTAATTGCATGATCTGGTTGACTGGATTATTCTATGGCAGGCCACAGCTCATCTGCACAAATGAATGTGTGACTAACTTCAGCTGCTAATGAAGTGCAGAGAGTTCTCTTCACATTCTCAATATTTCATTTTTAGGAAGCTGCTTCAGATTGTGAATAAGCCTGTCTCTTCCCAACCTAGTTTTTCATTTTGTATTTATTTTGTACTGCAGTTACCTCTGAAAACATAGCCAGTAAGAGGTCTATTAAACTGAGTAGAGAGATTAAAATGTTAAAAAGTAGTTTAAAGTGGCACAATTTTATATGTGTTTTTGGAGGACTTCTCCTACAGGTTTCACTTACTTACTTGTGTTTTGGATGTAGAGAGGAAATGATTGTTCATTGTGGGTGTCCTCAACTCAGTTGTAGTGCCATGCACCCCATGAGAATTATCAGGGGTGTGATATAATGTAGGGAGCACAAATGGGCCCTTTTCAGGAAATTAATTGAATTACTCTATGGGTTTATTTAAGGTCTCCTAAATTATTTCAAAAAGTGAAACAATGAAAAAAAAATCATATTAGTTTAAGTCTTTAATACTGAAAATTTATACCTTTCTGTTTATAAATAACACATCCAATGAGACAATGAGTGAAAGTTATGTGTTTTTGAAGACTTCTTTTTTTGTAAATATAAAGCCAGCTAACAATTTTTTTTTAATGTTTTGAGTCTGAATACGTGAAAGATCATTTACATCTTTCACCCAATTTGTAGGGCTTTATAGTAATGTTAGTTCTTAGACTACAATCAAATTATGTTGAAGTGCCTTATATGCAGACTGACTTCTTGTCAATTTTTAGAATTACTAAGAGCAAGCATAAATACCACAGCTGATTTATGAATACCACATGCCTCACAAAAATAATGCTTTTCCATAAATCTTTGCAGATTCAAGTTCCAGTATTTCAGTGACACTTTCTTTATCAGCTATTAAATACATTCCAATACTTGCAAAATAACAGCTGATGTTTATACAGCTTTACTACAGTTACAGAAATTCTATAAATAATTTAGAGGTTTTTTCCTCTGTATTTTAAAAGACTGTGCAATTCACTTATCTGAAGAGAGTAATTTTAGTTGTGATGTCATGCTGTGAAAATCATTTTACCATGTTCCAAGGCATTAATGGTATATAAGGATCTTCCATATTCAAAAAAAAAAAAATAAAAGTATTATTTGAATAGAAATCTGAAATATGTAGATAGAATTTAAAAGCTTTGATATTTTGAGATAATGTAGAAAAAGAAAAAAGAACAATTGCAGATATTCTTTCTTTTTTTTTTTTATTACAGAATTATTTCCTACAGCATATTTCTTAGTTGTTTATACAGTATAAATAAAAATAAAAGGAGTAAAGTGGCTATATGTATTATTGTAAGAAGGAATATATGTCGTGAGTTCATCTGTGGTCTGCCAGAGCACTGCTTTTGAGAAGATTTTTCTTCAGACTGAAAGGCCTCTGTAACATCACCCATGACCTAGGGGACTTTTGATGGACATTTTCTGCCATTGGAGGAAAGTCAGCATTGATTAACTCCTTTTAACTTTGATGTACAGATCCTTCATTCAAACTCTGTTGTGGTTCAGGAGTCCCTCTGGTATTGGTAGTATTCATCTTGCTCAGACATAGATCGTGTGTCAAAGCTGGCTTAGCCTTTTTCAGGGCAACCATGAATGTAACAAGGAGAGAAAAAAAAGGGAAATAAATTCTGTTTAATTCAGGATGAAGGTATATTAAATCTGCCTTGATGCTTGGGGTAATAGGGCTAACAAAGGGTTTCCTTTTGTTATCATTTGACTCCTAATCTGCTCTGGGACAGGGCCCCACTAGGCTTTTCATCTCTACTCAGACTCTTTGTCATTAGATTTTTTTTGTTTTTATCAATATAAATTAAAAGGTTTTGGGTTTTTTTTTTTGTTTTTTTTTTTGTTTGTTTGTTTTTCAAAAAAGACAATGTACAAGTTTATCTGAGAAAATATATTTTTTATTTTCCCTGTAAACTTATACTCCTAGGAAAAGCTTCTGTCCTGTTTTGCAGGCTAAAAGCCATATTTTCAAGTAAACAGCAGAGGCACTGAGAGTTTTTTAAGAGAGATTTACATGATACGTAACTGAGATATGCTTTGCCCCAAACCCTAGCTTGGAAGTGTGGAAGACTGTTAGTATTGGAAAGCTTTTAAGAATGAGGAGCAACACAGAGCAAAAAGCAGTCTCTCTTCTACCAAATCATCAGCCAGAAGCCATCACTGTTGCATAAATTGTATGGTCATTAATTCCCCTGGCAAGAAACTGTCCCCATTCAACCTTGAGTTATTCCTTGTTGTGAGTATTAGAATCCTAAAAGAAATTAACACTGCCTTACCTCAGTGGCTTAAAGACCTCTAAACATTTTAATTCATGTTCATAAGATGCATATTTCACTGGCAAATTTATTAGTTTAATACTTAAAATACTTTGAAGCAAATACATTCAAGTTTGAAAGAAGCAAGAATGTGTCAGAAAATTGTTCAGAATATAATATAGTAATTACAATTATTACTTGAAGAAATTATGACAAGTAGCATTAAGGTGTGGGTTTTTTGTTTGTTTTTTTGTTATGTTTTGTTTTTGTAACAATAGCTAGAATAAATACTGATGTACTAGCTTAGTAAGAGAAAAAACATTGCTTCCTTCAACAGGAGATCATTTACACTTCATAGAATCATAGAATCATAGAATGGCTTGCGTTGGAAAAGATTTCAAAGATCAAGTAGTTCCAGCCCCCTGCCATGGGCAGGGATGCCGACAACAAGATCAATCACTAAATCAGGCTGCCTAGGGCCCATCCAACCTGTTCAAGAATACTTCAGAGATGGAGTATCCTACAGTTTCTCTGGGCAGCCTGTGCCGGCATCTCGCCACCCTCTCTGTGACAAAATTCCTCCCCACATCTCATCTAAATCTCCCGTTTAGTTTAAAACTACTTCACTTTGTCCTATCATTATCTACCCATGTAAAAAGTTTATTTCCCTCACGTTTGAAATCTCCCCTTAAATATTTAAAGGCTATAATGAGATCTCCCAAAGTCTTGTCTTCTCCAGACTGAACTTGGTAAAATTTGATTTTCTTGCTTCCAGCTATCTTCCAATAAAGAGTTAAAGTTGAAATGAAGAAAAACATTGCAAGATAACTAATGATCATGCTTGGGCTACCAAGTGTAGCATTATACATGCCAGAAGCATAGAGCTGCTTTTGCTCATGCACACTTTGTTGATGAGTATCTGTTGTGTTGTATGTGCTGCATTCAAATGAGCAATTTTGATACCACAGTTCCTTTTTTCTGACAGCCTCAGTGGGCCAAGTAGACTTTCGATCAGGCTTTTGCTATTGGTGAATACTTTGATGTCATTGTATTTCAAGCTTTAAAAGGTCACAAAAAATCAAAAGAATGTGTGAGACTCTCTTGCACCTCTGGATGTCTCCATGTGCTGCCTTACTATTACTGTGTCATACTATACAGCTTCAAACTGATGTAAGTCTGATGCAGCGTCAGTGTGTTTTCCAAATGATAGGGCTCTTGCAGAATCTCCACTTTCATTCTGTAAGCATATCACAGTCCTCGCTCATCATCACTATTCACAAAGTTAAATCTGTTCATCCTAATGTGAATTTCAATGTAAGATCTTTTCTGTCAGGCTTATTAGTACAAAGTCTTGCACTTTTTAAACACAGGATCCCTGTTTCATTTGGTTCTACACAGTGTAGGAAATCCTTTTACTAATGAGCACAAGTGATTGTGATCTTTCAATTTTTATCTCCCAGTGATTTTCACAAGACTCTTACCTTTTTAATAATCATAGGAAGAATGTAAATTTGTAATGATGTGTAATTTCATAATCATTATTTTCAGGGATTTTGTGAATATAGAGTTATTGCGAGTTTTTTTTTCTTTTTTTTTTTTTTCTCTTTTAAAACCTGATAGCCATCCAGATATTCTTAAAGTGCCTACTTCATAAATGGAGAGGGCTTTCAGACTCAGTTGTTTTTTTACTATGCTTTCAAACGTTTTGAGTATCAGTTCAGTATTTAGTGAAATAGTGTGGGAAAAAACCAACCATCTGTACTACAGCTGCAATGACACTACCTTTATTTTTGCTCTTCAGTAGGAAATCAAATGTAACCATGTATTTATTTATTTATGTTTGTATATTTTTTAAATGGTTCAGGGTCTAAGGAGTGCTAAGAAAAGTGGAAAATAAAGTGTTTGTACTTTATTAAAGTGAAATAGCTCAAGCATGAAAGTGCTATGCTGGCTGTAATTTTCTGTTAATATTCTGCCTTCTTGAATGCATCCCTGCTAGTAACTGAGAGCTCAGTTACACTTATGGAAGAACTGAGGAGAGTTTACCAGTCCCAGATAGTATAAATATACTTCATTATATGCTGTGTTAATGCTAATGGAGTATTATCAGCAAAACTTATCAGACAAGTGTGAGTTATGAGAGCACTTCTGTTTTTCTTTTTCTTTTTCTTTTTTTTTGCCATGAATATTAATGTATGGTATAAGTATTGAAATTATCTCAGGTATTTCCACTTTAGTAGAAATGCGAAGAAGAAAATATCTTCAGGAATGAACCGTTAATTAAAAATTGCTCATACAGAGAGGTTCTTCATCATATTAAGTTAACAAAACAGAACACCGCATGAACTTCTTGATTCTGTTTTAAGAAAGCATTTATTTATATGCACTATATAGAGTATTAAGAGCTTTCTCCCACAAGATTTCAGCTTCTAGTTTAAGTTGATAGGACAAGCATTCTCATTCATCAAAATATTTTCAAAGGAGTGTCTAGAGGAAAATAAAAGCATAAATTACTCATGTAAATTTTTTTTCTGTTGCTAGTCTTATCAAAACTACTGGGCTTAGTCCAGAAACACACGTACTCCCTTGAGTTTAAATTCTAGAAGTGAGTTGCACATAATGCTTCAGAAGAAAATGAAATGATTTTTTAAATTGCTGTATGGAAATTAGACCAAATTGCAGTTGCTATTCTAATGATTTGAAATTGATGTTTGCAAACTTCTTTTATCTTGAACGAGGCTTCTCATAAAATCCTTTTTGACTGCTCTTGTTTTGTGAATAGACATTGATGAGCAGGCATGGACTGAGGTATGTTTATTAGATGAAACGTTTTGTATGTTTCTTTTTTCCATTGCATAAAGTACATCTTTTTAGGTAGTTAAAGTCTGAGGACAGAATGTTAACATTTTCTTACATGAACTCTGATTTATACTGAATTTGATGAGGCCGATTATAGTGATGGTGGCTGCAGGATCCACAATTCTGCAATTGTCTGAAAAATTCTCCGCTGTCCACCAAGAAGACACCACATAAGAACAATCTGGAGGAGAAAATGAATTGCAAAGGCAGGGGTTTTCATTAAAACAATGTGCTTTAAAAGGGTTGCTTTTTCCTGATAATTCTAGTTGTAATAAAGGACTGTAGATATTCTACCCAAAGCCAATCATGCCTATTTTAGTTTGGAAGGTCCCCAGTGAAGTTCTGGAAATTTAGAAGGAAACTTAGAGAAAATGTTGTAATTTCTCTCAATAGAAGGGTTTAGAATGACAGAGAATGAAAATGCCACATTAATTCTACCTTATTTTGATGGAAAGAAGAAAGGAGAAAATTACCACTTTCGAAGAGGAGCTCTGATGATGAAGCTAGTGTTCAAGCTATCTTTGATAGGCAGGGTGTCTTAAGAAAGCTGAGATTGCTGATACATCACTGTAAGTACACACAGAAGTGGAACTGAGTACATATTGCATTTTACTGTGTGTTTTCATATATAATTCCTATCACATCTGTATTTTCAATTTCCTGTTCTCTATGCATCTCACTGAGTGAACAGTAAATAAAATCTCAGCTGGCATTCCTGCACTGATCTCTTTCATGGGACTGTATTTTGTTATGAGTACCTCATCCATCTGCTTGCTCTCAAATTCCCTCTTGAGATTGGAACACAGGTGCTATTGTAAAAGAATTTATTGAATATTTTATAAAATTTGCCTTTTGTTTACAAGTAGTGAAAGGTCACCACCCTTGTTTATTGGGATTTCAGCTCTGCTATGCTGACTATGTGGAACTATTCATATAAATAATATCAATAAAAAGGTGGGCATAACCTTTAAGGTAAAAGCCAAATTAAGGCAAGTTTTGAAAGGCTTTGAATCATTTACTGCAGTACAACTGTACTAATATAAAAATGTATCTATTTATTGCCCTTGAAGGCATTAAGAGTGGAGTGTCTGGTTTCTTGATAGCTGAGGACATTCACAGCATTGAACCTGATTTTTCAGGGTGCCTGAGTAAGTTCCGTGTGACAAAACACTTCAGAAAATCAACACATTTTATTTGTTTTCTGTCCCTTGGAAAAGACTCCTGTGTGTATTCAACATTACAACTAGTTGGTACTTTGAAAACAGACATACTCAAAAATATGGAGCAAGATTCCTTTTTTATCAGCTTAGTTTCTTGTTCACTTTCATCTGAATTTATGAAGACCCTTTGCATACTGGAGATCCATACAAAATGAAGGCTCTCCTTAATACCATAATAGTTGAATGAGCAGACTATTACTTGATATTTAATTGAAATATAACTTTTTATACTGCCTTTGTTTTAACCTTCAAAAAGTTCTAAATTGTAAAAGTGAAAAGTACAGCTGCATCTTGTCAAATGACAAATGGAAAATTAGACTTTTAGACAGATATGAGCAGCAGTGGGAAGGCTGTCTGCATTTTAGAAAACATGTCTCACATGTGATATGGATGCTTCTGTTAAAATTAGCAGTAGGAGAATAGTATGTTAAATGTTTTGATGTGTCATATACTTCTTTCATAATTTAATGCAGCGTAACTTCACTGTTGGATTCTGCAATTCTTGAAAAGTAGAAACTTCAAAAGAAGCCTTGCTTGCTTGTCTGAAAGCTCTGTCTGTCTAGCAATAGACCAGTCCCCATACTGAACTTTATAGTGCTTTTTATTGACAGAGCTTAAGAGACTTCACTGAAGAAATTAAATAGGGGTCCAAAGAGCTCAGCGTATTTAAATCAGTGCTTAGATGGAACAGCCAAAATCATGTATGGTTGCAAACCGGCTATATTTTTTATATGAGAACATCTGCCACTGTCTTCATTTTCATGAAAGCTTTTTAGAGTTATTATTGTTTATGCTGCTTTAGATTTCATACAAGAGATTTTATTAAATATCAGGAGAAGAGATTTCTTTATTCTTAAGAAAAAAGGGAGCTTTGAAAGAATCTTAACAAAGAACAAAATGATGGTGACTTTCTTCACTGTTGCTTGTCAACAGTGTTCTCAAATGTTTCATGGCTCCTCAATTGCAGAACTTGCATTCTTGCCTCAAGATAATCAACCAACTTTCAGAAATTATCTCAGGGATGGCAGCTGCTGGGTACCCATGGGCAGAGGCATGGCAGTTTTGTCGCAACTTCTGTAAATGAGGGAATCTTGTGTCCATCTGAGTCTAAATGGAGGCGGGTGCATCCTTACTCGAATCAGATGGCATGAGAGAAAAGTAAGTGTGTCTGGACTGTTGGCTTTTTCTGAGATTCAAACAAACATATTTGAAAGCTGTTTGTTTTTTATAGCATGTTGCCTGTGTAAGGAGTTAGTCCTTATTCCAGTGAGATTAAAACCACATCAGTAAAGATGTTTTTTACAGATATGCTTGAAACAAGGCACAAATGCTTTAGTTGCAAATGCCAACAGGACAGTCTAATTAAATATGTTGCACATCCACATCTTGAAAGCATATAAAGGTATCAGTGTACAAACTGTGTTGTACTTCTGTGATTTTGCAGAACTCCGTGTTGCAAATACTTGCAAGGAGTCAATGAATCATCTACACTCTCTAGGTAGAGACTCACCAGGACAACTAATATGCCATTTCAAAGGTGTTTTATACTTTTCATTCTGTATTACTGAGGAGTATATAGCATCCCAGGAAATTTCCATTCGAATATTAGCAGCAAACTGGAATTAGTTATTGACAAATTTCATATAGAATCAGTAATCTGTGATAGTAGATGATAAAACTCATCTACCACAAAAGAAAATACTGAAGGTCTGAATTTTGTATTCCAAAGAGGATTTGGGGTCACTACCTAGGTCTTTTCTATCTTGTCTTGTAATAATTTTTTTACTTAGCCTTGTGATCCAAGTAACATTTTCTTTAATCTAGGATATTCTTAATCATCTGCTGGAGAAGAAAATTGGCATTTCTTAAAGACAGAATGCTAAATTAAACTAGTCTAGTTGTAATTCTTTCACATGCTGAAGCCTGAACCACTCTTCACTCTTTTTTCTTGCTTTACATTCTCTCATAATTGTGAGCTTCAAAATGTATAGCTACCTCCACTCTTATGTCCTTCTAGGGAACGATGGTAACATAAAGTTCATATTTACCGTTTATGTTCTTAAGCTCTTCTTTCGTTACTGTTCAGCTTTCATTAGAAGAATTTTAGAAGAAAATATGTTCACTTATTCTGAGTTTAGATTAGAAAATAAAAATTTCAGTTATCTTAAAAATTCCAGTTCAATAAAACTCTTCTACATCCCACCCCAGTGACCGATGTTTTAGCCTTATGTTAGAGATAGAGGTGTATGCATTTCAAAGGACAAGTCCAAATAACGTTTCCCAAGATGTAAGTTGTTCAAGATATTCTCAGTAAAAAAGTGTTTTTAAGCAAAATTTGTATAATTTTTCTTTAATGGCTGAACCGTGTATAATGCGCTAATCACAGTCTTGATACAAGAATTTGCTAATGGTTCTGAGTTAATATTGTTAATGCACCAGTGTTATTTATGGTAGAGTCAGAGTTGACTTTTGTAATCTTGTGACCAGGGAAGCTGCGACCTTTCCACTCTGAACACAGACCAAGTAATTAGGTATTATTTTTCCATGTACATGTAAAAAAAAGGATTGGTTCAAATGTTCTCTGAGTCAGTATCTAAATATTGCTTTTCCACCTTCTGGGCTGCTATTGGCTTCTGTGCCATTCTTTCTTATTAGTTCTGTATGTCAGCCAAACTATTCAGGGTACTTCTGTGTTAAATTTTATGAATAACAGTAAGCTAAGATGGATGGATAGTGTTATGATATAAATTCATAAAGGTGTCATAATTCGATCTGATGGGTACGTTCTATTTCAATTCCTGTAGTTCATTTAAAAAACAAAAAAACATTTCTTTAGATTTGGGAACAAACTACAACTTTCCTACTACCTATAATTTTGAGATGAGCCTTGTTATTTTACTAACTGTGATCCTGTGTTTAATTGTTCAAACGAGAGTCTGAATCAACATACGGATCATTCACATCTTTATAAATGTGGGTATGTTAATTCTTAAGCATATGTCTAGGGAGAGTGGATTTCAGAAACATAGAAAAGCTATCAAGATTAGTATGCTCCCATTGTCTGCAAGCTTAATTTTTGAGTCAGTGAATCCCGCTGTGACACAACTTTTTATATTCTAGGTATTTTATTCCCTTTAATTTGTGATATTTACCTAAATATATTGGCTGACAGAAAATAATGAATTATATCAGAAAATGAAAAAAGATAATCAACATCATGAAGGGAAATTAAGTAAGGAAGTATAATTCACAGGTAATTGTTACAAAAAGGAATGGGTAATGTAACAATTCTGATTTTTAGCAATAGGCTTACAGGTTAAAAGTAATGTTAATTAATTAATTTTAACATTTTAATTTAATTTCTTTGTATGGATATCAGAACTGACCTTTGAAGTGGTTGCTAAAAAGACTTAGACGTGAGGGTAGTAACAAGCACATACTGAGAATGTACTCCAATTTAAAACTGGAAGAGTTCAGGGTACACAGGAACATTCAACACTGAAGTGGTCAGTGTCACTGATACCACTGCACTATGCAAAATTTGCAAACTAGTAAGTGGATGGTTAAGGACAGAGTAGCAATTGCTGGTGAAAAATAAGCTTCTGTGAACTTGATTTCACTTGCAAATAATTCAAATATACATATAAAGATATACAAATAAAGTCTCACTCATCAGTGTGTTACTTCTGTTACCTGCAAATCTGTTATTGTTCTCTGTGGAGACCTGTTTTGGTTAATCTTGATTAAGACAGAAGTCAGTTCACATTCAAACTCACTTTAGAAGGAAGGAAATGATATATGTTATATATCAAAAGAACCAAATACGTGATTTCATTGAAGTGTTCATTTTAAAAATTGTATTGATGCTGTTGTGTATTTCTTGAATGTATATCCTCATGATAGCAAGACACTGAACAACTGAACACAACAAAAAAGACAAACAATTTATGTTTCAGTTACAAATTTAGTAAGCAGAAATAGAATCTATTTGCATTTTTTTAAGTATTTGAAGCAATGTTCTTCTAAGTCTTAATCAAAAAGAAAGCTTATGCTGTCTTGAATAAGGTACCATTTTATCTGAAAACTGACTGGAGGACCAGAAACAAGGGGTGGATTCTGAATAACAGTAGGCAATACTATTTTCTTGTAGGGTACTGATGGAACTAGCTTTAGAAGTAGTTTTATAAGACACCTTCATTAATTGTAGAAGATAGAAATTATAGGGCATATCAACACACTGCAGATGATATTTGATTCCACAGCACTGCATTGCCAAAGACAAATGCACAGGTAAGATAAAGAATAGTTAGGAAGTGAAAAAATGAAACTAAGCTTTAAAATGGAATTTGAAGAGTTGAAGACGTATAACCATTGAATAAATATACACTGTGAGAAGTAAATATGTCACGTGGAATTTATAGGAAAAGAATTAGAGGTGAAACTGAAAAATAAAATAGGTGGGTTGGTTGGTTGGTTGGTTTTTTCTCGTTTGTTTGTTTGTTTTTTAATGCTATCCAGATGATGATCAAAGGCTAATTTTTGTTTCAAAGTCACATATACTTTCTAGGTTCTGCAGCACCATAGAATCTAATCTATATTGTTTCAGTACAGTTTTTTTTTTAATTTAGACTATATATTACTAGGGAGATATTGACAAATAAGAGAGAATTCACAGAACTGCAATAAAATTTATCAAAAGGAAAGCTATAGCACTCATATTTACAGTGAAGGAGTTGGAAATAAGGTTCAAAACCCAGAAGGCAAATACAAGGTACTATGTAATATAAAAACTAATAATTGATTTTCAGTATCTGAATCCTGAGTTTGGGGCATAATGTCATGCTGTGCTTGCTGTAATCCTTGTTTCTCAAGGACATTTTTGCATTGTGATAGTTGGAAATCATGACAATAGAAATTTGTTATTCTGTTTTTAGCCTGTTGAATAAATGAAAAGTATGTATTAGCCAGTACTATTGATGTGCAATAGATACACTAGATGAGATTTGATTTTCAGAATTTGCTCCAAAACTGAAATTTAGTTCTGTAAGTATATACCTAAATTGAGAGAACAGAACTAGTTTCAAATTTGCCTCAAATATCTACAAATACATCGTAAAATATATTTATCAGTAGCTACAAATACTTTTAAATTATGCAATTAACAGGCTCTTCAACAGAAGTTCAAGTGTATGAGTAGGACTTCATGATTTTCATGGGTCCCTTCCAACTCAGGATGTGCTCTGACTCAGATCTACAATAAAATTTCAAGAAATCTTTTACGTACTCTGAAATGGTTCAAACTCATTCATGTTTCCTTTTATTTTTTTCCCAATCATGGTCTCTAGTTCTGGAAGATTTTAGATGTCCTGAGAGGCTCTCACAGCTGTCCTGCTGTACTTCTAGAAGGCAAATAATTGAAAATTTGCTTATCTGTAATTGTACAAACACCATTAAGCTAGTACAGACTACTAGAAAGACAAAATCGTTCTTAAAATATGCACTACTGAACACACTGGAATAGATTTTTCTGCCATAGTTACACTGTCCAAGGTCAACTAAGGATTATTTCCATTTATTTATATGACAGTAGGAAAATGCTAGACAGATACTCCTACAATATTGAATGACAAGTTGCATTTAAGTAAATAAGCCTTTGTTGTTTTGTCATCATCGTTGCCTCGTATGAGTGAGCTCTAGTTGATATGTAACTGAAAATAAAGCAATTACAGTGACATGGCATTTGAATTCCTGTAATAGCTCATGAGAAATATGCAGGAGTATTTGCCTGGATGAGTATTAGTTAGCAATATGGAAAAGTATGAACTAATCAAATATTTTTCCAATTGATAAGACTAAAAGGAAAATAAAGTTTGGGGAAAAAAAAAAATTATACACCATTACAAGTCTAGCAATGTAACTGAGCAAGAAAAGACTAGGAATTTCTTAGGTATTTGGTGGCAGCACACAGAAACTCTGCACAGAGCTTCAAGTTTTCTGATGACATATTTGACAAACTCATATTTGTTAGCTAAAGTATATGCCTTAATGTACAATGCATAGAACCCATATAATTTCACTGGGATTTTAGGTAGGAGGCTGAATTTGGGCTATGTGCTGTGGACTTCATCAGCATTTTTCATTCCATTAGGAAAACAAAAAATTTACACAGATTTTAGAGCACTCCATTATGAGAAAAAGATCCTTTCACATTTCTATGTTCCTGAACTAGCCTAGAGGCAAAAAAGATGTGTAGGTTAAGACTTGATAAAAAGCATGTCCAAAACATGTGATGTATATAACAATTTTTTGGTTTAGTACATGCAAAGATTTTTTTAAAACATTGTGAAAACTATCTTCAGTTTTACTTGAATTACCAAATAAACCCACAGTTCTGATATTACTGACTGCTTTTTGGAAATCAGTAGACCATTTCCAAATCTTTCATAACAACTTTTTACTTAAATGGCAACAGTGACTATTTGGAAAGAAGACCAGACAGGAGATGACACCATCCTTCATAAGGCAGGAATCATCCTTCCTTTTGTAATATAATTATTTTTACACCTTAGCTCAGTAGTGTCAAGCTAATACTTGACCTAAAGACAAATTTTGTTGTAGTGTAGATAAAGATCTGTAAAACAGTGTTTGTTTGTTTGTTTGTAGTTGTTGCTGTATAGTTATTTTGAAATCAAATACTTTCAGCTAGTACATTAAAAACATTTTATTTCTTAGTATAGTGACTTAAACAATACTCTAGGGACATATAAGCTTGTTTTCTTCTATGTCTTTGTCAGTACTAAGAGCTCAGCAAGCTATTTTTTTTCTCTTTTATTACAATGCAATCATATTGTGTTTTCTTTGAGTAACTGCAGTTAGTTGCTATATATAAGTAGTTTACATTGTTCCTTTCAACAGTCTGTGTCTATGTCAAAATTGAATTTTATCTTTCATCCTGCTTCTTGTTCACGTTCATTTATTAGGTTCCTTTGAACTTCTTTTTATTATTTTTTCTAGTCATTAACAGTTTCCTATTTCCCATAATAAAAATAATAAAAAGAAGCAGCTCACTGGAATTAGCACCAGGACAGCCTAACTCCTTATACCACTGACATTTTAAGCACCATGTGAGACAGATGTAATCTGGACAGGTTTAGACAACAGAAGGGCTGAATGCTGGCAATCTCTTAATGAATGTGGGATGTCAGCAGTTTTCAGATCATAGGTTTGGGTGCATGCCCAGCCACATTCTAACAGGATGTTTGGATGAGACTTGCATGTACATCTTCCTCAGCCCTTCTATCCTGGCTTCTGTTGATGAAAAGTGGCAAATGGACTAGAATGAAGTCACTGTCTTTTCCAAGACAAGTTCCTTGATCTGCTCTGTGAGAACTTCAGAGTGTTTACAGAACCCACAGTAATGAGGTTTAAATTGTCTTTAGCATTTCATAAGGACAGTGCGACTACTAAGCGTGAGGACACTGTGGCTACTAAGAGAACAACAGTACAGTAGTTAACAAGGACCAGCAATGTTTTTGGAAAAAAAAAACAAAAACAAAAGCAAACAAACAAACAAAAAAAACCAAAACAAATAAACACAATACCCAAAAAAACCCTCACAGTGAATTCTTTCTGGATATCTTTCCAGCATACTTCAAAAAGAGCTTTATTTCCTAATCAAGTACCTGGTTAAAGTCACCTATGTGAAATGCATGCATATGGATTGTGCATCTCTAGAGAGAACATTTCTTTCCTCATATGCAATATAATTGCCTGCATGAAGCAGGCGGGTAGAAATTTGTACTGCTCTACAAAGGCACAACACAAAATACAAGATTTCCAGAAACAACAAATTTCAATCCATCTCACATTCTCTGGTCCCAACTTACTTTGAAGTCCTTGATGTGACTGCAGTCCTGGGAGACCTGTCCCAGTTGAGGTATCTCTCCTGATTTCCTGTCTGATTGCAGCTCTAGTCAAAATCTCATTTTGGCGTTGTCAAACAAGTACATTCTCTCTCTCTCAGCTGCATGACCTCTTTATGAGTGATATATTGCCTTCTTCCCTTGGCTGCATGGTATGCTTTCAATACTCTTCTAGGACAAACAGCATGGTACTTCGAGTTTGTGTAAATTACTTGAATGAAAATAAGGTTGGAGTCATTATTTGGCTGAATATTTTATCACTAAATGAAACCTAAAAAATCAATAATTTCCCTGTAAATTCTAAAACCTCAATTTTTTTTTTTCTCTATCTGTAAGTCAGATAGAGATCTTAATAACTTAATATAGCAGTGGCAGTGCAGTTACCCTAATGCGGATGTTTAATGTAGGCTCATGAGTAAGGAAGATATCTCAAAAAGCTGGCCATTTTTGTTTGTAAGTTTATAGGTATGTCCTTGAGGAAAAACAAGCAAACAAAAAAAATATTTATGTGTTAACACCATGAACAATTCTTGTACTTATAAAAAATTCATCCAAACAAGACATCTGAAGATATCCTTCAACTATATTTATCTGTGTGTTTTTCATGTTTTCAGATGTTATTTAAGCCTATTCTTATACAGCACACATAGGGAAGACAGGTAAACAGTAGGGATCAGAGATTTTGGTTAATGTAACTTCTATTTATCTGCCATTAAAAAGATTTTTCTGTCAACATATCCTACCCTATTTATTTTTACTTTCCAAACAGACTTCCTAAAAGAAAGTGAGCCTCTAAGTCACAAGTATTAGAAATGTAGGAAAACTGACTTTAACTTACACCAGAAAATTCCCTCCTGGGTTTTCCAGTCCTCTATCAACACACGTGTTTGTAATGGCAAGAAACTACGAAACTGTTAATCAGGATTGATTAATTTAAAAGAATTTATTACTTTTTAAACCTTCACTGGAATGCAAGGGATCAGAAAATATCATAATCCAGGCAGCCACACTAGTTCTCCATTTCCTGCCTTGAATGTACTTTGGCTTCAGTACAGCTGATAAAATTGCATATGACAGTGACTGCAGAACATTTAATACGGAAGATGATTAATTGCTTTTCTTAATATCAACATCATATTCTTTGCATGCAGTGCTATTTTGCACAAAGCATGCCATATGATGTTTATGAAGAATCAAATTAGGTGAGACATTGAATTTTGGCTGCTTTCTAACTGCTCTTTTAAATAAAAGAGTTTAGAGAATTGAAAGAGAGTTACAATTCAGTTCTTCTAAACAGATTTTTCAGCTTAAATGTTGGAGGTAAGATTCAATATATGAAATGAATATAAGAAATTCACTGGGAGAACAATTTCCATATTTACCTTCCTGATTTGTAAGGCCAGTTGCTTTTTGTGTAATTGCATACTTTAATAATTGCTTTCATAGAGGCAAATTCTAACCTGAATGATAAGAATTGGGAAAATGATACATATCAGACAGTAAAGGCAGATGAAAGAAGAATCCAACATAAGAGCTGGAAAAGCTTCACTCAGCATTCGAATCTGTTACAGATCTTCTATTTGACCTTGGAATGTCAGTTAATGTGTCTATATGTTTGTATTTTTGAAAAGTGTAAATATACATAAATTATGAAGTGCATTAAATCATGATGAGGAGGCTCTTGAAATACCTTAAATAATTAGAAATGACAATTGCTAAAGAGACCATAATATGCTGTTAACAAGTACAGGACTAAAGAAAGAAAACTGCAACTTTTCTCAATTCAAAACACCACTAATGTATCTTTTGTTTGTCATTGTCATCATTCATCCTTTATGTGTCATGTATCATGTTTTCTTTTGAAGTAAGAACTACAAAATTGCTGCAAAGCAATAATTCTAGACTGCAAGGTAATATATTATGTGCTGTGAGTATTAACTGTGGCAAAGTGATGAGAACAGTAAACAATTTTTAGGTACCCCCTGAAGGAACGATTCATCTTTTCTATGACACAAAGTAGAATTTCAGCCTCTGGGTTAAAAATAAGAAGTGCCTGACCTTGAATTATGAGCTAACAGTTCCAACTCTCCCACCTCTTCAAACCTAATACTGTTCTTCCTTGATTTCAGTTCCTAACTTCCCTGAGCTTTCTCGCATCTTTTTGCTGTAAATGAACTGTATTTTCCACACCAGTACTAGCATGCTTTGTCAGAAGCTGCCAAGAGAGAGAGAGATAACCAGTGCATGTGCACTCCGTCAGGAGAGTTCCCCCTTAATGATTAAGTATCTTTATTGGTACAAATTTCTGAATTATTCCTAATCCTAAATGTTCTATAAATTGGTCTGGTAGCACTTCAGGGCTTGTTTGTTTATGGCAGCATCTGTCCCATTCTCATGCTGAATGCTAAAATCATTTATAATTTGTGTAACACAGTGTTGAACATGAGGCTTTTCTTGAAGGTATTTTCCAAACTACCAGATATTCAAACAGTTTAGATCCCTTAAGAGTGGAAGAGGAAGACTTGAGGGATTTTTCTTTCAACTGCTGTTGTGGTTTGATGATTTTCTATTACTGCTGTTCTACATTAGAACATCATGTAGTGCACTGGGAGCTGAAGAGTTAATGCTGCAGTCCCGTGGATTTTTGATAGCTCTGTCTCAGAAGAGAACAACTAAACCTCTTGGAAGTCTTCACTGTTCCATTTCTGTTTTCTGTTCAGAGGGAAAGATAAAACTGCTCCTGAGTCATGGAACATTCTCTTTCTGCTCGTCTCTGTAATGTGTGCACCGTAGCCATCTCGCCTTCAGCATTAGAGTAAGGCCTTTGGTTTTCAGACACTCTTTCTCATTTATTTGATTTATTAGGTTCAATTCCAATTATATTGTATTATATTGCATTCTGCTATCATAATTAGTAAATTAATTTTCTCTCTTAGCTCATTGCCGCTGTTTTGTTTAGAGGCCCACCTCCCTACCTTTTCTCTTCTCCCCTTCCCCCTTTCCCAGGGCATGGGTCCATGGGTCACAGAACCAGGCCCAACCAGACTGGAACCATGACAAGTGATTGGATTCTTTTTGTGCAAAATCATCTTTGGGTACACCTGATCTGTTTCTGCTGTTTCATACATTCAGTAGTTTATCTGTTGAGATGTCTGTTTTGGCATCTCTTTCCTATTACTCATCATGTGGGAAAGAAAAGAAAAAAAAAAAAAAAGAGAAAAAGAGAAAAAGAAAGGAAAGAGAAAAAGAGAAACAAAGAAAAAGAGAAAAGGAAGCTTCCTTGGTGTAGGGCTTTGAGTATTGGGTCTGGTCTTGTTCAACATCTTCATCAGTGACCAGTATCAGTGAAGGGATAGAGTACACCCTCAGCAAGTTTGATGATGAAACAAAGCTGGGAGGAATGGCTGACACACCAGAAGGCTGTGCTGCCATACTGCAAGACCTGGACAGACTGGAGTATTGGACAAAGAGGAACCTCATGAGGTTCAACAGGAGAAAGTGCAGAGTCCTACACCTGGGGAGGACTAATTACATGCATGGTCTTAGGTGATCTTAGTGGTCTTTTCTAACCTCAGTGATTGTGTGATTCTGTGATCATCAGAGGTCCCTTCCAATCCTCATGAGTCTGTAATTAATGCATATATGTAATAAAAATAAAAAAAAAAATCCTATGATTTTCAAGCAGAGTTGCTAAGTGAAATTGCATGTCCCACTTTTGCTATTACTCTATTATGAATAGCATTTTCTGAATAAGCACTTAGACGTGAAGAATTCCTCACACAGTTTGAGGCAGTGCAGCATCTAAATGGTCAGATTTTAGACTCTTTTGAATTGTCTAGCCATTGACTTCAGCAAATATTTTATCAGAAGTCTGTGCTGAGCGAGTGATTATACTTTTTATGGCAGGGATTTGAAAACACAGTATGTGCAGGGAATGAGCCCAACATGTTCCAAGGAGGCTATTTTGTCTTAGGAAAGGAGGACACTTGTTCCTGTTCTTCTAATTCTTCAGAGGGTGATACTTTTTGCCCTTCTTCTCTTTGGTTTCAGTGCAGAAAAGAGTGATGTTTGTAATATGAAGTGCTATGATATTTTTTTCAAAAACACATACTGTGCATGCAGAAATACTGGGCACACAACCTGTGACGCGTGCTGTTAAAACATGCGCCACATCTGTTAAAATTGTTGAGGTCGTTTGGATGTGGGAACTTCAGCAGTGCAAATGACTTTGTTGTAGCATTTGAAGTACTCCTAGCAACTTCAGCAAGAAGACTCAGATGTGAACAAGCTTTGAAAGCTTGTTGCAAAACATCAGTAAGACTTTTCCTGCCGGTAATCATAAGGTGAAATGTTTGTTATCTTGCTGTTTCTATCATGCAAAAAGCAATGACATTTCTTCTGCTAAGACAGTGCTATATGTGATGATACAACTTAGTTTGACTAAATATCAAATGTGACATTAAGGACATAGAACAGAATGTACTATTCTTAAAGACCCTAAGTTATTATCTTGGATAACACAGTTTGCTAGACTTACCTTTTTATTAGCAGATTGTTAAGGAGAAAGGGAACATCCAAGCACATGGATAACAGAAATACCCCCCAGAACTTAGATCTTATCCTGTTGCCTAAACGTGCATTTACAATGTAAAACAAAAGTAATGTGTATAAGCAGATGATTCATATGTGGTTTTGAGCTTTATTTTTTAAACTTTAAACTTTTCACTGATTTGGTTTTACTTTGGTTTACTTTTTCACTGATATCCTTGAGGTCTGGTATGTCTGAAAGTGAAAGTTTAAGTATATGCTCCCAAATTAAAAAGCTAAAATCAGAAGAGTCTTCATTTATAAATGTTTGATCAACTACACTGTCTCTGTCAGAGAGGAGAGTTGGCATTTATCTAATAAATCTTTGCTTCAAGTTGATGGTGACTCAGCTGGCAGCTAAAGAAAAATAGAGAAGAACAAATGTGTTAGACTCTAGTCAGCCATCACAATGAGGGTTCAAAATTGAATTGCAGGCATATAGTACGATGGTTTTTTTCATTCCATGAGATTGCTGGCTTGTGATGTTATGGAGGAATGCCTGATTAAAAGGAAGGCTGCAAGTTAATTCCCAACATGCTCCTTGGCAGCTTTTTCATTTCACTTATAGGTAGGAGCAGGTGGTATCATTTAGAATTAAATACTTCATGTCTAGGTTGGCAGGAAAACAGCATTTAGTAATGAAATGTCCCTGAAATGAATCTCATTAATTGTTCACCAATTTGTGGTAATTTTATTTATATTTGCATACTTTAATGCAGGTACAGTGGAAGATCACATATTTAAATTGTACTTAACACTGAGTTGAACTAAAAGCAATAAGGGAACTGAATTACCTCAGAACAAAAGATCTTGTAAAGGTTTTTTTTTTTACTGAAATAAGGAAGCGTTATTTTCTGTTTCTTTAAGTTGAGATTTAAAAGAGACATCTTCACTACTTGTTAATTTGTCGTATTTTATAACCAATTTGCTTTTGTTGTACTATGAGAAACATGAAATTGTGTATATCTTATTCATATGCTATGTAGCTATTTTTCATAATATTGTATAAGTAGTAGTTATGCTACATTTATATGCCAGAAGTTGAGTTCAGTTTTGCACTGTGGGTGTATAATGGTAGCTGGATGGTGTTGTGAAAAATAAAAACCTCTTTTTAAAATAATTATCTTTTGAACAAGGAATCACATTTAACTCTAAATATACTTAGCAGGGGCTCGCTGGTTCTTTACTGTGGGAGCTCCACTTTGCAGTTCTGTTTGAGGAGCCCCAGGAGGGAGAAATTACACATCCTGCTTTAAACCCGTCAGCTCCATTGGCTAACATCAAAGGGAAAAACAGAACTGTACCAATGTTATATCTTTGTCGTTTGTGGATGACATAAGATTGGGGAATGCTTAAATGCAGTTGCCTACAAAATAAAGGGTCCAGAAATTGAAAGTATTCTGATACTGCCTCAGAAAGAGAACTTAGCATCTAGTATAAGAAATGGAAAACTGTACTTCTAGATTGGGCTCCTACTGTTTTCCTACTGTGGTCGCACTGAATTTGTATATGTGGTGGTTTCTAACTGATGTGCAACTAAACTCCACTGTACTGCTCTCTCATTCTCCCTCCTCAAGAGAGCAGAAGAAAATACAATGAAAAAAGGCTTACTGTTTGAGAAAAGGACACAGAGATCCTTCACCAATTACCATCACAGACAAAACAGACTCGGCATAGGGAGATTAATGTATGTTTGTCATACTTACTCCAAAAGTAATGCCTTCTTTTCATTTCCCTGGAAACCACAACAGATACAAAGAGCACAGTAACACTGTTTGATAGAGTGAATTCTCAGCTACGAAATGCTCCTTTTCTACATAGCTGCTATGCATTTTTGCCAGTGATGAACAAAAGCCTGCATGCCACACTCACCAAATCCTGCACCAGTAGAGGTGATTCATGGTTGCTATCATCACTTCTAAAATGCATCACCCAGCACCTCACTGTGTTCACATCCACTCTCTGGTCTCCATGAACATTCAGCAAGCGTCAGTGAATGTCAGTGAGTGCCACTTTTCCCTCAGGGTGGAATTGAGTCACACACCTTTGCTTCATACACTCGTCCATGTCAGACACCACTGTGTCAGACTGCCCCTCTGCTGCCATCTGTCAGACGGCAACAACCTGGAATGGAATATCGGTGAGAAGGTTCAACTCCTACTGCCACACCACTAACATCCGCCTCTGCTGCTCTGGGCCAACAGGAGGCACTACTTTTGAAGCAGTTCTCATAATTTATTGTCAACTGCTAACAGAGATAAGTAATGAGAAAAAGAATGTCTCCGTAACACCGGTCCTGCAGGCAGCTCCACCGGCCCTCCGGCCGGCAGCTCCGTCCCGGGGCTGCTCCTGCGGAGGTATCCACGGCCGTATCCCTTCGGTTCACATCCGCTGCCGCCCCGCGGCCCCCCCCTCCGCGGCCGCAGTTGGGGATCGGCTGGGCGCGGTGCCCGCGGGCCGCAGAGGACGGCGACTCCTCCGTGCGCCCCTCCTGGGCTGCGGGGAGCTGCTGCTCCGCGGCTGGAGCGCCTCCTGCCCTCTTCCTGCACGGACCTCGATGACCGAATGGCTGCCGTTCGCACATTTCCCGCTCCTCTCTCCCTGCTGCTGTTGCACAGCAGCTTTTTCCCTTACATTTAAATCTGCTTTTCCAGAGGCACAACCGGTGTTGTTCAGGGCTCAGCTCTGGCAGCAGCATGAGAAGCTGGCTCTATCGCAGAGGCCACTCCTGCAGGCTCCCTGATAGCTTTGGCTCTGCGTGTAAGCCCAATACATCTTAATTTAAAAGCGGCAGATTAACGACCTATTTAAGAAAAGAAATAGTGTCAACAGAGAGTAGAAGGAAGATTGAATCAAAAACCATAGTGAGTGTATACTCATCTTTGTTTGTCTTTTCTATACATGTACACAGTGCTGCAGAATTTCCATTTGGAGTAGCTTAGATCATATCTAGCACTTTAAATAGTTGCACCACCATTTTTCCTGTGACAACATTCTTTTTCCTCTGTTGGTGTCTCAGTTTGATGTAGCTCATAAAACTTTGTTATATTTCTCAGATTTCTGTGTTCTGTAAAAGCAATTCGTTTAAAGAGTTCCTCAGTATTCTTATTTTTTCTAGGCAAATTTGTTGCATAATGAGACAAAATAGTCTGAATATCCTGGAGACTCTGGAAAGGACAACTGCAGCTTGAAAGAGTTTTTCTGCTGCCTTTTTTTTTTTTTTTTTTTTAATAGATTAATTAACTGAGTATTAAAATAATTAGGAAATACTTTTCAGTCACTTTTCATTTTCAGCTGTATAATGCTTTATGCACAGGAGACATGCTCCTTCACTGTTGTCTTCTTTCTGCCTCTTAAAATTTCATATTATAATGATTTCTTAAAAAGAATACACTGACCTTAATATGATAGCACTTTAATACCAGTACACAGCTTTAATACCGACAGACACAATTACAACAATTAATGTTATTGTAATGACTTCCTTATTATTATTTTGATCCACTTTTGCATTATCAGACAACATTAAGATCTAGTTTAATTTGAGACACATACCAATTAATGTGAACTAAAAGCAATTCCATGATTTCATTACAACTTATCAGCTTTGTAGTTAAGTACAGTAAGCAACATAACAAAGTTTAAGAAAAAAAATTCACTTTTAATGTATTTAGTATTTATGTGCATATAAATAATCTGCAATTATACATACGTATACATAAATGTGTATGTTTCATAAATATATGATGCTTTTATATTTATGTTTTCAGAAGGCTTATAATTATATAATAGTAATAATGCAATGAATTCTTCTGAGAAAATCTCATAGGTGCCTACAGAATATTAGATCTTACGTTTTCAAAGTTACATCAACTTTATATTATGCTAAAGGAAGAAAGTGAGTTTTGATATTTCTGTTTTTAAAACCCACCTGAAGAATAAAAAGGAATTTTAGTTCATTTGCTAGATGTTTAGTGTTTACCTCAATATAGTTTCCTTTAGGGTATATTGTTGAACTCTTCAGAACTGAAGCACCTAAAATCATTGCCATGTTTATGAATGTAGGCTGACTTCTACCATCATTTCATTGATACTCGAGCTTTATCCTTTGAAAATGATTTGACACATTTCTTTTCAGGTAAGAAACCTGTGAAATAATTTCATTCAGAGCCACCTATGATCTCTTTTTGAAGCCTTTTCAAGTCAAATCCTTTCACTGTCAGAAAGAATTTTCCATTATTGTGCCCTTTTTTTTCCCTTTATACATGCCATCCTTTTTGCATTATACTTAAAGAACACAGTGATGCCAAAGCTTTCCAGAATTTTGCTCTAAGATAACCCCCTCTATTCTCATTACTCTGAGAGGGAAAAAGTAAATCTTAGGGGGAAGGGATGGCAGAGATTTCTGCCCTCCACAAATAGTAGATTTGCAAAGAGATGGAAATATGGCTCCCACAGTCTGGTCTGAGTGGAAGAATGAAGTGCAATTAAGATCTGGAACAGTTTGTGGTGATATTCTGTAAGTGAAGGGAGAGAAATGGCGTGGCTAGAAGAACAGCGTGATAAAAAGATCAAAAGAAAAAATCATTGAAAAGCTAAATAACCATATTCAGTAGCTATGAAAAGTAGCTAAGAAAAATGCCACGGTGTAGAAAATAGAGAACACTTGGTGATCTATTATGTCTAATAATTCAAAGTAGCAAATTTCCCCCCAGAATGCCGTAATGTTGTGCAATTTGCTTTTTGTTCTACTCCAGTTGGGAAATTCAGAGATATTACTTAGTTCTACATGGTACAAACACACATATGGATACGTAAGGCACCTGCATATGCTTACTCTTAACTCTTAAATCTGAATCTAACTTGCTTCACATGCAACAGGCATTGAATTTTCAGATCCGTCACTTTTTTTTTCACTACCAAAAATATTGTCTTCCTAAACTCTGTGCTAACCATAATCGTGTTTCACATATCCATTTGTCTTCTTGATCCTATTCCCTAATTCCTTGCAGTTTAAAAATTCATAAATTGTTAACTTATCTCCTCATCCTGCTAGTTGTATTCTAATTAAACAGCAAATCTTTCTTAGAAATTAATTTTTCCAGCTTCACTAATAATTTTGTTGATCTCTTTGATCTCTCTCTATTGTGTTTATTTGAGACACAGAGAGAGGTGAGATGGAAGGAAGGTGGAATACAGAAAGAATAGTTTTAGGGAAAAAAAATGCCAGGAGGAAAAAAAGCAAACATGTACAGCACAGAAGTGAGAACAGCATTTCAACCAAATGTAAATTAATTATACTTATTGAAACCAAATTAGAAGTGCATCGTATTGCCTGGGTTTTATCTACTCCCCAAAGATACAAGTTTACTGTCAGCATCCACAGTTCATTGTTGTGAGGTTGCAATTAAACAGTTATGAACTTCCTGATATTGCTTGTCTTTAACATGAAAAGGAGTCTCCAAGGATGCTGCTTACATGAACCTATCTCCCTATAAACAAGACTCAGTGAATTTTGGAGTGATGTAAAGGGCATTTTACTCCCCCTTGCTCCCTTGATTTGGTTGCATAGCATGTGCCAGAGAATAACTTCTGAAGTAAAAGTCACTGTTGTAAGTCTTTTATTTTGGACTTTGTTCTAAACGTTGGCTATTGAGAAAACATAATAGTCTTATAAAAAGGCAAATTGGGTTTGAACCTCATTTCCAATATAGCAGATTGGTCTGTTTTACCAACTCTTCCTTTAAGAAGTCTGGTTTTCATTAAATAAATACATATATATAGAAAGTTTACCTATCAAGTTAATAAATGTATTCTTTATTGACTTAGGGAATACAAGATTAAATACACATCTGTGGAAAAATCAGAGCCTTTCTGGTTTCTTCTTATTAATGTCACGGATGATGCATCTACATAAAATTGTTTGCAATGGTCTAGAAAGAGATGCAAAATGGCCAAAAATAACTAGAAGACTGTATTTGGATTTCATATTTTCAAAAATGTTGTTACACAGTATAATTGTGCATGACTATGTTAGGCTGAATGGTGACTATGGTGGTCTGAATTTCCTTATTTTTCTTAGAGTGAACAACTAAAACTATAAAATAATTTAGGAAAGAGGGAAAAAGAAAACAACAAAAATTGTAAGCCCTTAGGTTAGGACAGATCTGAAGGACAGATGTGTAAGTATGAGGTTTTCGCCTAGGCTGTCTGTACAATCATAGAGGAAGAAAAGGCATCCCAAATGACAAATAATTTTAAGAATAAAATTACCCTAATGAAATAATTATGTATATATATATATATATATATTTATATAAATATATATATAAATATATATACAATATATATATTTATATATAATTATTTCATATATTATATATATACTATATATATATACTATATTAATATTTCATATATATATATATATACTATATATATATAACATATATATAGTTGGATTGAGTTACTAGAAAGGAAGTGAAAAATGTGTCTCAGTCCCTCAAGTGCAACTATAATACATGAAATAGTAGGTTCTCATTGCTCATCATTGTCTACAGTTCTATCATTATTTCTGCTTTTATGAACAATTCTATGTTGATCCATTTTTCTTTAATTTATCATCAGATAAAATAAAAAAATACATATGGTTAGAAAAACAAATAAATTGTAGGTTACTTAGGTTACTGCTGCCATTAGGCATAGTTCATTAGTTTAACTTTGATCCCAGTCAAAACAGTGAAATAGCCGATGCAAAGCCTGATAAATAAAGATTTAAACTAGACAGCCTAAAGCAATGCCAGTCAGCTGGGGATTACAGAAAGTAGAATGTGTTTTATGGAATCAAATATTTTTAATGAATTTGCAAGAAACATTTTATAAAAAATTGACTTTTAGTTCAGCTAATGAACTGAAAAATTATGTAGTAAATAGGATCTGATCTAATTTAATTTCTGTTATTTGTTTTTATTATGCTAAAAATCCTGAAATGTACGTTAGGACAACATGGAACATTTAATTTCATGTGAAACAAAACCTTCCAAAATCTACAAAGGAAGCCCCCAAGCAGATAGGTATTTTAATGAAGTGATGTAGTGAGTGCTGTGTGTTAGCTTGCAGTGTTCAGAATACCCTCTTACCATCCTGTGCTCCTGACCAGCTTTTCCCAGACTGAGGTCAGTGAGTTGTTCTGAATTGCTGTTATGTTGCCCTCCAGCAGTGTGTGTCCGAGTTCATATGTATCCTGATTGATCAAATAAAAAATCTCAGCCCGCTATGCTGAAGATAATTCTCTGGAAAAAAAAAAGAAAAGAAAAATAACCGCTCTGTAACTATTGAAACACCTCAGTTACTCTGAAGTTTGATCTGAATGTATGCTGAATAATACAACTGTAGAATCAGAAAGTTTCAAAACCATTTTCTGCAGCACCAAGATTACCTTGCTGTGTTCTCCCAGGGCTGTTAGGAGCACTGATGGTCAGTTAGATCTTACTTTATGTAGGAGCTGGGTGTTGACAAGATGTACACCTGGACCTGAAATGACGCTGTGATGTATCTCTGAGTTCATCTTACTTAAAAATGACTTGTTTTTTTCATTACATCAGTGACTTCACTTGCTGTAAATCAAGCTCATTCTTCTTGGGTAGCTAGCTGTATGTAGACATGTATAGCTATTCATCTGAAACTGAGATTATTTGGCTTCACTCAACATTTTATTCATATTTTTATTGATGAAAAATATTGATTAAGTTGAATGCAACAGACTTGTTCGACAGATAATGCAAATTGGGAAACTTCAGCCACTTATCATAAAATACTGTAATTGCTTATTTTTAAACAAAACTGGATAAGAAGTTTTCTCTCCCTTTTTTACTGCAGTCTTTCACTTGGAATTTGTAAGCAGCAGAGTATTATAATAGCATAAGATTATTTTGAAAAAACTATGAACATAATTCACCTGGTAAATATTTTATTATTGTTTTTAATTTGCCAAAAAAAAAAATCCCCTAATCATCCTCCACAACATTAGCATTCATATGAGTATGTTCTTGTGCAGTAACAAGTAACAAGTAATAAGTAATTCCTCCTTTACACTTGGAGGAATGTATTCATTCCATAATGGATTTTCATAAATACCTGTGCCCTCTCAGGAAATATCAGGAAAATCAGAAAACACTGGTTCTAACACTGGTATATATATATGTGTGTGTGTGTGTGTGTGTGTGTGTGTGTGTGTGTGTGTGTGTGTGTGTGTGTATGTGTGTGTTTGATAACAAGGTCTTTAGATTTGCATATCCTATATCATTATAGGAACATGCATTCCTTTGAAAGTCAAGTCAGTATGTGCCCGTTATATTATTACTAGAATTATGAAATGCAAAAAGGAGTTTTGGATGTTTAGGAGGAAACTGTTCTTATCCGTGATCTTAGTATTGTGGTTTAAAACTAAATGAAAACATGGAGGCTAGATGGATTTACATGCTACTGTGTTTTAATAGCAGATTACACAATTTTATAAGCTGCACAAGTTCCTTGTGTTACAAGGGAGATGGTGCAGTGAGGGAGAAAAGCGGGACAGTTTAGTGTACTGGTTTTCTGAATGACTTCCCTGTTCTACCGGAGAGATGCTGCAGTTCTTCAAGGAAGTCAGGCAAATTTGTAATGACAGTATCTGTGCCTGGCTGTGGGGTCCTCAAGACTCTTCCCTTCTCCTTGGTGGCCACAAATGCTCATGTGAAATGATGTGGTTTCCTTCATGGTAGTCCTCCCAGGAACTTTTCATGAGCCTCTATATTCCCCAGCTAAGTGTCCTTTGCTGTAGAACAAAGTAGAGAATGACTTCTTCGTGATTAATCTGTCCAAATTGTGCTGTTGTTTTTTGATTTGCCGTCACGGCTGTTGGTGCTCATTGTTCAGACATTTCTTTCTCATTTTTGCACTTCTTGATGGTTGACAGATTATTGGCGTAGTTTGACAATCTGCTTACTTGATCACACGAAAACTGTTTAAGGTGGATTCTGTTGTGTGGAACAGGCAATCGATCACATTTTTCTTCTGCATACACAAACCATTTTCTAAATTTTTCTACTGTTAGTAGAACTGCAGTGCTTCTGCTAAGAAATGAAGGTTTCGATTCTCTGTATTGCAGCTGCCTATGCAAAAGTATTGGTATTATTTCCGTTCACCCATAGCTGGTGTCAGGTCTGCAATGAGTACAGCTTCTGATCAGTGCAAAGCAAGCATTCTCCTTCTTTGAAGTATCTAGCAGACCCTTACAGACAGTTGAACTCAAAAAGACCTCAGGACTGACTTAGCATGGTAATTTCTACGTTCCTGTATTTACAGATGCAAATTACAATTTGGTGCTTCTTTATACTATTCTGCAAGTGCAAGAAGCTTTATTCTGCTCTTACACATACCATTTTTGAAAATGCTTGCAGCTAGCAAGGATTCCCGCTTTCCTCCTGACTGTACAAAGATTGTAAATTATCAATGTCTTCTTCCTTCATTATTTGTCTCTTTCTTTTTGTCCCTTTTGCATCAATCTGGATACATCTTCTCTTTCTTGTACAGCTGCAGATGGTGCCAATATGCAATAAGGCTTTTTAGTGATATGACCCTTTGCACTTAGGTGTCTGCATAGCTCAAGTAGTTAGGCATCTGCTTAGCTTTTGCTTCAAAAGCAAAGCATAAAGTTTAAGTTAAAAAGTATATCAACCAAGTTTGAAAGCTTCTATCGAGATTTTTACTTGAAAACAAATAAAAAAGAATCAATGCCAGATTCTTTATGAAGTATATTGTGCAGTCCAGATGTATGCTTGAATTTGGAGATAGGCAATGGTTTTCTTAAAGTATGAACAGCTTTTTAAATAGTGTAAAGGACAGAAGTAATTGTTATAAAGGAAATGAGAAATAAAGAAGAAAAGTGAAAGAGAGCTTCCTCACAAGTAAGATTGAATTTGAACTGCTGTTACTTCAGATCTTGGAGGCCAACTAGAGAAAAAACAGGCGTTTGTTGTTTTTTTTTTTCTCCTGATCGTTGATGTGGTAAACTTTATAGCTCTATATTTGCCACAGCTTGCTCTGAAATTTGAGCCATAATACAACTGTTGTTCCTAAGTGATTATTACCTGTCAAAAATACGGGATATTTTTTTTGTTGCAAATGATAAAATATAAAAGTAGAGGGCCTTGAAATATTTTAAACCAACAGTATTAACCAGGAAAAGTATACTTTTATGTAGTCAACTGTGGAAAACCTGAAAGAACTTTTTGTTACAGATTCAATCTCTTACATAGTACAAGAACCAAGCTGAATTGCTGAAGTCTTTCTGCTCCATCTTCCTTCAGTTCACCTTTGAAAATGTAATCTTAGTGGGAGGAAGGGATGAAAAGAATGAATTAAGTTGCAATTTGGGCTAATTGATCAATGTGAATATTAATGACATACAATTTAATGGACCTTGCAAAAAGTAAATATAGGTTAGATCCATCAGGGTAAGACAGTAATGCAGTTTCAAAGATAATTTTCCTCCATGAAAAATATAAGAGGTTGTGGCAGCCAATCAACTGAACATAATAATAAGCTTATCATTTTGAAAGCCAAAGGATTTTCAAACACCTTTTGAAAGGTTTATTTTCATTACCAACTTTAATGACTATGCCTACTTTAGAAAATAGTGTGGACCAACTAAAGACAAATTGAACAATGAAACAGTAACCCTTGATGATTTGTTAACTCACGAGATGCACCAAATTGCCAGGTTTAACTTTGAACTATTAATAGTTAGATGCCACAAGCCATTTGGAGCTGGATCATGTCTTCCAGTTTAGTTTCATCTGAAAGTAACTGTATGATTTGTTTGCACGTCTTCAGATGTGTGGAAAGAGATCCTGCAAGCAGAATATTTATGAATATATATTCACTAACATATGCATGTACATGTGTTCACTATGTGTAGAGCAAAGTAAAAGACAACCCACCTTTCTAAATAAATAAACTACTGTAAATAAAATGACTGGAGAACTACTTGGTGAAAAGTGAGTTGAATTGGTAACTTTCTTTTTAAGAAGAATTATGTTAATTTGGAATTTCTCAGGAAAAAAAAAAAGAGAGCAGGCATAATTTGGGGCCTGTGAGTTTCCTTTCATACAATCATGGTATCATTAATGTTGGAAATGATCAAGATCATCTAGTCCAAATGTCAGCCCATCTCACTAAACTTTTTGGTTGTAGATTAAGGAATTACTGTCAAATAACAAAATATTAGCATATGATTTCATTGAATGGTATAAATGCAGTAGGATTTTAATTAAATATTTATGCCTTTTATTTAAATATTTTAAAATTATATATTATTTACAGATTAAAAGAAAGGGTTTAACAGACATGACTCATGAAGATCAAGTGATTGGAAGCTAAAGTTGGGCCAATTCAAACAAAAAAAGTATAGAAAATTAATAATGGCAAAAGATAATAACTTCCAGGGCAGCTTGCCCATGGTATTGACTTCTTATCTATTGCAGTCTTAAAATCCATATTTTCTTTTAATAATGAAAATGTCTATAGCTTATTAATTTTTTATAAGTGGTTTCTGTAGAAAGTCATATCAGATCATCTTAATGATCTTTAAAATCTTTGACTCTATTAAAGAGTATCAGATTTGTACACTTTCATTAAGATCACGCAGTTTCTGTAATTTTCTTAGCGACAACAAGAGATCACTGGATCATTTAGTCAGCTCTCTAGAATGGTGAAGTCCATTGAATTCTGCCCGAGGATCTTTTTCGTTTCTCTCACACAGGTTATTACCTAGGTCAGAAATGCTTTTTAGAGAGAAGAAATGTTATTTCAAAATACAGAAAAAATGACATATACACAATGCAGTCTGCATTTCTCTTTGTTGACCCAACAGCATTACTCAGTCTAAGACTAAAACTGACTAAATACATAAAATTTTAAAAGAAATTTAATCAGGATATTATATATATATTTGGTAACTAGAGATTTTAAATCAGTGCACTGAGGCCCTTCAATCTATCACATTCAGAATTGAGGGTGATGTGAAAATGGTTAAAAAGCTCATTCACCACAGGAGCTCAGAATAAGCTAAAATGGAAATCTAGTTATACACAGTACAGGAAGCTCTCGCTGCCTGTTACTTTTACTATTTGTCTCAATAAGCTTAAAAGCTCCACAGACACAACTGCATGGACATAAGCAGTGTGCTCTGTGGAAATTTAGCTGGAGGACCTTCATAAGTAATGCAAATAAACTACTGTGTGAGACTGTGCATCTTTCAAACTGTTTTTACTTCACGCAGGCTACAGAAAGAAAAATGTAATGTTCAGTTAGGCTACTGCTTGTTCAACAATCATATACTGTCGGGTCTTCATGGCAGAGATTTAGACACAAAGTCACTCAGTCACTTATTGCCAAGAGAGGACTGCATCTTCAGCGCGCTTGTCCCTTTCATTTGTAAATAAATCAAACATTGGAATACAGTTGGGGCTGGAATTTCTGTCATGTAAGTTGAAGCTTCATCACATAAGCGAGTTGTGTCAGTTCCCTCTATGGTCAGTGAATAGGAAGAGTCACTCTTGAAGGTGACTCATCCTGCTTGCCTTGGATGTATTTTGGAACTGTATTAATTGATTTCTGTCTTATGCAACTAAGAGTTAGATACTTAGCCTAAATTTCTCACTCAGGCTATTCCAGTCAGCGTAAATAATATATCTGAGTGCATTTTTCCTAAAAGTCAAATGAACTGGCATAATGCATAATTTCCCCCTGCAGATGTGTGTAAATAGTTCTTTTTGTAATTCTTGTAATATGTACTCTGCAGAAGCAAGTGATATCAATCAATATTACTGATCGAAACAGCACTTTTTTAGTCCATGGTAAGGAAGCAGTGATAGGTCTGTTCCACACAGGAGATTATGAGAGACAATGAGAGAGACATTGGGCAGTAACAGGCTGCCCAGAGAGGTTATGGATGTCCCTCCAGGTGTTCAAGGCCAGAATGGATGGGGCCTTGGCTGGGCAACCTGGTCTAGTATTAAATGGGGGTTGGTGTCCCTGCATGTGTCAGGAGGGTTGGAGATTCATCATCCTTGAGGTCCCTTCCAACACTGGCCATTCTGTGATTCTGTGACAGTGAATTGAAATGGAAGATTGGAAACCTTTCTTTCATGAAGAAGAACCTTTCTTTCTGGAAATGTCTGATCAGATCATTTTCCATACTTGTGCATCGTCAAAAAGCAATGTGGATTCAGATATCTCTCCTTCCTTCTGTGGGATGTTATTTTAGATAAAAAATACAATGTGCAGCACACTTAAATCCTCTGAAATAGAAGCTTACTTTCAAAAGTATAGATCTTTCTAGGGGCAAGTGGACTTCAAATGGAAATATTAAATTATGTTGGCCCACAGCATCAGAGGCACATGTTGGTGGTATGGCACTAGAAGTTGAAACTTCCTACTAGTACTATATTATGTTTTGTTGCTGTACGACAAATGACATCAGAGGGGCAGTCTGACAAATCCGATGTCTGGAGAAGTGCATATGGAGCAAAGGTATTTAACTGAATTCCTCCATGAGGAAGAAATTGCATCCATCGCCACTCATTAATCTTTGCTGAACATTTGGAGAACAAAGTGTGGATGCAAGCACAGTGAGGTGCTAAGTGTTGTGTTTCAACAGTGGTGACAGCGACAGTGGGACACTTCCATTTATACAGATTTTTATGAGCTGAGCATGCAGACTCTTGTTCATTGCTGGTGAAAATGCAAAGGTACTGGTGGTAATTATGTTGAAAAATAGTATTTTGTAGATGAGAATTTGTGCTAGCATACAGTGTCATTGTGTTCTTTGTTGCAGTTACCATGGAAATAGGAGATATTATTTTCAGAGCTACCTACTTCAAAGAAATATAAATAAATAAAATAAAATTTTAAATAAAATAATTTAATTTTATATTTTAAATAATAAAAATTTAAATAAAATAAAATGCAGTTTAGTTATTTTAAAAAGAAAAAAAATCCTTGATCACATAATTATTCCTTCTTTTCTATTGTTTGTTGGAAGCAAAACATTCTTTTCACATTGATATGCACGGAAACAGTCTTAACTGAGTAGCTCAAGTGTGATCCAATTTGAACTGATAGCAATCTTACTACTAGGGTATATGTAAGAGTATGTTTTTCTTATCATTCTATAAAGCCATAGCCCATGGATCTGAAAAATATCAGACTCAAATTGCTTTTGCTTTATATTAAAGAATAAAGTCCTTTACAGAATTACTTTACTCACAAAATCTGAAAAATGTTTTTGAATTTTTTACACACAATGTTACACACAGAATGTTTCACTCAGTTTAATTGTCAATTAGTTTTGAAAGAATGTATTTTTTCTGGTATTGCATATTAGTCTTTGTTGTATATTGCAAGAATAATATTTTATAAACCTGTGCCCAGTAGTATAGGCTAGATCATTCATCATTTTGAATCATAATTATTTCAGAAAACTCCACTGGCTTTCTGAGCAATGCAGAAGACACACAAATGTTTCAGAAAGTGTTAAACCATGAAAAAAGTGCAATGCACGTGTGATGACTTCTAAAAATCAAACCATGAAATATTCCTTCCTTTGGCTGTCTCATAGTGTAAAAGACAGTCGAGATAACTTATCTCTGAACATCTTGGTTTTCATAAGTTTGGAATAAGAGTTGAACATGTGCTAAAAACAAGTACTTTTGGCCTTATATTCTAGTTGTAAAAGAGTAATATAATATCATTGGTCAAATGGTAAAATGGATGTATTTGACCTTACAGTGTTAACAATATAATGTAATAAAAATTAAAATTAAGTATAAGGTTGTTAGAATGATGGTAGTATGTATGGAGCATCATTATACTTGAACCTGTAATGAAATCCTTGCTACTTGAATCCTTCATATGCACTGGAAAAAAAAAAAAAGAATCTCTTTTACCAGGATTTCTTCATCTTCTGGTTTCACTGTTTATAGAAATACTTTCAGTAACTGTAATGAGTACGAGGACTACAGAAAACTTGATCAAAAATGGCAGCAGTGTATACTGGATGCCCTTCATTTATTCATTAGAGGAAACCCAATTTGTGAAGGCATATGTTCTGCAAACTGAGCCCACAACTGCTGGGAGCAATATATACTGCCCAAACCTGCCAGCATATCACAACAAAACTGTATATATCTCACTAACATGCTGATAAGAATACCAATAAACACAAAAGGGAGGCCAGAATTCTCACTGGCTGCTGAACTCCATTAATTCTATTGCAGATAGCTTTTCAGTCTTTTGTTGGGATAGAGTAAAAACCTACAACTGCCACGTGTATGATACAGTTCTATCTGTAAATCAAATTTCTGTTTCTGAGGGTAGTTTGTATTCCAATGCTATATAGAGAGGCTTTAATGTGCAGTCATTTCTTAAATTTTTCATTGTTAGGTCTTAATACATTGCTTGCTTCACTGAAAATGGAACTGTGTCCACCAGAGTCATCAAAAGTGTGTGAGGTATATGATTTGGGGGTTTTGGGTTTGTGTAATCCATTTATGTAAAATTTTAAATTTTAATTAAATATCCTAATCTACTCAATACAAATAATATTCAAAAACTACATTTGTAGGGTAATTTGACCATAGGCATCTGGCATAACATTCAATATAGAACAGGGATATTATTAACAGCTAGGATTATATTATCAATATTAATGTGAAAAATATATTAATACTTTACCCAAATATTTCTGTTCATTTATGATGGCAAAACAAATTGAGGTCTGTGTCTTGTTTCATAGACACAGCTCAGGCAGGAGTGGATGTTGCCATGGCAGATTCCAAAGGCAGATGATAACATTGGTATTTAGGGGACAGCATTAGTTATTACAGAAAAATTGGTTTGAATGTAAAAAAGATGAGTAGTTTTTGAGATGATACATGATGGTTCCAAATTTTTCATTTGCCCACCTTGGTCTGCTGATGTAAAGTGATTACTTTACTCTATAGAGTGACATATTCTGGAGAAGATACTATAGAAGACTAAATTCTCTTCAGAATTTAGACTGTGAATCAGTGCTGGACACAATGAAAAACAAACAACTTGGAAATTAAATATTTAGATAAATGATCAGTTTTAAGGTACTAATGTCTGTCTTCATCTTTGTCTTTGCAAACTACTTCAAATTCTGGAAGCCTTAAAATAAATGTTAGAGCAGCCCTCAGATGACCTCCTTGATGATATTCACAGCATGCTTCCTTGATATAAAGTTCCAGTTGACAGTATTGTGAATAGAGAAATATAGTTGTAGATTCTGTGTGATTCACGTAGTACCTTGCAAATGTGCTCACATTTTATTCTAGAAGTAGACATTTATATATAACGAGGTAGACCCTAGAAGGCAGCAAATCAGATGAGTTTCTTAAGTGTTTGAGAAGAAGGGCTTACACTTTAAAATTCAACAAACTTTGTGACAAGCAAGGGAAAATCTCTAGACTGTTTCAACATTGAGCATTTTGTTACCACTTGGCTGAGTGGGGGTTGAATAATGCATTGGAGGCGATGAACATGATGTGGTGCAAAAAGCAGAAACCTCCACTTAAAATGCAGAGTGGCCTGTCTGGCCTGGAAGCTGTTTGAAGAGTTAAGGTAGAGTCTTGCTCCCAGAGTTGTTGCTATGATTGTGGGGTTGCTATGATTAAGCCCCCTTCATATACCACCTTGGCAAAAACAGAAAAAAGAGAGAAAAAAAAATAAAAGCTGTTGTAGCTCTCATTAGAAATGACAGATGTGAGGGAATTTGGTTAAGGGATGCACACATTTGGAAAATAAGCAGAGTAGCTTCCTATATTCGGGAGAACCCTCTTGAAGGAAAGGTTGCTTTTGCCTGAAGTCCTTTCATTTCTTATGATGCTACTGCTGTATGAAATACAGAACTTTTCCCTATCCTTAAAAGGGCTTTGCATTTACTTAATTCAAATAAGTTTTCACTGTTTTCTCCTATGTTTTAGTTTATACATATGTAGGTAGTGAAGGTGTTTAAACTGTTGTGTCCTGGCCCTGTGATTCTCTAAGCAGGAGAATAACTGTTACTGTGGGAAGCACTGCTAACATTGATACAGATCAACACGGATTGCACTCATGTCTCCTGATCTTAGCTTAAAAATGATAAATTCTTCCTTCCACTTCTTTGTCTCTTTTTTCCCTCAGCTAGTAATTTTGTTGGGAAAATGGAATTACCGTTTAGTGGATAAATAGCAAGCATAATATATTTTGTTCATGGTACGGATCATAAAAAGGATCCATAAGACAGAAATTAAGTGACCTTGAGGTATCCAAAACTCAAATTTTGATTTAAAAAAAAATGGCTAGGGCCTAGCTAAGACTGAAGGTAATGAAACTTTTGGTGAGTCAACCCTTCCAATGCCAAAAGTCTCTAGTCACCTACAGTGCCATATATGAGCACTCTTATGAGTACTCTGCTACAGGAAGTTCAGTGCTGCTACTCAACTCAGGTCTTGAGATTCAGAAAATGAATCTGGGCAGTACTCTTATCACATACAGGCACTGAGTACAAGGCCTACGCCATCTTTAAAAAGATGAGCTCCACTTTTCTTTTCCCTTTGTAGGGATCTTTATTTGTGACATCAAATATTTGAGATGTTTCCTGTACACTTACGTCTCTAAGAATCACAGGAGTACAGGAGTTCCTGGGTTTAGCATTTGCTGTTGGCTATCTTTATGCGACGTCCACTCTAAGGAGGGAATCTGACCCTTTGAAATGTCCGCAAGATTATTTTCTTAATAACATGTCTGTCAAAATCCTCCAGTTCAACTGGGAATTATATGTATGTGCAATAGGATGGTTGAACACATTCCTTATGTATGCAAAAGCCCTTCAGGTATTCGTGCCAGTTTTGGAATTTTAAAGATTAAAGGAGTGGGAGGTCATTATGAAACCACTGAGCAATTGATTTTGCTGATATCTCATATCAGAAGAGACTAATTTGAACCCATTTTTTTCTACAAGGCAGTACAAGAGTTCGAGTAATTTGTGCTAAGTAAAGGCCAACTAGAGTTGCAGCTGAGGGGCTTCAAATACTTAAGAAAGTGCAGAAGCTTTTGCTAAGATGCAATTTGATCAGAATGACTTGGCAGCATGGAAAAAAGCAAACTCATATGAGGCCTTGTCCTCACATTTTATATTCCTTAAATACCTAATGTCAATTGCTTTACCCCTTGTAAAATTGTCTGGTGCCATACAAGTTAGCTAGAGTCTTTATTTGGTCACAGTCCAGTCAAAACGATTGCCTTCTTTGAACTCCTGACAAAACCCTGGCCTTGCTGAAATTGCTCAGTTCTTTTCACCAGACAGCACTGGAAATAGGATTAACATTTTTGTGCTTTCGATAAAGTAGTCTGAAAAGGTGTGTGATCAGTTTGTTGTATGAGAAAGATCTGATTATATATTATTCATATATATTTATATAAAATATAAATCTTCATATACTCTTAATTCTATAATTATGTAATCTACTAAAATATTAGATCTGTAGTTCCAGTAATCTATGTAGACTGCTCCAAGAATAATGTCTTCCATTTATTTCCATGGAAACTGCAACAGTTAGAAAGAGCACAATAACACTATTTGATAGAGCAAATTCTCAGCTACAGAGCACTATTTTGTCACCATTAACTATGTATTTTCACCACTGAAGATCAAGAGCCTTTACTGCATGCTGCATTTGGAAAAATCTGCATGGCCATCCAGAATGCAGCTGGTCTTTCGCATTGCTGTCAGAGAGCTGCTTTCAGAATAGACCTCATACACGTGTTTGTTTTGTTCTGTTTTTTTCCTGATGTTTAATCTTTTTATTCAAGATCTCTTAATATTACTTGAGTATTAAATTTGAGAAAGGACGCAGCTTAGTCGGGAATGGATGGATGAGCCTTGTATGAAACATCTCACGGATGGGTCATATGTTCTTTTCTGTTGTAGATCATGAGGATGGTGTAAGTTCTTTTAATGTAGCAGAGTAAAAAGTGAAATTACCAATCGCTTGTGTTTGCCCATGCATATTTATTTACATGAAAATTTATTGATTTTTTTTTCATTAAAATGCCTATTTATATATATGGCCTGTACTTTGGAAATGGATCACGATCAAAACTTCTAATTTTCTTCTGTCGTCTGTGTTCTGTCTCATCCTAGATTTGATTTGCATGTTGAGCCTCAAGCCTGAAATAATTTCATGTTTCAGTGTTGAGGTTTCTGAGTTTTTTAACACTGAGAATTTTCTTGTTTTGTTTGCACAGCCTCAGTTAAAATAACCCTTTTACACTGTTATAGAATAGTTGGCGAAATAATCCAACTGAGACGTCAGTTCCCTAATGCTCTGAGATAGTTTTTCTTGACAAACATGCTCTTGTAAACGGTTCTTATAAGCTGGATATGTTGATGTTCTGCTCAATGCACACAGATCAGTAGGCAGCAGCTGTAACTGTGCCTTCATATTTTTTTTTTTTAGAAGTGTGAAGAATATATGTGTTATAGAGGGAAATATGCCTGAGAATCATAACTGTCATTTTAGATCTTATATCACCCTCGGAGTCTTAAAGTGGTCCCTGCAAAGTTGGAATACTGAAAACTCTTATTTTAGGGGCACATCTGTGCTTCTGTAATTAAAAGCCTACCAAACATATTCAGAATGACTGTTTGTGAAAAGATGGAATTTGGATATCCAGAAATGTTTCTGAGCTGAAATGTGACAGATAATCTTATTCCAGAAACAATTTAATCTAAAATTGAATTGAATATATTTTTGTAAAGTTTTGATGTGCATTTATGCATTAGATTGCATTTCTGTGTTGCTAGAAACCAGATTGCAAAAAATTGCTATGGATATTTTCCACACAGTGTTATCCTTCCTTTTTGCCCACACTATCTCATAACTGCCTATCATGTAGTAATATATATAAAAGTGTATAAAAGTAATGTAGGCTTTAATACCCAATGTTATACTGCAAATTCTTACAAAACAGAGTTGCTAAGAGAAATAATACTTCAGGGGTCTTGCAGCTTATCATGATCCTTTGATTTCTTTCTGATTATACTTATGTAACTTAAAGCCTGATAATCGTGTTTTAGGTAGTAGGGAAGAATAAATACATTACAGTAACACAGAGCACACAGTGCAGTAAAATGCATAGTAAATATGCTTATTCTGTAATACTTATGATTAACAGAGTAAAAAGAATTGAGATTAAACTTCAGGAAATAAACACATTATAGCACAAAATGAAATTATATGAAAAGCCATCACAAAGAAAAGAAAGAGGAATAAATGAACTTTATCCGAAGTATGAAAAAGAAAAGAAATTTCAGTATACAGATTGCCTGCCTAATTTTGCATTGACTAAATCCTGTCTGCACCATATGGGAATAAGAGTGTAATGGTGTTTATTTAAGCTATAGACTTACAGGACTCAGTTAGGAAGACAGCAGCAAAGGAGTTTGCTTATATAGAATATTTTTTTGTATTTTTATATATTTTTATAGCATTCATATATTAATCAGCAGTGATATACATAGGTCACTCCAAAATAATGCCTTCTATTTGTTTCCATGGAAAATGCAACAGATACAAAGAGCACAATAACACAACATGATAGAGCATCTCAGCTACAAAGCACAGCATAGTCATTATGCATTTTACCAGCAACGAGCAAGAACCTGCATACTGCACTAGTAAAAGCCTGCTGTCATTGCTGGAGAATCATAGAATCAGAATCACCAAGTTTGGAAAAGACCCACAGGATCTCCCAGTCCAACCATCCATCGATCACCAATAGTTCTCACTAAACCATGTCCCTTATCACAACATCCAAACGTTCCTCGAACACCTCCAGGGTCAGTGACTCCACCACCTCCCTGGGCAGCCCATTCCAGTACCTGACCACTCTTTAAGAGAAGTAGAATTTCCTAGCCTGAAACTCCCCTGGCATAGCTTGAAGCCATTCCCTCTAGTCCTATCACCAGTTACATGAGAGAAGAGGCTGATACCCAGCTCACTACAACCTCCCTTCAGGTAGTTGTAACATCTCCTCTGAGCCTCCTCTTCTCCAGGCTGAACAATCCCAGCTCCTTCAGCTGCTCCTCATAAGGCCTGTGCTCCAGACACCAGCTTTGTTGCCCTTCTTTGAATCTGCTCCAGGGCCTTGCAGTGAGGGGCCCAAAACTGGACACAGTACTCGAGGTGCAGCCTCACCAGAGCTGAGCACAGGGGGACAATCACATCTCTGCTCCTGCTGGCAGCGCTGTTTCTGATGCAAGCCAGGATGCCATTGGCCTTCTTGGCCACCTGAGCACACTGCTGGCTCATGTTCAGCCGAGCATCAATCAATACCACCAGGTCTGTTTCCTCTACACAGTCTTCCAGCCACTCTGCCCCGAGCCTGTAGCATTGCCTGGAGTTGTTGTGGACAAAGTGCAGGACCCAGCATGTGGCCTTGTTGAACCTCACCTCATTGGCTTCAGCCCAGCTATTGTCTGTCCAGATCCCTCTGTAGGGTCTCGCTACACCCAGACAGATCGACACTTCCAGACAACGTGGTGTCATTTGCAAACTTACTGAGGGTGTGCTCAATGCCCTCATCCAGATTGTCAATAAAGATACTGAAGAGGACATGCCCCAGCAGCTACCCCTGAGGAACACCACTCGTGACCGATCACCATCCAAAATCAGTTGGATTTAGCTCCATTCACTACTACTCTCTGGACCTGGCCCTCCAGCCGGCTCCTTACCCAGCTAAGAGTGTACCTGTCCAAACCATGGGCTGCCAGCTTCTGCAGGAGAATGCTGTGGGAGACAGTTTCAAAGGCTTTGCTGAAGCCTGGTAGACTACCTCAATAGCCTTGTTGTCCTTGTGTGTCCTTGTATATACAAATGTCACAACTGTGTGCACTGACCAGTAGAACTGTTCCTTTATTAAGAACCTTGGCATAATCCAGGAGATAGTGCAGTAGCTTGCATTGCCATACAGTGCAGATTAGATTAAACCATTCTCGTGCTGAGCCCATTGCAGTCTCAAGATTGCTCAGTAAGGTAGTGGGAAGCTTTAAGACTGTGTTTATGGTTCTAAAGATGTCTTTATGTCTAATAATGGAGTTGTCTGTCTAGCTTCTACATATTTAAGCCAGCATTTCAGGTTTATAGGCAGATGGCAAAATCATCAATGAACTGCAGCAGTTGTGAGAAGCATAGGGAGAGGTGGCAGCTAAAATTGCTGCATCCCAAAACTATTATGAATGCAACCTACATTTTTAACTGCACTGAGAGATAAACAAAATCCCAAGAAGAAATTAGAATGAAAATAGCAAGTGATTACTTCACACCACTTTACTTAATCTGCTGCATGAGGATCATGTAGTCTATGCACACTTTAGCACCTGTATGATCTTCAAGAATTAGCCTACACACAATAAATTCAAATAGCCAGATAAGAAAAAAAACGTAGCTGAAGATTACCTGGAAAATTATCAGCTTTAGGGAAAATTGACAAAAAGCTACTAAAAGTACCAGAACCTGCACAGGTTTGAGGCTATGTATATTTAAATAATGAGTTTAACAATTTCTGTTCTGAATATCAGCATACACCACGCTTTAATATTTGTTGCAAAAGCATCCATTACAGGTTATGTTGTCCTTGTAAGCACAGTAGATGTTTAGGAACAGTATGTTGTTTTTTGTTTTTTTTTTAACGTTATGTCTTGATATCTTTTCTGTGCTTGCATAGCAATGTGTAGGAATGCCTGGACCTCTCACTGTAATCACCTGCCTGGAAAATTGGTTAAAAGGAGCTGAAGGTATTCTCAAAGGCTAACTTTAGAGTATTCTCTTTAGGATGCATCTACTATCTGTGGAAAAAAGAGATGGATGAAGGGATTCTGTAGACAGTAATATAGGCAAGGTCCTAATGCAAGTACTCTTCCTCTGTCCACAGTAAAGAAAGTCAAGACAAGAAAGTCCAGACAAACTACTTAGTGCCTTGAGTTATCCCCTGTATTTGTTTTTGTCAAAATACAAAACTGTGTTTCTGAATGCTTTAATTGGATGTGGGTTCCTGTGTCAGTTTGCACTGCTTGTGCTTTTCCACAATGCTGCTAAAATGAACTATCAAATATTCAATTTAGTAAATTAATATTCTATGAGCCACTGTGAAAATAACTCTACTTTTGGATTCTGCTCATTGACCTAATATAATCCTAACTATACACATGTTGCCAATTGTCTTCAGTTTGTATAATTTTTATTTTCTGTGTGTGCTTTTGAACTGATCCTCCTTCCCAGTATGTGCAGAATTTATTTCCAAATTGAAAAGGGAAGGGGGATTACTTACACACAGAAGGATTTCAAGGTTCTTTTCCTTGAGGCATAAATGATAATGACTTAAAACAGCTTTTTAGAAGTAATTTTATTTATTCATTTCATACTATGGATAATGAAGCAAGTAAATGAAGAAAGGAAAGTATTTGCCCTGCTGTGGCCATGAATTGGGCATTGTTTAAAACAATTTGAGTTGACAAAGGCACAGGATTGTATATGGTTACCTGAGAATTACTTTCTTTCATGTATTGCTGCATACTTTTCGTATTATGCTCTTTTTTTTCTTTTTTTTTTCTTTTTTTTTTTCCTGGCTCTGATTTGTCATTTTCAGTATTACAGGCAAAGAAGTTCTATACGTTAAACACTAGAAACTTCAAGACGCATTTTAGAGGTCACTATATGGGGACAATTGGACAATATCATTTTCTCATTTTCTTGCTGTCTTTGATTAGCTGCTTGTATTTATATTGGCTTTTTCCTGTCTATAAAATATCCCAAGATACCTTATTAAATCCTGCATTGGCTATCATCAGCAACTACGTTAGCCACTTGAGAGTGATGTAATTCCATCTTGACCACTTGGTTGCAAAATCCAAGTTCAGTTGCTGACTGGACCTCTCTCAGTAACATGAGAGGCTGAGAGGCTCCTAGATGTGGCAGACTTACTGAATAGATTTCTAGGAATTTTTTATTTCTAATTTTCTTTTTTTTTTTTATTTTTTTTTTATTTTTTTTACATACTATTAGGATTTGCATAGTCAGGAAATTTATCTTGAATACTTTTTCTGCAGACTGTATTGAACTTTGGTCCTACCATATTAGGCATATTACAGCTGGCTTCATATCAGTCGGATGGTAATCAGTTGTGTATAAATTAGCAATTCGGTTGTCACAGTGTCAGCATTACGTTGCTATTTAAAGTAGCTTTGCTTTGACAAAGGGAAAGGATTTCGCTTGCAGTTTGGAGGAGGGTGCGAAAAGTGCTTTAGACTTTGAATGATAGTTTAAAATCAAAAAGAAAATAAGGCTTATATGCTACAGTTCATAATACAGCACGTCACAGTACTTTGTGACTTATCTAGTATAATAGCTGCTCTTTCTTACTTCAGATATATTCAGGTGAGATGTAGCATTTTAAATGTTTGTAAGAAAAGATTTCTAATGGAACCTTTTTTTCGCATAGATCTTCATCATCATTGTACTAGGAAAGTGTTGAATCTAGCAAATATACTAGAACAGTGTATATTTTTAAACTTTTAAGTCAGTGTGAAAGGGCGCATAGTTCAGTGACTCATATAAAACCAATAGATGAGATAAAAGGAGAGTACAGTTAGTTTCATTTTGAACCTAGCTTAAGGATTCCACTGAAACTGAAAAAAGAATGTTTACTTAGTCCAGACAGACACAAAAGTTTCCAAGGTTATATGTAGGTCACTCTGGACTCATATTTATTTCCATGGAAACTGCAACTGATACAAAGAGCACAATAACACTGTTTGTTAGAGCAAACTCTCAGCTACAAAACACTCTTTTTTGACATACCAGCAGTAGCAGAATCTCATGGATGAGCTGATTGAGACACCCTACATTTCGTGATGTGACAGCAGAGCATGGCTGTTCAGAATGTGGCTTCTCTTTCACGTTGCTGTCACCACAGTTGAAATGCACCACCCAACACCTCACTGTGTTCACATTCATGTTTGGACTCTGTGAATGTTCGGTCAGCATCAATGAATGTCTATGGGGGCAATTTTTACCTCCTGGTCATAGAAACCTTATCATACTCTCATTCTCCAATTAGCTATAGAAGTCTCGATTATTGGTCTGTTCAACCACTTTATTTTTTTTTTTTTAATTTTTTTTTATTTTTCCCAGAAATAGTGTTCTGATGCTTTTAACCTGGCTTAATATCTCTTTCTCAAGGCTTCTTTCTGGAGATATTTTTCTTGTTGAGCTTTATTTTTTTTCCCTTTGGTAAGTCTGTGTTGATACCAAGTGACTACTAACTGGATAATTCAGTTTTCCTTACTTCAGTCTACCTTTAAGGAGAGTACTGATTTTCAAACTGGCATGCACAGACACTGTGAATTCTTTTATAATTCATGGAACGATATAAAGTGCAAGAAGAGTGTATCAAGGACACTTCATTTCAGAGAAAATATTCATGCACTACCTGCAGAAACAGAGTTCCAGCATAAATCTTTAAATATAACCACTTGCTTTCTTTCAGTTTTTCCTTTTTTTTTTTTTTCTGTTTCAAACTGAAACCAGAACCATCCATTTGACTTTAGCCTACAGATAGTGTGAAAAATATAATTTAAAGTCATACTAACATAATATAACTATCCATGGCTGTTATATTTATAAATGACTGAATATATGCCAGTTAAGTCTTTGTAAAACTAGGCCCCACTGGAGAAATAATTATATTGAAAGTAAGAGACCGGGAAGTTGAGAGTGATTTTATAATGCATCTAAAAATGAAGTAAAGATATGTCTATATTATCTGTGCATTAAAAATAAAATAAAATAAAATAAAATAAAAAACTTAAAAATCCATTTATATTGCATCATTTCTGTATGATGAGATATTGCTATCTACATAACCTGGCATATAAAATTTGCAGGACACATAGAACTGACTAAAACTGTATGAAGTCCAAACTTCCCACAGCGCACCATTTTCTGATATTTTCCAGCAATTATTTCTGCATCTCACGATTGCATCTCTGGTAGTGAATCCTCAGTATATTTTTTATTCTTCACTGGCTGCAGATTGCTCAGGCTTCACACAAAAAGATCCAATCTTAAAGTACTTTTAGATGAAGTTCTTTTCTGTGTGAGAAGTATAGAGTGACTGACTCATTTCAGATGTAGTCCCATAGAGAAAACACGACATACCTACTTCCCTGAAAGTGCAATATAAAAAAGAAACCTTGGGAGCTGAGGTTAAATCAACAAGTTGTTCTTTGTTTGTTTTTTTAATTAAAAAAAAAAAAAAAAATTGGAGTGATTTAATAGTAGACAAGAAATCTTTCTTTTTAATGCATTCTGTTTTATTTCTAAAAGGTGTATTTTTAGCCCAGCTTTGCATCAGTGATTTTTTTTTTCATGGCAATGTATTGGTGTGGTTAGAACAGAGGCAGTATACAACAATGCTTCTGTGATAGCTGAGATGAGGTGATTTCTACTCCCGAGCTTAGCAGCTTCCTGAGCAAAGCACTTTGAAGCGACAAAACTAGATACAACAAATGTGCTATTTAGACAGGTTCTGCTACATTTTATCTAACTACCTCAAGGGATTTCAGCTTTACCATTCTCATATACCTTCACTCCCAGATCTGTCTGGTAATAGAATAGTATTTAACAAATTGCATTTCAGAACTGATTCTACTCAAGGTCACCAAGATTTCTAACGCTGTAACCTATCTTATGTGCAATAATCTACCTACAGATATTACTACTCTCCTTTAGCACTGCAGTGTAAAAAGGAAGACTTCTGACATAGCTTTCTGAGGGGGAAAAAAAAAGCACAAAACAGCAATATAAAAAAGCCAACAAACAAAACCCCTTCCAAAAAACACTCCAATTATTCACGAGTCTGGGAAAAAGCAGTATCAACTACTGCATCCTGATCCCAGGCTAGTGAAATCTGAAAGCTGTTGTCCTCTCTAAATATAGTATCGAGTTATTTGGGACTTTAATTTAATGTGAAATGAGGTTTACCATTTATTTTGAGCATGTCTTTTGAACAGATGGATTTTAATGGAGAACATTACATGATTTTAAAAGCAATAAAGAAGCCCAGATTCTTTTAATCTAATTGTAAGCCTTGAACAGAGGCACTCAAATTAATAGAACAGTTGCCTAGCTTCTGTCTACAGTCAATGGAGGGAAATGGGAAGGACTTGTACTGCCTACAGCAAGTCTGCATCACTCTATTGAGGTCCTCTCTTCCCACTACTTATCTATAGAGCTTAGCATGTTTTTCAGTTTAGCCTGTTGAATAAGGTGGGAAAATACAAGCTTGTTGATTTTCTCACAGGATTTCAAGAGCATACAGAGAGAGGAACTAGTAAAATAATTCATTTGGTCTTCATTTTATGCGAATTCTGATCACTAGATATTTTCTTCAACTTGGTTTTCTAACTGTAATTTCCCAAATTTAATATGTATTTTAAACTTATCTAAATAATCCTCTTATTTTTATCAGAGATCACTGCTGTATCACATTGCTGTTTTAGACATCAGAGAACTTTAATGCAACGTATTTAAATTACAAGTTATATCAATCTATTTCTTATGTCTTCTTGACATAGTGTTAGTTTGAGGCTGCCAAAAACCCTGGAGTGTTTGCTTTATTAGACCTCCAGCACACAAATTCTTGGGCCAGAAAGATCTGCATGTAGATGTGCCTTTACTCTGCAGAAAGCAAGGTCATAACAAGTATTCCTGATAGACAGAAATTGTTTGAAGTTCTCTGATTATTTCCAAGGAATCTTTTCTATGTAAAACCAAGTATGTTTGAAATAGGAAAAAAAAATACAGACGCGTAAGCCAAGGATAGTAGTAATAAAATTTGTCTTAGAATCTGTGTCTTCATCCACCCAAGGAGCTCATAATAGGGCATGCATATATGATTTCTTTTGTGGGTATTTTTCCATGCGCTTCAATAGACATTAGATCATACCAATCGGGTTAAAACCAGTGTCCACTGAAGCAAATTAAATTATATATTAAATTATATCCATTAAATCCAATAAGCTCTGTGTCAGACTTACTGTAAATTTTACAGTAGTCTGCACTGTATTCTAATAGCTGTCTGAGTCTAATGCCTGTGAGACAATTGGCTTCTCACTACTCATATCTTATCTTATGAAAATGGACAGGAGATTCAGAAATTTCAGAGGGAATGAGTGTTCCTCCTTGTTTGCATAGGGCTTTGTTCTGGTTGACAAACAAGTTCTCCAAATAAGTCCCTCAGGTTAGGTTATCAGTGCTTGTTAGTGCTGGAAGGAATCTTAAGCAGCATTCACATTTCTGTAGCAGAACTCAAAATATTTTAGGGGGATTTTTATTTATTTATATTTTTTTTGGTTGGGAAGACCAAATATTCCACTAAATATTTTTGTCCTATTTGTTTCCCCTGTGACTAGCAGTACTTTCCACTAGCACTTCAGTAGGTAGCATAAGAGACAGTGTCTGTATACCAGTGATATTCATAAATCTTACCTATTTGCTGCAAGCTTTCATGTTTTCCATAAAAGTCGTGACAAGCTGTAATATTATTGTGTATTATGCTTATTAGACATAATAGCCCACATTGAAAGCAAAATGCAGCACAATACTAGACTCTCATCTACTGTTGTCAGTGTAATAACACCGTTAAGCTTTGCTGCTCACATTCCTCTATACATTAACAGTTGAAACCAGTAAGATTCAAGAGAAGTTTGACACATTCATTTTTCACAATCTTCCATGTATCCATTTTTTGTTTTGTTGCTGTTGTTTGTTTGCTTGCTTGCATTTCTAATCCCCCATTTTACTAAGAAAATGAAATAAATCTTAGGATCACTGGTTTACGGGAACAGTCCTCATGGATTTACTTCAACTGGCTTTCAAATAATCAGTTTGAAGAAGAGTTCCAGGCTGCAGTCAATGTTAAAATTATATTTCAAACTAAGGCATTAAGAAATTCACAGCTGAGGACGACTTTTTTAATGCAACATGTATCATTATTTAGAAAGTATAAAACAATATGTTATTGGCTCTGAGCAGCTTTGTTTCCTCTAGGAAACACCAATGGTGAAAATACCCTTAAGAATTACAATTGCAATCAAAAAAGTTATTAAAAAAACTGCCACATCTTCATTTTTATATTTATGTCACTGACCTTGATTTTTTAACAAAGATACTCTTGCTTTTATTGTGATATTTATTGTCAATTTTACTGTTTTCTAATTTAATTTCTTTAGATAAACACAAAATAAATATTTTTACAAAAAGTTATTTCTGATATTTTTGTTAGTGAACATATTTTTCAACATTCTACAGCTCTAGTGTCTTAACTGTCAAAAACAGAGGACACTTTACTTTTCTGAATTTTTTCTTCCTTCCTTCCTTCCTTCCTTCCTTCCTTCCTTCCTTCCTTCCTTCCTTCCTTCCTTCCTTCCTTCCTTCCTTCCTTCCTTCCTTCCTTCCTTCCTTCCTTCCTTCCTTCCTTCCTTCCTTCCTTCCTTCCTTCCTTCCTTCCTTCCTTCCTTCCTTCCTTCCTTCCTTCCTTCCTTCCTTCCTTCTTCTCCCTTTGTTTTTTAATATATACAGATCTATGATGTAGTATTTTATGCTGTGCTTTGAAGGCTGAGCAGTTTGCAGAACTGTTACCACAGTCCTCAATCATACTCTTAAAATAGCAAAGCAAAACAAAAAGTCACACCCAAGCTTTCCCTATGGGTGAGATGTCACGAGGAACTTATTGACTCCTGACTGATGCAATTTGACACACTCCAAATTCAAAAAGGATTTTACACAGAAATGTCATAACTCATCATGTTAGTGTCTCTGTCAAATACAGAGAATTTAAGGCTTCATGAGCATCTTTGTTGCCTTTTCCGTTTCAGTTTATGGATTTATGGCTGGTATGTTGTAACAGTTGTGCTGTCTCATACTGGACAAGGTGAGGGACACAAATTGAGAAATTCACAGTTTTCTAGTGTACAGGTGGATGATGTCAGTATGCTACGATACAGGAAGGAAAAGTAAGCAAAAATTATACTTGTGATGGCAGAAATTTAAGCTTTCTTTTTTCAAGACAATAATAAAAATACAACTATTTAGTAATCAACTGGACCCATGTATCATGCATAAAATAATCTGACAGGCTGTCATGTGAACACTGTTTCTGATATGGCTTTAGGATCCAATCACAATTTATTTATAAGCTATCATTTTTAATTACTTTGTAATAGTTGTAATGAGCATATTTCAGAATTTTGATATTTTAAAACTCTTTCAAAAAACCTTATTAAATAGAGATTAATTTTGGCATGGTACTCAGTAAAAAGTCTCAAACGATAATAATCAAATAGACTCAACCTTGTTTGTGTAACAGCAATAAATTCAGTAGATGTGCTTTGGTATAACAGATTCTTAGTAGCGTCACTTCCACAGTAGTAAACTAAAGGAATATTCTGTGTGCCTTTTGTACTATTATGAATGAGAATATGTAATGTACTGAAGAATGGTAAGTCATAATTGAATTTATTTTGATCGGTTAGGAGTGATGCTGGTTTTTAAGAGATAGTCTCTATTTCTGCATGCATTTATTTATTTCTATGTAAACTACAACAGAGGCATAGAGCTCAATAGCAGTATACATAGAGCAAATTCTCAGCTACAAAATTGTTTTTCAACATAGTCACTATCAGTAGCTGTGCATTTTCAGTGGCAATGAACAAGAGTCTGCATGTGCTCTTCTAAAAATCTGCATGGCATTCCAGAATGTGGCTTGTCTTTCATGTTGCTGTTGCCACAGCTGAAATGCACCACCTCACTGTGCACATGTCTACTTTTTTTTTTCTTCAATTCAGTGACACACCTTTGCTTTATATATACCTCAGTGTCAGCCACCATTTTGTCAGACTGCTCTTCAGCTGCCATCTGTCACATGGCAGCAAAATGAATGTTGGTGTGAAGGTTCAGCTTCTACTGCCATACTACCAACATCTGCCTCTGACATCGTGGGCCTACAAAATAAAATAGAAGGCATTAGTTTCAGAAAAGGCTTTGTGTTAGTATTTATTGAGAGTCTTTTTCAGTTGTCAGTAATGTCCACTAAATTTGTATCTTTACTGAAGTCTGGAGAGGAAGTCTGATTTCAGGGTGTGAATTGTTCAAGTAACTCAGCATCTATTCAAAGTTTTTGTCCTATCTACGTCTTTTTTTTTTTTTTTTTTCCTGTTTTTCTAAATCTCATGGGATTCTGGCCTTGCATTTGTTTGCTTTGGATAGGAGACACACTTTTCTAGATGTGTATGTTATTATCAGTAGATACTAACTTCCATCTTCTTACTTGCTGCATCATATTTCAGTATCATGATTTTGAGTCATTATGTGTATTTGATTCGTGGTTAAAGTCCTCATGTCCACAAATGTACAATGTGGCAGCTTCCAGTTTAAGATTGATTCACTCTTCAAATGGGTAAATGGTTCATACCACCAGATGGTGAGACTTCTGAAGACAAAGCATCTTTTGCTTTTCTCCTGTCAGTGTGTGACTCTAGAAGACATGGGGTCACGTGGAGACTTAGATGACTATAGGAAATTTAGCGTAATGCATGGAGGCATGTCTTCTCAAGGTTTGGTGGTGGATTATTCTTTTGTTTTGCTTTTATCTTCAAGAAAAAAAGAAGAAAAAAAAAAGACTTGGACTCGTTGAACAAGAAAATGCTCAAATTTTCATTTTGAAAACAAGAATGCATAGCCCTTACTATGCTCAGATTAAGCTGTGCAATAGTGAGAGAACAAAGATTCTTGAGATATGTTGCCAGATCTCCACTGCAAAGCAATTGTAAATGCCTTAATTCCATAGCCTTTACACATAGCTGATAGAAAAGCCATATAGAAGATGAACAATTCATAATCATCATCTCAGAATCATACTCCATTTAAAATATGGATCACTTTATTCTTCACTTACTTCAAGTGTTTTAATCCTGTAGCAGAAAAAATCAACTCATTAAACATACAGAACTATATTTTTCCAAAGTAGACTGATGATCAAGTTATGCTGTCTGCACATGTCACTACTACTGTCTCCTCAGCTAATGTCAGAGACAGTTTTGATCTCCAGGCATTATAGCAATGGTGATGGATATGCAGCCTTCTGCTGGCCTAAAATGTGATCGCTGTCCCCCAAAATACTGAGGTACATAATTAATATTGTATTTGCAGTGTATCTTGAATCTATTGTGCAACAAAGGTAAGTGCTTAAAAATAATTTTAATTTTGTTGATTTTCTTTCTGGAAGTGGAAGGGCTCTACTCTGACTGAATTAATTTTGATGGTGTTAAGTTTTAAAATTCAGATCTTTCAGCTCCTAAGTGTGCTAATCATTTCCCCATACTGATGACTTATCCATCCTATGTGCTTATACATAGCTAAAATAACCTATTAGCTGCATATACTCTGAAAAAATAATGCAGTTAAAAGAGTTAATAAATCTGGATCATCAGCTCTATGGAAATTATATTCATTTTATTATTTTATTTTACTTAATTTTAGTAACGTGCTCAAGTGTTTTACTTGAATATTTAAAGTTCAGCACATGCTTTGCTGAACTATGGCTTAATTATTACTATGAGAGAATATTTTATTAAATATTCAGGAAACTGAATTCATTAGTCTTCCACTACTTTCTCTCTCATGCTGTATAGCTCAAGAAAAATTCTTAATGTTTCCTTGAGATAAATATACTTCTTGATGAGGAAGTAGTGGATTAAGTCTGGCTGTTGTCTTTGTCTAACCAGGAAGATAATTTTTTATTTTGAAATAAAGTCTGTCTTAGTTATTTAGTGCATAGTATCCTGTCATGTTACTGAAGTGTATATTAAAGAAAGCTGGAGAGCAAGGGGAAAAAAAAAATACTGTATATGTTCCAGAAATAATTTCAAAGACCTTGAAGAGAACTGACTAGGACTGTCTACTAACTGCTTTTCCTATGTTCTAGTGAATCTCAGTCATTTATGTGCTTTTTCAAAGTGTAGCACAGGCTTTCAGGAATCCCGTGCCACTCTACAAGAGGACATACAGTGGCTAGTAGAGGTTTCCTAGGACATCCCAATGGCAGAATGGCCTCTCTTTAGGCCAGCAAATTGGATTCTAATGTAATGGCCAGGAAGCTCATACATGGTCTCCTTCTCTCCCTCCTAATTTTTTATGAAATCCCCACAGTGATGGGGATCTGCATCACCCTGACTGCTGGTCTGCTACTTCTCCACTGGGAGTGGGCAATTGGATCTTGTGGGTGGCAAAGCTGCCCATGGCAGGGAGGGTGGAACTTGATGATCCCATCCAACCCAAGCCAGTCAACGATTCAGTGATTCACCTGCATCAGTCAGCTCTGCCTGGCTACCTGGTACATTTCAGGCCTGGTGATACGATCCATCATAGTGAATTCTCTAAAGTTGCCTTCTCCATAAGCACACAGGAAGTCTATTACCTCACTTAGGAATTTTTCTATAAAGAATCAAACAATCATCTAATGTGAGATTCAGTTTTGTATATTTAGGCTTGCAAAGGAGAACTGCAACAGCATCTAAATCAGGATATGAATGTTAATATACTTTTGATTTATTTTTGTGCAGCTTTTTTTCTTAGCTGAACCTGTTATGCCATTATCTTAAGCTGATCAAGAGTGAAGTAAAAAAAAAAACAAAACTGAATATGAAGCAGATTAGTTATGTAGGATGTGGAAATGATATTCATAATTAAAGGAGTCAATTATTTAATCATAATTTCCCTTATGAAGTGATAGGATAGCTATATGATCGTGATTATACCAAAAAGCAATGTCTTTTGACAAATATTACAGTATAATAAGACATAGAAAATTTCCAAATAAAGTATAAGTTGGTTTTAGTACATTTAATCTCTTCTCTGTAAGTTCAAAGAAAATGCAGAATAAATCAGATAAAGACAAGAGAGGAAGTATTTAAGCATTCTTAAATTCATAGCTGTTATTAAAGCTATAAGAGGGAGAAAAATCTTTGTGTATATTTAAGTATTTAGGTGTGTAGTTTTTCTTCCAGTTAATTAGCTCAGGGGATTGAGTATATACAATTATCTTGATGAAACTTACCGTTTTAGATGAGCTTTAGCCATTCTCACGCAGGCCTCTATTAAAAAGTCTTTTATAATTTTAATAACATATCATGCAGCTATTTAATGACATTTTGATATCCTAGCTGCTCACTATATATTTACTCCCCATTGCTTTTCATAACTCATATTGCCAATAGCATGTTCTCTGTAAGTCAAACTGTTTCTGGAAGATAATATAAGCAAGCCTCACAGTAGAATCTTTTTTGAAATATCTAAGAAATATCTAAGTGAAATAGTCTATTGTACATTGATCTTTTAAGATAAGAGAAAATCAACAGTATTGCAATAACCTCATTAGAATTTGGGAAATGTATGACAAATAATGGAGAACCTTTGAGTAGGCTGACAGATCTATTTGCTGAACATGGAAGCTATTGTTACTGAAAACTTTGGAACATTTATCCCAACTTTATAAAAGTCTTGCCTTGCCCAGTAATAGTTGCAATATTGTAACATGTGGTACCTTTTATTAAAATTAGAACTGTTTTCTCATGTATTCCCATATGCCAGCTTTTCTTGCTTCCTCTGGACTTCTTTCCTTACCTCAGCATTGATAATTACTGTAATGTGATCTCCCCTGGTGGGCAAGTCTCTACCAAGTAGAATTTAAGATGAGGATTCCCAGAAGTGATCCCTTATGGAGTCAGCCATGCTGGAGCTGCTCTACAGTGATGCCATGGCAACACTGGGATGGGATGTCCTCCATGATATCCCTTAGTGTCAGCACCTCTGAAGTTCATAAATAATTTGCCCTGATTTCTGAGAGTGGGTGCTTTCCTGAGCAACTTTGGTGTAATTTGGCCTGTCATCTCAGCATTTTTGTGCAGCTTTGCAATGTCAGCCACTCATAATTAGCTTTGTGAAAGACAGGTTTTGCTGGACACTTCCACAAGTGCATGCTGGCAGCAGAGTAAGAGTACCTCCATCTTGCAGCAGAGCTTAGAAGTATCACAGTTAGTCTCATGGCCAGAGCAATGGCATGGAGTGCACACAGCGCTACACAGATGGGGTGATGAAACAGACATCATGGTCTCACCTGCATGAGCATCAGTCCAGAAGGATGAATAGGGTCTGCAGAGGAACAGCATAGTGAGACAGCAAATGCAATTGTGAGTTCAGGAAGCTGTGCTGTGACTCCTGCCCTTCTACTCCTGCACTACTGTGTTTGCATTAATGACAAACAACATATTAAAAATGGAAAACAACTTAATTTGTAATGTACAGCATTTCTGCATAGTGTCCTCAGAATTCAGTCAAGAAATACGGTTCACATAATCAATATCAGTGTAGTAAGCTAAAAAATGTCACTTGTACTCACATTCTTCTGACACTGTTGGCACTAACGCAGTGTGGTGCTGAATAAGAATTCACATTTGAAAGCTTTTATGTATTTATGAGTAATTAATACTTGGGAAAGCTAATGCTTTCTGTCTGAAGCTAATAAATATATTATAATAATTGTTTATTGCAACTCAATTTATTAATTCTTTTCAGTATTGAATTGCAAATCCATTACTGTTTTTTAATGTGGGGCTCTGCCATGAATGCTATTAGTACGTATTGGTCTTCTGTTGAGTTGCGTTGCTTAGTGGCAATCTTATATAGCCTGTGAATTTTGTGCTTCATCCAGTGAAATATTAAAAAGCTTTTAACTGTTGAATGATATTTGTTTATGTACAGCACGCAAAGCATGTCATACTGTGAACTAAGCAAATTCTTTCACTGTTTTTCTAACTAGAATTCTAAAATAAATAATAGATTGGTTTGTAAGCCATTTGTAGATCTATTTAGCATAAAGGTTCTGTTCATAAAGAAGAAAGAATAATTTTGAAGAATGCTATACTTTCTGAAGATAAAAAACTAGTAGCACACTATGTTAACATATTTTTCATGTACTTTTATAGAAAACACAGAAAGAAACAAATGGGAAGGATCAAAGAAGTTAATTAGTCATAGTGTCCCTTTCAATAATACAACCATGACAATTCCAAGAAAATATGCTGAGTTAAAAATGAGATAGAAGATCATACAATATTTGTCCCAACCCTGCTACTACATTTAATTTAGTCAATGACTTTGACAACTGATGTCTTCACAAATGGAATAAAAAATACATTACTTGATACTGATTCCTTTAAATCTACACTACTGATATGAATGTTAATCATAGTTCAAGGTTAACCACTCTCTATCTGCACAGTAACCATGGAAAGATCTAATATATGAAAAATATTCAATTCTTGGTGATCATTTCTTTCCTTTCCTTTACCTCTCTCATATGTTAAGGCTTAAGGGAGGTGTGTAGACAGGATAGAACAAAAGACAGTGAAACCCAGTGTTTTCAGTATGTCACATTTTCAGTCAATAACCCAAGCTTGTCTTACAGTACAGTGACCGTGCTCACCTTTTCTGATCTGAATAGCTTAAATTGCAAAATCACGTTTGATTGGAGAATTCACACTTGTTATTTGAATTTCAGACAAATATTCTGTGCTAATATGCAAATGTTATTCATTCTGGGAATCAGTCATTGCATTTGAAACATAATCCTGTCGTTCATGTCTTATTTTGTGACCATGTCTATGCTTATACATGTAGTACATGTGCATCATTTCTGAGTGTTGCAATTTTTACTGTTTAAAACATCTCAAAATTAAATTATTGTCACAGTGTGATTTATATATATATATTTCCAGACACTTTCATAATATGTTATCTAGCTAAATGAACACTTCTGAATTTGATAACCTTGATAGGGACCTTTCTGATTATATGGTAGCTCTGTGAAAGAAGATGCATATGGAATGCTTTATCTGTACCTGGAGCTGCTGCTTCAGCTATCAAACCTAATGGAACTGTAATGGAACACTTACTAGCAAAATTAATGGGCTGCATTCTTTTCTTTGTCACTAGATCTGTATGGCTCCATTAGGTCTGATTTGTTCAGGGATGAGAGGAAAGAATGATGAAGATGCCAGTATTTTGCTGTGTAGCTGAAAGGAATCTATCACTTCATGTTTTTAAATTCATGAGCTACTTAGCATCTTGATTTGCTAACCTTCAACAAGCTGATATAAGTTAAAGAAAATCTGTTTTGGTATGGTTTTATTTACAAAATAATTTATTTATTCTCATCTTTCTGTGATTGTTTCATGAAAGAAGGAGGTCAAGGATATTTGTTTCTTCTGCCATTGTTCATTATCGCAGGTACTTCTAGCAGAGGAAGTGGTTTCTCTGGGATTTTACTATAATCCACTGGAATTTATTTTTATTGAGCCTTATTTCCTGCTACTGCACTTGATAGTAGTTGTTTCAAAGTTCAGCCATGTACAGAAAATGAAGTGTAATAGCAATCATGTTTACTTTCTATTAAAGTATGGATTTTCTGAAGAGACTAATTTACTGGGAGAATTCTCTGTGAGACCGTTTTACACCTACAAACTAATATCAAAACCTGGTGTAACAACCTTTCTTAAGGACAAGCAATCTAATTTGACACAGATAGCAATGCCATGTTATATATTTTTGTTAGTATTATAGCTGAAATACTGCAGAGTTGCCTAGGTATTTCCATCTTGAGGTTTTCTTTGAGACTTTTTGAACTCAGGAACTTTTTTCTCTTCTTATTATTAAGTGTATCTCTTTGGAGACATTTTTCAACCTCCACACAAATTTGGCACTCCCTGTCTTCCAGAATTTGTGTATACTTAGTTAAGCTACAGCTAGTTGGCTAATAGAATATAGATAACAGGGAAAAGAATTACTAGATATGGAAAAACTCGTTAAATCTGTTGGCTTGCTCAAATGGTGTCTATAAATCATCTATCTGTAAATCACCCTGATTATATCCCTATTAGGGGGTCTTTTACCTACTGTGTATAAGCACTTTTCAGAACCTCTGGTGGGGAGTACTAAATATTCCAAATGCAGTCTGAATAGAACTCTGCTGCTACAGAAATTCCCCCCCTGCACCCCCAATGATTTTGCATTATGAAGCAGACAACTTGAAAAGAAAATTTAAAGTACAGCTGTTGTTCCATAGTGCAGAGCACATGAAAGGCTGTGTATGAAGTTTCATTGCTGACGTGTATATGAGCAAGAACAATGTAGTGAGAATGTAGTACTTCTGAGAATAGGAAGCATAATTTGAAACACTAACTGTGATCAGTGATATTTTCTTTGCGTGTTTATCAATGCCCATGGTTTTTGGAAGGCCTGTGGAATACTGCTAGAACAACTTATGAGAGTAAAGCAAAAGTGACTCTTCAAAATCAGAGGCTGATGTATGCCTCAAAAATTGTGATTTTGTAGCAGTTAATAAAATCTCTCTAGTATACAGATTATAGTCTGCTGTGGTTATAATTTAATTCTGTTTATATCCATCGTTGTTCTTCAGTGGAATTTAAAGGATGCACAATTTAAACATTTAGGTATTAATGGAAACAGGAGACAACATATGAATAGTAATTGAAATGTTTCTAATCTTAACCTGTATGAAACCATTTTAAGACAGCACTTTCAAATAGTATTTCCTTCCTCAGAAGAAGTGTATTTGTATTCACACATTTATTCAAATACACTTCCAGTAAGGATTGTTATGTTGATCCAGTGTTAAAGATTGCTACTGTGCTTTATAATCTTCCTGTTCTCTTTGCATATTTATCTGTGTCAGGTAAAGCTATTCCAAAATTTCTTACATTATTTTATACTTTTTTGAACACTTGTCCTCTGCAGAAAGGCAGGAAAAGAGTGTTTTAGCAAGTTTTATAGCCATCCTAAATCCTTCACCATGAAAACTGTGATGTTGATGGTTTCTTATCTCTCCTTTTCTTAATACAAATCCTGACATGTTTTTTGCCTTTTTTTTTTTTTTTTTTTGCATTGATTGGCAACTCCTTTTTATCTGTATTTATTATACATTCTAAGTTTTATTTATGTTATTTATTCCTTGTTCTTTTGAACTCTTCTTTGGTCATTTTGATAGTCTTATATCTTTTTCATCCAGCTCCTCAGTCAGACATTTAAGTGACCATTGCTGAGTTGTTTTTAAGCCTGCAGTCTGCACCCATTTATTATGATACCATGCCTATAGTCCTGAAATCCACATAAGGTCATAAAAATTTAATTCTACATAAAATAGTAACTTTTTGCTATATACAAAAGCCTGTAATTATGCCAAAAGTTTTTGCAGACACAAGGAAATATAATCAATATAAACAAAATTATAACAAATTAGATAATAGCTATCTAATCATTATGGAAAAAAAATTGCAGCTAAACAAGCTAAATCAAAACTGCAGGCAGGCAGGCAAAATTCAAACAAAGCCTGGGAAGAAAATTCATACAGAGCTGGTAGGAGATTGGTAGCATGTTACTTGAAATGGCAATACAGGCTTACAGAGTTACAAAATCAGCAGAACAAACAGTCTTGTATTGCTTTATATCTCTTTGTCTTACTGTTACTTCTAATTAGTAAGTTGACTGCTTAGGAAGTCTAGATTAAAAATTGTTGTAAAGACCTTTTCTTCTGTTTCTGCACTGCTCTTTCCCAGGCTACATTCTGTGCTGCTGTACTTCATTGTTTCACTGTTGTTACAGAATTTGAAATCTTGCCTGTTTTAGCTAGATCCTAATCACCAGAGGTTCAAGGAGAAGAAAAAAGCAAAGAGAAACCTGTGAAGAATCCACCTAACCTAAAGTGATTTTGCAGCTAAGTTCAGGAGTAGCTACGATACCTATTTTTCCTTTCTTACACTAGCCATACTGTCCTCTAACTTGAGTTTATGGGTGGGATATTTTTTTATTAGTTTCAAATCCAATGATGGTCAGCAGTAGCTGTATTTAGTAGCTTAAGTAGATTTCACATACCCTGAGAAAGCTGCAAATACCCTTCCTTGTTACATTCTTATCTGGACTTTTTCTTTTCTTGAAATGTGGACTGAGGACCTGGATTCCAATAAAGAATTTGGTGTGCACCTCTGCGTGCTTCTTCTCCACAAAATTCTGATACTGTATCAATGCTGCTTTTCGCATTATGACTGGAGATTAGAAAAGGAATCAAAGAGGTAGTGAAGATTTCAAATAGCAGAGAGCACAGTCTGTAAATCAATGAGCATTTTAAAAGGACATATTTTGGAATCAGGAAAGATAATATAAGCCTCTTTACCAACAGAGGTGCATTTATCCACCTATTAGAACACAATGAGGAAGAAAGACGTAAATTCCACTGCTGATAGCACTATCAAGGCTAGACTTATCTTTTCCTAACGTGGTGCCAAAATTAATCAGTTTCCACACAACTAACATAGTAACAACAAGCAAATTTAAAGGAAATTTAGCTTTAGTCGCAGTAACAGTGCCAAAATGATATTATTCTTTCAAAACATGTTTTGCAGGCATAACTTCTATGTTAAAAAGAACAAAAAAGTTTATCAGTTGGTCAGTTACATATTTAAATATTAAAAATATAAAATTAATGCCAAAACTGCTCAAATTAGGGAGAATAATATGGATTCAGTTCAGAATAACATTTGTTGTTGCAACAGCAAGATTAAGAATTAGACTTTAATATAGAATAAGATTCTACTATTTCGATTACTGATACCTCTTGGTCCTCAGAGTTTTTTGCATGGAAAGGGTTAATTTTTCTTACAGTTAAAATAGTATTTCAAGGGGGTAAAGTTATTTTCCTAAGTGAGTAAATAATGTCTGTAAGGGAATTGGCAAATCTCTCCTTTAACAGATTATTTCAATATTTCACTGTTCTGACAGAAAGTGTAGCCTCTCTGTTCACCCTCTGTCCACTTCTAACCTTGATGAGGGTAAATCCATTAAAAGGGGCAGGTTATTCTCTACAAGCAATTGTGTTCTTCCTCAGTGAAATTCATGACTGCAGTAGTAACTACAGAATAATAATAGGCAATGGACAAAAGTTATTAAGGTTCTTTGCAGAAGTCAGACAGCAAGGTGCTTTAAAAGTGAGCTTTTGAGTTATTTTAAAAGAAGTCCCATAGCATCAGTGTCATTTGTTATTTAGTAAAGACTTCCATAACCCTACAATATCCATTTTTCCTTTTTAGCACTAGTCATGTTGTCCTCTAAATCAGGTTTATGGGAAGGATATTTCTTTATTAGTTTCAAGTCAGATGGTGGTCAGTAGAAGTATTCCTCTGGGCAAAATTATTCCCTGTCTGAGCTTCAAACAAGTTTTGATTCATTTATTATATTCTCAGTCTGTGTGCAGACCTCCTACTGACATCAGTAACAAGCAGTGCACTGAGGAAAACACAGAGCTTTGAAAATGAGATGTTATTTGTGTTGGAGAAGAGTATTTTAACATTTATCTCTGTACTAATGCTGTCACATTTTATATGCAGTAGTGATGTTTGCAGTAGTTTTATATTTTGGAACCAGCCTGTAATGTGTGTGCCATCATGCTGTATATTCAGAGAACTAACCCCTTTGGTAATTTTACATTTGCAGGCCACTTTATGGAATAATTGAGATAAAGGATATTGTGAATTCTGTAAATATCAAACAACCTACACAGAAGTATGTCAAGACTTAAAAAAAAAAATAAATAAAATAAATAAAAGTAGCTAAATTCTGTCAAAAAGGAGTTATTACTTATCAGTCTGGTTATATATTGTCCTTTGCTTAAGTGCAGGAAAAGGAGGCAATGGATCAGGTAAATAAATGATCCTTGCAAGGGATCAAACAAGGAAAATGTAATGTTAGACTGCAGTTTCAGTGATCTACTCTAGATTCTTTTAGATGTTGTGGGTTATTAGGTAGCCAAATTATATTCAAGTAATTCACTTGCTTCATCAAACTACAGAATATGGAATTAGATATAGACTACTTCAGCTTCACTGATTTAATTATGTAGTGGAGAGAGTATGGTGAATATACATTAATCCTATGAAATGAAATCAAGAAAATTAGCTGAAGATATTCCTAGGGGGCTATTTGGTGTCCATTTGCATAAAATGCTGAATTACCTGCTTACTGAAATCACTTTATTTTTTGCGATGAGAAATAGAATTGGATTGAAGTAGTGGGTTTACATAAAAATTTAAGCAGGAATGTACAGGTTCAAATCAGAAGTTCAGTTAAATTCTTGAGTGAAATCTGAGGGGGCAGTCTCAAGAGAATGGGGCCAGACTTTTTACAGTGGTGCCCACTGATAGGATGAGAGCCAGCAGGCACAGGCTGAAATATATTATATATTATATAATATTATTATAATATATTATATATGGCAGGCAGTGCCATGTGAGCATGAGGAAAAAATTGTTTACTGTGAGGGTGATGGAGTACTGACACAGATTGCTCAGATAGGTTGTGGAGTCTCCTTCCTGGAGATATTCAAAAGCTTCCTGGACACAATTCTGGTTAATGTGCCTTAGGGAAGCATGCTTGAGTGGTGTGTTTGGACTAGAAATCTCCAGAGGTCCCCTCTAGTCTCAACCATTCTATGATTCTGTGGTTTGTAAAGCAAAACTATTGAAATAACGCATTACTAGATAATAAGATGTAAAATATTTACAAAACATATGAATGAAGTGTAAGGTAATCCTAAAAACCTTTGATTTTTAAATGTATTTCCAATTATTCTGCCAGAAGTACATTTTTATCCTAGGGAAATAGTTCAGTGTAGTTTCCGTTTTTGGTTGGAGACAAAATGGAATTTGGAAAGGCAGTACAGAATGCTTGAGAAAAGCCAACATCATAGTGTAGTTAGGGTAGCTCAAACCTGAGACACAGGTTCTGTTTAAATTATTCAGAATAGATAATTTAACCTTTTTCTGCCATGCCCAGCATAGGTAATAATGACTAGCTTTCAGACGATTATAAAATACCTCATCTGTTCTGACCAGCTGCTGCTTCTTGAACCTGAAAAAACACTCCTAGTTCATGTTTGTTATAAACCATGCAGTTCTGTTTTTCTGGGTTCCACGAAATGTTTTACCACAAAAAGTTTTACACAAACAAAAAGTTGCTATTGAAGCAGTATGTTTTTTCTTTCTTTACATGCAATAGATATTCTTTGTGCATGCAAAGTATTCTGCTTTGTATTCTCTGATTATTCTAATATGTCAACATGTGCCTTATACCTCTCAGAATTCATTTAATTTTCAGTTTTTATTGATTATACACATTTCATTTTGGGTACAGGTTTCTCTTGGACTTCTACATGCTCGTGCCACTCATATCCTCTGGCCTCCAAAACGCTGGCAGAAGTTACAACCAATGCTACCTCCAGAACGCAAACCTCTCCAGAGAGAGCAATAATGAGCTAAACATTTAGATGAAAAAACAAGGGGTGAAGCAAGTAATGCCATGGTTTTATCATCATCTGTAAAAGCTTTGCCAAGTGTGCTTTAATACCCAATACCATATCAGCAAATAAATGCAATATCTTCATGTTAAATTGCCACCTTTAATGTGAAGTGTTTGTTTCTTTGCTTTTTAATCTCAAACAGTTGTGCATTGTGCATATTTGGATTGAAATAGTTACACATTTCTTGTAGGTTTGAATGTTCCATCTACACTGTTTGTGTTATTATGTCTGTACCTGTGCTTCTCTGGATAAGAAATTATTAAAAACTTCAATAAAATATTTTAATCTTTTACATTCAGCTTGTTTCTTTAGTAGCTGAACAGATTGTTCATTATTATTGTTGATTGTATATGAAAAAACCAACTCATTTAAACATCTTCTATAATTTCTAATACTGAATAATCAGTATTTCTATAGCTGAAAAGTTAATCATATATGCTATAACATTTTTTCAAAAAGCTAATGAGATATTTTTTTCTTTTAATGAGTCTTGTCTTTGTTACTAAACTGAGTAAATTTTGCTTAATTTTAATGTCTCTTTTGGGATTGATTATATAAACATTCCTGGTATATACTTCCTTGCTGAAGTAGACATTTAGAAAAAATATACCAATCATATGGCAGTACATGAATGTAGTATTTCATTCATTTCTCAAATACAGTAAATCATTGTTCATACTGAGTGCCACATTTAGTTAAAAATATGTCATTAATATGAGTACTATACAATCAGTAATATAAATACATTAATGTAAATACCTTCTTTGAATGTGCAGTAAAACTTCTACACACATAAGTGTTGAGAACGGGAAAAAATGACATTTTCAGTTGCAGATTAATGAGTCAGCTTACTTTCATATTTATTGAATTTTACTACAGATAGGATAGCACTTAAAAAATTTAAAATCACACAAAATTTTTTTAAACATTTCAGCTAAAATCATGCAATTATCCAAAATTCAGACAAGATGATAATATACCACATTTCTTTGAAGCCACATATGTAATTGTGTATTAGTTAGATTGCGGGTTCAATCATAGTGAAAAAGCTCTACTTCTGTCCAATCTTCTTAAATATTCCCCTGGTACTCAGCACTGGTGAGGCCATAACTTGAATACTGTGCTCAGTTTTGGGTGCCTCACTATGAGAAAGGCATTGAAGCATGTGTGAAGAAGGACAAAGAAAATGGTGAATGGTCTGGAGGACATGTCTAATGAGGAGCAACTGAGGGAACTGGGATTGTCCAATCTGGAGGAGGCTCAGGCAGGACCTTATTGCTACATCTAACTGAAAGAAAGACGTGGTGAGGTGGAGTTAAGCCTCTTCTCTGAGATAATTAGTGATTTAGTCTAGAGGACTATGGACTATTATATATATATATATATATATATATATATATAATATATATATATATATATAGGACTATTACTAGAGGTAATGGTCTTAATTTGCACCAGGGGACCAGCGGAGGTTCAGGTTGGATACTAGAAAAAGCTGAACGTATTACTGACTTGAGAAAGATTATTCATTATGCAGAGCATAAAGAGCAGACCATTTTACCAAAAGCAGAAGGGTCCAATCAGCAGCAGTAACATACAACCACGTGTTACAAGGCATTTCAGATATATTATTTTCAGTCTCCAGATATGAAACACATCTGTCCTGGCTCTAATGAAATCAGTGGCAAAAGCTTCCCGGACTCAAATCATGAAGGGTACATCAGCATCCTTCCTCTTCAACTACAAGCTTTTGTGATGTTTTGGTTCTTCCTCATGTCTGCAGCACAATAGGAAATAGGCTTCATAGGTAGTCTATATGAATTAGCACGAGGGACACGTAGGACATTAGGAAATATGTTGATACGACATTTTAAATCATTCTTTTTTTTTTTCTCTGAGGAGACACGTAAATACTCCTTCTATTTAGGAATACGTGGAATTGCATCTGCCTCTAAATTCCAGATTGCACCTGTAAACCAAAGAGTTGTTAATGGAGTTTCTCCATTAAAGATTACAAAGATTCAAGGGGTAGATTTTTATGTGTGTGCCAAGTTAGTGATTATGGTCAACATACATTAGTACCTACTGCTTACAAGGCTTGGTCACCGAAATGAATCTGGCATCTATGTCACCTAGACTGACTAAAAGGTGTATGGAAAGACTGGAGTGCCAGAGTCAAAATGGGCAAGCTGAGAAGGGCAGTATTTAATTACCATGTTTAAGATGATGGAGACATGATTGAAAACAGACCCGCAACAAACTCTGAGGCTACAAAGGTTCCATGGAGGAATCTATCACCTGGGACCATACTCTAGAGACTTTATTTTAGCATACATCTTGAGAGAAATGTGCTTAGACGTGGTAGCTGAATGGCTAATATACTCATGTACAAAATATTCAAGTTCACGTTCAAGGTTTTCCTTAGCCTGAAAGCTTACACCAGACAGATAACATGCTACAATGAAATGTACCGCTTGGTAAATGAGGGAAGAGCAGGATATTGTACATAGAAATGATATTCAGGGAAATACAAAAAACTGTACAGAACAAAATAATGGAGAAAAGCTGAAATACTTTTTGCCAGAGTCTCACCAACAGAATCTCTTAAATTGTGACCAAGATAAGATATACACCTTTTTAAAGAATATCCACAATGGGAAACAAATTTCTGTAAATGCCTGGCAAAATCTATAATAGCATTACCTAACACCTCCTCAGAAAGGTCAGCCAATTTTTAGCATTTTATTTTCAGTGAAAAGAAAGCTGTTAAGTCTTCAAAGGGAAAGAACAATTACGTCCCAAAATAGAAACAAGGTGAAATTTGAAATAGAGAAGCTCACAAACACTGACAGAAATTATGACTAAGATGGAAACCTCCACTTTTAGGCTTTAAACAAAATGCCTTATACTTTATTTCAGCAGCTATTAAGATTTCTTTTCTTCCTGCCAGACCTGTAAAATGATGCGGAGTAAATGGAAATGCAATGCCATGATCTTTTAAGTAGTTCTTCATGAAAACACTGTGTGTTAAGAGAATTATCTTCTCAAACTGTTACAGTTTGAAAAAGGGAGAGATCCTTTCTGTACCTAAAATTTGGAAAATAGTTGGGGTAAAACATTTCTCAACTCTTTTTTTCTCCCTTGCTTTTTCATCAATATCATATATCAGTTGATGTAACGCTGTGAGTAAACATCAGTGACATTTTTGGCTATTACACATATAAATATGTGTTTTATCTCCTTTAAGATAACAATAATTGTCCCTAAGGGATAGTTCTTCCCTACAAGCAGAAAAGACCTCAGAATTCATAGGAGGATCCAGAATCCAAATGGAATTTTTACGGCTATTTGTGAAGAAGGAATATCAAATCCTCCATATAATTTCCAAGTCCAGATTCACTTCAGACAACTAACTTAGGCTGTAAGCATAGTCAGTGCCCTGCTTTATCTATCCACTCTGAGAATCCACAGGAGAAATGGGTTGAGTCTTTCTGTGAAAGGTCTCAGTTTCTTTACAGTGAGTCAAAAAGAACCTTTGGTGGCTTCAGTTAAGTTCCATGGGACAGCCTTGATTTTTAAATGATTTGGTTCTTTGCACAGCAGATCAACATAAGAACACTTTAATAAATCAAAATCAAGGCCAAATTGTCTCCTGCTTTTGCTTGAATTTTATTGCATAGATTAATCTTGACCTTCCCTTGGATCCCACAAAACTACACAGTTGCAGGCTTCTCCAAGTGATGATTTCATTCTTGACGGATTGCTCATACTTATAGAGCACACAGGCAGGTAACATCTAAAAGATTTTAAAAATAATTTCAACAAATCTAATGTATATTAATTCACAAAATATTGAAGTTTTAGACATTTTTCTTTAACTCTCATATATCAAATTGTTTTAAAATTTTGTTGTTTACATCACATCTTGCACAAGGAAAACACTACAGGTAAATAAAAATGTTCACATTCCTAACAACTTATCCTTTGTGTTAGCTCTGTTGTGGATTAATGGTAATTGATGGTAACTATCATTGAGATCTCATTCATATTGCATACTCTAGAAATAAGTAGGTCTTTTAGGTGAACAAATGGAAGAATGTGTACTTACACTATTTCTTAAATGTTCACACAAAAATTTTATTCTAAGTCTTAGCAAATATGTCCAAAATTAATTATACAAGTAAGTGCAGTCTTTTTTTAGCCATTCTAAACACAGTAGTACCTAGAAAGTTCAGCAAACAGTAAGAATTCCTGTTCACTCTCTACAGTTGGTTTAACTTATATAGACTACCTTATAGCACAGCTCCAAATCCAAGCCTGACACTGAGTTCCCAATAACTTTATCCCAAGCATGAAATCACCTGTTCTTCAGGGGTTGATTTTTCAGTACTTTTAAAAGCAGATCTTATTACTTCTAAGGCATCTTAACTTGGCATGCTTAATTTGCTGAATCAGTGCCCAATACTGAATATCATTGCAAGGGTGTGATACTGAGTTTGAACATTTATGCTTTTTTTGTAAATGGATTTAAAAAAGAGAATGATTTGTTCTGCTGTATTTTTTTAAATAATCTGCATTTGAAACAGATCCTTCTCAGATGCAAGCAAGTGAAAGTTTTTGAAAAACACTGAGTACTTCCAATGGGATTTTGTAAGACTACTTCAATGACTTAAATGCACAAGTTCAATTGAAAAATGGTGGAACTTTCCAACTTAAATAATTTTGGGATAAATCCAAAGAGTGAATTAGCCATCTGGCAGTCAGCACAAGTGCTTTACTCTATCACTTATTCAGAGTGAGTGTAATCATTCTTGTGTATTTGGTGTTTTTTTTCTCTCTTTTTCTCCCTTTCTTTCTTTCACACACATAAACACACCCATGCACCGATGTTACTTCATCTTCTAGTTATCTAAGGTATTAAAAGCTACATTCACAAAAGATTTCAGGTGCTGTACTACCTCTTTAGGGGCTTAATATATTTAATCTAAACATCCAGTCTCCATATACAGTGAATATGAATTAGTTACGTAATAATGAGATTTCTGCATTGCACTGAACTGTACAAACAGATAGAAACTGTCGAAACAGATAGAACTGTCCAAACATAGAAAAGTTGGTCTCTAAGATTGCATCAACACTAATAAATTAGGTCTGTCTGTAAAGCATCTCTGGTTTACAGTTTGGTTTCAGGGCAACACTTCTCAACACTCATTCACACAGCTCCCGGAGTTCATGAGTTTATGCCAGTTTGTATCTATTCTTACAAGTAGTTTGAACAGCCCCTCTTTTGGAGAATGATAATTAATTTAACAGTATGAATATGGGCCATTGGTGTCAATGCCAGACAATGAATGGACCTAGACTCACTTCATTTGTCTGTGTAGATTTAACATAAAGGAGACAGCAGACACTGCTCTTGGGACTTAGACACCACTGTCTTCATTGCCCCATCTGCCCCAGCTGCTTAGCACAGCTGTTTTCTGTGCTTGTTATTCATACTCCCATTTTCCTTTGTTAGACTTTGTCTAGGTTGCAGAAAAGCGATTATCTGCTCCACACGAAGAATTTGAATCTATGTGGCCCACAAACACCTTTGTCTTTTTGAATTTTAGCATAAATAATCTAGATTGGAGCATTTCATCTTGTCTTCTAACCACCCATTTTTTGTTCTTGCAATACTTTTTTCCTTGTATTATACCATAAAGTAAAAATCTTTTTTTTTTTGTCTGAGAATTTTCTTAGTATCTACACTATCAGAAATCAGTACAGAATATTTTTGTTTATTTTTCCAGAGTCTCAATGACACTGTCCTTACTTTTCCTACATAACTTGCTTTGAAAAAGTGTTTCCTCAGGATTACAGAGACAAAGCCTCTTCTGATCTCTGATGCACACATTCTCGGGTTTTGTCCACCTGCTGGGAGTCTTACCTTCCATCCTTTAGAGATATTCTTCTCTTTTTCTCTTCATTGGGGAATAAAATTTTAAATTTTAAAAAACAGCCTGAACATCTCCTCAGAGAGGATGAATTCAAGTGTTTTTTTAATGCAAGGTGGCCTCTGCCTACCACTACCTTGGGTCCTCTGACCTCTGCTGCCCATTCCCACAAAAGACAAGTCTCTCCACAGCTTTTCTCATCAGCATTGCCAACCACAGCCTTGAAATGAGAGCTGGAAGCCTTTGCAACGTTGCTTAAAAATCAGTACATATGGTGGAAATTGATACACTATTTATCTCATTATGCATTTATAGATGATAAAGATGGAAAAGATCCTTGGCCAAGGGAGCAATTCTGCATTTTTTCTGAGGTTCCTGGTGAAATACTGTGAGAATCCTTCTTTGTTTTTTTTTGGCTCAAAGCTTGCTTCCTGAGGTTTTTCTTGTGATAAGACTCTGAATGATTTGTTAAGGAGGCAAGTGATGGGTGCTAACCGTGTGACAATCGATTTTGCTTTGGGAACGTTTGAAAGCTCCTTCCCCCAGAGCTGCTTGCTCTGTAGAAGAGCGGAAGAGATTGCTCAGGAGTGTTTACTGGTGGAAGATCTGGCCTGTGACTAAACAGCTCCAGCTAGTTGTGGGAAAATTGGGGAATTATACCATTGTGTTCTGTGAAAAACAGGATGCAGATGGGCATCCCTGCTCTTATCTGCTGGCAAGGCCCGGAAGATGGGAACAAACGAGTTTCTGCTGAGATCCCAGAGCCAGAAGCTGCCACTCCAAGGAGAGCTGATTCAACCACTTTGGATTTGAGCTGTCACTCCAAAGAGAGCTGACTCGACCACTCTGAAACTATTGAAAAGGGGCCATCATCGCCATGGTCATTGTCGTAGTCAATAGAACTACAATGCCCAATGACCCACCACTACTGAGGATCAAAGACAGAACTACCAACCATGCTGGATCCATGGTGGTGACTATCTCCCTCTTGCTGCTTATAAAGACTCCTTGCTTCTTCTTTTCTATCTTTTCTATCGCCCTCCTTCCCTTCCCCATTACCCTAATTCATAATCATGTCTGTCCTCCCCTTCTCCATTTTCCTAATTAAGATTTGTAATAAACTGGTCGGACCAACATTTGAACCGTTGTTTCTTAATCTCACGCCAGGTATGTAGTTAATAAAAGAACCTCCTCTCCCTCCTATAAATTGGAGTGAGACAAATACACAAGCTTGTTGCTTGTTTGGCCCATGCATTGGTAAATTACACTGTTTTCTTCTTCTCTACTCCAAAACTATGTGCTTGATGTCTCTCTGATGTTTCTTGGAATTTCAAATTTATTACACAGTATTTTTTAAAACTTACGTTGTATTGTATATTTGGTTCTGAAACATAACACATTTTTTCAGAATGGAAATATATGTGTAGTTTAAATTTGCATATAGATTTAAAATCTTTAATTGTGGACTAGAATGTTTAAAATTATTGGCAATTAATTAGGAAAGCACATGTTTGGTAGTGATGCTACTCCAGCTCTTCAAACATCAGCCAATTAATTAAAGAGAGGAAACTGAACTAATAAGCACTGCTTATTTACAGTAATCTAACCCTAAGACTACAAATGGTTTCAAATACACTTATTACTCCTTTTTATCTGCATGGATGAAAGACATCTATATGAATAAAACTAATTAGTTACCAAGGGAAAGACTACTCTTTTATTTTGCAATCAAAACTGATGGGCCTCATCGAAGCTTTATCATATTACAAGAGCTGCCAATGCTTGAACAGGAAAAGAATAATTCTCTTAATTAATTCAGATGGGTGCTGGTATTTTATTTAGAGAGGAAGAGCTGCAATGGTAGTAAAAATAAGCTTTCTTTTCCTTGCATAGGAAAAAAAAAATATATTTATATAATAATCTACTGACACATCTTTTGACTTTCTTTCAGTATTTAGTTTATGGACAGCATTCCAGTTTTACAGAGTTGTAAGTATTTCAATGTATGTTTTGCATATTCAATAAATCATTTCTCCATGGCTGAAAATATAAAGCAAACAAGAATTCATGTTTTTTCTGAGTTTCATTTAGAAACTCCTGTGTCTGCATCCCCAACAGAGCAACATGCTACATAATAGAAATTTCATAGAATCATAGAATCACAAGGTTGGAAACGACCTACAAGATCATCTAGTCCAACCATCTTCTCATTACACTGCTACCACAAGCTACTAAACCATAAAATATTTCATATATTTCATAAAATATATATTTCATAAAATATTTCATATATTTATGTCTTGTTTAATATTATCAAAAAGCAGTGGTGTTACAAATGCAGAAAAATTTGGATAAATAATCTAAATGCTCCCTACTTATTTTATGAACATCACAGCCATCTCACTCTCTTCTGTTGCAGTGTTATGAGGAAGAATAATGGCAGTGTTGGAGGAACAGGCTGGTGGAAATGCTTCAAGAAATGCAAAACTGTTTCAAGCTGGAATAATAAGTGAAGCTAGGTCTCCTTGTAAAAACAAAGCAAAACAAAATAAAACAATTCAGCCTTAGGGTCTTGCTGCAGCTGGACCTGTGTTTGGTGTTTGCTTCTGCCACCATGTTCTCTGCCCCTGCTGCCACTCAGCAGCTCCTCCTGCCCAGCCCTGGCAATGTGAGGGCAGCACATGTGCTGGGAGGGCTAACATGCACAGGAGCTTTGTTGTGTTTGTTGGCTAAAGTATCAGCACATTGTTAGAGCAGTTGAAAGCTGTGTATGAGGGGAGTTTTTTCACTGCTCTCGTTTTGGCTTACCACTGTCTCATCATTACCCATGTGCATCTTCTCATTTTTTGCTTTTCCATTTACTATATCTGTTCTGTAATCTTATTCGTCTGTAACCTCTAGCAATAATTATCTATATATCATGTAAACTCAAGAAAACGTGTTGAAGTGCTTTATTCATGTGCTCCCTCATTTTTCATTCATTTTTCATGTTAAGCAGGAATTTCGGAAAAAGAAATGTTTGATCTTCTCTATCAAATCTGTGTTCTTATAGAGGTTTGCTGGTTACAGAAAGCCTCAAGTCAGAACTGAACTTTAAACTTCACTATGACACTTTGAGAACAACAGGGGAGTTCACACAGCTACCCTCATCCCATCCTGGCTGAATGTACATTTACATTTGCGAATACTAACGCTTTTGCAACACCTTACAGTGTGCACTAGGTATGATTTTTAATTTGGATATTGGAGTATCGACAGCAACAGGGTCCCAGTTGTATCTGTACAAGATCAACTGAATGCCTTTGTGTTTATCAGAATCGTTACAAATGAGCAGACCGTTATAACATTATTTGTTAAACCCTGATTGTTTCTTCAGCTGGAATGATGAGGTCAAACCAGGAATGATTATCCTCCAGCCAATCTCACAATGCATTCAGCTGTTCTTCTATAAGTAAAACTGGGACCAGTATCAGTGGTGCAATTTTAATGTAAGGAAATGTAATTTATATGCTTGTCTCTATCTTTGAGATTTGTCCTGATCCTTCTTGAATCTTTTACCCTAAAGCAAGTGTTGTCTGCTGTTATTTTTAGCTTTCTTCATATCTTAGTTTTGAAGGAAATGACTTAACAGGCTGTTAGAGGGAACCCAAGTGCAACTTGCACAATCAACTATATCAATATGCTGGCATCACATAGTTCATTAGCGTAACTTAACACCATTTACATATACAAAGTTCTCTTGCTCAGGATGGCACTGAGATATTTTCTGGCACGGAACATTTTAAATACAAATTTTCTGAAAGCTATAGGCACACATTTCTTATGAAAAGATGTTTTCTGCTTAGTTTGTTTGCTTTATTATTTAATTTGAGTCGGATTTTCACATTCTTAATGACTCTGAGCAATTAAACTTTCCCCAGAGATTTGTGCTGAGGTATTTAGAACTGCCTGTTTCCCAGTAAAATTGTCTGTAAGAGTCAGTACCTATGTAATGTTACAAAAAAAACTAATTTGTTTATGTATTTTTCAGCTGGGAAAATGAGTGGGGTCCTTCAAAAAACAGTGTAGTGATTTCTTTTTGTCCCTGTTAAATAATAAAATTCATTCAATAATTCTAGAAATTAAATACAATAATATACAAATACTGATATTCAGAAGTTTACTCTTTGGCCAAAGATTGCAGTGTTTTACGTCAATTAAAAATACAGAGACAAAAGATTACAAAACATAAATAGATTGTCTCTCAGACCCGTAGGGAGCCTGGTGGGAAAAAATAGCTCAGAAGTATGTGAAACACTAAAGTGAAACACATTAATGCAACATTTGATGGCTCTTCTTTCTGCTTTTTTTACACCAAGCTTTTCAACTGAGCTGTTTCTTTCATTTTCAGATTGACTGTGCTGTCAGTTTATACCATGAAGGCAACCCACTGAATATCACTGAAGTCAGCAGGTTTTCACATTCAGGGAAGTCTCTGGCTAATTAATATATATTATTATTAATGTATTAATTGTAATATAATATATAATGTGTAATATGTAATATGTAATATGTAATATGTAATATATAATATATAATATATAATATATAATATATAATATATAATATATAATATATAATATATAATATATAATATATAATATATAATATATAATACATAATATATAATATATAATATATACAATACGATATATATGTTGTATATATTATAATATTATAATATTATAATATTATAATATTATAAAATATATATTATTGTATTATATATATTATATGTATTATATATATTATATGTATTATATATATTATTTTCTTCTATTCTGTGCTACATATTACATCTAACAATATCTTATTGGCATGCATTTGACAAATGAGGTCTAAGTATTAGTATTAATTATTTGTAAAATCCTCTTTTTATAAGTTATGTTAACAGTGTATTAGCCAGATCACAGCTTTTGCTTCAGCTAGTGGGGAAAAAAAAGACAAAATAGTTCTCTAAAAGAATTAATGCTCTCGCTGAAAACTACATTTCAGATTCATTAGCTCAAAACCTTAAAAGAAACAAAAATTGGTTCCAGCTAATGTTTTTGTTTGAAATGTCAGTACAAGGTGTACTCATTAGGTCATTAGCTTTCCACTATGCTGTCTTTTTCTTACTTATGCAGTTGTACACTGACATATCCAAAGCACTGTTTGGTATTAGGTTCCTTGTCCTTCATTTCTTTTGCCATGTTTTTCATATTGCTACTGTGGCAGTCTCTCCTCAAGACAGAAGTACTTCTCATGTGTAGAAGAAAAGTAATTTTAAATCCCTCCACTGTGCAACAAAGCCATGTGAGAAATCAACATGTTAAAAAAAAATGGAATGGAGAGATATCCAGACTTCTTATCTTATTTTCATTTTGGCCTGTTGTGCCAAGACAGCCAGGATTGAAGATATCACCTGTTTCATCAGATCTGGGCAAAACCTGTAATCTTGACAAAGGCGAATATCTGGACAGATTAATTTGAAAGAAAAGTATTCTGTGTAGGCTAGTTTTAGAAAGTGAATGAGATGTGAGGAGATTACTGAGGAATGTTGTAGAAGATGTTTTATTTCACAGAAGTCTATCCTATCTTGATTACTATTACATTGGAAAGAGCAGTGGATTCAGTAACATGCAATAGCCAAAGAAAATAAATTAATAATATATTTCATTATACATTTATATCATTATTATTTATTATAATTTTATATTATATATTATGAATAGTATATTAATATAAAATATTATGCATTATATATATTATAATATATTAATATGTGTATATATATCATATATTTAGTCACCATTTTTTGCTCTCAACTTGTCATAATTTTATTAGTTTAAAAGACAAATGTAAAAAATGCAAGCATTTATGGTTTTTTTGTTTTTGTTTTTAATAATGTTTGACAGATTTCGCCTGTAATGATTTCAATTAAACAGTGGCTGAATGGAAGAGTATTAAATTCTGAGAGTAAGAGAACAGCCTGATCAGAAAAACAGGGTTTGAACCAGTGACTAGGTCAGATAGTTAAACAGGGCATCGACCTGTAAGAAAGTCCATAAACATATTGTTGAAATATGGAACATGTCATAGACCTGAACTCTAACCGGAAGTTTAAATTAACTGAAGAGGGAGCTGGATAAATGTTTGAAGAAGGAATTAATTGGAGGCAGAATGAGACTGGGGTTAAGAAGTCTTATGGATTGGTTTGATTTTTATCTAGACAAAAACAAATTAAGTGAAAGAAAACAACATAAAGGATAAAAAGGTTAAGGTAGTGTAATGCGTGGTTTCATGCCTTATGGATTCCTATGCTGTAGTCCTAATCAAGCTCAGTTTTACTTACAGAGCTGTAAGTGCCTCTAAAGCAAATCAAATGCTGCAGGTAGAATGGAAAATATTCAACATGACCAAGAACTTTCTTTGAAAAATATTCAGCTCTGGGCTACAAGTGCTTGAGATCAGTGTTCAGTGTTCGATTATGCAGAGCAGAAAATATTACCAGACATACAAAAATATTCATGATGTTAACTTCCTTTGTCACTGAAATGTCATTGGATTGTCATAACAAATATCTGTAAATCTATATATTTAGTTTTAAAATTTCTCTGTGGAGAAATGGTATCCGGTAAGTTGAACGATAACATTCCTGTATGTATGCATTAGTGCATATAATGTAAGCAGTAAAATAGGCACAGTTCACACAGAGTATAGCTATTATATGGGGTTAGAATTCTTTAAAAAAAAAAAAAAAAAAAACACAAAAAACACACGCACACACAAAAACACATTAGAAGTTTGTAAATGTTCATAGGCAAACAGCCCAGGGGGGCACTCTATACGGAACACAGCATCAAGAATGACTTGTATATGGAGACCCTTCAAGCTAGGGTTCAAAAAAGTGAGGCTGGAGATTAATATTAAGGCAATATATCCACAGTCACAAAAAAAAAAAAAAAAAACCCACAACTGGTTGTACCTCTAGATTAACTGCATGTGGAAATAAAATTATAATTATATATACTTTTTCATTTTAAGTCACTACTAACCATTATTTTCTTATATTATTTTTAAATTAGTGGGATTAAAGAGACTGTTTACATGTAAGTTTATCTGGAAAGATCCAAGTCTTTGTCTTTCTTTTTCCTTTCAAAATTTCAGGAATTGTTATTCTTTTGATCTAGACTGTATGAAGTATAATAGCTCAGATACAGACTAATTAGGCAAAAATACCTAAATATTTGCAAACATCTGTGAATGATTTTATTCCAGCGCTGATTTTGCCATTATCAGCTGAACGTCTATATTCAAATTTTGTCAGGGAACTTGAATTACAACTCAAAAGCAAGTAACAGATGTATTCAGAATGTGTATTTATGTTTCTTTTTTCAAGAAATTGCACTTTACCCACTTTATTCTTAGGAAATGGTATGAATATACATTTTGTTATGTATTATAAGGTGGTGCCTGAATTGCTATCAGCAGGTGTTTAACCACTGTTCACATCTTACGTATAAATAGTTTTCTTCATAATATTATACAAATTCCTGAATAGAAGAAAATGTGATGTGTATAAGGGATTTCACTGTGCTTTGGTTGCTAGCTAGTCTGTTCCCAGGTCACAGATTATCCATGGAGGCCAAGTCAGTCATAAGTGTTTTGCTTTGATTTGTAAAAGAGGATTACTTCAGTTCTGTTATTTTTTTTTTCTTTCTCTGTTCTAGGACTTGTATAAGGGGGTTGCACATGAAAAATACTGAAATCTATCAATATTCCTTCCTCTGTAGGCAATGTGACCTGCAAGATGTTAAACATCTGCTTCTACTGTTTATCTGGGATTTACAGTTGGATGGTGAGTTCATACAAGAACACACAGGCATAAATAAATATAAAACGTAGGAATGAAAAAAACAAGCGAAGACCTTGCCTATTACTGTTTTTAGATTACTGAACCTCTCTTTCCTTAGAGAACTTTGCTTATCATTCATCAGCTAAAAATGAAATGATTAATACAAATAAATCTTGCACATCAGGTAATGGTGCTAGAACTCCTCTTTCCTCCTACAGTATGTTAGTATAGCTGCCTCCTTAAATTGAACCATCACTGCCTTTTGGTGTGAGTTTAGAAACAGAGCTGTGAGTAGCAATTTTCTATGCTTTTACATTACTTGCGTTAGCATCTTTGCCTGACTGCAAGATAAAAAGACAAAAGAGGTTATTAATGACATATTTATTTTAAAGTGAAATATATATGTGTGTATATATATATATAAATATATGTATATAATATATGTATATATGTATATATATATATAAAATTAAGCAACTTTTTCTATAAGCACTATATACTTCACAGTATATAGGACATCAAATAATGGAACTTCACTTCGGGCACAAGAAACTCCAAGCCCGCATTGCTGTTGACCTTTATGCACATCATATAGAATGTGATGGAGGCACAGTGATCTTCCTCTAATTATTAGTTTATCATGTTTCAGCAGAACAGGAAATCACTGCATTGGTTCTAGTATTCAAGTCCTAGAAGATAATTCTTGCAAGCCAGTACAGTTCTCAAGTTTATTTTTTCATACTGAGCAGAAGGAGTGAATATCACTGAATTTACAAGCTTTTCAATCTGCAAAGACTTGTTAGGTAAGTATTCATCTTATGAAGTATATCATTCAACCTTTAATTTTGAAGTATCTATATCTTCATTTCTAGATAATTACAGACACAATAAACTTAATTGTCTTAATTTGTTGAAGTTTCTTACTGATGTCTTTACTGATGTGATGCTCAGGACACATTCGAAAAATATGAAGGGCATTGGAGATAAAATTTAGATGGAATTTAGGAAATTGAATTCAAGGAAGCAATGAAGAAAACGCATGCCTAAAATGACAAGGTGCTTAAGACACTCTCTTAATAATTCAAACAATATTTCTGGATATTTCAAGCAATGATTTTCCTAGGCACCTCAACCTACTGATTATTAACAGTATAACTTCAGGCTCAAAAAGTGGAAGTAGCAGTAAGTGACATGGGTTCTTTCTACACTGAATTGTCACACCAGTAATAGGCTTTAAAATATCTGAAGTAAGAGAACAGCTCTTTTCTTTGTACTGCTATTCAGCCATGAACACAAAATTCATAGTCCAAAATTTGGGCAGGAGCAAGAGGGATATAAATTTTGTAGCCTGACTGTAGGAGACTCAGTTTTGGTGTAGAAAAGCTAGTGTTTTACTCTGTAAGTTGTTTCAGATATACATACAGTGAAAATTTGTTGTAAAATTCTGCAAATTAATCAAAATTCTCTCGTGAGTTTGCCCTTGCCTTAGGCATGAAGAGAGTATCAGACACTGTATCTTAGTTTTACACAGTTCAAAAGTAGCTGCCTGAGAGTCAAAGTTCTTTACAAAAGTTTCAGGATTTCTATTTATTGTCGTGTGTTACACACACAGCCTACTTGCTGTTTTGAACTCCATACAAAAATCCTTTTTCTCCCCATTCCTTGTAGAAATATTCTTCTGAGCCTCAATATAGAGTATTTATATTTTCCCTTCTGCAGTAGTCTTGTGAATCAGCGCCTTGAAGAAGCAGATATTGGTGGTGTGAGTAGAGGTTGAATATTCCAATTGCGTTTTGTTACCGTGCAATAGATGGCAGCAGAGGTCTGACAGAATAATGTCTGACATGGATGCATAGACGAAGTGAAGGTGTGTCATTAAACTCCTCCATGAGGAAAAAAATGGCACCCATTTACATTCACTGATGCTTGCTGAATGTTTATAGAGACCAAAGAGTGTATGTGAGCACAGTAAGGCTGTGAGTGGTGCATTTCAGCAGTGATGACAGTGACAGTGGGTCACCTCCACTGGTGCAGATTTTGACAAGTGCAGCATGCAGGCTTTTTTCATCTCTGGTGAATGTGGAGAACTAATGGTGGTGACTACCTTGAAAAACAGCGTTTTGTAGCTGAGAATTTGTCAAATAGTCTTATTACGCACTTTCCATGTCATAGTTTTCATGAAAATAAATAGGAGATGTTGCTTTTGAAGTGATCTATCTACACACCTGAAGGTTGTAAGAAGGTTATTAGAATTGCAGAAGTTGATCTTGAGATATGTTTACTTTGCATGCTTTAAGACTAGCTTTGAGATCATCTTCCTAACATTTCAAACACCCAGCTCTGGACTGTTGTGTTTCTATAAAAAAAAAAATGAGATGTTCCCCTCAGGTGTATGAAATATGCAACTGTTTTCACATCTGAGATATAATTACACTGTCAGTGTCAATGTTTTTACAGACTAGCAAAGCTTTGGTACCCATTATCATATTTTGCCACTTGACACTAGGTATTTGCTGAAACAGGTGGAAATGAATGAAGCGTTTGCATAGCAATCTATCCAAATCTTTCAGCCATAAAACTATGGCAAGAGCAGCACAATAATCCCATTCAAAAACTTTAAGTTCAGTCAGTGGCTGTCACCATAATTTACCAAAGAATTGCTAGCCATGCTGATGTACTTTGTGATATCATCAGCAATCGCTACGTTTCACTACTAAGATAGTAAAACTTCTTGGCAGCCTTAGTTACACATTACTTAGACACTAAAGGAACTGTTACAAAGATATGCTGACTTCTGGGATGCATAAATTCTGGCCCTTAGGATTTGCTGACAGATTATTAGTTCACTGCAGTTTGTAGTAAAGCAATCAGTGGTCAATGGAATAACTGTATGAGATAAACTCTTTTGTTTGTTTGTTTACTATATTTGCATTTGTGTGTTTCAAAAGAGTGAGGTAACACATGCTGATAGCTGTCTTTAAATTTGCCCATCAACACCGCATCAAATTTTGCTTGGGAAATATAACATCTCTTTAACTTATTTGATAAAGAAAATTCTTTTTCACTTAGGACAACCAGATGGACAGCCCACAAGTTAGAATAATTAATAGTGTCAACAGTTTAGCAGGATTAGGAAAGACCACATAATAGCCTTGGTTTTCCTCATAGTGCTTCATTTGTAGAAGAAAAAATCTGTTGTGGCACGGTTAAACTAGAATCTATGCTGTATTCTGCATGTCTTTTGACTTCTCTGCAAATTCACTAGGCAAACAATTTAATAGAATTGGCAGGCATCATACCAGCACCTGCTGAATTTTACCACTCATCTGAGACTGATAATCTCCCTCTTTCATAAACCAAGCAGTTGGATAGACCCTTTATTTTTGGGAAAGGTCAAAGAAAGGACAGTATGGGCATCTGTTTATTCATTCTAAACTACTCCAGTTTAATTTCTGTCAAAACAGTGACTTTCTTTTGCCAGTGTTCTAAAATTTGTAATAAACTGGTGTGTGTAAAGAAGCTGGATCTTTGTTTTGGGTCATACTGCCTTTGAAATATTTACCCTTTTGGATGAGATGCCATTAGTTTATCATGTTTACACATGACATAAAACATTAGTATGGATATAGATTAAAGCCTCTAGAAGAGATCAGTAAGCTCAGATCTCTGAAGTAAAGGGATATATGTGAAAACTATTATGTGCAATTCTGATAGCCATGTAAGTTGCTCCAAATGTAATGCTTCCTGTTGATTTCCATGGAAACGACAATAGTTACAAAGAGCACAGTAACACTATTTGATAGAGCAAATTCTCAGCTGCAGAAGACTATTTTTCAACCTAATCACCACTATCAGTTATGCATTTTTGCCAGCAATGAACTGCATGCTGCAGTAAAAATCTGCACCAGCAGAGATTTTTGCCAGCTACTGTGATTGTGTTGCTTAGAAAATGTTGCTCAATTCATCTTTCATCAGCTTGAACAAATCAAAGTCAGATGGCACCAAATCTAGAATATGCCATGAATGTGATAGGACAGTTGAGGCAAGGCTGGCAATGCGTTCCATGGTCTTCAAACTGGTGTGGAATCTGGTGTCATCATTTTGTAGGAGAAAGGTGATCTTATTCTATGGCCTGAATCTGGACATTTGAGATTTCAACTTAGTCAATGCCATGATGTAGCAGTTAGAGTTTATGGTCTACCCAGATTCCAGGAAATCTGGAATGAACACATCTTTCCTAACCAAAAGACAATGCACAGCACTCTATCTGGTAAGAATACAAATCAGAATTCCCATGTCACCAGTCTATGGACTCCTGTTCTGATAATGACTTGTAGTGCTGACACCACATCTCATCACTGGTAATGAAGCAATCCAGAAAACTGTCATCTTCAGACTCCTCCTCATTCAGTAGGTCCTGACAAGCTTGCAAACAGTGTTCTTTCTATTCCTGTGTGAAAATCTGTGGGACCCATGAGGTGCAAGTTCTGTGATATTTCAATGTTGCCACCATCATTTTCAATACCTTGAAACCAGTAAGTCAGATATGTATGCAGTTCCCTGGATGTGATCAGTGAATTTCAGTGAGTAAGCTGATTTTTGTTTTGTGGTGTGATGGCTGTGCATTGCTGTCCAGAATGAGACTTGTTTTTCACATCACTGTCACCATGCTGCCATGGCACAACATCCACAGCCTCACTGTGCTTACATCCACAATTTGGTCCCCATAAATATTCAGCAAGCATCAATGAATGTCAATGGACATTTTTTTCCTCATGGAGGAATTTAATGACACACCTTTGCTTCACAACACTTCCATGTCAGACACCATTCTGTCAGACTGGCCCTCTGCTGCCATCTGTCACATGTTAACAAAATGTAATGGAATATTGGTGGAAGGTTCAATTTCTACTGCTATACAATCAACATCCGGCTCTCATACTGTGGGCCAAATAATAAAATAGGTGGCATTACTTCTGGAAGAGCCCTTGTACATGTTGCTGTCCATACACTCAGATGAAAAAAACTTTGCTGTAGAGCAGAAGTAAATGACCATATAGATAACAAATAATCAGAAAGCACAAAATTAACACACGCTTTCACAAAGTTCCAGGTTTTGTCTATGACCTGCCCACAGAGTACTGTGCCTTCCAGCTGAAGTCACTATCATCTTAGAGTTTTTCATTGAATTTTGGAAGGCTGGATTTTCATATGTCAACTACAATGGAATGTTTATTTCCTTAGTAATAGTATGAAATAATATGCTCACTACAAGTCTTTCTTGGATTGCTTTTGACTGTTCCAGAGGGTTTGCATTCTTTTGACTGATCAGTGTCTTTTAATATGAATGTAGGAAAGATAAAACTTAGTCCTGAAGGATCCATATAGGTGAACTGTTGCAAGTGGGTACTACTATTTAAACAGATTTTATGAAGTATTGTGTTATTTTGGAGCTCTTTATATTTGGATGCAGAACAAAAACCGGAAATATAAAACTCTATGAATCATAATAGGGCTAATTATAAAACACATAACTAATTCAGACTTTCACTAATGCAAACTACTGTATCAGTTTATATCATTGGGAAAGATGAGTTGCTGCCTTTTCAAGCAAAAGAAATGTTCAAGTACCCTACAAATAATTACAGTCTGAAGTGTTCCCCTAGGCTTGAACCAACAGGAAAAAAATGTAGGAAGAAAAATCAAGAAGACATTAACTTCTTACCTTTCCTCGGATTTTTAACTCAATTTATATTAAAGAAATTGCAACTGTAGTGTAAATTATAAAAACTACACTCCATTTTCAGTGCAGTACCTCTGAAATTATTAAACTTATTCATGTTTAAACAGGTAATAATTTGTTCAGAATATGGTGTTACAAAGAAAGTCTTATGACTTAAAGAGGTCATAGCAGTTTCTCTGAACTCTACAAGAAATCTGTTGTAGGACCTCAGAGATAACTGAAAAAGCTGGATATAATAAATCTACATTTCTGAAGGTTAAAGTGGGAGAATGAAACATGTTCAGGTTAAGTGATACTGTTAATGCATTGATTTCATGTATGATATTTCTAACTCATTAATGTATAGTCTCATAGTTACTTATGCTTACAAATTCCATTAAATGCTGTTTCTTTTAAACCCAGAAGAATTTGCAGAAAATTAAACTTTTTCAATAGCATACACATAATAACTGTTTGCATTCTCTATTCTTCCATGGCTAGTCCTACAGGTTAAAAATGCTGTATCTTGGAATGCATGTTAAAAATCAGTCAAAGCCGTATCTCACCCTGAACTTCTTTAAATTTTGGTCCATACTGGGATGCCTAAATTCTAGGATATAGCACTCAGTTAATACACGAGATACTTGAATGAGGATGAGGATGCTTGCTTGCACTTCACTCAGATTTTTTGTGTTGTTTCAGTATGACTGTGAAATATTTGCTTAGAGCTCTGGGGTAAAAACCAATTAATAACTGAGATGTCCTCGGAAACAGCAGAGAGAAGAGCTGATCCTTCCTCTGGATCCACAGTAATATCTGTTTACATCAGAATTTCTGTGATAGATCAGATTTTGATAACGAGGCTGATTTCTTTCAAAAATACTGTTTCTTGACAAGGATGAACTTAGAAAGGAATCTCTGACATGTCAAAAAAAAAAAAAAAAAGAACCAGGAAAAGGCCAGATTGAGCTAGTAATATCTAGTTTTACAATTTGAAAGATGTTGCTAGGCTTCTCATACACAAACATTATGGATCCATCCCACAACTTTGAAGACAGTAGGAAGTATTCTACTGATTTAACACGTACATTTGTCTGATCAGCTTGTCTAATCATTCACCAATTTCCATGTAGATATCATCACTGATTAAAGGCAATATTCCCAGGAATGTGTACTCCCCTCCCCCCTCTTCCCTCCCCTCCTCTATAATATATATATATAATTTATATAAATATATATAATAATATAAAGTATATAATTTTATATATTATATATAGTTCTATTTTTTACTCAGTGTTTTTATCTCACTTCAATAAAACTACTGCCAACAAAGCAGAAATATAAAGGTATAAAGCACATATTTGTGTATTATGTATACACTTCGATTATTGCAAATTCATCATGCAAAGTCATTTCAGCTGCTTACTACAGTAGAGATACCAGATTATGCTTCTTTCCAGCATCTGGGTTAACTAACAAGTATGAAAAAACTGCTAGTCTCTCATTTTTGGCTACTGGATTTTCACAGGTATTAGAGCAAACTGGGCTCTCAAATGCATGGTAAAGTTCTTGTTTTCAGAGTAGAGGAGGATAAGGATAGAAGGCTAACAGCCTGTATTTCTGGGTATAGTGAGTAAAGCCCTTCTCTGGTGAAATTTTGCTTGCCCAAACATTTTTTTCCATTTTGTTATTTGTAGAAAGAAGTAGTCTTTAAGGATTCAGAAGCTGGAACTGACACAGAAAACAGCATGTCTTGTTGGCTCTTGCTTATTATCAAATACAGACCTTCTTAATCCATCAACACATGGATTTTTTCTTTCCTTATATATATATATATATATTTTTTTTTTTTCTCGGGGTGGGGGGCGGGTTGGGAGGGGGAGCATGAAAGCTGTTTAATCTTTGGCAGAATAAGATTCTGCAGATGGATTAAAAGTCTTATCTTGCTAATACCAGCAATATCAGGAATCAATGTATCAGTGACTTCCTCAAATAATATCTGAAAACAGAACAGTTTTCATAAGTTTATAGAAACTGATCGTAAATCTTGTACATGTATCTGTGAAGTTAGATTGACAAATATGATTATGTCAGTGCGTTTCAGAATCACATCAGGTCACAAGAGATGAATATTTGAGCCCAGGAACATCTGCAAATAGCCTTTTGTCACTTTTTCAAACTGAGTAGCTGATGTAACTTTCAAACTGTGACAGTCATAACCAAATTTTACTTAGAAAACCTTGCTGTTAGTTTTTTGTTTTTTCTTTTTTTCCCTTTTTTTTTTCCCTATAATTCAATGTCAGGCATATTAAACTAAGTAGAAGTAGTATACTTTTCAATCATCATGGTGTTCTACACAGAAAAGGCTTGTTTATACTTGCATGAATAAATTGCTTCTATTCTGCACCAAACTTTCATGAAGATCCTAAAATGCCTTTAGAAGACTCCCTTCATCTCTTTTCACATAGGGAGCTCAACTCAAAGCCGTTTTTACATTGTGAGTGTCCACACAGGGAATCTGAACAACAACAGCTTGCTAAGCGCTCAACGAATTCTCTTTGGTATAGCTGAGATTAATCTTTGTCCATGGGAACAGCAACAATTTATTAAGGGTGAGAATAATCCATAATATTTAGTAAGCCTTTATTCTACTGTAGAAATAACTAGGTATCCAACAGAGGTAAATGACTATGGTTCCATTGAAATATAGACAGACAAGCTAATTTAAAGAATTGAGAAATCTGGCCCTCAAACCTTTCACTAATGAATATGCTCTTTTTGCTGATATTGTTTTCATGGTGGACAGAGGGAAGGCAATTGATGTAATCTATCCAGATTTCCCACACCGCATCCTTACCTTTAAGTTGGAGAGATACAGTTTTGAAAGGCGGATTATTTGGTGGATAAGGAATTGGTTGGAAGGTTGTTGTCAGAGAGTTGTAGTTAATGGGTCTATGGTGGAGGCAGGTGGTGAGTTGCGTCCTCCAGGGGTCAGTCTTGGTACTGATACTCTTTCACATCTTTATCAGTGACAAAGAATCTGGGATTGAGTGCACCCTCAGCAAATTTGCAGAAGACACTGAGTTGAGTGGTGTAGTTGAAATGGCAGAAAGAAGGTATGTCATCCAGAGGGACCTTGATAAACTCAAAATGTGGGCCAATGTGAACATAATGAGGTTCAACAAAGCAAAGTTCAAGGTTTTGCACTTGAGTTGAGGTAATCCCACATGTCTATACAAGCTGGGAGAAGAATTCTTTGGGAGTAGTCCTACTAAGAAGGACTTGTGAAGGAGTTGTGGTTGATGAAAAACTTAACATGAGCCAGCAATATATGCTTGCAGCCCATAAGGCCAATGGTATCCTAGGATGCATCAGAAAAAGGATGGCCAGCAGGGTGAGGGGGGTGATTGCCCCTCTATGCTCTGCCTTCAGGAGGCCCCATCTGGAGAATTGCATCTAGATTTGGAGCCCTCAATCCAGGAAAGTTGTGGAACTTTTGGAGAAGGCCCAGAAAAGGGCCATAAAGATGATCAGAGGTCTGGAGTGTTTCTCCTGTCTGAAGGAGCTGGGCTTTTCCAGTCTGGAGAAAAGAAGACTTTTAGGAGACCTGATTATGACCTTCCAATATTTGAAAGGAGATCATAAACAGGAGAGAAATCAACTTTTTACATGGGTAGATAGTAATAGGACAAGGAGGAATGGTTTTAAACTAAAGGAGGGAAGATCACATTAGATGTCAGGGGGAAGTTAATGGTGAGGTGATGGAATGTGCTGCCCGGAGATGTAGTGGATGCTCCATCCCTGGAGATGTTCAAGGCCAGGTTGGATGTGGCCCTGTTCAACCTGATCTAGTACTAGAACAAGTAGTTGACAACTGCTCTGCAGCAGGGGGTTGCAACTTGAACCTTGAGGTCCTTTCCAATCCAAGCTGTTTTATAATTTTATGATTCTATGATTCATCTATTTATGAAGTCCTTAGGTTACAAGATAGTTTCTCTCTCTTTGCTACATGACTTTCTAAAGTAAAACTTCCAAAATGTGACCCTCTTACTCTCTCTGTCACCAATATGACACTGCTAAGGTCACTTCCACACAGAGGACTTCTTCCTTTGCTTCCTTCCTATTCACTCTTTGTACCATTGCCAGAGGGCTCCTTATTGGCAGTACCTGTCTACTTAGTCCCTGTACAAGATGGTGCTGTAAACACAAAGCCAGGTCTGACATGGGCCATTTTCCTTTGTCAGGTGTAGGACAGGACTCACTGTCAAAAAAGCACCTGGCAGTACTCCAGCCACAGGCATTGAAGTGATGAGGTTCTTTTTTAATCAGATGGACTGACTAATATAGCGTTAGCCTCTGAAGTTATATTCAAGTGTCTTTTGGTTGAGTTCTATAGTGCCTCAACTTCATGGAGCTGCTTGCAGTCTTTTACTAAGTAGGCTGCAAAGATCCATCTTTTGAACTGTGTCATATGGTGGGGAGAGTATGCTAAAAGGCAAAGGAGATTCAAGTGTTTTTAATACTTCTTTCAGTTGCTCTTTGTTCCAGTGTCTGGCCTCCTGAAATATGAGACACTTGAGAGAAGTGTCTTTCCAGAGCTACTGATGACCTTTCACTCTCATGGAAGGGAACAGGTACAGGTCTGTTCTGAATACTTATTGGGATGTTCCTGGTAAGACATCTCTAGACACCCCTGTAGATGAATAGCTGATACTTACAGCAGAAGCTTTCAAGCATTAGAAACTGTAACGTGAAAAGCTAAACCCAAGCCAGTGAGCTATTCCAAGCTGTATTGACTGGCAAGCACAAAGGAAGAGGTGATCCTTTTGAAGCTGGAAGGAGAGGAAGTATGGATTAGACAAGTGTATCTAGAGATTTGATCCACAGTTATATGTATATTTTTGGACATCTTTGATAACGATGTCTCCATCCCATCCAAGTTCCCCCGGTTCTGATTTTTCCTGTGGTAATACTTTTGCTGTGGCAGAGGAACCAGAAGAAATCTCACATTCTCCTTTGTAAAGCAGTTCCCAACCTTTGAAGATAGTAAAGGAGATACTCCACTAAAACTAGTGTTTTTTCCAAGTCTCAAAATACATTGCACTGAACTATCTGATCTCAGTAGTTTGAAACTACTACTTGGTAGAAAACCAAGCTGAAAAAGTAGGTGTTACAGCTTTTACAACATTTTGTTCTGGTTACAATTGTTCTTTTTTCCTCTGTTTCTTATTAGTGAGCGTATTGCTGAAAGCAAACAAACTCAAGGGTAATTAAATTTTAAAGTTACAGAAAGAGAAAATAAAATTATTGATCAATTGGAAGGTTAACATAGCACTTTTTTCTCGGTTTCTGTTAATATCAACAACCTATTCTCTATGAACATGAAATGAAGAACAGTTATTGTCGTAACAAACATCTTTAATGTATGCAGCTGTCACTTAAAACAGCATATAACTTGAGGTATTCCTGACCTTGGCATCTTTACAAGGTGTTGGGAATTGAGTTGATTTTTTTGGCATATGAAGTTTGAGAATGTGCTTCTAGCTGCATCTCCCAAGAGTGCTTGAGGCATGAACATGATGTATACACAGCAACTTTATATGTATCAGAAATAGAAATATCAGGAATGTCAAGAAAAGCAGACAATTCTGGAACATTTTTTCCTACTGGCTGCTGAACATTTCATACTGACTGAGCCTGACTGTGCTTTTATTAAATACAACACGAAGCTCTGAGCAGACATTATGGAGTAGCTTGTTTTTTTGAAAGGCAAAGAGTGAGGAAATTCTTGAAGCCTTTTTTTTTTTGCTGTAAGGAATCCCAGTAATGGAATTTTTTTTCTTCATTTAGACCAGATGTTTGGAAAACTCTTCTATGTTAGCTATTTGTTTCACAATCTGCGAGTATCTGCATCCCATAAACTTTAATCAGTGTGACTTTATATGTCCAACTAATGTCCTAGCTAAAGGAAAATTCCAAAGAGATATTTTATTTATCCTAATTAGTGCATGCAGTGTGGTAGGTATGCCCCCCGCAGTATAAGACAGGTTAAAGCAGTGAACTATTTATACACATATCTCCACAGTGAGTGTAATTTCATGAAATAGGGATAATTTATTGTTCTTTCTTCGAGAAGTATCTCAATAATTTTTCACATGGAAATGTTGTAGCTTCAGTTCTTTGACAGAAATTTAAGCACCAAAGATGCCTGTGAGTCAGAAGGAAGTAACATAGGAATTTGAAACTCCTAAACAGCAAGTTGACTCCAGAAGTGAAATCTAAGATAATACTTGCACACTTATTTTGCAGTTTAGATGTCTAAATCTAACAGAGCAATATAAGGATGGGATGAAAATTAGACTGAAATAGTGGGGCTGGCAGCAATGTACTGGATTAGAAGAACTCATTAAGTGGCTTGAAAATTGTCTGAGCTCAAGTTCCAAAGGGCTTAAGGGGATATACTGTCTCTGCATCCATCTGATAGCTGTGAATGAGCGTTGTATATTGAGGAGATAACTGGTTCCCACACTGTTAGACATCTTTATTGATAACAAGGACAATCATATAATACAACATCAATAACTTTGTTGATGATACTAAATTAGAGGGAATCACTGACACAGGGAATAGCTGCAGTTAGAAGATGCCTCTGTAAACATGAGGTCAGAGCCAACAGTATCTGTAGAAAAGTCAGCAGCGGAAAATACAGAACCACTCTGCACCTGAAGCAGAGAGCCACCTAGCAGTATAGACTGAGAAGCTCATAAGCCCTCGTATAGTCAGACATCTCCTCTGCTAAGAGCCTGGTTCAAGTGGTGTTCGTACACAGATTACAAAGCTGATTCAACCAACACTGGGAGGAGAATTATTTTTTATTTGTTTTAGATATTTATTTTAAGTATTTGAACAATATGTTTTGTTTTATTTAGAGGTATAGTGAATGTTCTGCATGTGAAATTGTGATCTGGCTGGCTTCTGGAATACGTCTAGCTTATCTCCTCAGCTTTTGTGACTCAGTTTGGTGCCAGCAAGGCTGATTGTGTTACTCTTGGAGTAGAATAACTTGGTAAGAAGGAGTTCCTTTGGTGACATCAAGCCCAGACAGATTTATCTAATGTCTTTGACAGAAAAATAACCACAAAAGGGACATACTATTGTGTTTTAAAACCTCTGTGGTGGCCAAAACTGCCCCTAGAGACAACTTCAGCTTCCAGAATTTGTATCACAGGAGCAATGATCAATGATATAAAAGCTCAATTTCTCAATGCTTATTCTTCAACACATTTAATTTTTTTCCAAGTATTTCTTTGTTATGGTTAAAACCAAGTGTTGTTTTATATCAACTTCTATTTGCAAGAGGAATTATTTTTTCAGTCTTAAAGTACAAAAAACCTCATTTGGTTATGTAGTTATATATTACTGCCATTTTTCCCCCCATGATATATATATTCTAAATGCTATTATACTAGCATGAAATAGCTCCAGGTGAATACTCTATCATCAATCCTGGAATATTAATTCCTAACCTGTATGAGTTATGCTAATGAATCTATCACAAATGCTCACATATACATATGCTTCTTGCAAAATACTTCACTTTCAACTCTGGATTTCTTAAAACGTTTCTAAAAAGTGAAAAACTTGAATGTGTTTTGTGTTGGTATACATTTATTTATTACAAAGTATGTTGCTAGTCAGAACACACATTAGAAATACAATAAAAAAGCAGCTGGAATCTCCTGCACAGTTTAAAGTACAACAAGGGTTTTCCAGTCTCTTCTTGATAACTGCAGCTATAATGTAATACAGTGGCAGAAAAGTAAATTACACACAAAAAAATCCATTTCCATGCTAATAGAGTGTGTTGTATGAGACTGTTAGCATGCTTTCAGAGAGTAAATAGATGTTATTTAAGAAACTCACTTCTTAGAATAAAGATGTACATTAAAATGACTGTCTAAAAGATTCTAGTCAGCTAAAAATCGACTTGCTCTTAATGAAAACAGTTATTTCAAACTAGAAAATGCCAATGAGACCAATGACTAGATAAAAAGAAGTTAAGAGCTGTAAAGACCAGGATTTTCTATTTCACAGCTCTTTAAATGGTTTCACAACAATACTTTAAAAACGAATAATATATGCCTGTGAAATTCTGTAGATGTCAACTGTCAATAGCTTCTGCCAGTTTTCAGACTGTAGAAATCAAATTCCTAACAAAAAATCTTTAACCTGAGAGATACTTGTAGAGAATTTGAGCTGAGAACTGTCCTAATCAAATTTGAGCAAGGATAGTGAAACTGTATATATGTGCATGCTTGAGGATGATCGAGACTAAGAAAGAGATGAAATTTGTGTGTAGGCACCAATGGCACATTGCTAACGATTTTTCCCATTACATGAAAAGATTAAAAGTCTTCCAAAGCAGACAAGCAAATGGCACAGTCATAGCTGCCTATTGATATGTTCTGCTTTCCAGTAGGTCTACTCAATCAGTCTTCCTGTAATACAGTGTTCGCTCTATGATAATTTCTTACCTTAGTAGAATGTGAATACTGATGTCTTTAAAAGCAGAAGTGATTCTTATACATGGAAGCTGAGAATCTGCTTTGTTAGAGGTGCTGCTTTTCACCACTTTTATTTGCAGTCATTTAGGGAGATAAATGTGTGCTTCAACAAACGTTCGCAGAGAGCAAAACAGTAAAAAATTCTATTGAGGGTGTTCACGTTGAGATTGCTAACAAAAATATTTTTAAAGCTGTATTTTGTCTTTTTCACATAGTACTAACCAATCCATATATTTGTACAGTGTTTTTTCTTCTTTGTTTAGAAAACTGTGATATAATAGCTGTAATATGCAGCGTAACTTCATGCTCTGTTTGATTTGTAGCAGATTCGTCATAGAATCATTTGAGTTAGAAGGGACCTTTTAGGGTCATCTAGCTCAACTTCCCTTCAGTGAACAGGTACGCCTACAGCTAGATCAGTTTGCTCAGAGCTTGGTTCAGCCTGACCTTGAACATCTGCAGAGACAGTATCAAACCACCTCTCTTCATTACACTTATCACAAAAACAAACAAATAAGCAAACAATAAATAATAAAAATAATAATTAAAAATTCTTATATTCAACGCACACCATTCCCTCCCCTCCCCTCCTGTTTTTTGTTTTGTTTTGTTTTTTTAATCACAGCATACACTACTAAAATATCTGCCTCCTTCCTTATAGCCCCCTTTAACTGGGGAGGTTGGGGATATATGACTGGTTAGACTCCAGTTTTGCCATCAGTGTGTTGAATAATGTGAAGACAGAAGTTATTAATATGGATCTTGTCTGTTGAAATTCTGCTTCACTTCTAAATATGAAATATATATTGGAGAATAAAGGAAGCCTTTCTCTTACAGCTGAATCCCTCAGTGGTGTTTACTTTGTTACCTAAGTGTGTTTACCTTCCCCATTATACGTTTAGTGGGGTTAACCTATCATACCCTACAGATTTAAAAAGAAGGGAAGAAAATCCAAGCCCATATATCCTGATGAGCTTTTCAGACAAGCTAGATCTCTATCTGGTTAGTGATACCAGTTCACATAGGTGAACAGATAGCAGCAAAACTGATGTAGTGACATTACAGTGGAAGAATTTGAGCAAATACTGAATTACTAGAAGTTCTTGCCAAGGCTTTGAATACTGGACTTCACATCAAGAAGTACTTAGGCTTGTGAATTGCCTGTATAAATCTAACTTGCTGTGAGTTTATGAGCAGCTATCCACAGTTTTCCCTGATTTCCCATTCTCTTCTTATGGGTAAAACTATGGTTTTCTTTTCCATTTACTATGAGATGTTCTATTGATCACCCATTCTTCATCTAGATAGTGTAGCTGTATCTATACTTGGCAGAAGAACTGGTTTATACCAAATGATAGAGACTGGGTAAATACGGTTAGATGTTCAGCCTAATGGGAAAACAGGTTAGCCCAAAAAGCAAGACTGATTTGTGGTTTCTTTTTTTATTTTGTTTTATATCATGTAGCCTAATATCTGATTGATGTTTGCCAAAGCTGTTACTGTTTGACTTTTTCTGTTTAAAACATTTCACTTTTAGTTATGAGGGCTGCTCCAAAAGTAGTGCCTCCTATGCCACCATGATGCCAGAGGCAGATGGCAGTATAGCAGCAGAAGCTGAATCTTCCCACAAGTATTCCATTACATGTTCTTGCCCTGTGACAGATGGCAGCAGAATGGTAATCTGACAAATATAGCATCTGATGTTGAAATGGGTATGCAGCAAAGGTATGTCATTTAATTCCTCCATGCAGGAAAAAAATGGCACCACTGACGTTCATTAATGCTTGATGAACATTTACGTTGACCAAAGAGTGGATGTGGATGGATTTTCTTATATTTTAGATCTATACCTTCCCTTTAAAGTAGTATTATGAAAAGTTTAAAAGAACAAGGCAATACAATATTTTGGAAATAATACTCAGCAATGATTAAATAACTGTTTACACTAAGTATTAATGTCACTGACTTTCAAAAGGAACTTGACATAAACAGTTTTGGGATAGATTATTTCTTTCAGCTTTCATTGGGATCAATCATTTGAAATTACATTTTATTCTCAACTCTCTGTTTGCTAAGCCCAATCTTTCAAAGATTACTTAATAACTTCCATATTGCAGAATGTTGCTGTCAAATCCAATGTTAATATCCCCAAAAAGTTCCTTTATTTTCTCCCAAAGGCTGTAACTCACAAAGTTCTTGTCAAAATGTCCTTAGTAGTTCATTTTCTCAGATGTCTTAGGAGCACACTTTTTGTTTTTGGAAATTATGTATGAATTCTGTCAACTGTAGGGAGAGTCATAAAAACATATTGAAATAACTCATCAGAATTTTAAAAAACGCATTCACCTCTGTTTCACCTCTGTGCCAGGGAAGATCATGGAACAGATTCTCCCTCATTACCAGTACAAACTGGAGGATGAAAAGATGGAGCGCAGCCCTGCTGAAAAAGACCTGGGGGTACAAAATGACCCATAGAATGGAATACCTCTCCTATGAGGACAAGCTGAGAGCAGGAGCTGTTCACCCTGGAATAGAGAAGGCTCCGAGTTGATCTGATAGCAGCCTTTTAGTAACTAAAGTGGAGCTACATGAAAGAAGGGGATAGATTCGCTAGCAGGGTCTGAAATCTTTAACAGTGAGGGTGGAGAGGCACTGGAACAAGTTGCCTAGTAGTGTAGTTGATGTTCTGTCCCTGGAGACTGGATAAGACCCTGGGCAACCTGATCTAGATGTTGCATCCCTGTTCAGTGCAGGGGAGTTGGACTAGATGGCCCTCAGTTCTCCCTTCCAAGTCTAAGGATTCTATGATTCTATTAGGGCTTGGCAGCAAATGTTTTCTGTGAAAACTCTGGGGATGTTTTCCTGACTTGTACTGAAGCATTATTTTATTGGAGATTTTTTACACAGCAAGGAAATAAACTCTGGCAGCTGATTAAGTAAAGCTGTCTTTTAGAAATGTTTTTTCCTTATTATAAATGTTAATAATGTTGAGGGTTATTTTCCCAGCTGTCATATTTATCTTTCTTCTGTTTAGTATCCTATGCAATGACCCCTCTGAATAAAAGGAGAGTTTGTCTCTAGAAAACAGTATTACTTATACACGTTTTATTTATCTATTCATTGTAAGCTTTAGTAAGATCCCTAGAGCATATTTATTTTTTCTACTTCCCGGAAGCTGTTGTGAAAGTTGTGTTATGACTATGTTTGTTTTGCATAGTTGTGTTGCTTCGTTTCATCTGTGCTAACATATCTGTAATCCATCTAATACATTTTCGTCTACTGTAAATGATATTTACATGGCATAAGTAATGTTAACCTGATTCTCCTAAGTAAAAATCAAATTTACTAGCTTGCAAAGTTTTCTACATCTAGTATTCCTATATCTGAAATGTTGAGAAAAATGAATTTATTAGTGTGCAATAAAGAAAGCTTGGCTTTACAGATTTGTCTAAACCTCAACATGAGAGATGCTTGTGTTGTGTTAAATTCAGAACATCACTACAGACTTTAAGTTAGGAGAAAGTCATCACTTCTGACTCCCTAGGATTTTCATTGCCATTTCCTAGTATTATCCTCATGTCAGTGTTCGTGTTTTGTAAGGGCTTCTCTGAAAGTAATGCTTTCTGTGTTATTACATTGACCCACAATGTCAGAGGTGGATGTTGGTGGTATGGCAGTAGAGGCTGAACCTTCCCACCAACATTGCATTACATTTTGTTGCCATGCAATAGATGGCAGCAAGGGGGCAGTCTGACAAAATAGCATCTGACATAAAAAATACATACGAAGCAAAGATGTGTAATTAAAATCCTCCATGAGGAAAAAATGGCAACCACTGACATCCATTAATGCTTGCTGAATGCTTACAAAGACCGAAGAGTGGATGTGAGTTCTATCAAATAGTGTTGTTTTGCTATTCATGTCTGGTAGTTTCCACGGAAATCAATGGAAGGTATTATTTTTGGAAGTAACCTATGTAGATGCTGTATTGAAATGGAAGGAATATTTCAAAAATCACATCAGTCAGCTGCAATGAAGCTTCATATCAGATCAATGTGGGACTATAAATGCTCTTAATTAAAGAAAGTTCATTCAAAATTATAAACAATAACTATGTTTTCTACAGATTGTATCCTTCCTCAAGGGGGACTCTAAAATTTTAATGACTTAATTTCTATTTCAAATATTTCATACTACTCTGCATAGAAATCAAGCACACAGATAGTTCTTTGAAACTTGCTACTCATCTATATCATGTAGCCAAGGCTGTTTCTGTTTGGCTTTTTCTGTTTAAAACATTTCACATTAAACTGTACTATGAGTTATTCTGAAAATGCATGCTATGATTTGGTACTCCTTCATACAATTCATAAGGAAGTCTTCTTTTAAAGAGACCAAGCCAGAAACAATAGGTTCTTTTTCTGCTCTCAGCCAGCCTCTACCTATTCCAATCACATTTGTTCTCATGGAAAGCATTGTGAACGGTCAGAGAAAAGAAGGAATCAAACTTTAGGCTTGGGACACTAGCTCTGGGCTGTAATTTCTAGACTCCTGCTATTATAAACTAATAGGTGACATTATTTTTGTAAGCTACAGGTGCACAGAAGCAATCTTCACAACAGAAAGCATACCTATTCCAACTTCATAATCATTTTCACTTGTCAAAAATAAACAAACAAAACAATAAACAATAAAAAAACTTGAGCAGATTACAGTGGTAAGGGGTCTGCTTGGCCTGGAAACTACTGAAAATAGCAGCTTCTTCAGAAAGGACGATTGTTCAACTGTACTATTATGGAAATCCATAGGAGACTCATCAGAACCTTACATGAGGTTTTAACCAAAGTTTGCTAAATCCTATGAAACTTTCCTGACCTTTTGATGCCTACCATTTCAGTATCCTGAAGCATGGCTTCTCAACATGATCACCCAGAAAGTGGCTTTTTCTTCATTTCCATTGTCTAGGCTCAGGCATTGCTGCCAGCGTAAGTACATTTTGTCTACAGGAGCCCTGGATTTCTTTTAGAGAGCTTGATGATGAACAAGTAGCAATCAGTCACAGAACTTTTCAATAGGGTAGTTGCAGTCCAGGAACCAACCAAATTTTTGAAAGCTTTTGAATATTTCTTCAACTTAATTGACCAAATCCATCTGGAGGGAGTACATTAAAGGCTGCAGAACATTTGCTCTGTGTTGAAGAGCATTGTACCTTTCATATCTGCAGTGCAATGTTTAGTTGACAGGCTTAATTGTTCCCATATCCAGCATTCCTCATTAGTTTGCATTCAGTGCTTTGTCTTTTATGGATGGTAGATTATTTGACATGACTTGGTATTGCAGAAATTGTTATTTCCAAGCTGCTGCTGAGAGACTGCAAATGATTTTTATTGTCTTACACCCACAAGTTTATACTTTCACATTCTTTTACCCAATCCTAATGAACCTTGCTTAAAAAGGAAAATTTAAGCATGACTATTTACTCAATGCAATTTCACATACATTATTTTTAAAGGGAGTGTCTTGAGACTTGCACAGTACAGACGCCAGGAAGTATGCAAACATTCACTGATTACAATAACAGTTTGGTCACAGATGATGTAATTCTCCACTCTGACTATTAATACAGAAATATGAAAGTGGGGTCTTTGTTGGCTTCACCCCCTTCCCCTCCCCCCAAAAATATTTTTTAAAATATTCTGCGGTTATGCCATGTAAATTTCAACATTCTTGGAATGACACTGTTTCTGTTTGTGATCTCCATAGGAACTACTAAGTATCTTTGTGGTATAGTAATAGCAATATTAGTTAATTAGATAGTTATTATGCGGTCACAATAGCTTACAATAGCTAAAAACTTAAGCTTGCTTGATGTTGCGTCTGTGTTTGTATTATCCATAGTAATACATTCAGAATTCCTTCTATCTTCTGCATGTGTGAGTTTATTTTTCTATATTTACCTAGTATCTTGAGTTAGTATTCCCCAGCTTGATGGAGCAAGAAGAGATGGTACCATATGGGCAGGGCCTTTATAAGCAGAACACTTTGTCATACTTATTTGTTCTTAGTATTTCTTAAACATCTTGCTGTTGTTTTTACATAACTTATTGAGTTATCATCACTGGCTTTTCTCTGTCTTTTGACATGCTTTTGCTCTGTAGGTATACCTGATTTCATTTCTGCTTCCCTTCGTTTTAGATATATTAAGTACTTGTGAAGCTATCTTCAAACATATATAATGGCTACAGATTTCTGACTTGGTTATTTTATTTCTTTCTTTGTTTGTTTCTTGTGTTTTGTTTCTGTCTGTTTGTTTCCTCTCTTGTGTGTGCCAAACACTTTGAAAATGTGTTTGAAGTTTCTCAGTCAGTTCCCATCTCTGAGTCTATGTTTCAGGAACAAGAGTATTGGCTAAACAGAGAGGAAATCCCCTTTTCAAAAATGAGATCATTTCAGTGCCAGGCTGTGATTTAAAGAGGTTGGAAAGTTTTCTGATGTCTGAATAGTTGTGTACTTCATACTGTTCAGAATAAATGTTCAGTGAATTATTGGCCTAGAAGCATGACTTTCGGCTTTCACCCTGCATATGGTTTTATGTACCTATGAAATATTTGCTTTATTATGTCAGCTCCTATGTTACAGTTCAGGGCCCTCTTGCATTCACAGCTCATTCACAAACTGGCAGTAGGTGACAACTACCTTTAGAACTAGATTCTAAATTTTACATTAGCTATTGTTTTAATGGATGGAGGAATTTCACAGCTAAGTATTTTTTGTTTGCTTGTGGCCTTCCAGAGAGATTGCAACTGCAACTCATGGTTAATGCTTGTCTCCTCTGCTACAGAACTCAGTCTGGAACACATTTGTGTTTTGATCTGCATGGTGCTGTCTACTCATAGCACTTTGCATTACATCACTGTAAGCTGAGTTAGAGAATTCAGCAGTGGTCTTTTCCAGATGATTTTTAGTATGACAGATAAGCAGACTGAAAAAAAGCAATTTACCATTCCCACAAGTTATGAAATTTCATTTATTCCTTCTGATGTCACTTTGCATTCAGTCTTGCATTTTCTCTAGGTGCCCATTTAAACATACCAGATCTCCTCAGTTTCAGTCTGTCAGCTCACAGAAAGTTACTGGAATATGCTTAGTAGTCATTGTAGTTTGTAGCTGTGGTTCTGGATTGCTTCTTCCCTGACCTCCATTTCCATTGCAAAAAATGTCATCAACAATTTTGGTTTCTGGGAGATACTTACAGTCTGACAGCAACAGTCCCATTTTTGGCTGCAATTTTCTTTTACTCTACCAGAACACACTCTTGGCATATGAAGACACTAATGCATTTGCTCTGAATAGGTCTGACTTCCTTGGTTATTGCTAGTGAAGAGCTGAAAGTACTTTGCAGCTAGACTCCAATTCACCTTTGATCTAATAGTGCAGTTATAGTTGAATAGCTGGCAGTCCTCTGCAATGCATCTCATGGGGAATTTTGGATTTTCTTAACTCATTTCTGACATTCACTTCTTTGAAAACCTCTACATCTCCAGCCATAACAGGTACTACTATTTTTTCATCTTTCAGACCAGAGGTAAATACATCCAGCTGCACACTATTATTGGCTAACTTTCAATGTTGGTTTGGAGATGTATTCACTGATAATGCCAGGGTGATCTCTGCCATGATATTTAATCTACATTCAAAGACTGCATTGATTTCTTTCAGCCTGGGTTAGCTGCAATTTTGAATCTCGTTTAACCAAATGGTGAAAGTCAAAGGCAGGAAAGCTGAATGTAACATTTTTAGAGGATTCTCATCTTTCTTATCTTCTTCCTTTCTGGGACTGTTCAGTTTGGAGAAGAGGTGGATTCAAGGAAATCTTATTAATGTGCATAAATGCCTGAAGGCAGGATGCAGTGAGGATGGAGCCATAATGTTTGCAGTAATGCTCAGAGCCATGAGAAGAGGCAGTGGGCACAAACTGGAACACAATAGGTTTTGTCTAAACATCAGGAAGCATTTCTTTCTTGTACAGGTGTCAGAGTACTGGCACTTGCTCAAAGTGGTTGTGGAGCCTTCTCCTGCCTAGACATGAGCCTGTGCAACTTGCTAAGAGTATCCCTTTTTGAACAAGGGATTGGACCCGGTGACATCCTAGGGTCTTTGTCAATGCTTACCATTCTGTAATTCTGCTTGAACTCTTGCGCTCTACTTACTGACAAGAAAACTCTGATTGTATTGGTTCATGTTCATTCTGAAGATTTTATTATGAAAGAATCACTAAATCTTATTTTGTAGTATACCTGTACTGAGCTATGATTTTTTTATTGGCTGTATTCTGCTCTCTGGTTTCATTTAGGATGAGCTGAAGTATTTATTGTACACTACAAGTGGCTTTGCTCTTTCCACTGAGTGCTTCATCTAACCTTTCTCTTAGGGAGCATTTTTTTATGGCTAAACATGGAAATGAAACAGGGCAGTCTTCCCAGTGCTGAGTGGAACAGTCAGGTGTTTTGATTTCTGGACATATAATCAATATGAAAATTATTAATTTCTCACAAATAAGTTCTTACCTGATGAAGCTCTGGTAGTGATTGTGGGTAGATATAGAAATGAAACTTGCCGAACCCATTTTCCTCAGAAAGTACACATGATACACTTAGTAAAAGGAAAATAATCAGTGGCATTGAAAAGAGATCTAGGAAATATCTTATGATGACATGGTATCATGACACTCATTCTACCAATTATAAACTTATGTTGAGAGTCCTTTGCATATTGCTTCAAACTAAGCATACTTTAGTATAACTTTTAATACCTGTAACTTGTTCATTTTGGCCTAATATATGAATGCTTGTAGTGAAAAGTAAACCTTTAGAAACATAAAATGAATAAAATAATATTCAATTTAAAAATTTAAAAATTAATTTTCAAAATTAATTTTGAAAAGTCAAAGTGTATATAATTGTATTATGCATTAAATCTGGCTCTTCAGTACTTCCAGTATTTCATGTAAAATTTTTCAAAGTAAAAAATTTTTTAAAGTCATTTAATAGCCGTTTCTATCCAAACCAGAGATTTGTTAAAATATTTTTTGTAGGGTTTTTTTTCTTTTTCATTCCATTTTGGAATAAGAAGTTGATTCATTATCAAAGACTCTTGTCAAACAAAAATTTGCCTACCATGCAATTTAAACTTGAAAGGACAGAGCTTCAGGTCCTGGTTTTCTTCGTCTCCTGGAGTTCCAGAGACCTTGTGGGTGAAACCTTTAAAAAGTTCATCGTGTTCTACTATCAAAGTTCAAGAATTGTATACAATGTTTTCTCCTTTTCCATGTATTCTGAACAGACATACTAAGACATACTGAAATCTGTTTTGTGTTTCTAGACTCTATGGAACATTTTTCCTTGAATTGTTGCATGAGCTCCCACAAAACTTGCAAAGTAAGAAAGGAAATGGAGCATTTCTCTCATGGCATAAGCTTGTGCATGATGGCTCTCTTTGATGGGCTTTAAGACTTTGACAGGCTTATAAACTCCAAGATTACCCTAGTTTCCTCATGAGACTGTCATGGAGAAGGGAAAATATTGGAAATATAAAGGCGATGTTTTCCCTAATGGAATAGGTATTCCATTAGAGCATGAGAACAATATTCACAACTGGCATCTAGACTAATGATGTGATATATCTAATGATTTTATGTACTACATTTTGGAATCTTTTCTCATTTAAAGACTCCAGCATTTATTTTCTGAAGTATGCACAGCTTTGCACTGCTGTCGTAATATGACTCCAGGTTCATTATCGAAGATGTGAAGAGGAAGCAGTCTGCTATGATTCATCTTCAGCCTGATTTTTGTCTTGATAATCTCTTCAGAATAGATTTCCTACATGGAGTTAGAGTAGGCAATGTTTATAAACTTGGTTGATATATGCTTCCCTCTAAAATATCAGTGTCAAGCATTTGAGTTTCCTTTACAATAAGTTTAGAAAACTTAGATTTTTAAATCTAAGATTCTCAACAACATTAATGCTGAGAGAAATCCATTTGAGAAATGACGAGTAAAATGATGTGACACAAGCTAATATACTTTCAGAGTGTAAGGACGTGAAATCATCTCTTTGTCAGGAGTTATAGTCCATAATCACTGAAGCTGTGACTTTAAGTTAGGTTTTCACTTCCCAACAAAATCATTACGTCAGGCTATGAAATCATGATTTCTCCTACTATTTTGATAAATAAATGTTTGTCTTCTTCTTCCATAGGGAGGGTAAAATATCAGGAAGGACAGAGAGACTGCCTAAAGGCCCTATGTTTACTTTTGAAGTCCTTCCTTGAGGTGAGGTTTCAAAATTTTTTACATAGGTGTGGTTTGGACACATTCCATATGAACACCATTGTCTTTAAACTCAAGAATTAACTAAGAATGGAACTTCATAAGCATCACTGCCAATTCTGACTTTTCCATCTATGTTGTCTTATAGTTTTTGCTGGAGTAAGAGAGGAGATGACATGAATAAATGCAGATCTTTGTTATCCTGAGCATGGTTAAGCAGAAGACAAGTACAAGCCAGGTCAGTTCTGTCAAGATGATACTGTAAATTTTAGTTGTAAGACATAAAAATAACTGTGGGCATTTTCCCCTGAATGTGTATTTATCTTCAAAATTAGGCAAGGAGTTTGAGAATGCCAATGATTCCAAAAGTCACTAATGTGATTATAGTTTTTCATTATATGGCTTGCTCAGTAACAACACTGAAATAATACCTAAGTTTGTGGCTTAATGTGGCAATCCCTCAGTATTTACTTCCTTCTGAACTGATTGAAGGAATGAAAGGAACAAATGCAAGATTACTATTTCTTTGCAAGAATTCCCGTTGTTTGTAGTATTAAAGTACTCTTTGCAGTGTTTTAGGAAAATAAGTGTTTAAAGCCTCTTTGCGGTGTTTTAGGAAAATAAACATATATACTATGAGAGCACAGATTACAAATTCAGATTTTGGGAGACATTCTGATGTTTCTTAATGAAGATCTCCCATTAAGACGTTAAATGATTAATCTCATTTTTAGCATTCTATGAGCCTTTCTGTGTCAGAGAATTTGAGGAAACATGATCAATGTGATGTACAACGTTATAGTTGGGACTCACCCTAGAAGAGGTATTTTCTACTTTATTTAATTACCAATTAGATATGTATTTTTAAGGAGTGATATTATCGTACTTTTAGATTACCAATCAGTCAATGTCCTGGTTACTTGGATTGTTTCTGAGACAATGTGTAACATCTCATACAAATTAAGGTTAAAAACTCATACCCTGATGACAGATGTTTGTCAAAATTCTGCCTAAATACAGCATTTGTAGTTTTTGGGAAAAAAAAAATGAAGTCTAACTAACAAAACAAACAAAAATAAAAACATCCCAAAACACTCACAAAAAAGAAAACAACATGATGAAATGTCCTTCGTTTCATCTGTTATTTTTATTTGGAAAGGCATTTTTAATGCCTTTCCTTTGTATGTGTGCAGTGAAGTAACGTTTTCTTCTTTCTGCTTTTAGTCAATTTTGAAAGTATTTAAAAATTTGTATGTAAATGAGCACATCATATTGTGAAAGTTCATAGCACAAACTGGAAGTGCTGTAGCTGGATTTTAAATAAGATACTAAACACTCAAATATTTAAATAAGTTTCTTTTTCCTTCAGAAATCCCAAGGCATTTACTTCTCCTTCTTTGCGCAACTGCTGAAGACTTATTGGTATTCATTATTGTTATTGTTATTATCTTTTGTATTTGTGTTTTGCTATTAAGCAAAAGCTTAATTACATTTCAGCCATGGTTTGTCAAAATTTGAACAATAATTTTGATTGAAAATTATTAATGCTATAAGCAAAAGCAATAGCATAATGAGAAAAAAGAATTCAAATTTCCAATTTCAAACATTGAATTCCAATTCAAACATTCAAATTTTGTCTTAAAGCTTTTCTGACAATGCAATAAGGGAATGAATTAAGAGATTTAGTTATCCTAGAGACCATCTTCCATTCTATAGTAAAGCGTGACACGTGAACACATGCTGGAACTATAACATGTGATGACATTATAATGATAACCTCCATCACTAGTTGTTATTGCATGCAAGAATCTATAAATTAAACTTACAGTAGTGAGCATTTTAAACTGTTCTTCTGAAGATAATCTGGAATTTGGAAACAACTATATTTTCAAGCTTTTTTTTGTTTTGTTTTGTTTCAGATTTTATTCTTTTAAAGTATAATTAAATGGTAGTACTTATTAATCTGTTACTAGATTTATATGAGAACAGATATTTCTATACATAAATTAAAATCTTAATCCTTAAATTGACAGTAAGAGATGTTTTCATTTACAGCTGATACAGAAAAAGTCTCAAAGGAGAAGAAGGTATGTGAAGGACTATGTAGGACTATGATTTTTCTGTCCAGTAATGAGCTAGGATTTGATGGACAGATGAAAATTCAATGTTGTTCACTAGTAATAACATAAGATTACAAGGGAAGGAGAAATTGTCCAGTATTTCTTTGTAGATACTAGTTAGCATTCTGGCAGCTGACCAGCTCTAGATGACTAGAATATGTCAGGTTTACAGAAAACAAAACACTGGCAAAGGCTATCAAAGTATTAAAAGAAATGAAATAGCACCAGAAGTCAAGAAGAAACCATTTTCCTATTCATTATCAGAATTCAGTGTTTGAGCATATAACATACATCAGCTTATATCAATGAAAATTCCATGTAAAATCAATCTTTAAGATAATGTTTGTCTTGTTACTATTAAAAAGAATTATCTAATATTTCTTTGTAGGCATTAATTTGCATTTCGGCAGCTGGCCTTCAGTGGAAAGTTTGGTGTTCTATCTTTAGATATGACTTTGACATTTATTCTTAGCAAGGTAAATAGTGTTCTTATGTCTTTCATTTTAAGTGCATCCTTACAGAAAGAAAAATGAAGCAGACACAGAAATGATTTGACCTTTCCAAAAATATTTTCAGCTACTTGTTGCTCTTTTAAACTGCTTTTCATGATTCAAAAGATGAATTCCAAGATCCAATTATCACATATACTTTCAAAGCAGAGTTCACTGAATGCTTTCAAAACCTTTTCACAAACATGTCTGAACATTATCATGATAAGGGAGGGTACGTATGGCTGAGTACTGATATATAAACACATCCAAATTTACACATCATTTTTCCTACACACTTACTTCCAGATACTTTATATTGTAGAAGGTTGTAGAAAAGAGACTGCTTTGAATATAATTTCATCAATAATGTATCTTTTTTCTTAATGTAAAAGTATTTGGTCTATTTTTTTTTAGTTAGAACTTGTATTCTGCTGTTTCCATGAAGTAGTCCCAGTTTTCAAACCTGCATACTTCTGTCTGCTCATACAGTTCCCTTACAGGTACTCTCTGGATGGTCTTGTTTTGGGCACCATTCTGCACCAAGTCTAATTTCATTAACAGAATTAAACAGCATACATATTATTAAGTAGAAATTATGTCTTACATCATGTTGTTATATAATTGATGAATCTTTTTGACAAAGCCTTATATTTATTTTAAAATGCATTTATCACTGAGTATTGATATATACGTGTCTATGGAAAATATCATATAACATTAAGCATTTAAGGTTTGGGTTTTTTTAAATAAAAATTGTAAATACTGGCTCTAGATATTACTGGGTGGCCTATTTTAGCATTCCATTTCCCCAAGAATAATTCTGTGAATAAATCACAAATATGCTAGCTTCTGGGAAATGCACTTTTCCTTACACCTTGTCTATGCAAGTTCTCTAGGCTCCTGTTGTCAATACTGAAAGGTTTCCTGAGGTTAAACATCTCAGGAAACCACTGTGTTTAACATGAACATCGAGAGTTAGATTAATCTTCTCTATAGACACCTTCAGTATAGATTTTTCTATCTGGATTTAATCAGTGTAAAGACAACATTTTATGTCAATGGAGAGTATTAGCCTTTGTTTCCATACAGAGAAATTGATGGTCATTTGCTATTTCAAGTGCTCTTTCAGAAATTCACATGTGCTAGATCATTCTTAAGCCTACGATGTACTAAATTCTCCATGTGTATATATTTGTGGAAGTCTAGTTTCCCTGGCATCTGAGTTTAGATATTGGTCAATATGTCACTGAGGATGTTGATTTGTTCTCCTTTGCTGATGGGAGTCCCACAGCAGGTTTTCACACTTTGCTCTGAAACTGGTCTACTTCTGAGCTAGCGAGTGTAGGTTTCATTTTAACGAATTGATGTAAGAAGGCATACAGATAATTGTTCTGTTCTGTTTTCCAAAGAGATTTTAAGATAAGATAAAGCAAGCCTTAAAGTACCTGTTTGTCCCCTTAATGCACTTATTCATCTGGACACTTAGTACAGACCATGACCTGATTGAAATAATACTGAGGATTTCAATACTGTTTTCCAACTACGGGCTCTTCATCTTAGTGTACCAGCAGTTGGGTGTTTTGTATTTTAATTTTCCTTCTGTTTCATTTCATATTGTTGTGACCCACAGCAGCCAATTTCTCCATAAACTTTACTGATTTGTAATGAAATATACACTGGAGATTAAAATTAAAAAAAAAAATCATACACAATTTTTAAATTTTCTCTTACAGAAATGGAGAAAAAATGTTAAAAATATTCAAGTGGCTGATTCTTTCTTTGGAGAGGCACTTGGAGAACAGGAGAGTCCTGAGGAAATTAGTTTATATGTTCCTTATTTTTTGTTTAGATACATATATATAATAGAATAATAATAATACATATATAAATAGAATATTTTTATTCATGTGAACAAATTGAAATGTAAAGAGCACTTCGAATTTCTAGAAATTCACAGCTTAGGGAATAAGACCTTAGAAAATAAATCTTACTCCTACATAAAGAATTAAGACAGAAACAGTATTCTTCTGTGTGCAGGAGTAGACTTACTGCATACAAGTAGCTCAAAACCTGCATAAAGTATGTAAAGCAAAATATCTCATCTTTGTCCTGTACTGGACAAGTTAATATTGCAAAATACATCTTTGTTTTATTATCACTCCTTATTAGTTCCCCTTGTAATTATTATATATATTTTTAAAAATGGCAGCATAAAATTCTGTACTCATAGCTAAGTGTTAAGATTAACATGCCTTAAAGATATAGTTGATGTAGCTGATACATAACGCGTTCTGCATTTTGTGGGTGATTTTCAGAAAGACAAAAGGTGTTACTCATAATGCATCTTTTACTGGAAAATACGTGCTTACTAACTTAGCTTCAAACGCTCTTACAAGAAAATTTGCAGATGGAGAAAAAGGGCAAAAGGATGACATCTGGCACAGCAGACTTTCTAAGATGATTTTGGCATGCAGCCTGCATTAAACAGTAGATGCTGAGGGAAAAAAAAAACTCATAAGTAAAATTAATACAATGAAAATTTTATTTGTAATCTTTAACAATTGCAAAATCTGTCCAAACTAGTCAAATTTCTCCAGTATATTGTCTGTCGTGTCATCCACCGGATCGTCCTTTGAGCTTTAAGGGATCCCCAAAAAAGGGTCTGAGGTGTGACATTCTGTCATTCTTATTACATCTACCCAGTGCAGCATTTTCTAATCGCTGTACACTTGATTTCACCTTTTCAGTTTTCACCTGAGTGAATGATATACAAAAACATCCTCATCATTACCAGACTTCATGCACTAAATTTTTCAGAATGGCTGAGAGATGAAATGTGTGACATGCTGTTTGAAGTGTTGCCAAATGCATTTTAGATTTTAAACAAACAGTGCCATGGAAACTATGATATGTATGTCCTTGGAGGAAACAAGTACTTGCATTTCATCTACACAGGCAAAGAAACAGAAATGGTAGATGTTAGAATTATTAAACCTACATAGAGGCTGGGACAAATTTAGAGAGAATATCTGAGTCAAAAACAAGAATTACTAATTTTTTTGGCTTTTTTCTTTCATCAAGTTAGTTAATGTACATTTTTGGTTTGTTTCACATATCCCACGTCACCCTAAGGAGTGAAAAGGTGAAATTAAATTTTGGCTGATCTCATTGTTTTGTATGTTCAAGGAACCGATTCTGAGGATCTCTGAGTTACTGATTCTTTCTGTCTAGACTCTTCTGCGTAGCTGAGAGGCTTTGCTGTCTTTAGTAGCATGTACTCATTCAAGTGATACTCCCATGGTTTTTCAATAGATGATGAGAAGTAGTGCTGCTAAACAGCTTTGAGCAACGTGTTTATGTCTGTAAGTTCTAACTTGAAATCATAGTGCCACCTTTCTTTTGAGCTCTCTGTTTCTGTTAGTTTAAGTGGATATAGGAATGTAAAATTCCACCTAGTATTATATGATCAACCTAATGTTTACATCAATGTTTTTGATTGGATTATTTTGGGAATGTTTTGAGTATTATTTGGATCTTAACTTCCTTGATTTCACTAGTCTTAGCTAGTACTAACTTATAGATATGTCTGTTTTAAGGTCTTGGATGTCTGCTATTATTTTTCTTGTTTATTTTGTTTGAATGCTTACTTCATCAATTGGGTTCCTCTAATTTGACAGACCAAAAATAAATAAATAAATAAATAAATAAATAAATAAATAAATAAATAAATAAAAATAAAGGGATTAAGGTTTCTATTCTCTATCTTCTGAATCAATTTTGGCTGATTGAGTACTTGTAGAGTGAGCATTTGTTCTTTGGTGCCAGTTAGTCTAAGAATTTGATCCAGGCAATTCAATTGAAGACAGACTATGTATTTCGTGGGAAGTGGCTGCCAAGAACAGCAAAAACAGTGCTTTAGGTATTTAGAAAGAAGGAAGACAAGAGCTGAGAGGACTGCAGTAGTTTGCAGGTGCGTAAATGAAAAAATTATGCAAGATATAGGAGGAAAACTAAAAAGAGGGGAGTAAGTAGCAGTTAACACAGTGTGATTGACAGATGAAATGTTTCATTGAGAAAGTGTCCAAGATCTGGAAGGGTTTGAATGTGACTGAAATATACACACTTACACTTTCACACAGCACTTTCAGTCATTTCTTTGGTTCATTTTCATGGCTTTCACTTAAAATACGTTTTATTTTCATAGATCGTAAATAACCCAAGCCAGAAGTGTAAAAGGCATCTTCTCAAATATAACAGCAGTGTCTGCCAGAACGATGAGTGGCAGGTTCCATAGACAAGGACACTGCTCTGGTATTGGGAACTTCTGCCTGGCTGCACTGAGAAAGTTTTCTGCTTTACATTTACTGGTCAAAGACTGTTTCATTTTTAAGTGCAACGAAAACCACATGATTTCTCTCTCCAGACTGAGCTGATTCGCCTGCATCAGAAATAGAAATAGTGTGGCCAGCAGAAGCAGGGAGGTGATCATCCCCCTGTACTCAGCACTGGTGAGGCCGCATCTCGAGTATTGTGTTCAGTTTTGGGCCCCTCACTACAGGAAAGATGTTGAGATCCTGGAGCGTGTTCAGAGAAGGGCAACAAAACTGGTGAGGGGTCTGGAGCACAAACCTTATGAGGAGCAGCTGAGGGAGCTGGGATTGTTTAGTCTGGAGAAGAGGAGGCTCAGGGGAGACCTCATTGCACTGTACAACCTCCTGAAGGGAGGTTGTGGTGAAGAGGGATTTGGCCTCTTCTCCCAGGCAATGAGTAGCACACGGGGCAATGGCCGCAAGTTGTATCAGAGGAGGTTCAGGTTGGACATAAGGAAGAACTTCTTCTCTCAGAGAGTAGTCAGGCACTGGAATGGCTGCCCAGGGAGGTGGTGGAGTCACCGTCCCTGGCAGTGTTCAAGACGCGTCTGGATGACGTGCTGCGTGATATGGTTTAGTACTAGTGGTGGCAATGGTGATGAGGAGACGGTTGGACTGGATGATCTTATAGGTCGTTTCCAACCTAGTGATTCTTGTGATTCTTGTGATTCTTGTGACTGTATCTTGCTACTAATCTCTTACATCTCTTAGGGGGTTAGTTTGTGCTAAAGTTGGATATTGGACTGAAACATGTAGAGGCTTGATTGCAGACTGTAAATAAAGAGATGTAACTTGATTAACTTTGGAAGTTGTTTTCTTTTTCTCTTGTTGTTATTCTCATCTAATTAAGGTAATTGTTGTTAATTGAAAAGGCATGATTGGTTTAATTGGATCTGAAGATGCAACAAGAAAATCACTAATGATGAAGATGGAATTTTGATGGCAGCTACTCCAAACAAAAGTGTGGTCTGAGCATTATGGATCTCTTTAGAGAGAAACATTTGAGAAAACAGGTTTGTTGTTTTTTTTTTAAAATCCCACTAGCTGTGAAGAGATGCAAGAGCACTGTACTGAAATTAAGTAGAAATAGTGTCAATTTGATACATCTCTCTAATTGTATTGCAAGCTGCTTTAGTTTGCAAGAGATGGTGGGGTTGGAAAGTTTATAGTGTTCACGGATCTGGGCTGTACTGATCATTGAGCTCTAGAAAGATCAGAGCATATTGTGCAGAAGTTTAGACTACATTAAAATTCACTGAATTTTTAGATAACATGGTCTCTCTTGATTTGTTCAGTTCCCTTTTTAATAAATGTATATTTAAAGAACTTAGGAATTAAAATTTGCTGGTGATATCCCACAAGGAATTAGGCAATAGGGCCTCATAATTTGGTGGCCACAGAAACAAAGTCCAAACTTCCCCATGGGGATCATGAAGCAATGCTTTGAAGCCTTTGTAGAGGAGCAGTAACATACTTAGTGTAATTATTATTCTGACTACTTCAATGGGAGTCATATTGTGAGATAAATGTTTTAGCAGCTTGACACTGAAAATGACTTTTCTGAAGAATCAGTTTTGTGGTTAATGTTCTGTAGTTTGTTTTTGAGAGATAAAAGATATTAGCAAAAACATGGTAAAAATGCATCATGTAAGTCACTGTCCACTCTAAGTAATATTATAAACTGGGTCTGGTTTGTACAAACTTTTTTATCAACACAAGAAAGAATGAGTCTAATCCTCAAAGATTATATTTATAAACTTCATTTTTATGAGATGCCAATAAAGATTATTTTTATCTTTGTCTGGAAGTTGTCTTTGTTCTCTGTAGACCAGACTGGACCAAAAAGTTACGTAAAAACATCATGGTATAAATATAACAATTTTACAATTTCAAGGGATACTGTGATGAGAATTAAAGGTATAGATTGAAAATAAAGAGGAATGCTGTCAATTTTAATTGGAACGAGTGCAGTTTAAACTACTTGGAGAAATGATAAAGGCACAGGTGGAGCATTGCCAAAATAAACTGATTCAGTTTCTCTAATTCAGTGTAGTAATACCACTTACATCAGTTGAGCAAAAAATCCCAGGGAAGCAATGTTTTCTCTTTTTGCCAACATAGAAATGGCATTCATTTTTGAAAATGCTATTCTGACTGTGACATACCTCATATAACTTCATTCCTGTGAGCCTGGGATGGCTCACGTCCACTTGAGACCGTCCTATGCAAAGGTCTCATGGGCTGTTTACTAGGATTCTTTAAATATCTCTTTAGCTCTATAAATACTATGCTCCTTGCCTATGCAGATATATTCAGAGTGCACTTCTATGTGGAGGTGAAAAAAATCAGGCCATGGAATTGTTTGGAAATGTCCCATACTTTTGTATATTTTAGTCAAGAAGTCTGAAAAAGAGCACTGTCAAAATTTCTTTGGTCTCTTTCCCATATTCATTGGAACGGCTGAGGTGTAAAGACTTCTTTTTTGGTTTATTTCTTGGACTTGTATATTTTTTGTTTTGCATTAAGAGGGAAGTGGGGGATGATGGAAAGAAAAATATGTATCTCTTTTTTCTTTTAGAAGAAAAATTATTAGGAGAAAGATGGGAATTTGGAAGCAACGCCTTCACTAAAAAATAGCCATCATAGCTAATTGAGAATAGCAAAAAGTTTAAAATTCACTGGACAGTTAAATCTAGCAGAAACAGCAACAGCAAAAAAAAAAAAAAAATAAACAATGACATAGCAACTACAACCATCTGTGTTAAATTTGTTCTTCCACACTTTCTCCCAGATCCATCTTCTAAAGGAGATAGTTTACTGTTTTAAGGAAGGATATCAGAAACAAAACCAGCCAGGAGTGCTGCAAATCACTTCTAGTTCAGCTTTTCATAGGTGCAGAGAGAACTCTGATAAAGATACAGATTTGCTTTGCCTGGAAGGAAGGCTAAAGCTGCACTCCCTGGACAGCACACAGCTGCACTCTTTTCCCATCAAGCAGTGTCTTCCATGATAAAAACATATGCCATTTTAATAAGCATGGTTTATCTGCCAACATTTTATTCTCTAAATACTTTGTATCTGAAATATTTAGTAAGTGCTTCTGTAAAAATGTGCAGCCCTTAATGCCTCAACGTTGTTTCAGACACATACATTAAGGATTTGGCAGAAGTTGGTAGAAGTTTACTCAAGTTTAGTGATTCGAACAGGAAGCCTGCAAAGAAGTCAGCAATTAAACTCATAAAAGCTGGATTTCTGTTTTTAGGACATGATGCTAAGCAAACAAATAAAAAATTAACTCAATGAATTATAGTACCCATTAATTTGTTTCACTGATTTATCTTTGCCTTTTTTTTTTTCCCCCAGTAGAATTCTTAAATCAAAATTAGAAAAATGAATTGAAGAGAGAAAATAAATTTGAGGAATGAAAACAGGCTAAGTTGAACTTCATCGTGACTTTTTCTGAGTAAAACTTCAAACTTACAGGTACAATCTGGTCTTCTAGAGCCCCATGGTTCTCAGCTGTTACTGCAATTGCTAAATATCCTGAGAAATATGGTTTTTCCTGTCCTGTATTACTAAGTCTAAATACTTTGTCCAACATGAGAAGTGTACAGTGAAGGGTTACTGCCCACATGCAGATGAATCATGCATATATTGCATGCACAGAGCAATTTGGTATTTCATACAGAACTGCTCTGAATGGAGCTGTGATATTAGTTTGGGCAAATACAGACTTCAAGATGAGATGCTTCTGAACCTTTTCCTTAATTATGCCCATGAATGTTTGAAGAATACAATAGTGGAGAGCAAAGTTTTGCCTTTACTATTTTGCAAACTTTTAGAGCTTTAAAGTTTAATTTACAATGATAAATTTATTTCAGGACTATGGAGCTTTGCAAAATTAACTGGCTTTGTACTTTTCTTTAAAAAAAATGGAAAAATAGGTTTTATGTCAGATGTAAATCCATTCTATTACAGGGCTTTATTTTAAAATGGCAGCTCTTACTGGAAAAAGGATAAGAACAGATTAAGTGGAGAAAAACTCTATTTCTACAGAGTTGGTTTTTTTTTGTTCTTAAGTGCAGAAGGAAAATAGGACTATAAATTTTGACCATCCTTTTTATACTAAATTGTACTGTATAATAAACACACTGCCTTGAAACACTGCTATAAAAATGTATAGCAGCCCACCATTTCTAGAAGTAATTACAGTTTTATTATGATCATACAGCATCTTGCCTGTATTTGAAGTTCATGGATTGTGCTGTCTTTTTTTTTATTTATTTACGAAATTGTACTGATGTTGATTTCTTGTAATAACAAAATATTTAGTATTACTATTCCTAAAAATGTCTCAAGATTGAAATCTGCAGTTCCTCTGAATAGCTTAACACAATAACTTCAGTAACTTGATGTTGAATAACACGAGAGATCCATTATTTTGATGGTAAAGAAAATTCATCCTGATCTTCTCCAACAATTTATAAGCTGGTTACATCTAAGAAATGCAGATTTTGATATGATATACTAACATATCCTTCCATAAAATCAAATTAATTTTTTTTACAGATGGTAATTAATACTTGATAACTACAAGCAAGCTATTGTCATGCCAGAGAATATATTAGCACCACAATAAAAATAGTCCATCATGTATTTGTCAGCATAGCAACATGAAATTTAATTAATATCACAAAGTTTCCTTTTCACTGGTAATGTAAACTTTTCTTCTAAGGCTTTAAAATTGTGTGACTGTATTTGCTCATGTAAATATATTTTTATATATCAAAACAGAAAAAAAGTTGAGATGATAAAATTTTATTGCCATGCATTCACACAAATTTTATTCACAGTGGTAGCACTTCCTTGGCATTCTATGGAAAACACAGATGGATCACTAGCTACCAGACTAAAAATGCCCTCAGACATTAGAGCCAAGCTGTGCCAAGCTCGTGATTATTTGTGTTGTTTTAACTGTATTAGCTATGATATTGTCTCCCATGATAAGCTATCCTGGAAAATTTCTTGCTCACTTACATTTTCAAAAATGCTAAAGCATACAAAAATTTTCTTTGTAAATTTTTGGGCCAGCAATAACATTGAAAGTATGTTAGTTTGGCCTACAAGTTCTTTTTCTACTCCCTGGGACTATTCTGCATTAAAGCTAATAGTAGACACAGAATAATTAGTGTTGGTGATATGTCTTAATACTTAACATTTTATTCTCTGAAGGAAGTAGAGACTACATAATCTCTACATTTGTTTCAGGACCAGGAATATAGAATCAATGCCTCATTGCCACAAACAAATGAAAGCATAATCTTAGAAGCAGTTGTGTTTTAGCCTCTCTTTTCCTTAGTAAGGATCGTATACAAGCTAATTTCTAAAGATGTACAGATGGCAATGTAAAATTAAAAGAAACCCAGAGGTGTATACACAATGGCCTGAACCATGAGCTTGTCTTCTTACCGAATATCATAGAAGAAATCTCTTCACTGAAAGATAACCTAATACTAACAAAGAAAGACATTCTTCTGGGACTATGTTCCTAGGAGTGTCCCTTGAAAAGATCTTAGAGAGTGGTCTAACTGAATTTATCAACTGCCTGGTATGGCAGCATAATCTACAAATTAAGGTAGATCTGTATATATAGATATGTACATACATACATATGGCGCTCTGAAACTAATGCCCCTTATTTGGAAACTGCAACAGATACAAAGAGCATGATAACACTACTTGATAGAGCAAATTGTCAGCTACAAAATGCTATATTTCAGTGTAATAAACATCATTAACCAAACAATTTCACTAGTAATGAACAGGAGTCTGCATGCTGCCCTCATCAAAATCCGCACAACCCAGTGTTGCTGCTGCAACAGCTGAAACGCGCCATTCACATCCACTATTTGGTGTCCACATACATTCAGCAAACATTTGGAGGAATTCAGTGACACAGCTTTGCTTCATGCACACTTCCATTTCAGACGCCATTTTGTCAGATTGTTCCTCTGTTGCCATCTACCACACAGTAACAACACATAACGGAATATCTGGGTCTGTTCAGCCTTGAGAAGAGAAGACTGAGAGGGGACCTGATCCAGGTCTATAAATATCTAAGGTGTGGGGGGCAGAATGGCGAGGCCAGACTGTTTTCAGTGGTGAGTGGAGACAGGACAAGGGGAAACGGCCGGAAACTGCAGCATAGGAAGTTCCGCACAAACGTGCGCAAGAACTTCTTTACAGTGAGGTGACGGAGCACTGGAACAGGCTGCCCAGGGAGGTGGTGGAGTCTCCTTCTCTGGAGATGTTCAAGACCTGCCTGGATGCCTACCTGTGCGACCTGGTGTAGGGAACCTGCTTTGGCAGGGGGGTTGGACTCGATGATCTCTGGAGGCCCCTTCCAACCCCTACAATTCTGTGATTCTATGATTCTGTAATATTGGAGAGAAGGTTCAACCTCTATTGCCATTTTACATTACATTTTACATCTGCCAAACAGAAGGCATGACTTCCAAAACAGCCCTTGTATACATATATATTTGTTTGATAAGGAAAAGGAATGTTCTTTCTTATGTTTCACACTTGTAAAACAAATCCACTTTTGGAAGTAGTATTTTAGTGCTGTTCTGGCAGTAAAGCGGAATGTTATTGTATCCTACTCTGCAGTTCTTAAGGGACTGATTTTTTTTAGAAATCTCTGAAAAATATGGCTGTAGCCCTTGAGAGCCATGTATAAACATAATGGCAAGAGTTGATCCTTAAAATCAGTAGCAGTTTGTGCATGTAACACTAATTTTTTTTCTGATAGGAAGAAATGAGCACTGTAAATACAGAATATCAGGAATCTTTTTGATGAATAAAATTATAATGTTTCTTTCATAAATTTAGTGCTCCCATTTTTAACCTTAATTGAAACAAGAAAGCAAGTAAATATTTAAATTTTTACATTTTTATGTTTTTAAATTGATGTGTTTATTTTATTTTATTTTATTTTGTTTTTAATTTTTTGTGTTTATTTTATATCTACAACTTCCTGAAGGGAGGTTGTGGTGCAAAAGGGTTTGGCCTCTTCTCCCAGGCAAATAGCAGGACCCGAGGAAATGGCCAGAAGTTATACCAGAGGAGGTTTAGGTTGGATATTAGGAGAAACTTTTTCTCTCAAAGGGTGGTCAGGCACTGGAATGGCTGCCCAGGGAGGTGGGGGAGTCGTCGTCCCTGGTAGTGTTCAAGAGGCGCCTGGATGAGGAGCTACGAGATGTGGTTTAGTGCTTGTGGTACTAATAGGAATGGGAGGGTGGTTGGACTAGATGATCTTGCTGGTCGTTTCCAACCTTGTGATTGTGTGATTCTGTGAATTGTAAACAAAGGATTGAAAGTTCTTTAAAATCTAACCTAATTTATCACACGTTGTGTGATTAATGCACCGGACTAAGACTTGAGAGGCTTTACAGTAAAGTAGCAGAAAGTAAGTTCATTGGTGTTCAAGAAATGCTCTGATGTACCAGAGATGCAGCTGCATAAGTGTAGATGTGACTTACAACACTGAGGTTGGCTGAAACAGCTTCCTGCAATACTCTGCCTAATTTTGATCTCATTAGAGGGTTAATTATTTATAATCAGATTCCATATTTTCACATGTAAGCAACTCTTAGACATATGTATATAATGGTGTTCTAAACAGGATTGTGAAGTAGTAATCAGTCAGCCACAATCATCCCCGTATCATTTTACTTCTTAGGAGCTTAAATTATTACTTTCATATTCATATTCAATTTTCTCTCTCTGGATATTCACTTAGGTGTGTCTTATGCAGCCACACAGAATTTCCCGCCTCAATCTTGTTTAATTTCTTTATTTCTTACAGGTGAAAACACTTACATCAACTTGATGTATGGAGTTGGAACTATAATTAGGTTTTCACACTGCATTCCTGTTTCTTCCGTAGTGTAGATGAGTCAAAGACTTGGTTGTATTTGGTAAGGATAGTGTGGCTGTAGTTTGTAGCTTACAGAGACTATTAGGGATTGTGTGAATTGAGGAATAGAGAAGCACTGCAGATCACTCTCAAACTGAGTGTAAGGGAGCATAGTAACAAATTACCCTGAAATGAGGCATCTGAGCTGATGTGGGTAACAGGCTTAAAATATGAGAAGCCAAGAATGAAAGAAGCCAGAGTAATAATCTAATAGAAATTTTACTGTGATAAAGCAATGACTCCTAAAAGCACCCAGTCACATTTGTTTTTGAGTGCAAATCAAATGAAAGACTTAGAACAGCATATCAGTAACTAAAATTCAATATTAAATTGAGATAATTAGATTAACTGAGGGTACGTGTTACTGAAGCGAATCAGATAAGGGATCTGAGAATCATTTTCTTCAAGAAATATGAGCAACAATTTTCTCAAATATCTATCCTTAGCTATGGAAAGAAGATTGTAAGCAAGAAATGGAGATGCAATGGAGGAAATAAATGTTTTATTAAGAAAGAAAAGAGAAAATCCAGACTTGTGATAGAAAGATTCAGACCTTGGACTCCAGCAAACAATGAAAATCCAATATTAAAAAGCCAGGAAAACCAGAACAGAATGATAAGAAAATTTGCATTTAATTATTATTCTGTTTATCTCTTCACTCCTACTGCCTACTCCCCTTGGTAGTGATGCTTTTTGACAAAGCAACAGTCCTCCATCTTTCTAGAGTAGGTGCATGCATTATGTAGAGCTGTCAGCCCAATTTTAGGGCTTTTCTGGGGACTATACTGTCACTGACGACAGCATTCATGTAGGCTGATTTTGTCCATTTGCTGTAGTGTCTAGATATACAGCCTTACAATAGAAATTGCTGCTAGGAGATATTTCCACTGGGAAATAACTAGTTGTACTAGCTAATGACAGGATTTGGGATGGCTTCTTTCATGTAGAAATGACTGTGAAAATTCTGTGGTCCTTCTATGGAATATCAGGAGAGATGATCCCAGGAGCAGAACTGACACAATGAAACCTCTCTGTTATTTAAAAGACCCTAATAATATCTCATCTCTAACGCCATATTTCGTTGTGGTCAACATATTAAGGAAAGATGAACTGACATTTCAAAAGCTGCAGAGAAAAGTCTAGCAGAGGAATGAAGAGCACATCTCCCAGAATAAGAGTTAAAGAGATTCATTTAGCAAAATTATACGTGAGGGAAGATATTGTTACTTTATATGAGTATATTGGGAGCAGCAAGCATGTCAGAGAACTATTTTTTAAACTAAAGGGCATGGCAACAAGTGACTATAAGCTGGCTATGAGAAAGCTGAACCTGGTATGAGAAGACAGATTCTAACACTCAGAGCACTGTTCTCGGTTAGCCTTCCAGGTGCAGGTACTGAGGTCAATTCACCCCAAAATGCTTTAAAGGTAGAACATGGAGAGTTTATGAAAGTGATTTCATGTTTGATTTATCTGCAGGGAGCTGACCCAAGAGGAATCTGGGAGCCCTGTGAATAGACCATATGCTTTCATCTCTTCCTTCAAACCCTGTTAGAGAGCTCATATTTTAGTCAGTCTTTCCTATATCACTCTTATCACCATTCCCTCCACATCTTCCCATGCACCCCATGTTTTCTTTCGTTTTGTTTATGTAGCTTGTTATTATGATCTTGGCAGCATAAAGAATTTATCTTTTATCAGTGGCAATTATGTTCAGAGTACTATATAAATGATTAATAATAATTAATAGTACCATCTGGACTATCAAACAGTAACAGCTATGTAAGAATCAGTCCTTTCAACTGAGTCTCCCAGATAACTATGCCATTAAGTCAAGATGTAATTAAATGTAAAATTTCCCTAAAAGAACACATATACAATAAATAGAAACAAAATATTAAGTGATTTTTAGTCTGCAGCTTGAATTCATCTAATTAATTTTTCCTGTGGAGCCATACATGTACAATGTAAATGGCTGCACATAAGGTATAACGAATGTATAGATTAATAAATATACAAAGTATACAAAAGAATATAAATATCATGTAACATGAAGAATCTAAGCATATTATGTTCTTTATATCATTCAAGTAGCAAAATTTAATTAATATTTACTTTAGAAAGGAAAAGCACATTTCTAATTTAATAGCTAGCTGTTATGATTGTGCAAAACTTAATGACCTTTAAAGAAGAATGTATACATTATACCCTGGCAGTACTTAGGTAACTAATTCCTGTGATACTGGAGGAAAAAGGACCATCAGCTGATTTTAGTGTTTGCAGTTCCAATTGTTTTGTTTCTTTTTTTGTTTGTTTGTTTTGTTTTGTTTTTTTCTTCCATTGCCCTTGTATTGTTTCTCCAGGCTTTTAGTGTAGTCTGTAATTTACAGAGAGGGCAAAGATAGTTATCTGTGGACAGCATTATCATCTTTTGCACTGAAGAATTTCCTGTGCTCCTGTTTCAGTTCCCTCTCTGATTTTGACTATTTAAGCAGTATTGACAGGGCAGCAGTGCTGTAAAATGCTATTCATGTCCAAATGCCCAATAAGAAATTGGCCAGGTACCTTTAAGAAGTGGTAACAGTTGAACAAAAAGCCCACAAATCAGAATTCTTGTCATATTAATAGCTTTCATTCATTTAAGCCAATTGAATTACTGCATGCAAATTAGTTTTAAAAAAGGGTAAGGGTGAGTAGCTACTACCTCTGTTGTCATAGTAGTCACATTGATGAGGTACATGTAGCGTTAGCTTGACCTTTCTACAGTTTATGTAATAATAACAATCAAAGAGAAGCTAAATTACAACATAATTTCCTGAAATATATAGCTTATGCACTAAATTTCAATGCATGTTAATGATGGAAACTCTGAACATCTGTTTTATTCAATTCCTGTGATCATCTGGGACAAAGTAAAGACTGACAGATGCTAAATTCTTAAAGAGATCAAGTTTCAAATTAATTTTAACTCATTAACTAATTAATATGTATTATTTCAAATGAAAAAAAGTGTAATAAGGATATGGAAAAGCATATTTAATATGGTTTCTGTCTAGCAAAAAGGGTATTTTATCTCTATACATCAGGCATGCATTATCTCATCCTGGCAGCACTTGGAACAGAAAATCTTGTTCATACAGCAGTAGAGTAGAACTGCATCTGGTCTCAGCTGGTGCAGGCATGGTGCCATGCTATCCTGTGCAGATCTGTTTTTACCAGCTTTGAGTGTGTCCAGATGTTAGTTGTGCACACACACAGTATGCATCATAAGCATCATATACATAGAAGCTAGATCTTTGCAAAAGACATCGTTTTATCTTGCAAAAGGCAATATGGCTAGCACAGTGCTGCTAAGTCAGCAGCAAAAATGAAACATCCATATTACAAGTATTATTTCATATTCTTTATGCCTTTCATGTGAACATAAAAATTTGGATGAACATTAAATACTAATACAAATTAATGCACAAATTTGGTTGCAGGCTTTACTTATTTTAAAGAGCATCTCGCTGCACAAACTTGCCCACTGGTGAAACTGAAGAGGCAAACCTTATCAAACTAGAGTTTGGTTCTGAGAGAGGCTAATTGCACACACAATCCAACGTGATCCAGAAGGGCATGGGATGAAGCATAGTTTTCATGCATGTCCACTCTATATCTCTGGATTCATTTGGTGTGGATAGAAATTTCAGGTGAGGAGGATGTTTTAGCATATAATAATCATCTTGTCCCATGCTCTGTGTGGTGGCTAGAACTAGGGCAGTGCTGCAGATTCTCCAAGGACCTAGCAAAAACTTCTATGCCTGCCCCAGGTATTCAAATCACACTGTCTCTTTGGTATGAGAATAGGGAGATGGATAATCAGAGAAGGTGAAGCTTCCAGATAACTTTTCCAGATTGAGAGGTGTTTAAAAGTCATTTCTGCAATTACACTGTTAAAGGTAACCACTAAATCATTTACTGAGTATTTCAGAGTCATTTTCTCTACAATATGTTATAACAGAAATAATTTATTCTGAAACATACTTCTAGGAATCGTTATTAATGCAAAGCTTATAAAGCTAACTTAGTTTAAGGATTCATCATAAAAAAGGTACTTTACAAATTGCTTATTGAATAGCACTTTCTTCATTTATCAGTGAAGTAACACTGATTCATAGAAAACTTTTCAAAGGTTCTCAATAAGTTTTCTTCTTAAAGATATCAACGACTCATTTAATTACCATTTTCATGATGCACATTTTTGAACCACTTACTTTGTACTCTTCTGAAGAAACAGAAACTCATCAGATATCTGTGCTGATAAAACTGGAAAAAGAAGAAGGAAAATCTTTGTATGTCTCATAATGATTCGACAATATTTCTATATAAAAGGCATGTCTAAAATCTATTTTTTTTTCAGTTTCTTTTTTTTTTTTTTTTTTTGCATTACAAACTCATGTATGTCTGTTGAACATATACTATTCAGCTATTGATATACAATTCCTGGTTCTGATGGAAATATGGATGGAGTCAGGCTTATCACTGTTCTTCAGCAGCACAGGTGTGAACCTGCCACAACCTGACACCTAAGCCAAGGGAATGACTGCTTCAAATTTACTGTATCACTGCAGAAGCATGAAAGAACCAAAATATATAAGTGAATTTATATCCAATTTATATTACAAACTAAATTTACTCCTTCCCCCTCTCTCTTTTCTACCCCACCTTCCCCCCCAAAAAAGAGTGGAAAAAGCCTGCAACCTGTACACTGAAGCCTGGGATTTTCCATTGATTTTAATCTCTGAGAGCAGGCTGATGAGGGGCTGTTACTAAAGTGAACAGTCGTTTCAGAACTAATGGATTTCCATTCTGTTCAAGATTACTTCCATGCACCAGAATTTTAGATATAAGTCATTTATTCTCTAAGAATAACTAGATTAACTGTATTTCATTCAAACCAACTCAAGCCAATAGGTTCAATTCATTTTTCAAGACTTCAGTTTTTTGTATTACGGAGCTTGGCTTCCCAGAAACCAGCAATTCACAGTATGTTAAAATTGGACTACTGGCTGGGTCAGAGCAGACTTTTTTAATCTTCCCTCTTCTGCAGTTCTGAACTTAGTGAAACTTGACATTTCACTTTCTCACTGAAGCAATTTGCAAGTGTGAATTTACTGCTTACACATCCTTTCAGAAGACATCATTTATGCCCATCCACTGATTACCTGTAATATTGTTAACCTGATACTAGATTAAACTGAAGCTGATTTTCACCTCCCAGAGCCCTTCCTAAGCTAATTTAAGAAGTTAAAATTAACAATTTATCTTCATATCTCTAGAAGTATTGATTCAGAAGGACACATATCCTTCATTCCTTGACATTATATCTGTAATATAATGTGGACATAGAACAATCTTTGGTGGTGAACTTGTGAATTTTGTGCAATAGCATTATCTAGCATTGCAGGAAATTGCTCCTATCAGTTGTTTTTGTGGAAAAAAAATGGTATGCTCATCTTTGTAGGCTCTCCTGATCAGCTAACCAAAAAAGCAAAGGAAAGGTAAAGAGATTTTGCTAGTCTTCTGACAGTGAAGAGGGCAGAAACAATTAAAACTGTCACTAAGGTGAAAATTTACAACTTTGTATATGCCATCACTATACTTCTTATCTGTGCTAGAAGCTTCTGCTTATTTAAAAGAAACCAAGTGAATTTTCCTCTCCTGTTCTAGTTGCACTTAAATTTGCTTATTTTCTGACATGCTTATTTTCTGAGCATGTCTATAATAAGTTTAGTACTTTGTACTGTGGTTTTTTATTCTTTTTTTTTGGTTCCAAAACTGTTTGTCGTGTCTTCAATCTCTTCCATAAAGTGGAGAATTCATCCAAAACTGGATGAAAAAGCTTCTGCTTCAGCTGGCATAATGACGTGTCATGGCTGCATGAGAGCTGGCCTCTTGGTCTCAGAGGAGAAGAATTAAGTACAATTCCCAGAATACTTTGTTTTCCTGTTTCTGTTTTCCATTTGGAAGGAAAGATAAAACGTACTGGGAGTCACGAGACTGCCTGCCCTCTTTCTTTGTTCCCTGGTCACTTCACCTGCAGCAACAGTAAAGACTTTGGTTTTGGAAATTCTCTTTCTCATTTTATTGGACATATCAGCATCAGTTCCAATTATATTGTATGATCTCAGATTCCACTGCTATATTTAGTAAGCTAAGTTGTTGTTTTTTTTTTGTCCAGGCCATTTCTCTTTCTCCTCCCATTCTTTCCTTTAGGTGTGGATCTGTAGATCCCTTCACTGTCTTGTCATGGAACCAGACAGTTATAGTATGCTTTCTTGAACTTGATCCCATGTCTGTTGAGCATTCAGGACTTTTCTCATTTTATATCATTTGGAGCAGGGTCTAAACCAGTCTATCAATCACACAAATACCCATAGTAAAATGGAGAGCCAAGCTTGCAAGTCCATACTTAAAATCTGTCCTTGAATATATAGTCTGGGATGTAATCTGGATGAATATTATGGTTTAGCTATGTTACAGCTGAACAGCATTCAGTCAGTGCATTTATTCAGCCAAATCAAGTATCACATTGAAGCAAAAATAGTTGAAGTACTTATGACTACGCAGAGCTTTTGGGATATACCGTAGGCCAAAAGCAGTATGATTTTAATATAGTTTTATAACATTTTTATCCTTTTCATGAATTCATTTTTTAATATATTATTATTTTAACAAGGTTATATTTACATATATTTACATTAGCTTTTATTTCATTCCTTTCATTCAAAATTCTTTCATTTGCCTTAGACCTTTGGGGGAACATTCTGAGCTTCTCTATGCTTTTGATTAGTAAAGAAAATAAAAGGTGATGGAATCTGATCAGTTCTTACCAATTCTGGAAAATGAATAATTTAGGTTTTTTTGACATTACCATTTTGATAATTTTTTATTGATCTTTTTTTAAAAAAAGTTCTTCCCCAAATCCTTTAGCACATGCATATATAGTAATTTTATTTTTAATATTATCACAGTATTTTCATGATGCATACAATTGTTGGGGTTTTTTTTGTTGTCTTCTTCTTTTACCAGATCCTTTGATATAAACAATGTATCTTTACAAATATGGACTAATGAAGCAGATAAAGGTGTCATTTTACATCTGTGTCACCAAGATGTCAGGCGTTTTGTCTCACTTAGTGGGTAAGGACATTCTTTTTTTTTTCTCCAACCACAGGTTTTCCATGTCAAGATATACATCCAAAGTAAGTAATTGAATATTATTGACTTTTACAGGTCTAGTTTAATGGATTTTATGTATGAATTTTTTTTCTTTTATCTTTAAAATTTTTTCCCTATTTTTATATGTCTTTTTGTTGATTACCTCCATGTTCTCCTGATCTCTCATCCCCACTTCAATCCACATAGAAAATTCTTAAGCGCGGAAAGAACAGCAGTTAGTTCTGTTCTCACCTGCTTGCTAATTTTCAGCTGCCATATATTTCCACTACCTACCTTTTCAATTCACTTACACTGTTTACTTTTAAAATATGCACATTCTTCTATTTATACTATGATATCTGAATTTCAAATCTCTTACATCTATCTTTTTTGTCTTTTGCTTAATTTCACTGATTCCTCTACCACTTTCTGACATTTAGATGTTATGAGTATTAATAAAGATTCCACTTTTTCCAGCCCTTCCTGAAATATGTCCTGATTTTTTTTGTTACTTGTTCTGTAAAACTGTATGACTACAATCATCTTTCTTAAATTATTACATATCCACTGCAAATGTATCTTTTAAATTTTAATATCTTCAGCTACTGTCTTTCACATATAAAATCTAATGATGAACTATGCATCTGTGTGATGTTACACAGAACAATTCAGAACATATTTTCAAGAGTGCTTCTTCACAAAATTTTAGGGATTTGAAGAGGCCTCTGGATATCATCCAGTCCAACACTTCTGCTAAAGCAGGTTTCCTGTGGTAGACTGCACAGGAAAGCATCCAGACTTGAATATCAGTCTGGGCAGCCTGCCTCAGTGCTCTATTGCCCTCACAGTAAAGAAGTTCTTCCTCATGCTTGTTTGGAACTTTGTGTGTTCCAGTTGTGCCCATTGCCCCTTGTGCTGACACTGGGCACCACTGAAAAGATCCCCTCTGTCTTCTTTTCTCCAGGCCAAGCAGTTCTGGGTCTCTCAGTCTTTCCTGATAAAAGAGATGCTCCAGACCCTCAGACATCTTTGTCACCCTCTGTTGGACTCCCTGTAGAAGATCACTGTCTTATTTCACATAATCATAGAATCACCACGATTGGAAAAGACGTCTAAGATCATCCAGTCCAGCTGTCCACATATCACCAATATTTCCCGCTAAACCATGTCCCTCTGCACAACATCTAAATGTTTCCTGAATACCTCCAGGTATGATGACTCTACCACCTCTCTGAGCAGCTCCTTCTAGTGCCTGATCACTCTCTTGGAGAAGTGTTTCCTGTTGTCCAACCTGAATCTCCCCTATGCAACTTGAAGCCGTTCCCTAAATCCCATTGCTGGTTACATGGAATAAGAGACCAACTCCCACTTCACTGCAGCCTCCCTTCAAGTAGCTGTACAGAGTGATAAAGCCATCCCTGAGCCTCCTCTTCTCCAGACTATACAATCCCAGCTCCCTCGGCCATTCTTCACAAAGCTTTGAACTGAGGAGCCGACAATTGAACACAGTATACCAGATATGACCTCACTGAGGCAGAGTAGAGAAAGGTCACCTCTCCTGACCTGCTGGCCACTCTCTTTTTAATGCACCCCAGGTTACCACTGGCCTTCTGGGCTACAAAGGCATACTAGTTGGCTCATGACCAACCTAACACCCAGGTCCTTCTCTGCTTCTTTCCAGCACGTCAGTCCCTAGCATTTATTGATGCATGTGGCTATTCCTTTTTTAGATGCAGGACTCTACACTCGCCCTAGTTGAACTTCATCAGATTCCTCTCTGCCCAAATATCTAGCCTGTGGATCCATGTCCATGTCTCTCTGAATGGCAGCAGAGCCATCTGGTGTGTAAACCATTTCTTCCATCTTCGTATCATCAGCAAAATTGCTGAGGGTGTACTCTTATCCCTTCATTCAGGCCACAGATTAAGATGCTGAACAAGATCAGGCCCAGCACCAACCCCTGGGGACACAATGCTAGCTATTGGTCTCCAACTATACTGCACCACTGATCACAACCCTCTGATCTCTGCCAATCAGCTAGTTCTCTATCCACCACACTGTTCACTCTTTTATTTCACACTTTCTAAATTTTGTAATGAGGAAGCTAAGGGAGATATTGACAAATACCTTGCTGAAGTCAGGGTACACAACATCCACTGCTCTCCCCGCATCTAACCCACTGGTCATGACAACACAGAAAGCCACAGGGCTGGTCAAGTATGATTTCCATCTGGTGAATCCATGTTGACTACACCTGATAACTTTCTTCTCTTCCAATTGCTTGGAGGTAGCATCTAGAGCAAATTGCCTCACAGTTCTAGGGACGGGAGGGAGGTGACTGGCCTGTAGTTGCCTGGATGATCCTTCTTGCACTTTATGAAGATTGGAGTGACATTTTCTATCCTCCCATTCTCCAAGACCCTTGAAAGATTATAAAGAGTGGTCTGGCAATCACTTCTGTCAACATCCTCACCACACATAGGTGCATTCCACTGGGGCCTTTTGTAGGCATTGATTTTACTTGGATACTCTCTGATCATCCACCTTGACCAAGGGGAAAAAACCTTTCTATATGAGGAAAACAGTTATAATACACAGTGACATTACTGAAAACAGTTAATTCTGCTGAAGAGATTAAAAAAAATTATGGGAAATGAACAAAGAATGATATTCACTATTGCATGTTGGTTCTCTACAATTTGGAAGCTGATTGGGTAACAAAGATTTGTTCTTTATTGAAAAGAAAACAAAACCACCACATGCATAAAGACAAGGCAATGATCAATTCAGTGCCAGAATCTATCTCTTTCATTTTGCATAAAAATAGTATCTAGATATGTGGAAATGAAAAGAATTAGTAACAAAAGTTCATAGAAAATAGTAGCTTGAATAAAGTATTTCATATCTTGCAATATAATAACAGTTAATATTTTCATTAAAACCAAAAGAATCCATACGTTCTCCCTTTTTCCCTTTTTTAGATTATGTTAATCTTTGCAACTCTAAAACTCTCCTTGGGGGGGGGGGAGAATGGAGAGAGAATCAATCTTTTCTCTGTGGTAATGATAAGATGCATGGGAATGGCTCAAAGCTGTCCCAGGGAAGGTTCTGACTAGATAGAAGAAGAAATTTCTTTACTGTGGTCAAACACTGGAACAAGCTTCTTAAAGTGGTGGTTGATGTGCCTGTCACTGTTAAATAGGCTTTTAGATAATTCCTCTTGATAATATTTCAGTTTTTGTTTAGCTCTGAAGTGTTCAGGCAGTTAGATCTTTATGGTTATAGCTGCTTTTAATAATTATCAAAAGTCAAATTTTAAAGACTTATGAATTCATCTCAGCCATTGTTTGATGGCTGGTTGACTGTCTTTCCAAGGCACAAGCATTTTCTCTTGACAATGTAAATTATAAAATAAATTATAAAATAAATTATATAATCATCCAACATAACACAGAATCTTAGCAATCTTGACTACTTATAAGATCCTTTTTCTTAATGCAGTTTATAGGGAAATTTTTTAGTTTTAATCCTAAAACCAGATTTATCCACATAAGTTTTATACTAGTGATGAAGTATTTAGCAAAAGTATGAGAATATACTGTTGCACACACAGACAGAAAAAAATAAATTGTTTTTATTCACTGAAATGTGATATCACATTAATGCTTGGTGTGAAGTATTTCTAAGATGTTCACAAGTGTTTAGTTAAATTTACTGAATATATTAATGTCACATCGGTTTCATGCTTCAAGGTATTGAAACACATTAATCTTTCCTTGCTTCTTACTGATCAGTTTCATAAGACTAATTGCACATTTTATAATTAATAGAAATAATAATATTTTTCAATTAGACACTTAAAATTAATAGTTCATATATCATAATCTGCTTTAATCTCTTTAGGGACATAATTGCCAATATTATAGTGGGAACTTACGATGCAAAAGTAAATAAATAAAATAGTACAAAATGAATAGAAGCTGAAAAAAATAGTGTTTTCATCAGATTCTGCCTATCATTTTGGAGGTCACCAAAAATGAGTTTGAAGATCTAATCAGGGGATTTCCTCATGGCTTTGTAGATCTTTTTCTTTTAAATGGGCAGAACAGCTTGATGAACTGAACAACTTCTTATAATTAGATTGCTGGCTTTGTGAACATGGGGACAGCAGTTGATGCCATTTACTTTGCTTTTAGAAAGATCTTTGGCCTGTTCTCCCATAGCATCCTAAGAACCATCCTGACAAAATATTAACTGCATAACATGCTAGAAAACTGGCTGGACTTCTGGAATCAAAATACTGAGTTAGAGGATTCAAAATTCAGCTGGTGTCTTGTCATGATGAGTGGAATCTCTCAGGGATTTGTATTGGGTTTGATTACATTTAAGCATTTGTTAGCAGCCTGGACATGATACGGGATGTTAACAAGTTTGTGGATTATACCACTGGAGGGCAGGGCTTCTGTATTTTGGGACAGTTTTATAGTTTGGAGAAATAAGCTAGCCAGTGTTTCAGAAAGTTCAATAAAGGCAAATATAAAGTCTTGCCCCTTGGAAACTGTAACTGTTAAGCAACTGTGAATAGACTGGATAGAAAATAGCTTTGTAGAGAAGAACTGTGGAGTGCCAGCAGAGAGTAAATTAGTAAGTAGTGCTGCCCAAGAATGTAGTCAGCAGATGAAGGGCAGTGATTATTCCTATCATTTTGCCTCTTACGCAATTACATCTGTTGCTCTCCATCCAGTTGGGAGCTCTTTGATATGAGAAGGGCTTTGGCACACAGGAATGGAGGGCCACCAAAATGCTTTGGAGCCTTATTCCATTTTAAGAAGAAAATTTGATTAATTTTATTGCTGTGTTTGACCACATAGCAGGAGGTGAAGAGAAGACAAGCCAGACTTCTCAGAAGTACAAAGTAACAATGAGAAGAATCACTTTTCAAATGTTGCAACTCAAAAAATTCTGATTAGACATAATTAAAAATTACTCACAATGAGCAAACAATTAGACAAAACAGTTATGTGTCCTCCATCGAGACGGTCAAAATTATATTGAACAGGGCCTCCAGCAATCTGTTCTAGCTGGTCTGATCTTAATAGGAAGTTTAAACTGGGCAGTCTTCACATGTCCCTTCCAACCTGTTTGACTCTATGCTTCTACAAACATTACTTTTATCTTCTATACAGTTTGGACAACTCAAGTGTGGCAAGAACTGTGGGACTGAACTTATGAGTTCAGTCAAATTATAGTGGTGATGTAGATGGCTATCAGGGATGTACCTTAATATAAACCAATCACTATTAGGACATTAATTCCATCAGTGGTTCAGGAATTCCCCAGTCAGTTATCTGAATAGATGAAGTAATAGATTAGCTTGGGGCATGGAAATTCTGACTAGGTATACATCGGTCTGATTGTTACAGAGGACCAAATTTCAAAAGATTTTAAGAAGTCCCTGAAGTAACATATACTGTGTCTAGTTCAAGTTGTATGTCAATTATGTTGATTAATATCCCTGCTGCAGAAGAATTCATACTATGCATGAACAAGTCATTTATAGTTAATAGAAGCAATTCTTGCAGAATGTCAGAAGGACAGACTTTTGTGAGTTGCTGTCTTTATTTCATCCCATGAATTTTCTTAGTTTTACCTTTCCAATTGCCTTCTGCATGATGCTAGGGTAAGGTGAGTAAGTGAGTGTCTAGGTGAGCTTAGCTTACTAGGGTTAACCCACAACCATTTTATTTTCTTTTTTCCTTTTTTTTACCATTTATTATGTTCTTTGTATCTATGCAACACAATTATTTCCTGTAAATATTCTGTATCTGTTTTGTGCCTGTTCTATATCTGAACACAATGGAAGCATGATATATCAGATTACATTTCTGGCTGTTCACGTATTCGCAAACATTTGGCTATATTCATTTGTATCTAATGAGAAAGTGTGGCATAAATAAGGTGACCTGGCCTTCTGAACATAAGTAGTATCTGTGAGCCTTTAAGAACTGTAGGAATCGGAGTGATGATTCAATTTTTTCCCTTCACTTTGGTATTTCCCTTTAGGTTGCAAACTTATTCAAGTGAGTTTACAAGCACTTTATTGCTCTCCAGAGTTCAGATAGTTGCTAAACCGCTAACAGCTTTATATTTAAAACACTTGCTGTAACTCCCTACGGAGTAGTAAAACATTATGCCTTACTCCCATTTGAGCTTACTGAATACTTTTAACACTTTTGTTATTGCTACTAATAGAACTAATATGTTTCACTATGTTGAAAACAGCTGCAATCACTTTGTAATTAGAAAAGGGGATGGGGGTACTCTCCGAAACAAATGTCTTTGATAATTTGCTCATTTCTCAGGATTTGCACAGAAAAAAAAAAAGAAAAAAAAAGAAAAAAAAAAAAAGAAAAATAAAATAAAACAAACCCCAACAATTCTGACTCAAAGACCTTACAAGTTTACTGGGAAAAAAATCAGAAAATCCCACACTCATGGATAAACACAAATACTTTGGTACAGAGATGGCAGAACTCTGACTTGCAATATTGTTTCAAAAGTTAAGATTCAAAGAAGGCTAGTCAATTGGAAAGAGGTTAGCATTCACAGTATCTGATTTCTACACAAAATGTGTTGTGGGGATAAAACAGGATCACGAACACAATGCAAGATTGTCAAGACTAAAAGGGCAAAAACACAGTGGAGAGAAAAAAAAAACATATCAACTTGAAATACATTCTTGCCATTATTCTCTTGTTACAAATTATTAGTACAGATGAATGTTTTTATTCTCATCCATTTAAATAGTATTTTATTTTATTTTATTTTATTTTATTTTATTTTATTTTATTTTATTTTATTTTATTTTTCAAAGATTAGGAAACTCATGAATAAATGAGTAAAAGTCATATCTTCTTAATCAACACATTTTAGTTCATATAGTCAAATATGCTTATTTGCTAGTAGAGGAATCTTCAAGCATATAGTGGTAGGTTATAATGAATAGTTATATCTTTATATTTGCTGTTCCTTCTTCCTTTTAAGATTAATGTTAAAGATAATTTGAAAAATAAAGACCAATAACCTTATTTATAAATAAGCTTTTTATTTTTTTTTTTTGACTGTAGAAAGTATTCAGATAAATAGTCTCTGAAATATTTCAGTCCCTGCATAGTTATATTTTATATTTTATATTTCATATTTTATATATTATATTTTATATTTTACTTTTTACATTTTATATATTTTTTATATTTTATGTTTTGTATTTTATATCATATACTGCAATATTTCAATCCCATTTAAATAAAAAGCACAGAGAAAAGTTTGTCATGCTTACAGTCTAGCTAGTGGAGTTGACATTGAAAATAGAGTAACTTCTCTTTAGTTTGAGACAAAATTAACTCAACTTTTAACTTAAGCAGAATGTCTCAGTTTAAGATTCCAACCTCATAAGTAAATGAATAAATATTTTTAAAATTTTAGAAAAGAGAAAGGAGTGGAAAAACCCGTATCAAACAATGAACAAGGTTGGCACTTTCAGTACCTGTTTGGTATTTGTGTCTGCATTGAAAATAATGACAAAGGACAAGATGAAAAATATTCCTGAAAAATTTACACATTGCAGAAATTTAAAGGCTTTTGTCATAGGCCCATTTGCAAATCTGCCAGATAGTAATAAATGTTATATGGCAATGCATCTTCTATATGGTTTTCAAACTTGAATGCTTTAAAATTCTCAGAAAAGAACAGTCACTCTACCCAAATTAAACTTCTGCAGGTTAGGAGCTTAAGTTAAATGGGCCATCTTCTCTTCTTCAGGTAGTGAGTGTGATAGGCACCTTCAGAAAATATTCTTTCCTTCAGAATTTCTAGATTGATAATTTGTTATTGACACCAATTAAATGTAGTAGGTCTTCTTATAAGAAACCAGTTAAGGAAACAGAATATTTGACTGTTAGCAATTCTATGATTCTATGATTCTATGGATAAAGTTTAAAATAAGTTTATGATACTAAAAATGTCAATGGTATTGAGAAAACTTCATACTGAAATCAACACAAAAACTACTAAAGAGAAAGAATGTTCTGCTATGGACATTTAGAAGACATCTTTTGGTGTAGCTGGGAACTTCTGGAATCACACAGAAAAAATGGGAAGAGACAACTATATTTGATCTGAATCAGCCCCTTCTGAAAACTTCATCCTTCCATGACTAATGTAGAAGCCCTGGATATTCAGATTTTTCATTAGATCACCTCCTGTACACTCTTAAACTTACATAGAAATGATCAGTTCTGTGATCTCCATGATTTAACCTTGAAATATGCCAAAGTCTTTTATGTATAAAACAAACTAGTAGAGTACTAGTACACTAGCATTTGTTCAAGCATGGCTCATAACTATTTTGCTCTATAATTGGATGGGGAGACAAAAAACATTTCGCCAGATCTGTGCTATACTGACTAGAATCTTTCTAAGTTGTCTCCCTGAAATTAGTCTGACTACCCAGTAAGTGAATAAGTGAGTAAGGAATGATTACTCAGCATGTGCAGTGAAATGGAATCTGACACATAATATATTCTGATGAAAAACCCAGATATTAAGCAAGGGACATTAAATAAAAGTAACTCTCAGAATGTCCTTTCAAAGTTAACTTTGTTGATTGACAGATTACTCTTTGTTGCATACTTGAGAATAAAAGGGTAATTTCAAACCTTATAATTGAAGTCTTGCTTACGTTTCCCATTAGCTTCTCATATTCATCTTATTATAATCCTCTGCTTTACAATACAGAATCTGAATAGTAATCTTTATTTGTTCATATTTATTCATAATCAAGGTGATATTTTATTTCCTTTCTTTTCTCATTCAGCCCGTTTTTGCATTCCTATCTTCTCCTAGTCACAAGTCCAACTAATTAAAAATATCAATCTATTCTATATAATATCAAGCCAATTCAATCTACCTTATTGTACTACTAGCTATAGGCAAATCCTAAATGCCAGTTGTACTTAATATTTAGTATAAATCTCCTATCATTTCTCCAGTTGCAGTGTCCATCAATTTCTACCTGTAACAATAAGTGATTGAATGGAATGTGGAAGGTTAGAAGCAGAGAAAAGTGACTGATTATAATGAGCAAGGATCAAAAGAAAAGGGTAGCTTTGCAGGTAGAAGAATGAGATTTTCTTGGTATTGGATAATATGAAGGCCAGTGGACAAACCACTAGTTATAAAATCTATTTATACACATTTTCTTCTTTAGTGTTTGAAGTATACAATTATACAAGAAGAGACATGAATGTTCTGTAATAAAGAAACAGCTTTGTAGTATCCCCCTGGAAAAAGGAATTTGTTCTGAAGATGAAATAGTAAATAGTTTTGTCCACAAAGAAGAAATGCAGTGAAATCATGCTTACTTCCATGCTTTTTTACCTTGAAGCAGAGCCGGGGAGCCCACACCAGTAACATATGCACACCACAATGTATACAATACACAGTCTCTGCATGAGGAGGCTTGCTGTTAACTAGTGGTGTGAAGAGGAGGGATGCCTATCTTTGTAAATAGTCTATAATAGCAAAGCAGAATAGTGCGTGGGTGCAAAATGTTTTGAGAGGGAAAAGATCCCATGTCAGAAAGTGTAATAATTGGTACTTTTTTTCTAGTTTGCCTTTATTTGTAAAATGACCTTAGAAATGATTAGAGACTCAGTCCCCATTGACTCACTTTTATCTGTTTGCTTCATTTAACTAAAATGCCTTTGTGTAGCAGTCAATAAAGAAATGCTTAGTCTCACCTAACTTCACACACTTGGAGAGAAATAGAACCGTAATAGACATTTCAGCCTCCCCATCTCTGATGTGATCAGCTCTGGTGCAGCTCATTCTGCAGTGAAGCAGAACCTTCGTAGTGTCCATCAGCAACAGATATGAGGCTCTGGGACTAAAAACGGGAGAGGATATGGCCAACAGTCAAGACCCAGAAAGGAAAAAGCACATTAAGCAGGTCCAACTGAGGAACCACATTAGAACTAGCGTCAACAGAACAAAAAACAACAACAACAAGAAACAAACAAACAAACAAAAAGCCAGAGTCCTGGCACTGGAAACTCCTTGCTGGGAAGAACCAAGGGCTTAATTTGTCACTTGGATAATCTTGAAGAGGCTACCAGGTCTGATAAAGCTGGATGACTACAGTCCTCTCATTCTCATTCAAGTTAAGTCTCAGGAGACTACTACAAGGAAACTACAGAATGTTAAAATAGGCTTTACATCTCTTAAGAGGACGTTGAGGAGATTAAGAGCACAAGTAGTGTTCTCATTCCTCCTGGTTGGTGTCTGGGACCAGAAAGAAGGAGGAGAACAGACCAGGTGAATGACTGGCTGCATGGATGTTGTCATGATCAAGGCTTTGGGTTCAGGACAAATCCTTCAAAGGCATCAGATGGATCACAACCGAACAGGTGAGTCAAGAATATTTTGGAAAGCAAGCTGTCTGGGCAGATTACAGAGCTATTCAGAGGTGTGTCATCCAGAGGTACCTGGACAGGCTTGAAAAGTGTGTCAACGTAAACCTAATGTGATTCAACAAGGCCAAGTGCAGGGAGTTCACTGTGGTTGAAGCAATCCCAGATACATGTGCAGAGTCGGAGAACTCACAGAGAGCAGCACTGCAGAGTAGGACTTATGGGTCCTGTTGGATGAAAAATTGGGCATGAGCCAGCAATGTGTCAAGAATATCCTGGGCTGCATTGAAAGACCTCCTATTTATTTCCATGGAAACTACGTCAGATAGAGAGAGTAAAATAACATATTTGATAGAGCAAATTCTAAGCTACAAAATATTGTTTTTCAGCACAGTCATCACTACTAGCTATGCATTTTCACCAGCAATTAGCAAGAGCCTGTATGCTGAGCTAGTAAAAGTCTGCACCAGTGAAGGTGACCCACTGTTACTGTCACCACTGCTGAAACACACCACTGACTGTCTCACTGTGCTCACATCCTCTGGTTAGTTTCCATAAATGTTTAGCAAGCATCAGTAAATGTCAGTGGAGGCCATTTCTTCTGCATGGAGGAATTCAATGACACACCTTTGCTTCATACACACTTCAGTGTCTAATGTCATTTTGTCAGACTGCCCCTCTATTGTCATCTGTCACATAGCAACAAAATGTAACAGAATATAGGTGGGAAGGTTAAACACCTATTGCCATACTATCAACATGCACCTTTGATATCATGGGTCAACATAGTTAAATGAGAGACATTACTTTTGGAGCAGCCATTATACAAATGTTCTCTGCATACTAACTATAATTAATTATGTAAAAATGTCATCGAGTTTTTATAAAGGTGTTAACCTGATCACTGATCATGACGAAAACCTTTACTTTATACTCAGTGTTAAAAAAATGTCTTGTCAGTTATCATATGAAGTTGGGAACTAGCCTGAAAGAGATAGCCAGAAGGAAAAGGTAATTACATTTCTACTGTGACAAAAAAATTGTTACAATTAATTCAGCCTTTTAAGACTCCATGAAGCTTATGGAAACTGAAAGCTACAGAAAAAAAATGGATTTCATAATATTAAACCAAAATTTCATGGGAAATTCAAGTATTAAACTAGTGAACTTCTAAATGGGATATGACATATCACTTATATCACACCTGGTCAGAGAAATGGAAGGAACACTGCAAACTTAAAAAGTGCTTGGAAAAAGAATTGAGGATAATAAACCAGATGTTTTTTATCAGTCAGGTCTATAAAAACTGCAGTAAAGAGTAGAAAGAATTGACACATGGAAAAGTTTCAAATGCTGTAGAGTAAGTTACTTGAAAGTAGGTTGCTTTACACAGGTATGTTGGAAGGACATAGTGTGTGGACAGCTGGTGTCCATGAGATAGTAATCTCAGATTTGAGCAAACGTAAATTAATATAAAGGGGAAGGAAGGTCCTCTTGTGAGGATTAGAAAATGACTGAAGAGTAAGAAAAACAAAAGATGGAGATCGATGATCATTTTTCTCAGTTGTAGAAAAGTCATATAGGGTTTTATGCTTACATCCTTGCTGTTAAGAATCTCAATAAATTAAGTAAAATAATAATAATAATAATAATGAAGAAGAAAAATATCATACACAATCATAAGGAGCAGCTGAAGAGAACTTCCAAGCATTTTTCACGATGTATTTATAACCTCCAGTACAGGAAACCATCCTGATTTCTAATGGTTAAAAGAAATACATACAGGAAACAGTCCTAGGAAATATCTCCTAGTTGCTACTCCTCTGTTTTAAATTCCCAAAAATGCGCACAACAACTTGTTTTACCTTGGATACTTGGAACAATATCCTGGATATCCTAAGTCCTAACCTGGACATTTGAGGAAGTTCATCTATAGATTTATTTCATTTGCCTGCTGTCTTTCTCTCTATTATACATCTAACTCAAACCCTGGTAAGATGCAGAACAAATTATTTTGTTTACAAAATGTAAAAGAAAATCTGCTTAAGTTTATAAATAATAAATAAGTTTATAAAATAAATTGAAGAAAAACTAATCTTACTTGCTTTGATGCTAACATGAAAAACAATGTGTTTTTTGGTTTTTTTTTTCATATTATATTATAATTAGCCCAGACGAGGTGATTATTAGGGATTTTTTTTGCTCATCATTTTCTCCAAGTTGCATTATTAGAGAGCTCTCTGTCCTGGTGATATATATTAGCTTTTATATCCAATCTCTCCTTTGAAATCATCCAAAGCTCTAGACTTACAATCTTTTTTTTATCAAAATATTTTTTTACTACTTCCTTGAAGAAGCAGACACACTGTCATGTCCCTTAATCCAAAGAAGAGGATTATCTGCATCCTTGGAAATGTTAATATGCCTTTGTTAAATCAGATATCATTTCTTCTACTTGCTAAACAATAAACAATTTTGCCTCAGTGAGAGGTAAATCCTTCCTCTGCCAGCTCTGGTAACTTGCTTAAGTTTGATAGTAAAATATCACTTGAATTAAAAATTATGTTTATAACATTCTTTATTTTATATCACTCTGAACTTAAAGGTATGTATACAGATCTAAAGTGGATAAAAGTGTTCACACTGTCATTGGTCTTGAATGATGTCAAATGAGACAACAACAGGCTTTTCTCATCACAATGGGTATGCATGACTGAATCTATCTTTGTCTGAAACAACGGTCTTATAGTAGAAACTAAAATTGGTTGCCTAGAGAGAGAGAATAATCTCAAAAAAAAGGAATGATTATGTGTACAATAGCAGATGAAATTCATAAGTGGGAAGAAATGCACATGGGAAAAAATATATATGCATTAATGATACTTTTTAAATTTCGTAAATTCACTCAGAAAAAAAAAAAGAAAATTTATTAGATAGTTCTTTGAAATGCTCAGCATGTGCTGAAGTCTCTTCAGCTCTCCTGAAGTCCTGGGTAGCAATACTACTTATCTACTTACTTCTTCCCTTTCAGATCAGGTGGCTTGTAGTACATACCCACAACAGTGTCACCTATGTTACCCGCCCCTTAATTCTCACAAGTCCTCCACTTGTTCATCATTCCCCCCCAAGCTCAGCTCAATACATTCTAGTTGCTCTCTTGCATAAAGAGCAACTCCACTGTCTTGCCTCACCAGTATACCTTTTCTAAAGAGGACATAGCCATCCATGAAAGCACCCCAGTCATGTGAGCTGTCCCAGAATAAAAGAATAGAGAAAGGTAAGTTTAACAAAGTCAAAGAAAGATGTGACACAGCTTTCTACTAAAAAGGGAAAGTTACTTATAAAAAGAGCCCAAACTCTTCATACTAGAAAAGATACTTTAAGGAAGATAACAAAGGAGTCTGTAACCATGTACAGAAGAAAGGTGGGAAAAAAATATTTTTTTTCTGATTTTTTGAATTGCGGAACTCCTTCTACAGGGTGCTATAAAAGTTGAAGTGTAAAAGAAGACAAAACATTCTCAGAGTTTACAGACTGGAGACAAGCTGAAGGGAAAGATGGTAGAAGTTTATAAGAGTGTATTGTGTGGAGAAGGTAAACTGGAAAAAATTTGTCACTGTTTCAACATTATTAAACTGTGGATCTCATTGCAACAGCTATCAAGGAAGTGAGAGTATAAATGGGTTTTAAAAAATGATAGAATTCCATTGGAGAATATTTAACACAACCTCTAGCTCAAGATGGTAAATTACTCTTACCTAGGAGTGATCTCTTTGTATAACTCATGGTTCCTGTACTCTTCTCCAGGAATTGTTATCTTCCTCTGGCAGAGGGAGAATATACTGAGATGGACTGACACGTTTCATGTTCCTACAGTACATTTGAGTAATTGAAGAGCTTTGGAATCCATACCTACACTTCCATATATTTGTTCTTATGTCAAATTGGCGTGAAATCAGAGACCTGCACAGTTTTTCAATGTATAACCCTTGCCATTCAGCACATTTAGAATGACTTTAGTCCTGTTCCCCTGCTGCACTGCACAGATAGAAAATTTTACACTTAATGCAAAGAATAGCATGGCTTATTCTGTAAACTTTGTGATTTCTCTTGTGCAGAAACATTTTTCTTATTTTCAGTGTCTGACATTTTACAGAAGCTTAGATAATGAGTCACTGTTACTTATCAATGACTTTCTTAATAAAGTCTTTGTGAGTTGAGGGTCTTTTAAAATTTTGTCATAATTTTGGAATCAGGAGAAAACAAAAATGTCCTTTGGAAAAGAGGAGATTTTACTTCAAGGTATGTACTTATTGCTGGTTAGAGTTTTGATGTTTAGTCATTGTGGCTTTGCCTCAGAAACCTTTTTTTTTTTTTTTTTTTTGCCTTGTAATATTAAAATTAAATTAGTATTGTTTGGTAATTATTAACATTGAGCACGTTGTTTCAGATCCTCGTAGTCCATGCAGTCAGTAACTGCATGTTACTGTTTTGATGGACATGGTATGTTAGCTCTCAATGAATGTCTGAAGTTCTGCAGTACTCTGCATTGTAAGAACAGGGCAAGAAATTCTAAAAAGTGAAAATGGCAAGTCCATTTCTGGCAACAATATCACCAAATGCAATAGCGTTATAGGTCACAGTGAAATAACAAAATATTTCTCCCCTTTATCTTCACTGTTGTTAGGCTGATATTATTTAACTGCTGATTCACAGTATTTATAATTTAACTGTAATTTTATGAGATAAAGTGCCAGACAAAATATCTGAAGTGCGTTGCAGATCATGACTGATGTGATGTTCATTTTATTTAAACACATTTGTATGTGAACAGCCATATGAATATATCTATTATAGCACCCACATTGTGACAGAGTCATCATTTCTTAAATCTCTATTACTAGACTGTAAGTGGACTGTTAAACTTTGGCTCAAGGGCACAATAATCCTCACATCAGCATAATTTAATCATCAGCATAAGCTAATGGAAAGTTAAATTTGATGTAATCCTTCTCTATTTTATATGTTCCATGCCTATAGATTTTTCAAAATGGTTTATTTTTTTATTTATATTACATCTTTCCAGACATAAATACTGTTATGCATTTTCATACTTTTATTTTTTTATGGAAAGGAACTTATATCATTTTTATTGTATATGCTTCAAGAACTATGTTTTTATTCTTCTGCAAACTACTTTCTGACACATACATTTCAATAAGTATATATCTGTCTGTGCTGCGGATTTTGACAATAAAAACTTGAAGTGGCACAAGTGAATAGATAAATGACAGAAGTTTTCACTTGTGTTCTGTTGACAACCATACAAAATGTTCTGTTTCACCAACAAAATATTTTGAACATTTTCCTATAAAGGCAAATGGCTTAAGTGAAGTTCAGAAATATCCTTTTACTTTTGATATGAATCTGTTCCAAAGATTTTGTCTAACTTAGTGTAACCAAGGAATACAGAATAGTACCTGCAGATGCCACACCGGAAGACAGAGCAAGGTTAGCACAACAGACCACTAACGTAGGTGGAGGAAGAGATCATGGCTGCTTCAAACTTTATAAAGCAACTCTTACTAATATTGAAACACTGGTCTATTTTCTGGAGATAACTGAGGCATACAGTAGCTTTTCCAGAACATCATCTTTGCAATTTGTGTTATGCTTGTAGGAGTGAAATAGCCGCAAACAGGAAATAAACAGCTTTCTTGAATGTCTGAATAGACTGAGCTGAGAAGGTTAGCAATGGAAACCTTTGCTCTACTGAGTTACAAAGAGGATAACTGGGGCCAACATCTCTTTTGACACTCTGTCTGGATCAATGAGAAAAGAAATTACGGATTTTTGACAGTGACAAAATTACAGGATTTCTATATAAGCAAAAAGTTACTTCGCTTATTTGAATTGTGGCACACTGTAAGCTCAGTAACCATCCTAGGAAAGGGTTGATTTAGTACTTAGGGACATGGTCTAGTGGGAAATATTGATGATATGTGGATGGTTGGACTAGATGATCTGGGAAGTCTCTTCCAACCTTAATAATTCTATGATCTATGATTTCAAAACTCTCTTTAAAATCACCTCTTCGGTGTCTAACAGTGGTATTACCATAGCTTTCATTATAGACACTAAGTTCATGTGTAATATACCCAATCAATAAAGAGATAAAACACAGATACTCATCTTTAGCTTTTTTCCAGGCTTTCCTATATTTAGATTTAGAAGGAAAAATTTACTAAAGTTACTACATGAATTTAAAATGGAATAAGAGCAATTAGATTCCAGGATTTCCAAGATAATTAATATTTAATATTATATAATATGTATTATATATTAATAATAAACAAAGTACCAAGATAATCTTCCATATTTATTTGATAAGTACCTATACTTGCAGAATGTGGGGGGGAAAAAAAAAAAAGCATATAGTGTTTTAAGAAAACAGTTGAATTAGAGGTTGATAGAAAAATTTGCTGAATGTGTGTGAAGCTAATTAACGACAAAAGCATGGTGCATTCCTGAGCTTGTGTTGTTGATACGAAAACTGATATTACTGATATTCAGCAATGATGTAAGTTCAGGGACACTATCAATATAGAACGACTGGATTATTGTGTAAGAACACTTAGATGTTTTGACATAATAGAAATGAGTTGGAATTTATTGAGAAAAATTAAAACCTCTGACTTCTTGCATTTCACTGTAAGATCAATCAGCAGTAACACAGGTAGTCAATTACCTTGGCATATTAAATAATCAGCAATGCAGACTATACCTGAAAAAATTAAATTTATCTGAATTTTCTCTAGGAAGGATATTCTAGCTTACACGAGGCCTATCATTCTTTTTAAAAACTGTTGAAATTTTGCCAGGAATAATGCACACATGTCCAAGTCAGATGAATTTGGAATGCAGATACAAAGAAAGGGTGATAACTGTATCAGAGAAGGGAATCTAGTGTAGACTAAATGAGTTTTGTCTTGTTTAGCAAAACAGAAACTGTGAAAGGACAAGATCATTATCTACAAATGTGCAGGGGAACAAAAATTACTTAAATTAAAGAGTCTCATCTATCTTAAAGGGGGAAACATATCCCAGGAGCTGACAGGGTTCATTGAGAGAGCTTTAAACTAGGTATAAAGGGGGGAGGGGATAAAACCAGACCTTCTAGAAACGAACCTAGGGGAATGATGAAAGGACTGGTGGGGCAAGTGGCTCAGCTGAAGTGCATCTACACCAATGCACACAGCATGGACAACAGATAGGAAGAACTGGAAGCCACTCTGCAGAAGGCAAACTGACATAGTTGCCATCATGGAAATATGGTGGGATCACTCCCATGACTGGAGTGCTGCAATGGATGGCTATAAGCTCTTCATAAGGGACAGGCAAGGAAGGAGGGGTGATGGCATAGTTCTCTATGTTAAAGAGTGTTCTGGTGTTGTTGAGCTTGGGGCTAGGAATGGTAAGGTTGAATCTCCATGGGTAAGGATCAAGTGGAGGGCCAAAGAGTCTGACTTCCTGCTGGGGGTCTGTTATAGATCTCCTAACCAGGATGAAGAAACAGATGAGGCATATTTTGAGCACCTGGCAGAAACTATGCAATCACCAGCCCTTGTTCTCAGGGGGGACTTCAACTTCCCTGATATATGCTGGAAATACAATACAGCACAGAAGAAGCAGTCAGGTACACTTTGCTGAGTAAAGATCTGGCTGGATGGCAGGGCCAAGACAGTGGTGGTGAATAGAGTTAAATACAACTGGCAACCAGCCATGACTAGTATTCCCCAGGGGCCGGCATTGGAACCAGTCCTCTTCAATATCTTTATAACTCAGAGTGACCCTCAGTAAGTCTGTGGATGACACCAGATTGGGAGGAAGTGTCAAACTGTTTGAGTGTAGAAAAACCCTACAGTGATCTGAACAGGCTGAATAGCTGGGCTAAGACCAATAGGATGAAGTTCAACAAGACCAAGTGCTGTGTCCTGCACTTAGGCCACAACTCCACTCAATGCTTGGGGCAGAGTGAATGGAAGACTGTGTAGAAGAAATGAGACTGGGGACGTTGGTCAACACTCAGTTGAACATGAGACGGCAGTATGCCAAGGTGGCCAAGAAGGCTAACTGCAGCTTGGCTTGTATTAGAAAAATTGTTGCATGCAGGAGCAAAGAAGAAATCATTCCTCTGTACTCAATTCTAGTGAGGCCACTTCTCGAGTACTATGTTTAGTTTTGGGCTCTACACTACAGGAAAGACATTGAGGCCCGGAAGCATGTTTAGAGTAGGGCAAAGAAGCTGGTGAAGGATTTGGAACATAAATCTTATGAAGAGCAGCTGTGCCAACTGCGATTGTTTGATTTGGAGAAAAGGAGGCACAGGAGAGACTTTATCTCTCTCTACAACTACCTGAAGAGGTTAGCCTGTTCTCCCATATGAATAGAAATAGAACTGGAAGGAATGGCCTCAAGAGGCACCAGGAAAGATTCAGGTTGGACATTAGAAAAATTTATTCTCCGAAAGAGTAGTCAGGTGCTGCAACAGGATGTTCAGGGAAGTGGTGGAGTCGCCATCCCTGGAGGCATTCAATAAATATTAAGATGTTGTACTGAGGGTCATGGCTTAATGGGGAAATAGTAGTGATAGGTGGATGGTCAGACTGGATGATCTTGGAGGTCTTTTCCAACAGCAGTGATTCTATGATTCTGTGACTTGAGATGTTAGCTCAAGAACAAACAAGGATAATTCACTGTGAATAAATGTAAGTGGAAATTTAAAAACAATTGGCTAACTATCAGAGAGCTGGCTTCAAAGAAGTCTTCCCAATAAAGTAAAACAAATCACCACTTCGAGGTAGTAAAGTCAGACTGTTGTAAACTTAATCAGAGTCAACAATATAATCTTGAAGGCTAAAATGGCCAACTGTAATCTGGAGTGCATTAAGCACAATTTAGTTAACTAATCAAAAGAAGTGATTGTCCCACTATACTCAGCCTTTTTGTATCCTTACCTTGAGCACTGTATACAGATTTGAGCTCTATGAAGTAAGAAGGATGTAAAAATATAAAAATATTGGAATGTGTCCAAAAGAAGACAACAAATATGGTAAATGACTAGAGAGAAAGAAATATGAAGAGTGGCTGAAAGTTACTTTGTTCAGCCTGGAGAAGAGGAGACTGAGGGAGAACCTTGTGGAAGCTACTTCATGATGGGGAAGGCAGAGAAGGAGGTGCTGATACCTCTAATGACACAAGGAAATGTCTTAAAGCAGCCTCAAAGGATGCTCAGATTGGATATTAGGAAAAGTTCTTCACTAAGAGGGTGACCAAGTACTGAAATAAGCTTCCTGAGGAAGTGGCCATAGTCCCAAGCATCAGTCTTCAAAAGTGTTAGGACAATTCTCTTAGACATATGATCCTTAGTTTGCCCTGTGTACAGTCAGAAGTTGGACTCGGTGATCCTCTTTGGGTACCTTCCAAAAAAACCCAAATCCAGAACAAGTCTATCAATTCATAAGGTCAGTCTAATAAAAGTATTTTAAAGAAAATCAAGATGAGTTACTTTGAATCATATTAAATGAATAAGTTATAAAATCACAAATAACCACACCATGGTAAGTGCTTCTCCTTACCAGTGGTAAATGTGAGCTAACTTTTTCTCCTTCCACAGCAGGTAACTGATCTTTTATCACTTCCCATTAACAAGGAGTGCATTGGTCAGTTGGACAGTTAGTCACTCACTCATTAACCCACTCACGATGCCTGACAACATATAGGCTCACTACCTTGACAAAATCAAAACAAAGTGAGCTAGCTTTTCATTTAGTGAAAGAGAAGTTATCTGCAGGGCATTGGTGGATCAGCTTTGAATGACAGCTGAACAGAAGACAGAGAAGCTGCAATTTACCATTGCAGGATGACTTCCTAATGGGGAAATCTAAAATAACTTCCAGAATTTATGTCTGTAGTTGTTGCAAAAATGTCATGGTGCATTTGGTTAACTGTTGCATACGTCATATCATAATTGCCTTCAGTACTACGTTGCTAGATGAATGACCCGAGAGGTTCATATCAATAAGCAACCCTGGTACATATAAAATAGGAAATTTACTTCAAGATTCAAGACGTTAAACATTTGAAACTGTGTATCACTATGCTCTTTCCAGTACGAACTAAATTCAGTCTTTCTAGCAGAATGAAGTTCTTCAGATGTTTCTTGCCTGTTACTACTTTTTTTCTAAAATGAACTGTTTAAGGACATGATTATCCCATGTCTGAATCATTGCATAGAGTGAGCAGGGGCATAGAAAACAGAATTTTTAAAACATTAAAGGCAAAGATTTTGTAGAGAAATCTGAGACTATAACCCTGCTATTCCACTTAGAGGAATCTTTCATTATTTGTTTCCTGTGGGTATAAGCACAATGTCATTGCTAAGGCAAGCTTCCCATCCAGAAGTTATACCCTTTGTGGTCTACCGGAATAGAAAATGATCTCAGTAAGAAATTATATATCTTAGGCAACAGACTGTACTTGAATGCATTTGTACTTGTTCACTATCAAATTCAAATAGACCTTGCAAGTAGAATGCAAAGGCTATGAGCTGCTGAAATGAAATTATAGCTGTCAGGGTGCCTATTACATTGCTCTAGTTCATTTTTTTCTTTCACTTGAAAACTGATGATGGGGACCACCCAGCCCACCACCATGCCAGAGACAATACATATGCAAGTGTCAAATGATCTAATCAAAAAGAGGAAAATTCAGTTAGAAAACAGAACAAATGTCTTTGAGAACAAATGGCAAGTATAAAGTATGTGAGTATTAGCATTAGCTTCTCTTGAGTATCCTCAGAAACGAGGTAAAACTCAAATCCAGTTAACTCACTTTCACCTTTCCCACTCATGCGTTTTGTAGACAGCCTTTTTGTGAAATTCTCACATCTCACAAGACTGCCTTGACAGGCATTCAATCTAAAGTTTTCAGTATTTTAACTTAAATGAATGATGTAGGAGATCACTTTTCTGAAGAATACTTCCCTAGTGATTAATGACATTCCTCCTTCATTAGTACATCTCTCTCTTACTCAGAACTTGATCTGTTTCAGTCTGTTAATCCTATGTGGAAGGGAAGAGTATATGCTATAACATGAAATATTTCTTATTTCTTAATATTTCTTTTGTAGTAGATGGAAGATGCCTACAAGTTTGCTATAGTGGGGATTATCTAGCAAGTTTTCAAATTTCACTTTCTCTCAAATCTTTGCACCTCCATAGTCAATATTTTGTTCCTTCACAGTCTCAGTCTTCAGAGCTTTTTATTTTTCCTTCCTTGTAACCTCAAAAAATTGGGACTATGGACTACAATCAAACAATTATTTACCAAACAACTTACAGAATAAACATTTATTTCAAAATACATTCAAACTGACAATATATATTGATCACATTTCTTGGCCGCGTGAATGACTTCGTGGTCTGCAAAACTCTGGAGGAAGCAGTACCTTAGATGATTTATCCATATTATTGTGTTTAGACTGCAAGGCCTTATTTTATTTTTATTTTTATTTTTATTTTTATTTTTATTTTTATTTTTATTTTTACTTTTTATTTTTGTTTTTGTTTTCATTTTTGTTTTTGTTTTTATTTTTATTTTTAGTTTTAGTTTTAGTTTTAGTTTTAGTTTTGGTTTTGGTTTTGGTTTTGGTTTTTTTTATTTTTTTCCCTGTAGTTCTGGTGTCCTATAGCTTAATGAAATCTGTAATACTTTTGAGTGAGTAACAATAAGGCTTCCTCTGTGATTCTAATTTCCCACTGGAATTTTTAATTCAATTACACAGGAGGAAGTATTGCTCTCAGAGCAGAAGTACCCTGGGAAAATAATTTCTGAGATTTTCCTCTGTAAACAGTAATTCCACAGGGATAATGATCTGATCCTGACATAGAAGATGAAACATGCTGTATTATTTACAATATATTCTGCATTTTCTGATACATTTTTGATAAGTGATGAGGAACATGTTATTTTCTATTCCTCTAAATGCAAAACTAAATTAAAAGAGGTAAGTGGTGAAGATTGAGTATTTTCCTAAGAATAATCTGTTGTTATAGCTTTGCACTGATGAAATCTGATTGTAAATGGAAATGCATCTATTCCCTGTATACGGACATTTCATAGGTAACTTGCCAGTGGTGCGAAGTAATGTCACCTCTCCTACAAGGACAGGCTGGCGGAGCTGGGGCTGTTCAGCCTGGAGAAGAGCAGGGCTCCAAGGTGACCCAATAATGGCCTTTCAGTATCTAAAGTGGGGCTACAAGAAAGAAGGGAACAGTCTCTTTAGCAGAGTCTGTGGTGACAGAACAAGGGGAAATTTCTTCAGACTTTAAAAAGGGGACATTTAGGTTGGATATAAGGAAAAAGTCTTTTACAATGAGGATGGTGAGGCACTGGAACAAGTTTCCCAGAGAAGTGACAGAAAGCCTATCTCTGGAGTCATTCAAAGACATGTTGAATCAAGCTCTGAACAACCTGATCTAACAGTGGATATCCCTGTTCATTGCAGGGTGGTTGGCCTAAATGACTAAAGGCCCCTTCCAACTCTAAGGAGTCTATGATTCTATGTTCAACAGTATTGCCAGTATTACCACAGAACCACAATTAGGCACTGGATTAAGTAGTGCATACTACTCCCTCATCTACTCACATCTCTAGCTTTCATTTTTGACACTTGGAGTTGATACAGATACAATAATTGAGAGCTCCCTCAGGCACAACTCTCTCAGAAAGTGTGAATTCACTCCTAGAAATAAGATATGTGCTGTTTATCATTGTAGTGCCTGGCTTACTATGTCTTGATTGTTGAGATGTGAAGAAAAAATTCAAATACATTGGAATTCTTGAAATGTTCACAGGATACATCTTTGGATTTAAAAAGAAAATGTATCCCTCTAGGTTTGGGTTTATATCTATTTTGTGGTGTACAAAAAGTATATTTTTGCTATTAGACCATCTGTAGTTTCGAAGTATTATGTCAGGCAAGTACTGTAACTATAGGTTTCCATAGAGAGAAGGTGGGCATACTGTAATGGGAACCATTCTGTCAAATAAATGCTTTTAAAATAAAGACAGCTCTTCACAGATGTAGCATATATTTATAGGCACATGGGCACATGGCATCACAGATTTTTTTCATAGGTCCAAAAAGTGTACTGGTTAAGTTATTTGGCACAAGGACCTTTCTGATCTCTCAAATAATTTCACCTGTTCTGTAATTCTGAATGAATGGTTTGTTTGTAATAGATGTGCCGTCTTCACATAGCATTAAGCACTGAAACTTCATCAGTGAAATCCACTAAGTATAAGCTTGAGTTTACTTTCACGCTAGGCTCTGGGTAAGGAAGTCACAAACGAACATGACATACATGGATATCCAAAACAAATGCAGCGGTTCAGAGAATGTTCACATCAGTAATCATTCTGAGGAAGAACTACACTTCTCCAACAGGAAGTTCTTTTACTAAATTTGACAAAACATTAGAGTTTGAAACAGTTTTCTTGTGTACATTATTCATCCCTTTATATTAGCATGATCTAACATGGATTTATATCCCAAACAATTTGTTCTTCATTGTCCTTCTGGTATAGATGGTTTCAGGCTGTGCCTAGCAGATTACTCACCTCAGGATATCTAGATCTAGTGCTGAATTAGAAACAGCCTATAGTACAAGTAAGACACTTAAAATCTGCCGAACCACTTTAGGAAGAAGAATTTGGACACATGCAATAGGCATCAAATTAAATTTCCTAGCAGAAGTGAAGTCTGAGTCATTGGACCAAATACGTATGCATACAGTATAGATTATTTTTATGGTCAATGAAGTGAATTCTTCTATGCCACATTAGGTCTCATCCTAATGTTAATGCCTGAAACAGTAGAAGTGTACTGAACTTTATGTATTCTAGGTCACTGATAAAGAAGTTTGAATGACTAGAAAATGCTGACACTGGAGACCCAAATTTTGTAAGACAGAGCCTTTACAGACACTGTATGTAGTGTCTGTAAAGGGATGTAGAACATGAATGTACTCCTGGACACTTGTTCTTGGTTAAATTGTTGTTCTTTAAGATCTCTCATTTGGATTTAGGCTTCTGATTTCTGCTTAAAACACACTATAGATACTGAAATGTTCTTCTTTTTGTAGCTTATTCTTAATGACTTTAGGGAAATTGCTCAGGATTAAACATATACTGTACAATGGAGACATGAGACACTTCGGAAGAATATGATTTTTTTTGGAGAATCCCCACACTTCGATTTATGTTTCACTTTCCTCATTACACTCAGAGGGTTTAAATGGTAAAATGCCCTTTACTCTTGCAGAAATAAATGCCACCTATGTTTCTAAATCTCTGTCTGCTTTGGGCATCTTGGTGCTTAATTTACCAGGTTTCTTTGAGTTGTTGCTTTAGTCCGCCTTGTAAATCTTATGCCATCTTCCTGTCTTGTATGTAATGACCCCAGAAAGTAACCTAAGACTACAGATTTCCATTATTTTTATTATTTTATTCACAGCCAATTGTATTGATGGCAAAGAAATAAGCAAAAAGTGGTAACATATTTTAAGGAAGCACTTCACCGTAATGCTTGCAGCCTGTTATGTGATAATTAACACATTTCATATTACCTTAGAGAGTCATTTGAAATAATTCCAGATGTACACTGGAAGAGCTCATGGATTGCTACTTACAGCTTACTGATCTACTGGAGTTATTTACTCTTTGCACTAGATTCTTCCATAGTGCAGGCTCTCCAGTTGCATAACGCAGTCACAGCATAAATAACCGGTTGCACTTTCTCATTTCTGACTACAAGATCAGTGGGATGTAGAAAAGACTGCTTGAAGAATATAAATGGATCATACAGGTTTCATAATGTAATAATGTAAGCATTCATGCAATAGCTTCTACTGGATCAATCTAGCCTAATATTGCAGTTCATATGCCATAAACTGGGGTCAGATCAGAATTCACTGTAAAGGAAAAGAGAACAAGACGTTCATGTTTGCAGTTATTCAGTAATAGGAGCATTCTGTTCACAATCATTTCCCAAAGCAAGTTGTTGATTTTCGTGTGGTTATTATCTATATTAGCATCAGTCCAGCTCACAGGCTAGAATGCCAGTGTATTAGAAGGTAATAAAAAATATCAGAAGTTCTCTTCTGCAAGTAAACAGCATTCTAAATGTGTGGGATGAAACAACAGATAGCTGCAAGCACCAGCATGAAACATGCATGTCAGTATGATATTCAGTCCTGCTGCCATATCTGCTGCATGACTTTTGTTTTTTGTTTGTTTGTTTCTTTTCTTTTCTTTTCTTTTCTTTTCTTTTCTTTTCTTTTCTTTTCTTTTCTTTTCTTTTCTTTTCTTTTCTTTTCTTTTCTTTTCTTTTCTTTTCTTTTCTTTTCTTTTCTTTTCTTTTCTTTTTTTGCAGTCAGTTGAATTTAAAAATTCTTAACTGGAAGAGAGTAAAGACAAATACAGTTTTGTGCAAATAGCTCCTCCCATGCAGCAGGAGGGAGTATCAAGATAAGCACAGAAGTATCTCTCTTAGAAAGATGTAGAGCTTGTAGAGCTGTTGGATCAGGTCCACAAAGATGTTCCGAGGTCTGCAACACTTCTCTAATGACGACAGGCTGAGAAAACTGGGCTTGTTTAGCTTTGTGCTATCAAACTGCCCCTATGTTTTGTATAGATATCCTTTCCTTTCTTTCTTTCTTTTTTTTCATACCACTTTTAGACTGGAATTTTCAAATGATCACATCACAATAGACAATCTAAATACATTAATTTAAAAAAAAAAAAAATCTGGCAAATAAGTTCCAAATAAAGGAAGAGATTTTATGTCTTAACTCCGTGGCATCTATTTCCACACATTTTATTAAAACTTGAATCATAACCAAAGAAAAAATGAACTAAGAAAAAATATCAGTAATCATTGCATTTATTTGTTGAAATTCACTCTGTTTTTATGGAAAATAAGGATTTGCTAGAAGTAATGCATTTTGATCTTTATTCAGGAAACAAGTAATTTTCAGAAGACAACCAATTAAGCCCTAAGATCAGTTGCTAAATATCAGCTGACTGTAGGCAATGACCTAGAACTTGCCATTATATGAATAATAGAGGCTAAACAAAGAACAAAGACATTAATTTTTGAAGTGGAAGAAAAGAGCAAATTACACTTTAAGTCATCTGTACTTTGAATAGCTTTGCCTGAAGAATTTTCAAGATTAGGATGAAAAGGAAATTCATTCACTTATCTATTTCTTTCTACTTTTCTGCATGGTAGCAATCAGATCTACTGAGATTGGTTAAAGCTAGCAAATAAAAAATATGTTTGGCAAAGAATAATTCTCTAGGCTATGTAAAAATCTATATATAATAGTTATTATAAAATGAAATATAAAAATAATATAAATATTATAAAAATATATCATAAAATATTATAAAAATAATTGAATAATTATATCACCTGGAAAAATTCAGGTGTAATTACTTAGTATGCCTATATCCAGTATTATGATAGTCAAAGTAATATTTGGGATTATTAAATGCAGTTATGCACTGTGAAGTAAAATAGATCTATTTTATTATCCAAGCTGCACTCAGCAGGATTTAAGGAAAATAGAGACACTGACCTGAAAGTAGAATTTGGTGGTACGTTGTTTATTTATTATAAAAACGAACAAGCAAGCAATTAAAAAAACAACAACAATAACAATTAGGAACAGTAACAGAGGATAGAATTTCCACAAATAGGTAAGCCTTGAATGAGAAAATCTGTCAAAATGTGTCAGATTAACATAAATGAGTGAATCTATATTTTCAAGAGAAGTAGAGAAGACTTACTGCATCAAATGGCATATGGCTGTACCAAGGAGCGCATGTGTTTCTGTGAGATATAGAACCAAAGGGCATGTTATTATTAGCCAACTGTAATGATGAATGCACAGACCTGAGTGAAGGACTACAGCCCTAATGTAAATGTTTGCTCTCCTATCTTGAAGGAAGCATGTATTTCAGCACAGGAAATGGGAGAAATGTGAAGGTGATTCTGGGTTGCTGTAAAAAATGTGTAAACGAGAATTCAGTGTTGAAGTACAAGGAGGTAGCCAAGAGGTCAGAACAGAGATGAGAGAGAAAAGGCCATTGGTATCTGCATAGTAGATGGGTAGTCATGGGTAGTCATCAATGGCTCTATGTCCAGGTGGAGGCCGGTAACGAGCGGCGTCCCCCAAGGGTCTGTCTTGGGACCGGTGCTCTTCAACATCTTTATCAATGACATTGATGATGGAATCGAGTGCACCCTCAGCAAGTTTGCTGATGACACCAAGCTGAGCGGTGCGGTCAACACGGTTGAAGGAAGGGATGCCATGCAGAGGAACCTCGAGAGGCTAGAAAGGTGGGCCTGGGTGAACCTGATGAAGTTCAACACGGCAAAGTGCAAAGTTTTGCACTTGGGCCGGGGGAATCCCAGGCATCCATAAAGGCTGGAAGGAGCAATACTTGAGAGCAGCCCTGCGGAGAAGAACCTGGGGGACCTGATAGATGAAAAACTTAATATGAGCCAACAGTGTGCTCTTGCAGCTCGGAGGGCAAATGGTATCCAGGGGTCCATCAAAAGAGGGGTGGCCAGCAGGGACAGGGAGGTGATTGTCCCCCTCTACTCTGCTTTTGTGAGGCCCCATCTGGAATACTGCGTCCAAGTGCGGAGCCCGCAGTACAAGAAAGACAGGGAGCTGTTGGAGAGGGTCCAGAGGAGGGCCACTAGGATGATCAGGGGACTGGAGCACCTCCCCTATGAGGACAGGCTGAGGGAGCTGGGCTTATTCAGCCTGGAGAAAAGAAGGCTGCGGGGTGACCTCATTGCAGCTTTTCAGTACCTAAAGGGAGCCTACAGAGGGGAGGGGAATCAACTCTTTGAAAGTGTTGATATGTGTAGGACGAGGGGAAATGGTTTTAAGTTGAGGGAGGGGAGATTTAGGTCAGACATCAGGGGGAAATTCTTTACCCAGAGAGTGGTGAGGTGCTGGGACAGGCTGCCCAGAGAGGTTGTGGATGCCCCGTCCTTGGAGGTGTTCAAGGCCAGGTTGGATGGGGCCCTGGGCAGCCTGGTTTAGCATTAAACATGGAATTTGGTGGCCCTGCATGAGGCAGGTGGGTTGGAGATTCATGATCCTTGAGGTCCCTTCCAACCCTGGCCATTCTGTGATTCTGTGATTCTGTGCAGGCCCAGCCTGCCTAGGCTTCTTCTCTCCATCACTCAGAATAGGGAGGAGAAGGGGGGAACTTGGTAACAGATTTCTAGGCAGAAAAAGTGAAGAAAGGAGAAGGGCTGTCACAGGCATCTTCATCACTGATGAGATTCTCTCCACTGTCAGGAGAATATCAGGCACGGCAGTGTTTCTCCAGGTAGTAGTCACTTCTCAGAGGTCCAAAGAGCTGTCCCAAGAAAAAAGCTGATGAAAGATACAAAGGAAGCAGAGCTGGCTTAAGGTGTACTTACAGCAGATGCTTGCCTGTACCTTGATGCTCATAACAAGATCAGTGTTTAGAAATCTTTTAAAAATTGAATTACACACATGGCTTTTAGGATTAAGAAAGCTCTCTGAAATTGCCACTGAAAGGTAACTGGGGAACTGCTCTGTGCGTGCATCTCAATACAGGCTAGTAGAAAAAGCTCAGAGCTGCCAAAAGTGTCTCTTTTGGTGGTTTATTCAGGAAATTAGATGTTCTAGATCACAGATGCAACCCAACAAAAAGCATTCAGTACTATACAGGAGCTGAAAATACGAGGAATGAAATAAAACAAGTGGAATTTGTTAACAAAACACAGTTGGAGGCTACTGTGTTGGTAAGTCTATTTATGCTGTATCTAATTTGAGGCCTTGAGTATAATTTTAATTTATTGTTAGAAAACTGCAGACTGTCCACATGAGGCTGTAAGATTTGAGGACATGAATGAACGAACTCAGTGGGAACACTGCCCAGCAACCAGTATTAAAGCAAATAACATCCCTGTGTAAATGCACCCACATGCTGCTCCAAGCCAGTTCCTCCAGGAATCCAATAGATCCTCACTTTAACAGATCAGTGATAAGCCTGGGTGACAGCATGGGTAAAACTTAACAAAATGTACTACTTAAGCTTTAGCTTCTAGGAGAGACAGATTCCTGTCACTTGTATCTTGTGATTTTCCTTCAATGAAACACTAACTATAACAAATGTTTTTAAAAACCTACTGAAGCAAGGAAATCCGCAGTAAAAAACTCTTTCAACATCTAAGCATGTTATGGGGCACAAGAGGTGTTGCCTTGTGAAGTGTTTCTTTGTAAATTAATTCCTAGCAGCCAAAAAAATTGGATTCTGAGATGACAAAAAATAATATACTGTAGCCCATAAAACTCAAGTTTGTTATTTACTGAAGACTACAAAATAATACACCAAGGAATAAATTTTCAGTGCAGTAATGGGAGCTGTATAGCTAAATTCCCATAAGAACTGCTGTGAAAATATGAATATGAGAACACATAAAAGCAGGAATTAACCACTTTTGTAATAAATTTTAATTAATTTAACTGCAATTCCATTTAAATTCTAGTATCATTGTACTGGAATCAGAGCTTGTTTTCATTGATAAGTAGGCACCTGCTAAAAGACAAATTGCTGGCATTTAAAATTCTAAAATGTTCCTGTGTACTTTATGAAACACTGGACATGAAGCTATCTGAATGTTTGGAGTTAACAATAAATAAATAACATCAGGCAATTGCTGTGGTTGTGGTCTTGCTTAATTAAGATGGATTTACAAAGTTTAGCCATCATAGTGATATCAGAATATCATTAAAGGTAGTAACATTGCTGTTTAAATTCTGTAACTGATTTAAGTAGCTACAGGAAGATCTCTCACTTTAATGTGACAAAACTGTTTTACTGTGATTTCATCATTTTTCATTTGTGCTATAATTAATAACTTCATTTTGACTATTCTAATGTTTTTCTGTTCCAGGTATTCTAATTAACAGTAGAGATATCCACATGCATATAATCTCCTGTAATCTAATGATTCAATATTTTTAACAAGAAGGATGTATTGAAATTCTGGCTTTTTAAAAAATATGTATTCCCTGGAACTGTACCTCAGAAAATGCTGACATTTGAACATTTCACTTGGAATAGGAATAGATTACAAAATGTTAGAATTTCCTCCAGAATGTGAATTCTCCTTTTGACTCCTTTTAATATACCTAATAAGAAACAAATCAAACCCAGCTTCTAGCTGTTCAGTAGATAACGCTCTATAAATTTCTAATTCATTTGCTGAGCTGCACTGTTCTGTTGTTATCTTCTGATCATTCCACTGTACTATTTCAAACCTTTTCTTTCTTCTTGTGTTGTATTCCAATGGAAAGTTTACTGGAATATATATATATATATATATATATATATTTACACATAAACTTCCATGCTGAAGTTCTGGTTAGTAAGCACTGATTTTCTGGTGGCAACTGATGTCTGGTTTAACTTTACAAGAAAATGTGTATGGAGAATAAAATGGCCAATGAATATTGTGAAGGGGAATATTAAATGTAAAAACAAATCTACAATATATGTTCCTGTGATCTCATACACAAGGGAAAAAATAAAAAGAATCTGAAAACTAAGCCTCTTGAAAATAGCTGAGAAATTAGGAGTAGATGCTACTCTGACATCCAAAGACTTTCATTAGCTGACACTTTGATGTGACAGCTGCACAGTATTAATGCATTTCTGAGGCAAGGAATATATGTGCAAAGGATTCAACATGTACTGGAATCTCTATTTTCAGTAGGGTGTTTTCCTCTCATCCTAATGCAGACCTGATGAAAATCTTCAGTGAATGTGAAGATTCTATCCTAATGCTGTAAAACCTGAATTAATAGGACCTGAAAAGCGCAAGAGCAGAAATTTAAAAAGAGGTCTCAAGAGAAAAGACCTTTACACACAGTAAAGTTAAGATCTCTATTAGAAAAAATAACCTATTTCTGTACGCAGAGCACTTCTCTTTGATATTATCTTGATGAAATCTGAATGGCTAAATACTTGCAGACATGTTAGCCTTCAATCTCTGCTTAATTTGACCTACTTCTGTGGAATATGTAGTTTGGAACGTCACTGACTATTTATAGAAAACTCTTGCTGTCAACGGTTGATCCAATTCACACATTCAGCATAGTTCCTTTTTCTAAAACAAACAAAACAAAACAAAACAAAACAAAATTAATTTCAAGTAGATTTAACATAAATGTCACTGAGAAAATGTCCCAGGTTATTAACAAATGGAGTTGCATGGTGTTGGCTATGAGTATATATGAGTGTAAACAAAATCCTGCTGATAAATGGCAAGACACACTGTGGTGCCCTTGGTTATATATTTTACATTGGGTGGTTGATAGTGCTAACCTGTAACTTTCAATATCTGGCACAATAGTTGATGAGCTTATAATTATTATAGCCGTAGAAATAATAAATTTAGATACTGTGCTGAAATTAGTTACTAGAATGAGAAGCGATGACTGTCTATCATATAGCAGAATTTGCTCTTAAATCTCAGAAAATTTTCTCTAGTCGCATGTGACTGAAGCTTAGGAACAAAAATATTTGACCTTGAGGAAGAATTCAAAATCCTTGATGACAACAAGTCACAGGTCAGTGGTGGTGCGCAGAAGCAGGATATGCAAACACCAGTAAGTCAAAATTGGGAACTACATTAGCTACAAATGAGGCAGATAATAATGATGCATGAGACTTACTTTAAAGTACTGGGGAAAAAAAAAATCACTTTGATCAGAATTCTTTTTGGCCTTAGCTATTTTTTTGGACTGCTGCTGCTAAGCTAATCACTGATTATTAAGTGACCTGGACTAGGCTCAGGGCACAGCAGTAAGCCACCTTACATCTGAAGACTGTGGAAATTTTTACTCTCAGTAACATGTTGATTGAAAGAAACATAACAGTGTAACATTTGAAGTATTGTGGAGTTTATCACACTCACAAAATACATGGAGTAAGCAAGATTTACTTATCTTCATGTAAAGAGAGCATGAAGTCCAATCCATCTTCCATAGAAGCGCTTAGATGTGTTTCCACTGTTTTGTATTGTATTGAAAGCTCCCCTCCTACCTTTTCTTGTATGTTTAGGATGTTTTCTATTCTTTTTTTTTTTTTTTTTTTTTTTTTTTTTTTTGGCACATCTTATTGTTTGGGCTATATACTCCACACATTCCGACACAGAAATCTCAACACAGTAGGTCATCTCCTCATTTTGTATTGAATGCTTGTCTCCAAAAGAGACTTTTTCTATTTGAGTCCTGAGATTCAGCTGGGGTCTGTAGGAATATCAACTACTCACTGCCTTCTGTTATCAGATTGTTAAATTAAACAGGAAATTTGTAAACATAGTAGCTAGATTCTTGCCAGCCAGTTCAGAAATGGTGTGCCTCTGCAATTCTGCTCCCATTTTCCTTTGATGGTAACACTGTCTCATAGATGTATCTATCTCATCTGAAGTAACTAATTTCCAAATTCTGATGCATCTGCCTCAAAACATTGTCTTGTACTTGTCCCTCAGGGTTCATATCATTTTTATCTGTTGCTATTACTTATGCCACTCTGGGAGTACATCAATTTAAACACTTTATTCAAGCCTGTATATAATTGTGCTTAGATTTTTTTTTTTCATATCTGCTACCCTCATTCTCATTTCAGCCAGCATAACCAGCTTTAGCACGCTCTTCATGCATATGTAAATAAAGATTTCTTTCTTCTTTCTGTATTGTTTTTGAAACTCTTTCTTCATTTTTCTTCTGGTGTGGCAGACCACCATCTCCCATGCTATGAAATTTTTATTGGTAATGAACTCTTAGCTGGGTAGCTACAGGCATAATGACTGAATCTGACACAGTCTATATAAATGTATTAAAAAAAAAAAAATAATCAGGGAACGTCATAAAGATCTTCATCATGGTTGCCATGGTGATGCCTTAAAAGTTAGAAGATGCCACAATTAATATTGTCTGCAAAAACTGACTTGTATCTTTCTGTTTCCATGTCACGAAAGTGTTAATATATATATATTTTTCTCTAAAAAATAGGACTCCTGCTTCATTCAGGGTACAGGATGAGCAACACAACCAAAAAAGCAAGTACCCACCTGTAAGAGATTATTCTTTTACATCATTGTCTGAAAGCTTGCTGGGGACACAGATGTACAAGTCCAAGGAAGTCCTGGGCAAGGGTTGTGAAATCCTTTGTCTGAGGGACACAGATGGACAAGGCCAGGGGCATGAGATACCACCACTTTACTTCCTCCTGCTTACGCTTATATATTTGGAGGATAGAACTATTAATTTTCTCTTGAGTTATTCATGATATCTTTCTCTACAGTGTTCCTAAGCTTTTCAAAAATGAAAACTGAGTAACTATCAGCTCTCAGTTTTTCACAAATGGATTATGTAGATGACAGATTTATCATCACATGGATGTGGAAATCCATAATCACTAGCATGGATCCAGGCAGCCTTTGGAGCTGGAAGAAAGCTCGCTGCAGCCAGAGCTGATTTCATGGTAAAATCAGGCTCAGCAACACAGTTGCTCTTGCAGAGAATGAAATACATAGAAACCAGTCTCACATTTCGTGGGCTAGCGAAGTTCTTTACTATAAGAGTGGTGAGGTGCTGGAACAGATTGCCCAGAGAGGTTGTGGATGCCCCATTCCTAGAGATGTTCAAGGCCAGGTTGGATGGAGCCCTGGGCAACCTGGTCTAGTATTAAATGGGGAGGCTGGTTGCCCTGCATGAGGCAGGTGGGTTAGAGATTCATGATCCTTGAAGTCCCTTCCAACCCTGGCCATTCTGTCCATTTTGTGATTCTGTGATGCAAGACTTTGGTGCGAGTGTCTCTGCACCGTCTCCTTGGAAGTGGAAGCGCTGATGGATGTGACGGAGAAGTGGCTGTTCTGACTGATCAGAGCCCTGCAAGGTTAATTGTCTTCAGTGTCAACACCAGCCCTGCCAGAGCTGGTCTGTGAGGTGTCATCATGCTGCACAGTTTATCTAATGGCTAAACAATCACAATGGTTTTCTTCCTTCCCTGATGCAACAAGTTGATCCCTAGTTGATCCCCTAACCCCCAGCTGCTTGTGAAGCTGTGCTGTAAGCCCGCTTGTGGGAATCAGCAGGCTAAGGAACAAACACATAAAGCTGAATTACCGCCAAAAAGGTATTATTATTTTTCAGTGCTGATAATTTCATATGACTGGCTCACAGCATGAATCCACACACACAGCTGAATCAGCTTAACAGAGTGGGCAGTAAAATGTCTTATGGGGGAGTCTTCAAACAGTCAGAGTGAGGGAAGGTCAGGGACCTCAATTAACTAGCTTTGTTATTACATATGGGACATCATCAGGCTCTTCCCTAAGCAAGACATCCCAGGACCTGACTCCTCAGAGCTCTTCACACAAAGCAAGGTTGCTTTGACTTTGTCAGAGTTGTGAGAGCTGAGCTCTTTGGATCTGATTTTCATGTCAAACCTCTGGTAAAGAGGTGGATAATTACTACCCAACTATTAAAATTTTAACAAGAACCACTCAGCTGCTCTAATTGTAAACACATCTTTCTTATCACTACAGGTCCCTGCCTCCCTACCTGCAAAGTTATCATTTTGTGATAAACTGGAAAGGATCCTACAAATAAATTTTTATCTCCCTGTTTCTCTCGGATTCTTTTTTTTTTTTTTTTTTTTTCCCAATTGTTTTTGAAAAATCAGATGTGCAAGTAAAATAAAACCATAGCATTTAAATGTCTTCGTGTTTGAATATTTTCCCTTGCATTCTTAATATTATTTCAGAATTTCTCTCTTTTTTTGGGAAAAAAAAAAACAACTGAAAAAAATTCCTTTAATAGTGATATTCTACAAGTCCATTTCTTTTTAAAATGACTGATTAATGCAGAATTTTTTTCCTTCTGATTCATTACTAATTATCACTGTTTCAAAATTCCTTTAGTCTTTGCAAGAACTGCAAAGAAATATGGCTCTATCATATTATACACATGCTGCAGTGGTGACAGAATTTGATTCTACCTCCTAAAGATTTAGTTCAGGGGGAAAAAAATCCATCAGTGCCTGTTGATACAAATGCACACAGAAGCAAAGATACAAGATTAAACTCAGGGAGTCCCTAAGCTTTAAACTGCTGAAAATGAGGACAGTGCATTAGGACTGTCATTCGTTTGTGCTGTTTTTCTGCTTATTTTGTAAAAGCAGACTCTATTTGCTTACTATTAAAACACTCTTCTGAATAGATATTTTGTCTGGCCAGCAAGGCTGTTCTGTTATTTTGGTAAGTATGTTATATGACTGCATAGTATAATTTTCTTTTGTGAAGCATTGGGATACAAATAACATTATTTCACTCATAAAATATTTACAGTAGAGTATGATTCCATAAAAGTGTTTATGCTTTGTTAATGCGTTAGTTTGTTTTCATTTTTACCTTATGTTAATGCAATTAACTCATGTACAATAATAATAATAGCATCATTGGATAAACTTATACTGCAGTACATTTGAATAAATTCTCACTACCTCCTGTATTATGGTTTATTCTATATCATCTTTTAGCTGATGTGAAGCTCAACCCATACGTTTAATGGAAATAAAGCAAAAAACAAACAAACAAACAAAACAAAACAAAACAAAAAAACCAGGAATATAAACTGGAATTCATTGTTCCACACAGTGAAGGATTTTGACATCCTCTGAGGACAGAAATGCATTATAAAATATACATTATAAAATATAAATATGCAATACAATATAAACTGTATATTTTTAACAAGTAATTCTATACCAGGTGCTTCATTATCACTGTAGCTAAGGTAACTGAATAGATCATAAAAAATTACTCTATACAACATGAGAAAATGACAGATGTCATGTTAACAGTGAAAAATTGACAAAAAATAGAGGTGGTGCCATGAGTCTGCCTATGTTCACAGGCACTTAGCAGGGAGTTATGGGAGAGACAGATACATTTTACAGATAACTGGAGGACTACCTGTGATCTTTTGGTGACTGAAATCCTCAAAGTCCAGCAATGCCTAATGAGATGGCATCAGTCATGCTGCGTAAAGCAGAGATTTTCTAGGTTACAGTCATACTGAAATTGTAGCAATGGGGATAAAGTAGTCATCAGTGGGCTGTTTCTTTGAGATTGGAGGTAGAAAAACAGAACTATGAGAGTAGTAAAAAGGAGGATCCAAAAAGAGGAAAACAGATAATAAGCTTTGAGTGTCACGCAATTGGTGTTGTGTTAGGATAGGTGCTGGGCAGCTCTTCACTTGACCGCTGCAGCCTACAGCAGGAAAACAAATCAAATTGTTGTTATGGCCACACAGTAAGCACCAAAACTGTTACTGCAGTTGGGAGAATGGTCAGAGTGTTCCAGGCTTGCAGGAGAAAATTTGGACTTGATGAATCATCCACTCAAATATCAATGATTGTTCTAGTCCTGGCAGCATATCTGTCTTCCCATTAGCAACCTGACTGAAGTAACTGCTAAAGCACAAAGGAAAAGCAACCTTGGGGCTGGTAGGAAGCAGAAAGTGGAAGCAACAATAGTTCTACTTCTACTTGTTAAATAAATGATCTTGCTAAATTTCCTTTTTATTTACCTCTTGCTTAATGATGTCGTCAGCTCATTTTACTCTCATTGCTCTCTGCGGAATTTCATTACAATAAATGTGTTTTTTTTTTTTTCTGAGTTTTAAGTTATAAATCTTGTGATTTTCTAAAGTTAATATGTCATAGGTTGAAGTCAGGTAAATAGTATGATTATATGCCTACAATTTTTACATGCATTTATCCTTAGTACACAAAGAAAACACAGGTGAGCATCGACTACAACGGCTTTCAAACAGTTCTCAAAATGGGGTATTCTACTATCATATACTTATCTATAACCACCTAAGAAGGTACAGATTTGCCTATGTACTCCAGGGTTTATTACCTTAGAATAATACAGAATCAAATCCTTTCTCTAATTTGAAAATAAGAAATAGGAAAGTACCTGTATTTTTCCATCTTTGGACTATGTTTTTTGTTCATCATTCTCATAACAAAATTACTTTCTCAATCTTCAGGTGCTACATGGCAATCACCAACTACAAGATTACTAATATATACTCATATATAATCATATCCTTACTAGATATTTGATACTCTATGTCAATTAGCAAATAAAGATTAAAGATATTTACATAGGTAAGTACAGCAGGCTTGTAGCCCTGTGCTACTGAACTGAGAAACAGTCAGACTCTAAAAAGCATCAGTACACATGAATGCCTTTTTCCACAGGCAGTTGGCTTATCTTCTGTGATTTAATTGAAAAGGCTCAGAGAATGTTTGTTGTGTATGCAGATTGCAGTGGTAGTGACAGAGTATTGGTGATATTTTATGCTGAGCACCACAGTGATTTTTCCACTGACCAGCTGCAAGGCAATTTTTCTCTGGGTACTGTAGAGTGCCTGAGAGCACAGCCTCGGCAGTTCCATCTCGGGTCTGTTCTGCCACTGCCTTCCTTGTCACACTTTAAAGTCTTCATACAGCAAAACCATGACCTAAAATTGTCTTACTGTCATTCAGTACCTTTTCTTAATGTTCTGTTTCTCCTCTCTCTGCCTTTTCTCTTTATCATGGAAATTCTTTACATCCTCTCTGGAGGAGCTGCTTCTTTTGTGTGAACAGAGCAAACAGGCTTGGCAGGTAGTTTGGCAATAATTGATCATACCCAAACAGTAATTGAATTTTGTTTGCTGTTGACATGGAAGAAGCCAACATCATGCTGTCTCTTTTGTAACAGTAAGCACCAAATTACATTACTCATTTAGTTGCTCATTCTCGGATCCATTTCTGTGTGTGTGAAACTTCACCAGCTATGTGGATGGGTGAGGAGGGAGAGAGGGAAAAGCTGAAGAGCTGCTTTGGCTCTGACTGTACCAAGTTGTTAGGTGTAGTCATCATAACGAGTGAAGCTGTGGTCCTTTTTCATTTCTTCTCACAAGAAGACCAACTGTGCTTTGTTTTATGCCAAGCTTTTTTTTTCATTCAATTCACACTATCATCTCCAAAATTTTCAGGGCAATAATTTCAAATTACTGTGTGGGGACATATCAGCAATATTTATTTTTCAGTGGATTAGACACTGCTCTTTGGCAACTCTGTCAAACAACAGCTGCAGCTTAGGATCAGTTTTTCTTAATCACAAATAGAACGATGCCACAAAAGAGAAAAATTTCTTGTCTGTGGCAGTGCAGTGCTTACCATCAAAATTTGGGGATTTGTTTACTGACAACTCTTTTGGATGTAAGGATAAAGTAAGGAGCCTGATGTCTCCCCCTCAAAACACATGTAATCCCTGTTAGGTTTACTCTCTGTTTTAATATACTAATAGGTACTACCAAATACACAATTTCCTTTACAGGCCCCTTCTGGGAAAGGGAGAAGAGCAGACTGATGTCAGGATGTAAATACATACATTCATGTATCTTAAAGTCCTTGCCTAAGAGAGCAGGTGTGAATGGATCCTACCCATGAGTGTGAAAGAGCCAGCTAAAGAGAGGTAAAGAACTCAATGAGGGAAAATGCACTGGAGTTTTGTGGTTCTGTTGCATCTGCAAGAAATGGAAGAAGCCCAAGAGCTTGCTGAGTATGTGTAAAGCCATCAGAACATGAGGGGCTCTGCAACCGTATTTGAGGTGATGGTGGCGGCTGTGGGCAGTCAGAAGCCAGAGGACCACAAGTGCCTCTGAGGAAGAAGACACCTGAACTCCTAACTCACAGCCCTTGTCATGCCACTGCTGCTCTGCACAGCTGAACTGAGAAGGATGTGTGTGAGAGCAGCGTAGGAAGTAAGAAAATGTATCCGGTGAAGAGCTACCAGATTTTAATAAGTAGTCTTAATAAAATCTGCTGCCCTGTGCAAATACTTCATCTGGCATTATAACTGACCTAATGTGAGTTACAGTTTAGCTGACTTCAGTGAAATTGAAAGGAGATAATTTAGGACAAGAATTGCTGGTAAGTGTAAAAGATACATTGCAAGACATTCTCAATTTCTGCTGTTGTAGAAGTTACAGAAGAAATGTCATTTCAAAGCAGACTTTTTGCATTTGGATCAAATGAAGAGGCCATCCCATGTTTTTCTCTAACATATCTGTGCTTTGTACATTTTGAAATCATTTTGCATTGCAACTGTCGATGATAAAAACAAAAAGGACTGTTGCTAGTGAATAAAGCAGTGGATTTGTTTTCAGAAATACAATACACAAAACCTACTTTTCTTTCAGAAGAAAATGACCTAGTTATGTCTGAACATGAAGTCATGATTTCTGTATGATACCATAGGATTAAAGAGTTCTGTTTTTCTTATTATCTTCAATCTTCAGGATTCCTAAATATGGATGAAAATGAAGTTGAACTGTGAGGCCAATGCGTTATCCCTGTCAGGACAAGGAAACATCAGAAAAACCTGATAAAATGCTGGTGTGCTTGATTTCCTTTGAGCTACAGAAGTGGAAAATGCCTCAAACAGCCCTTTTTAGTTTTTGCTTAGTTTTGTAATGCAGCAAAAATAACAGAATTATAGTGAAAATTGTGGCAAATTTAAAAAAAATAATAATAAATTTAGGCAGATTTGACAAAACATTTCCAAGATATCAGTGATTCTTCTGACTGTAGAAACTTCTGAATGATCTGTGGTTTCCCTTGAACATGTAAATCATTTTACTAATTTACTTCACTTTGATTCTTTCTCTCATGAAACTTTTCACTTTTATATTAGATAAGCTGTGTTTGATCCTGTTCTCATGAGGGTCAGAACCACTTACCGTTTCCTTTGAAGGCTGTTTCCTCTGCAGTGCCTGGCAGCTCTGAAGAAGAAATATCCCAGAAGCCTTCTCAAAAGGAACCATGAATGCCAGAAGATGAGATTGCCAATAGGGCACAAAATTAATAAATGGACTAATCAACTGAAAGTAGGCAGACATATAACATTGCAAATAGCTGTAGATACAAGGTGCTCTTGCTGGAAGTGATGTTGGAAACTTAAGGGGAGAAATTAAAGGCTGTCTTTTTCCTAGCATTAAGGCTAGATGCATACACATATGTAGGCTTTATTCTCACATTGTCTGAGATATTACCTTCTTTCGTAGATGTGTGCTCACTTTGTTTTCCTGAATTCTTTCTCTCTCCTTCAGCAATTGTTACTGACCTGATCTCTTTGACAACAGTAGTCTGCTCACTTACAGTGTCCACAGTGCAGCTACTCAGCTCCTTAGTAATATCATGCCTACGTTTCCTTCAGCCAGTTTCTGATATTAGATAGAATCTCTGATCTCTGATCTCTGCTGGACTTTTGTAAATGAGCCTACGATATGGGTAAGCTTTCTATCTATTCTCTTTTTGTCTTTCTATCTATTCTCTTTTTGTTATTGTAGTCTGCTTTGCCTGACTCTCTTGTTTATTTCTTAATTATAACATCTTAATATTCATTGATTATGCACTTGGAAAGAAAAGTATTTTTGTCAAGAACTCGAAAGAGATAGGCTATGCTTTGACCTTGGGTAAATTGCTCAGTCTTTCTAACTCCTATGTGTGCTACATGTGAGAAAGTATTAAGAGCATTAGACAGCTTATACAATGTTACAGCAACCCTCTAAAGTGTGATTATACTTGGGCTTGACAAATACAAATATTTTGCATTATTTAATATAAAAATTTAGTGAGCTTAATCATGTCCAGGAAAATGATAAGCTGTAAAGTGGCTAATATTTATTTTTAACCAGTGGCTATAACATTGTGTTCAAGGCAATGCATTTCCATTAGATAACTAATGCATTACTAATTATTAAATTGCTCTTCTGCTGAGTATGTCTGAAAAATATCCTGGATACATACATAGGATGCTCAGTCTGATTTTAGGATGAATTATCTGTCTAACTACCTTTGAGTAGTTGGGCTTGAATGCTTTTTCTCATTGAACTCATGATAATCAATTAATTTTCAGAAAGAACAATTTGCCATACTTAGCAAGCCAATGTGCAGTTGAGTAAGATTTAGGACTGAATTTTCTGAGTCCTTGTTCTAAGTGGCAGAGCTCTCCTAAGCCTTTTGTGACTAAGACACTCAGTCCAGCTTTCACAGATCTAATCTGCATTTCACCTGCTCCTCTATCATGAAATAACTTTCTGGGATATCACAGAAAGATTAGCAGGTGGCTGCTCAAGCAGAATTAGTGCAGTCACTGAGAGAATTTAAAGCTGACCTGCCTGGCAGAACAAATATAGCAGTTGGACGGTGATCCTGCAAACAGACTGTGCATAAATCACAGCTCAGCCACACTAGTGCAATTTACGTCTGCTTGTTCAAGTGACTCCTGGGGACAAGAGGCTCACACCAACCGTGGTTGACAGCTCAACAACTATGCGCAGCAAATCAGCTTTTCCATGGTCTTAGGGATCTCTTTTTTCATGATCTTAGGGAGTGACATTGTCCTTCTGTGTAACTGCTGATTGCTTTCTGAATTGTTAATATATTATCTAACTCCTAATTGACTAAGCTAGTCAGTTACAACTGGGCACAATGCAGTGAGGTTTCCCTCATCCAGGTGGGTAGGCTATAGGTATGGTCATGGGGATTCACTAAGAGCCTCTATAATGGCTGTAGTTCCTCAGATGGGAAATTAAATGTGTAAGTGGATGCATCTTTATTGCCTTACCTGAAAGCGATGGTTTTTCCTGTTCAGCACTGTCTGTTCACTATATTTATATAGGTTGAATGCCATGGAATGATAGACATAATAAAGGACCAAGATGTAGGTTTCCTCTGTGAATGTTTAGAATAACAATCTGATTTTTGTAATAGAATCCTGAAGGATTTCCCATGAATATTTCACCCAATACAGTTTATTTATTCAAATTGAATAGAAAACACATTGATATACAAAGAATTTCTAACATGCAGAGCAAACTTCATTGCTAGAATATTAACAGGAAGCATACATGGAAAGGATGTGAAAGTACATTAATTTTAAAAATCAACTAATTTTCAGATATAACATTTTGCAATATTTAACAAGTTCTGTTTCTGAGTTATCATAGCACCTCTTTTGCCATGCAAATTGACATAATATACTATTGTCAATGCTTCTAGCCCAGTTCTGGGCTGGTTCCATGGCATAATGGAGTGGAAGAAACCATGGACTCATGCCCCAGGAAAGGGGGAAGGAGGAAAAGATAAAAGGTGGGCCTACAAACAAAACAGTGGCAATAAGATGAAGGAAAAGCTGATTTACTATGATAGCGGAATGCAAGATAGAACTATATAATACAATGTAATTGCAATTGAAGCTAATTAAAAAAAAAAAGACAGTGTCCAAAACTAGAGACCTTAGTATAATGCTGAAGGCAAGACAGCTAGGGAGCACACAACCACAGAAACAAGCAGTAAAAGAAGCAGCAAACTTGTGACACATGAGCAGTTTTATCTTTCCCTGTGAACAGAAAACTGAAACAGAACAACTAAGCCTTTTGGGATTTGTAGTTCTTTGTTTCTTCTGAGAAAGGTATACCCAGAGCTGATGACAATCTACAGAATTAGAGCATTAACTCTTTAACTCCCAGTGCACTATATGATGTTATCATGTGGAATATTGATAACAAAGATCATAAAACCATGACAGTGGTATAACATTTGTTTATAATAATTCTCCTAACTTTAGTATTTTTTTTACATATATACTGTTATTTTCAAGTTGATTGCTAGTTGTCATTGGTTTCAATAGTAAAGAATATCAAGAAGTGCTAGGATGTCACAGACTGCATCTTCAAATTCATTAGGATTTAGGCAATTCTGAATCTTCATTAAACTCCTTAACAGTACTGAAGCTAAAAAAATAAAAAGGGAATCCTACCAGATTCATGTGAAAGAATTCTCCAAAATAAAGCTTACACAACATTATAAATATTACTTTAAATGCACATTTAGCTCTTATAAATTCACAAGATAAACATAATTATGGGAAGAATTTCTAAAAGTCAGAATTTGTGAATGCAATTCTCTGCAAGGTCTATCTTCTAATAATCAATTCAAATGATTAGAAAGCTTCTGAAAGAGCTCCTGTAATTGTGGAAGGAGTGTGGCTTTTATGCATGGATGGGAAATCTACTTTAAATGTAGTGTTAATAATTACATCCATTCTGACTACTGCATAGCAAAAGGTGATGACAGTGCCTTCTAATGGGATACAAGCACCGTGGCGCAATACCAAGTAACAAAGAAGAAAAATTGGTTCATCCTTTCCAACAACCAATGAAAACTCAAGAGGAGTACAATCTCTGTCCAAAGAGATACTTTGATCCCTTTGCTGCTAATTGTTAAATGAGGGTGAGAAGGGGTGCATTCCTTTCCCCTGAGCTCCCTGGGTTAGCAACACTTTCTCACCTGGTGCTCAAACACTGGTTCACGCCATGACCTGGCAATTAACTACAGCTACCTGACAGGAAGAGTACATTCTTATTCATATCCTGACATACTTTTACAGAAGAGAAATTGTTAAATAGTGGCTTGCTGATTTTTTTTTTCTTACTACTTCTTACACAGGAAAGGTGACTTGTGCTTATATGTTAACAGTGCTACATCATATAGGAGCATTAATTTTCATTTTTCACAGTCTGATTTAACTTCAGCTTTGTTTGCCTATAACAAATGAAACAATAATATTCATTTCTTGCACCCACCTGTGCATCATGTATATTAATTGATTTACTTTTGTCGAGCATAACTTCAGTCTATTTTAATCAGGAGCATAATTCATTCCTGTAGAACAGTTAAGAATACTTTTTAATAGGACATTAACTTAGTGAGAAAATCATGGTTTCTCATGTGTTTGTCAGATATAGGTTTAGAACAGAAATTACTGTCTTACAGTGGGAGAAAGTCTGTTGAACAATCCTTATTTCATACTTTCTTGACAAAAAATCAGGATATGGTATGGATAATGAGTATCTTTCATAAACATCAAAAATAAAGATGAAACGCCCATCATCAGTGGTTCTTGTAGCAACCATTATCAGGAGTCTCCGGTGAGAGCGGAATCACTGATTGGTTTCTTCATCTAAACCAGCTTCTGTAGAAAAATAGCAATGGAAGAAAGGAAAAGGCAGCAGTACCAAAGAGAAAGGATCCATGAGCCAAACATGGATATAAAGTTATGTTCTACCTAACTTCTGCAATAACTATCTGTAGAAGAGCTGTTCCCAATGCTTTTGCTGCTGACCTGACCTATGAACGTCAGAGTTCAGTTACTACTTCATGTCTTGGACAAAAACTAGACTTAACATTATTTTATGTGAGTCACCATGGAAGCATGAGAGCACAAAACAGTGAAATCTCAAGTTAAAGGCATCACTGAAATTCTTTTTGTGTGCAACCCATTGTATTTTTTAATAAACCAAAAAATTTTGCTTTTGGTCATGTCTCCTGGTAGTCATGAGTTGCAATTTAAAGAAATACTTACTGGAAGGATTTTCATGGAATACTTCTACAGAAATGCTTCAACAAATGGCAGATGGCAACACCCTGTAGGCTAAAGCCAGGAAAGTCTTGCGGGATTTAGTTGTGTTATAGTGTGAGGAAAATTGAATCTTGAAAGTGTTTTGTTCCATTTTTTTGTGCAGTAGTCATGGGCTGTCGTTAAGTCCTAGGTCCCATTCTTACTCTAAGTGGCTTTGATAGTTTCATGTCTGGATATGCTTTCAGAAATGTTTATTCATCTCTTTTTTCTATTTAGGAAAATAATTTTGTTTTTAAAATTGTTTTAAAAAGAATGTTCACATTAATATTCCAGTAATAGCACGTGGGGTAAGTAGCCTCACTAGGTGAAAAATCTTAACTGAAAATTATTCCATACCAAAATGTCAGTTACCAAACTCAACCAAGAGGCAGTTTATAACTCCCAGTTCTAAAGCAAAATCTAGAGCTGAGCATTCCTTGGTAGCCCACAGTACATGAATAAGCTTAGGTTTCTGTCATCTTTCTGAAGTCTACAAATACTTCCTCTTGTTATAATTCTTTCATATTTCATTCATGTTTTTATTTTCAGTTTCAATCCCCACAAAAATTTCAGGGATGTATTTAGTAAAAATAGGGGGCTAGAAGGAACCACTGTAGATCAAACATTCCAACCCTCTGCTGAAGCTGGCTCCCTTACAGTACGTTTCATAGGAAAGCATCCAGGAAGCTTCTGAAAATCTCCAGAGAAGGAGGTACCATAGCCTCTCTAGGCAGCCTGTTTTGGTACTCTGTAGCTGCTGATTTCAACTCTTGAAGCTCTTCCACTCAGACTGTTCTCAATCCATCTCACTGTCCACTCATCTATTCCACACTTTCACCGAATCTATTAGACCTTGCCACTGATTTGAATGATTGCAGAAATGGGCCTCCAAATTTGCACAGTTTATGCCTGTGTTGGAGGCAGTTTCACATTATTAGAGCAGTGATCAGGATAGGACCTTAGCTAGGCAGCACACAGTGTTCTTGAGTTTGTAACTGAGTAACAGGATAGCTAACATTTAAATCCTAGTGTGCCTCTTAGAGCATTTAGCCTTGATTCTTGTGGCATGGTAAATATGATAACTAATCCCTCCAGTGTAGGCCCATTAAATGCAGGTAAAGGTAATTTTAAAAACAAAATTATCAGCATAAAACAGAATGATAAGGAGACAATGGGAAAAGTCTGGGAAATATCAACAACAGTTAATTATAAGGTGGACATCCTCCCACCTGGGGCTGAAAACCTGTAATATATGTATTCAGAACAGTACAAAAACAAAAACAGAGGGAAAAAAACAATCATTTCTCAGTGCTCAGAATGCTTCAGGAAATGTATTTTGAAAGAGTTATCCACATTTTTTTTTTCTCGAACACAGTAATTATTATACCATTATATTTAATACTTTGTATAATTGATACGAAACAGTTTCACGTCGCTGAGAGTAATCATCAATAAATGGAGAAGGTACATGATTTCTTCTGAAGGAATTTTCCATTTGTACTCTTCCACTTTGAAATAATCACAAAACTCTATTGCTACTTTACTAGGAATCTGGATTTCAGATAAGCCTGATTATCACTTAGAACGATTTCCTCTTTCCTTGCAAGAGGGTACATTTACTGTTAGATTTTCAGAAGAAGAGTTCAAGTTTCCATAGGATTACACTCAAATGTTATCATTTCATTTACTGTATTTTCATCTGTTTTTTTTTTCTTGTTAAATCAGATCATGAAAGCTCTGCTGTGGTTTTTCTTTTCCTTTCTTTAAAGAAAAACAAAAAGATTAGCGTCCCTTTGGCTGTAATAACAAAGTTCTACCTCTGATGTATGGAGAACTATACACACTCAACACTTTAAAAGTATCTCTCTTTAAAAAATATCTCTTCTCAGTTGATGGCATGAAAAGTAACTGGGATTGCTTGCTGCTTCTCAAAAATGCCATGAAGACTATAATCTGCCAGAGAGATTTACAGGTTATGGGCAGGGGAAATATGCTTCAGCAGTGTCTTTTATTACTGGCTATCTCAGCGAACGTGCTCATCTCACCTCATCTGGTGGCTGAGCAGTCCCCCGCTACTGCTGATACATTTCTTCATAGCAGTGAGCGTGGTAAGAGCTGCAGTTCAACATCATGGCCTTTTTGAGCCTCTGTGAGACAGTTTTACCTTTGGACCACAGAAACACTAGACAAAGGATTAGGAATCTCCTGGGTTGCTGAAACTGGTCTGCTAGCAACAGAAGCATTTTTATGATCTCAGTCATAAAATCCACCTTAAAATTTTTTTTCTGATTTTTTTTTTCCCCCGCAGCTACTATTGTCAGATTTTTCAGAAGACCTCTTTCCTCTGAAATTTAGAACCATTCTTTTCAATTGCATATGGACACTTTGTTCCCAGCTTTCCTCACTGTTGTTTAATTTCCACATTGTAATCTTCACTGTAATCTTCATAGCATACTTTATGTCTCTCTAAGTGAAACAAACATTTTCTAGTCTTCCTTCAGGTGTCTTTTTGATCCCTTGATCATCCTAAAGCTCTATGTCCTTTCCAGTTAGGATTACTCTCTCTGTCTAAAGAGAATTTTACCTAGTTTTCGCTGGAGGCAATTGATGTTCCTTAGATGATACACAGCAGAAGCTGTGAGATCACTGGACTGCTGTCAGAATGAAGTACTAAAAAGAATACCAAACTCCCTCCAAATATAATCTCTTTAAGTCATCCAGTAGTGTAGAAGGACAGAATAGGCAACTGTCTGAAAGATTCAATCTGCATGCATCTAACTAGTTAATCCAGTCCCTCTTCTCACATTTTTTTAAATGTAATTTGGATGTGCAAAGTAGTAAAAGGACAATATAATCTCTGTCCAGTGTTTATCATGTAGCTCAGGGCAATGATGCAGAAAAATTCTTACAATGCTCCTCGTTGTACTGGTGTTGACAGTAGCTGAGCCTGGTTCAAGTCCAACCTTGTAGAATAGCAATGCTACAAGCAAAAGTCTCAATTTGGTACTTTTCTATTGATTAGTGACACTCACTAGTCATAAGCTTTGAAACAAAAATCAAATTACGACTCCAGCCTTTCCAAGGCTTTGGGCTGGACCATGAGAAAGAACAGGAACTAAAGAAAAATATTTCTACTCTATAATTGTAGATTTTAAACACACATTGATCATTCTCCCCTGAAGCAGAATATGTTTGCTTCTTTCATTTAAATTTAGTATGTTATTCACTAGGGTTTCTATGCCAGTAACATTTAAAAAAGGAGGGATTCCAGCCTTTTGTCTACAAAAGGATTAAGTTATTCATCACATATGTATATTCAGTAAGGAGCAAAGAGATTTCCCCAGTATAAAATACTTTGATAACATAGATGCAAGATTTAAGTTATAGAGCTTCAAAAATCATCAATAAATTAATACGACAGTGTCTGAATGAACACTAATGGGAAGTAGCCAACAAAAGTACTGAGAAGCTTGAGCATATTTTCCATTAAAATTATTGCACCGTCAACCATCACATAAATTCTTCTCTGAAGAGGAAATTACTTATCAATTCTGAGGAAGTAGCATCAGAATCTAGTCCTTCACTAAGGCCCTATTGAAACTAGACCATCAAGCCCTGTTAGGTTGCCTCCCAATTTTTACTTTGCTTTCTTCTTTTTTTAAAACCTTTGTCAAAAGTCAGTCCAGTAACTTGAAACAAAACTAGGGATATTGCCAGTAAATCTTCTAAGGTGAAATGAGCTTGGAACTTAAAGCTAAGACTATTAGTGGTGTGGCATTTAACACAAACAATATGCTTTAGTTTGAATATCTGATGAACTGCTAAGTGCTTTACACAACCATTTTGTATCACCTGTACTTTTTTCATTACCAGTTTCTTATCAATAGGCTGCTCAAGATGTGCATTTAGTTGCTTGCCAGGCAAGTTCCTTTTATGCCTTTGTACAGAACTTCTGTAAAAGAAGGGTTTATGGATGTGCCTAAGGAAACTAGACATTTAACTCTGAATGGATATGAATCATATAGAACTTCATGTTTTCTGTCCAGCATTGCAGAATATTTCTTATACTTTCATTTCTGCTAGTGCTTATAAACCTTACCTGTTGTGCTGGCCAATAAGCACATAAACAAAATAATAAAAAGTTAAAGTTCAGCATATAAAGAAAGAAGCCAAAGGATGGAGGAGAAGGAAATATGTTGATCCTTATCTTATGTGATCCAGAACAAGGAGTTTCAATCAGAAGAGCAGAAACTGTAAGGAAACAGAGTTAGTCTTCTCAGAGAAGTACGGATCTATTTTAGAAATAGATACTGTGCAGAATTATAACTGATATTTTTATCAGACTATGCACAAGAAAGAGTGAAATTCCCTCCAAAACAGTGATGCCCATGGATTGAGTAAACTTGGCATCATCCCAGACATATGTATATACCTCTGTGTACAGATACATTGTGTCATATCAGTAAATAACATGCATATAAACTCACAGAATCATAGAATCACAGAATCACAGAAACACCAAGGTTGGTAAAGACCTACAGGATCATCCAGTACCCATCCATGTTTCACCAATAGTTCTCACTAAACCATATTCCTCAACACAACATCCAAATGCTCCTTGAACACCTCCAGGGTAAGTGACTCCACTACCTCCCTGGGCAGCCCATTCCACTGCCAGACCACTCTTTCAGAAAAGTAGTATTTCCTAATGTCCAGCCTGAATCTCCCCCGGCACATCTTGAAGTCATTCCCTCTAGTCCTATCACCAGTTACACAAGGAACTCCAGTTGCACTAGAAATGTAAACTCTGCATTTCCCAGCTCAGTAGGTCAATACACAGCTGCAGATCAGAGTGTACAGGACAGCATGAGGCCCAGGTGATAAACAAATTCAGTCTTAGTATTTAATTGCAGCTGTAGTTATTTTTTTTCTTGACAAAGAGTTACGTGGCAACACTGTGCCTGAAGTTCAGAAGTAGTTTTATCTCTTAGGAAAGTGTGAATTATCTTACTAATTACACAAGCTGTGGAGTAACACATAGGCCATCTTAAGGAAGGAAGAGTAGCCAAGAAGGTGAAGGAGGAAGTGGTACAAGGTAAGACAACAGTGGAAGGAAACTAACTTCCAGAGATTCAGTTACTGAGAGCAAGCTAGTGCTTTTGTTTGTGGGAGGCAGCTGTGAAGGGAGCAAAGTGTCCCAAATGAGCTTGGATCACATCTTCTGTTCCAGCTACTTTTGCCTACTGTATCTTCCACTCCTGTTATGTTGGCTTCACCTGTGCTAGTTTCTGCTTCTCCTAGCCCATGCAGCTAGGTGAAAATACAAAAAAGGAATTTCTATCATTTTTCATCTTACTCCCTTTTGAGGAAGAATCTTGTTTTTATCCTGCGATTCATTTTATCACTTTATAGAGGTCATATTAATTACTTTGATGTAGATTCTGAGTAATTAAGGTATTAATTAAGGTAATTAATTAATTAAGTAATTAAGGTAATTAAGTAATAAAGGTGCAATTTGGAAGTCGTGAATCACAAACAATGCAAGTTGTGAGTTTACTTCATAAAGCAAATACTATCTACTATAAAATATATTTTTTCCCTTAAAAACTAATTTTAAAATGTTTCTTTTAAAAACCTTTTTAGACTTGAAAATATTATGTAAAGTTAGTTTTGTAAATGTTAGAAAAGTACCCATGAAAGATTAGTATTATCAAACTAACGTGGATAAAATTATTTGATGTAGAAGCAATTTACACTTTTTAATAACTACATTGTTCTTGTTGAAAGAAATTATTGTATTCACTGACAGCCAATTTTCTAATGATGAATTGTCTAAAAACCTTTGGTATTTTTAGTAAGTAGTTGAATAAGTAGTAAGCTGATTTTTAATTTTTTTTTTTTACTGATCAAAGCTCTATTTTAATTATATGTCGCACTAATGTTACAGACAGACACATGACTGCAAGAAACAATGTTAACATTATATGGCTAGAATAATTAGCTTTTGTTTTTGTGTTTAGATCCATTTGTCATTTTTAAAATTCTGTTATTTGTTCATCCTAGTCTTGAATCAATAACTAGGGGAATAATTAAAGAAATCTTTGCCAACTTCATAGATTTAGGATTAAAGCTTAATGCAAAAATCCTTTTCCTATCTAGAAATGTCCTTCTAGATTTATTTTTAAATACTTTTTCTCCTCTCCTTCCAGTACAAATAGCCATAAAAATATTGTTGACAAGAAAGTGGTTTGTTTCAGAAAAGTAAGCTTCAGGGAAGTAAATCAAGTAAAAACTTATTCTGACCTGAGCTCACACTCCACTGATGTATTCTGTGCATATGAATTCCTATTTCAGTAAAATCCTGAAAGAAAAGGAACTACAGTCACAATAAATAAGACATAGCAAATATGAATGACATTGGTTTGTGTCCCTTAAAGTCATAAAATATTTTCAAAAGTAATACACTGTTTACAGTGTCCCTCATTGAAATTTTAGGTGTATAAAAATTCATTAAACTACCTATTCACAATATATACATATGAGATACTGTAATATTCTCATACACATGTATCAGGATCATCCAAAATATGAGATCTTCAATACTGGTCTGTAAACATCACGTAATACTTCATAGAGACCCTGAACTCTCTCATTAAGGACAACTTAAGCATGAGAATTTTTCTGTAATAAAGAGCTATCTATGGATTACTAGCTTCAAAAAGTTCTCTATTCCACAAATAAATCTTTTTGGAGATATTTCTATTGCCAAAAACTCTGAAGTGTTTCAACACTACTCAACACTGTGCAGTTTAGATGCATTTCAAAGATAATCTTTTTTTTTTTTTTAACAGACTTATTTATTGTTTTTGTTTATTTGTAGTGTTACAGCATTACTTGGCCAGAAGATCAGTAAATGAGTTTGGAAAAGTCATATGTGAGCAGCCACCTTCCACAACACTTTGAAAATCAGAAAAATTTACTGTACAAAAAAATGTATTAGGAAACTGACACTCTTCCAAGAAGAGAGAAATCAGGGATACTTAAAAACTTTTTTCTAACTTTGGTATTTTTTATATTTCTTAGCTTGATCTTAATACTCTGGACGTAGTTCAGGGAACACTTGAACCTTCTCAGAATCAGCCTCAGCTCTCCTGAGTGCTAAACGCCACAGTGTCTGTCAGATCATGGTGTTGACTACTGAAAAGGAGTGTTACGGTCACCTGCTCCAGAAATAGGAAAAATCTCAATCGTAATGAATGTGTGCGAAAAGCAAATGCATAATTGTTTTGCTAAGTGGAGATTTGAAAAAATATAGTCATTATCACTATGACCATTTTACCGCCTAGGGGAGGCACTGACTTGAAGAGCTCTCCATGACTGCACATGCTACCATCAGTCAGTGGAATACCTCACTGGTATAACAATATTTCACATCAACATTGTACTGTCCACTTCCTGAACCAAACCAAACATCATAAAATGTCAATGACCAAGCCAAGAGCTCAATTTTGCAACCTAGATTTATAATTGTATCTTTCTAAATAGTACATAAAAATGCCAGCTATTGGTTTTGTGTGTCAGTACATTTGATTAGTTATTTATTTTTTTACAAATACTAAAAGAGAGCTGAGAATCCATGTATAGATGACTTTCAAATACCTCATAAACCTCATAATGTTTCAGTAATATTTGTTTCTATTGCTGCACAATGTTAATTACCCTATACTGCATGTTAAAAGGCTTTGCTTCAATCTGTAATCACTGCAAAGTGCCAGATTTCCATTGTGTTTGCTAGCGTCTCATATTCTTTAAATATGTCCTCTAGCCCACAATTCAACTAAAATTTTTTAAATATTATTTAAATTATTTTTGAACTCTTGATTATTATGAATTGGTACAGCGTAGCATTTGACATTTATGATATAATCTTTAATGTTAACAACCACTTTGCCATATAGTTCTTAAAACTGGAAGAACATGCACATATTGAAGACATTTGGGTATCAAGATGTATCATAGAATCATAGAATCATAGAATGGCCTGGGTTGAAAGGGACCACAATGATAATCTAGTTTCAACCCCCCTGCTGTGTGCAGGTCGCCAACCACCAGACCAGGATGCCCAGAGCCACATCCAGCCTGGCCTTGAATGCCTCCAGGGATGGGGCATCCACAACCTCCTTGGGCAACCTGTTCCAGTGTGTCACCACTCTCTGAGTGAAGAACTTTCTCCTATCTAACTAAATCTCCCCTTTCCCAGTTTAAAACCATTCCTCCTTGTCCTATCACTATCCACCCTTGTAAACAGCCGTTCCCCTTCCTGTTTAAATGTTCCATTCAAGTACCAGAAGGCTGCAATGAGGTCTCACTGGAGCCTTCTCTTCTTCAAGCTAGACAAGTCCAGTTCCCTCAACCATTCCTCATAGAGAGGTGCTCCAGCCCTCTAGTCATCTTAGTGGCCTTCCTCTGGACCGCTCCAAGAGCTCCATGTCCTTCCTGTACTGGGGGCCCCAGGCCTGGACTCAATCGGGGCCTCACAAGAGTCGAGTAGAGGGGGACAATCACCTCCCTCTTCCTGTTGGCCAACCCTTGTTTAATGCAGCCCAGAACACAGTTGGCCTTCCGGCCTGCAAGCACACACTGCTGGCTCATGTCCAGCTTCTCGTCCACCAGGACTCTCAAATCCTTCTCCACAGAGCTGCTCTCAAGGATATCTTCCCCAGTTTGTGTAAATACCTGGGATTGCCCCAACATTAGTGAAGCACCCTGCACTTGGCCTTATTGAACCTCATTAAGTTTTCATGGTCCCACTTCTCCAGCCTGTCCAGGTACGCCTGGATGGCTTCCCTTCTTTCCATTAAATTGACTGCACCGCTCAGCTTGGTGTCATGCATGACCTACTCTGCCCTGGTGAGGCCTCATCTGGAGTACTGCATCCAGTTCTGGGCTCCCCAGTACAAAAAAGACAAGGATCTCTTGGAAAGAGTCCAGTGGAGGGCCACAAAGATGGTGAAGGGCCTGGAGCATCTCTCCTATGAAGAAAGGCTGAGTGAACTGGGTCTGTTCAGCCTTGAGAAAAGAAGACTGAGAGGGGACCTGATCCAGGTCTATAAATATCTAAGGTGTGGGGGGCAGAATGGCGGGGCCGGACTGTTTTCAGTGGTGAGTGGAGACAGGACAAGGGGAAACGGCCGGAAACTGCAGCATAGGAAGTTCCGCACAAATGTGTGCAAGAACTTCTTTGCAGTGAGGTGACAGAGCACTGGAACAGGCTGCCCAGGGAGGTGGTGGAGTCTCCTTCTCTGGAGATGTTCAAGACCTGCCTGGATGCCTACCTGTGCGACCTGGTGTAGGGAACCTGCTTTGGCAGGGGGGTTGGACTCGATGATCTCTGGAGGCCCCTTCCAACCCCTACAATTCTGTGATTCTGTGATTCTGTGACCTTGCTGAGGATACACTCAATGGCATCATCTATGCCATTGATGAACATGTTGAAGAGCACTGGTCCCAAGACTGATCCCTGAGGGACACCATTTGTGACTGGCCTCCACCCTGGTACAGAAAATGAATATATGTATATTTGTATATATGTATACAAATGTATATATGTATATTTATCGCAGTATCTAAAGCCAAAAGCAAGAGAAGAAAAATAATCAAAATAACAGAAAATGAGCTTAAAAGATTCATTCTTATTTTCTCAAAATATGTCTTATTTCTCTGGCCAGATCCAAAGCTTATAGCAGTTAGGAAGAATGTATAAATCTGGAAATTTGGAGAACTGTCAGTTTTCCTCTTATGAATTCTAGCTGATGCCAAATTTCTGAATGTATTTAAGCCAACTGAATGTCACAAAGAAAATCCAAGACCTTGACAGGAAGAAGCTGGAAAAGTCAAATGTAATAAGCTCAGTCCTTATAAAAACCAGACTTTTTACCTGATTGTAGAATATAGATGGATATTTTGATTGAGAAGAACTTTTCCAGAGACCACTTTTTCCCAAAAGATGGAGAAAAAATTATAGTCTGAAGACACTTCTTCCTCTTGAATAAAGAGAAACACTCAATTGTTATGACACATCTGATGCCAGGACTTCTAAATGGAGATGTGTTTGATTTGGTCTTCTCATTGACTTTAATGACGTACAGAATAAAAATAATTACATTTTCTTTTTTGCTTTTAGGTGCACGAAAGTTGCATCAAAAGTGATTATATTGGTGCAGAATAATAGATACCTTAATTTAGAGAGACTATAGAATTTAGAAAGACTATATGCTTATTTTATCACGCTCAGAAAGCTAGAATAAGCATTCTTTTATGAAGTTTAATATCTGCCTGAATGTGTAGGCTATTACAGAGATATTTAAATATTTCCCTCATTCTCAGGAAGAAAATGGTGGCAGGTGAGAGAAAAAAGTCATGTAAATCAAAAGCTGTGTTTTCATGAGTAGGCAAAACAACCTGGTCACTCTGCCATGCAGGAGGGAAGGTTATATAGCTTTCTTCACAAACCTTACCTTAATGTTTACAACTCCAACATTACCCACTGACCCTGTCCTATCAAACTCAGTGAAATCAGCTCTGGAAAATATAAGAAACCTCCATGAACTTATTCAGCTCTGCATTTCACTTCATTTCCCTCCTCTTCCTTCTTCCTCTTCCTCTTCTCCCTTTCTCTTCTTCTTTGTATCACTAGATTAACCCTTAAGGAAGTCTGACAAGTACCAGTTTCATAAAATAAGTACAAGAAGGAGAAAAAGTAGAAGAATGACTAAAAATCCCCTCAATTTTTGTGGTAAAAAGCAGGTAAGTCAGCTTGTCATCCAAGTTCTGTTGCTGGGAATCATGGGCTTCTACTTTCAGATGAAACAGCTGAGGAAGTAGGAGGATGAGAGGAATATGTTTATAAAGAATTGGAGAGAGTTCCAACTTCAAGAAGAAGTTCTTTACATGAGGTCCTGGGACAGAACTGTATTTTAAATGCTGTAAAAATTCTGTCAGACTGAGATGGGAGAAGTCCACACTTAACTAAGTTAACTTAAGTTTACAGAAATGATATTACTTCCAAACTAATATTTGAAAGACATTAGATATTTCTCTTCTGAGCATTGTGGCACTATTTGACCAGGGGCAATAACAAACTGTTTTCAATCAGTGATTGTACTTTAATAGTACTCTTTCAATCAGTAAAACACAGTCAATGGCAAACAGCTATCTACAAAGAGCTTTGCAGACATTAAAAGCCTGATTCTGACACATCTCATTGTGTTCTGTGATCATTTATTTGCACTGGGAGTCAGAATAGCAAAATTATGGCCTGGGCTCAATGCCATTATTCATGCTGAACAGACTTTGTTTACCTACTGAGTTTAGCCAGTGAGTTATCACTAGGAGCTGGACGCAAAGTGCTGTAGAAATGCTCTGATATATTAATTTATACTCTTTTTTTGTGATGTTGCAGACAGCTCAAAAGCATTTATCTCAAAAGAAAATACAAGAATTCCAAAAATTGTGGAAATTTCTGAACTGCAACTAATAAATAAGGGTAGGAGTGTTTAACTACAAAGATTTTTGGAAGACGAAAGTGTATAAATCCAGTATGAAATGGGAATGAGAGAGGTACAACTAAAGAAATTTATGTAGTACTCCCTACAATTCAGGAGATGTAATATAACAAGCAACATAATCCCCACACACCCAAACCCACTAAAGCTCATGATAGATTGTTGAATTAAAACTTCAGCACTGTTTTAGCATCCAATGTATGGTGTTCAAAGTAAATGCAATTAGACATATTGCTCTCATCATTTTATGTTCAGAATTAGTAGATTATATTCCTAGCAAAACCTATGAGTATCTTGTCCAAAGCCCAGCCTTAACCATCTTGCTTATGGATTTACTCAAAAAGTAGGAGTTTGAGGAGACAGTTAAGTTAACTGAACAATCTTCATGAAGCATATAGTATTTTTTAATATCCTCAGGAAAACATTTTTGGAGTTGAGTTTACTTCTGTACTTATTTTTTAGAGCATTTTTTAATTTATTTACTGGACAGCTGTGTAGTGTGCTGTTGGGGATAGAATAAAGAGTGGTTTCTTATCTATGATTGCATTTTTCTCTTCTGAATTAGCAACTAGTAGGGCATGTTCTCTTTATCATCAATACACTTGTTACATCATTATCAAATCTATTAAAAATTTCATAGACGTGTTTATAATTGCTGTGGAGAAAAGGAATTATCTGTAGGAGAGGTGTAACTGAATTATTGAATTAAAGAAAGAGATTCTTCATCTCATACTCTTCCATTCTTATTTATTTTTGGAACAATGAGATTAAGAAAGATAAACAAATTCAGTGCATTGTTTTTCTTCTATTTATTTTATGCTTCTGGCAAAAGAAAAGATACTATCTGCAAAAGAAGAGTGAGAAAGAGTGAGCTCACTCTGGTAGAATCATGTCTTAAAAAAAAAACAAAACAAGACAAAAAAACATTAACTTGGAAAAGCACAGGCACTGAAAAGCTATAATTTTATTGTGTTAGGTGAAAATACAAATTGTCATGATGCTGCCATTTTAATTTTTTTTCAGCAGTGAAGTTACAGTAAGCCTCCAAATCTTGTATGTGTGGTTCTCATCTTCTAATGAATCTTCGTATTTTTAAAATCTTGATGCTCTTATACAAACTTGACTCAAATACTAGCAGTATCACAATATTTACCAATTGCTGTGGTTAGAATGAGGAATAGCTACCCAAATAAGAATCTGTGTTGTTTTTGTTACTTTTTTTTCCTCAGCTTTCTTCCAACCTTTTGGGAATTTGGATTTCAAAGGAAGAAAAAAATGATGAATTACATCAAGTTTTTGACATTCAGACATCTAGCTATGGAAAGAAACATGTAACCTAGATTAAGCTAGCATCATCAGTGCAGTGTGTAGATGAAACTGCCTTCTTTTTTTTTTTCCATTCAATGATAGTAAGGAGCATTTTATCTCTTCGTTCAACAGCCTTAGAAGGTTTCTGTATCTAGCAAAATGAAGGAGTATTATGCTGAACAGTTGAAGAAGTACCTGGATTCAGTATGCATAAATAACCTTCTGTGTAATAACAACAGGAACCTACCTTTCTTTGTTGATGTTGATATTTATTTTATTAGTTTTCACTTGCAGTAACTTTAACACATGAATCTATCTCTTTAAGCCCATGAACAGATGTGTGCACAGTGGAAAAGTTACCTGGAGCAATTTCACTGTAGAGCTCTCTTGCTGGTTTTGCTAATATTAATATTGAATATTTTTTGGTACTACATCTTCCCTAGAAAACCTGTTTCTTTATTAGAAGAAGACCTATTTCTTTATTAGAGTTTCAGCACCTTCAATACTCTAGAGGTACAGCAGAAAGTCCTTTCCAAAAATATTAAAAATATTATCTTTTTCTCTTGGTGGTTCCCTGCACATTTCACTAGGTATCATGTTGCTCTGAATGGAAAAGTGTTGTCTTTGTCTACACAATGTTCTCTCTATTGATTTTTAGAGACATGGATGCAGCTCCTGCTTAATCAGTTGAACAGCTTGCAGCTGATGCTCTCATTGAGTCCACTGCATCTAGCATTAAATTTCTCACTTGTCATATGCTCATTATTTAGAGTATCAAATCTACATTTTCTCATTGTTTTCTAACATAAAAACAGATCACATGAGAGTCTGAGGGAGAGGCAGGCAGTTCTGATCTATATATGAAAAATTTGTTTACACAGGTACACAGTGTTAAATACATTATCACAAATGCATAACCAGTGCAAAGCAAAAACTGTTATACCTTTTTAATACAGAAATCCTCAGTTAAATCAACAGTTTGACAGTTTTGGCTCAAAGTAGATCTGTGTTCAGATGAGTTGATGCATCAATATTTATGATAGAAAGAGAAAAGGGTAAAATTGGAAAGTTTCCTAGAATATTTGAGGTAAATTTAATGCATCATTTTGTATGAAGCAAATACATTACCTAAAAGTACTAATAGAAAATAGAAGGTATATATTCGTAGCCATAGAGACAGAGAGAAATAAACTTCTGCCTGATATGGAAACTCTCTTCCTCTTCTTCTGGTGAGATATCTCACTCTCATATAGCCCATTTATTAAACATACATAAGATCTTAGCACATCATAGAAAATTTAAGAATGAAATGAGTGAGACACATTGACAAGCTTCTAACAGGAAGATGCAGTAGAGAAGTAATCATGGAAGAAAAGATTAAAGCATTAGAGGAAACACAAAAAATTTATTAAATAAATCTCTATTTCTAGCTTGTATCAACAATTATAGAGCTACAAAATAAGGTTGCATGGGGGAAAATTATGACATAACCTGAAAAATTATTGTATGTTATTTCCAATTTTTGTAATATTTTTTGAGATTTAGATTTAAAGCATGACATACTCCTGTGCTAGAACCTTGTGTAATTATATTAAGGTTTTTGTACACAGCTCTGCATCCATTTCTTTGATCTAGTTAGTGGTCCTGCAGGAAGTTAGGAGAAGGCAGCTGCTTTATAACAAGAAGCATAGATACTGAGATTACTGCCCTCTTACTAGGACCCAAAAGCATACAAACATACAACCCAGCAAAGCTGAAGTCATTATCTCCATTAGGAAGTCACTGCTTTATATGAATTTTGACATCTTTCTTCTAGTGAGCAAAGATAAGTCTTTCACATCTCTAAGTTTCTTAGAAGGTAGAGCTTGTTTGTTTGCTTGATGTGTGGGAGAATGTGTGTTTGTGTGTTTGTGCTTGATGTCTCTGGAGAAAGTTCTTTTTTTTTTTTTTTGAAGGGGGACAGGAGAGAAGGATGGGTTGATTTTTTTTGTTTGTTTTGGTCTTATGCTGATGGAAGCCATCACTGACACAGATCAGGAGTCTGATGGACTTTTATTCAGTCACAGACTATCTGGGGACAAAAAAAGTACGAATGTTCTCTGGCTGACTAAAAGAAGAGCAGATAAAGCCTGCACTCAGAGTGTCTCAACATAGTATTTAATCTTAATAACATTAAATTGTAGCAGTACCTCCCAATAAACTATAGATGAGTGAGTATGTGTTAATTAATTGGAAGTGGATTTATTGTTTGATCCATCTCTGCTTGATCTTTGATGGCAATGGCAGCAATGATAATCTAATTTAATCTACCCACACATCTGGTATTTCTAATATGTTTATTGTGCTGTTGTATCTATATCATCAGTCATGGATGTAAAATATGTGAAGACTGCAAACATAAATAAGGAATGGCATATTAATTGAACAATATGCAAATTGCTTTATTTACAGTGCTGGTAAGTGGATACTCTTGGGACCATCTCATTACATATCAGCTGCTGATATGTTGCTTTTCACATCCACTGTTTGCTTCTGCCATGTAGAGGCTTGTGTTGATACCTACAGTCACTACACAGTGAATGTAGTGCAAAAATCTTTGCTGGGCACTCTAAAACACTCATAAGGAGACAGAGAAAAGTGGCAGAGTATTTCATATACATTAAATTCATTTAATGATTTGAAACTTGCTTACAGAATGAAATCCCTTCTATAGAGCTGTCTACTGCTATTTTTTCTCAGTTTCTTCATTCTTACTGCATGCTCTGGGATGACTGCATTCTCATTCCATCTTCCTTTTGAGAAAATTAATCCTCCAAATAAAAATATCTAAGTGATGTCTAATATCCCTCAGGCATTAAGTTCTAGTTTTGCTTTTCAGTTACCACTATGGACTCAATCTCTGGATGATCTCTGGAGGTCCCTTCCAAATCTTCTGGTTCTGTGTCTTATTCTGCTTTATGAAAGTACCTCATTTCTCCAGACTTATAAGGCATTCTTTTTGTGTTGTGAATTCAGGGAAGATCTGGAGCATTTTTACCATTTTTTGCTTCTGCATACTGCCATCAACAGCTTGAACTTTGTTTAGTTTCTAGCTGGACTGCAGATTTAATTCCCCCTCCCCCCCCCATTTTTATTTTTATTTTTTAAGATGGTTAACTGCTTTATATACTCTCCATTTCTTTAGTTTCCTACTTGGCAGTTGTTTTTCATCTAGATTCAACTTGCATCTTTAGTTTAAGGGCATAGTTTTCCATGTAAAATACTCTGACTAAACAATAGTTTCCCTTCCCTTCCCTTCCCTTCCCTTCCCTTCCCTTCCCTTCCCTTCCCTTCCCTTCCCTTCCCTTCCCTTCCCTTCCCTTCCCTTCCCTTCCCTTCCCTTCCCTTCCCTTCCCTTCCCTTCCCTTCCCTTCCCTTCCCTTCCCTTCCCTTCCCTTCCCTTCCCTTCCCTTCCCTTCCCTTCCCTTCCCTTCCCTTCCCTTCCCTTCCCTTCCCTTCCCTTCCCTTCCCTTCCCTTCCCTTCCCTTCCCTTCCCTTCCCTTTTGTTGTGTTTCAGTATGTAAGATCTTTAAGTCTAAAAGAGATAATGCTCCTGATAGAAGGTTTTGTTCAAGTATTTGTTTTTAAAACATTTTTTTTACAGAAACATACATATACATATCAATATATACACATGCAAATACATATGGCAACTTCATCTGTATTCCCACTTACAATGGATTTTCTTGTATAAGTACAATAAAAATACAGATGTATTTTTCTATCCAATTTTCTGTCCAATATTCTATTTTTTAATTCACTAGTATTTAAAAGTTAGAGAAACATAACAGAAAATCATATTTGAAAAATTGAAGTGCAGATTTATTTTAATCCCAGGCACAAATTTTCTTCTCTGATGAACAGAAATCTCCATGAAGGAAATACTGGTGAAGAAAATAGTTGGCATTCAACATTTTATTACTTTAAACAGAAGGACGCCAAAGACTTTGTGTTGGAAGGATTTTGTTCATAGTCTTCTAAGACCAAATCCGTTTGCTACACTAGCTGCAGTGCATACACAGTTTATGATCAAAATATTTGATATCTACATAAGCTCCAAGAACCAGAGCTGGCCCTACTTTGTAACTCAAGTTAATGTCACTGAAAACAATATATAAAAAATGTAGCTAAATAGCACCTATTTTGTATCTGAGTTACTGAACTTAGTTTCCACTACACCTTCCTACCTCTGAATGTCTGGTAACCCAACATTCAAATGGATACCAGTTCTGAAGTTATGCTGGATACTGATACCTTCATGTGTGGTAAGTAGATATGCATAATTCTGCCTAATACTGTAAATGTCAATATATAATTAGTAGCAATGAATAGTACTGCCATTAGCAGTTGAACAGAAACACATCATAAAAATCAAGGCACAAAATTAGAAAGTGAAATTTAACATTTCATATGAACGGCCTGAAACAGTGCAGTGAGTGATATATCAAGAATACATTTTTCAGTGCTGTATATGTTCTACGTTGCCTTTATTATGCAGGAAAAAAAGCTAAGATATATTTTCACATACAAAAATATATACACGTAAATATTTGAGCTGAGATGAACCATCATAGTATACTTTTACTTAAAGCAGAAAACATAAACACACAATTTCTTAAGTCTTGCAATGGGAACAGGACCAAAAGGGAAAGAAGGTGTGTTACTTCTGCAACACATGATAAGGTGCCCATTTCAGTGTTTACAAATTTAATGTACCTAATGTCCACACTGTACTGTATTCAGTGCTTCTGTAAAAAAAAATAAATTTATTTTCATGACAACTGTGTTGAACTTGAATATCTGAACAATTCGAATCTGTGTATAACTTTAAATGATTTGAAGATAGAGTTCTTACTCAAAATATGTTTTAGCATAAAAAAATCTCAACATGGAAAACACAATGTTTCACTACATTATCTAAATGAAAAATCATAAAGAGAAGATTGAAAGAGGCACTACTTAAATAGATATATTTTTAATGTCAATATCGTTTTTGCCTGCTTTGTTAATCTGTAAAAACTGAGCATTTGCTTTGGAGATTTGGTAGCTATCAGGGAAAATCATTGCACCACAGGGAACTTTTATGAAATATTCATTCAATTAAGTATTCAAGACACTCTAAGCTACTTGTTCAAAACAAGTATACTCTGGGAACTGAGACACTGTTTTCATGATAATGCACAATAACTAATTTCCTAAGCAAGAGGACGATTCTTGGAGACCAATTTAACAGCTGTATGAGGATAATAGACAGTTCTCCATGCAGAAATTCTAGGAAAAAGTTTTGTTGACTCTGCCGTAATATAAACACAATTTGGTTTGATCATAGTAGAGGTACTAAGATGCTACAGCATCAAAGCTACTTTTCTGAGCTAGGGTGCATAGGTTTTTTTGGATGTTTGAGCTTGTTCTGAATTGAATTCTGAATTCTTTTTAGCATCTTGTTTACATCTCTGTTTTTTGTTTTTGTTTTCCAGTAATATTATTACTAGTGAAATATTTTGTTCTTATTTATTTATTTATTTATTTATTTTAAATTAAAATGTTAAATACAGATCTTACTATTCTTTTTAGGCAGACTTTTGCATGATGTGTTGACGTCTTTTCCCCATATTGGTCTAATCTGAGATTTAAAAACTACCTCAATGAACTACCTCAATGACCCTTGCTTGAGGTCCATTTAATCTGATTTGTTTGTTTGTTTGTTTTCAGCAATGTCTAATTAAAAATAAGTCAAACAAGAAATGACTTTCCCTTAGGATCTCATTTTAACTCTTTGTTTTAGAAGTGTGTATTCTTTTAAAAGTATACTTGGTAACCTTCTGCTATCAGTTGTTTCTCAAAGAAATTTGAGTTTTTCATTTGTTGTTGTTTGCACAGAAATTTCTTTTTTTCTTATTTGAAAGGAAAAACAGTGTTTTGATTTACTTGTATTTGTATATTTTAGTCTATTTTTGAACCTGGATTTTTTTTTAACATCTACTAAGAACTGTGAGGTGATACATCCTTGCCCTTATCCTCTATCAAGAAATGATCAAGCTATCTTTCTGTTGACATTTAAACTGTGATTACTCTATTATAAAGAGACCATTCTGGAAGAATGAAATGTGAATTACCAAGGACTAAATCAAAAGCTTCTTTTTCTTCAAAGATATCGCTGGTTCCTCCAAGGAAGAAAAAAGAAAATGTTAATAAGAAATCAATGCTATATTTTAAGACCTCAGTGTTAAGTTATCCACGTATCTTTGTTTGAAAAGTTAAGGATTAATTTGCAGACTATTGGTATTTCTACTGTACCAAAATGCAGTAAAAAGAAAGTGACTTAAGTGGCATAGTTGGTTTAGTATATGTGTGCTAGTGATTTCTTTGGTTGTAAATAAGAACTGGGGTTTTAATTTCTATGCTTCTGTGTGGTCCAAGGATGACTAAGATGTAAGTCTTAGCAGCAACAAAACTGACTGCAGCTGATGACACTGAGCTCATAATACATTTGGAAAAAATGTAAAGAACCATTGCCATATCTTTGTCCTGTAGGAAAGAGGAATTACACAAAAGACTTGTGTCCAAATAAAGAAGATTTGAAAAAGTAGGTAATATGACAATATGACTTGCATGTCTGATTCTGGACTACGTATTAAAAATACTCTCTGTGAAAACCAACTGTAAAGAGTTGGCCTCTTTAGCAGTGATAAGTGTCCCACTGTGTAATGGAAGAAAAAAATGTTTTTGCTATTTCTACTTCTGAATAAAATCTCATGTTTTGTGCATCAGCCTAAAAAAAACAGATTTGAACTCCAAAGCTTATCCAGAATGAACACAGAAATCCATGCAGGGTTTCCTTCTCTGGTTTGTGCTCAAGGTATTTGGATACCAGGGTAAAGATTAATTTCGGCAACATTGTTGTGTCCCTCTCCCCTCATCTCCTCCAGTTCAGTAAGTCCATTTGCTATGCTGGGATTCTGAGTCACCCACAGGAATAGTCTTCTTCCTACCAGAGGAGAGCAGTAAAGTAGGGGGAAGTAGCATGAGCTGAGCTAGAAGATCTCTTCTTCTGAGCTAGAAGATTCTCTAGAGCTGGAAGATCTCTTCAGAGACCAAGACTTTTGGTTTAGCAACTGTGTAGGGACATATTCAGTTATTGTTCCTGAAAGGAACATCCCTGCTGCTCTTGAGCATGATATCGGTCTCCTGGTTGTAGCAATCAAAACTGGATATGCAGAATAAATGATCTGGCATGCTGAATATTTTTTTGTGCACTGTCCTGAGGAAGTTCTCAACTAAGCTCAGTTACTAACTTTCCTTCTGCTACCAACTGATATTTCAGATATTCACATTTGTGTAATCATATTTTTTCATAAGGGAAAATGTTTTGCAGTAAATTGTCTTCTCATTTTTGATAAAACTAGGAGTATGAAGATTTTCAGTGACTAGACAACTTCTGTGAGAATACTTGTTGTAGTTAAGCTTAATGGTTGACAGTTATCTTTACTGAGGACCTAGCATCTTCAGAATGAAAATGAAAAATACTCAGTAACAAAGGCAAGATTCTTAACTAATAAATAATCCTATTCTTCTGATTTAAACTTGTTTTTCTCCCATATTGCAAGATCTGCTGGAAAACAACTCCTCAGTATGGCATTGCTAGATTTGTTTAAAAATAATGAGACTCCAGGTTCAGAGTGATTACTTTTATTTCCATCTGTCATGTTCACTTCTGAGATGTTGCTTGCAAACTAGAAATGTATCACTTAAAGAAAAGATAGGCCTATATATCCATTTTAAGTTGTATTTCATGCAGAAATAATCAGTTGTGTCTCTACATTGGCACCAGGTTAAGGGTGAAGCGAATAATCACTTGCATAAAAAAGTATGAATTTTCAGTCTTAAGGTAGACTTGCTAGGAAACAAACGATGCATGTAAATAAGCAATAAACTAATGCTGGTGTTCGTCTTGGCTGATTTTAGTTATCTAAAAATTAGACATAATGATTTCCTCCATAGTCAACAAGATAATGGCCAGTGAGGGGGTCTCTCAAGAAAGTGAACTGTCTTCCCTGCAGAGAGATCATTGTGAGGGTCTTCAACAGGGCATTCTGTCTCTTCCTGTCCCTATCTCCATGTATCCATGAACACTCATGCAATTATATATGTACATTATATACAGTGTGAGGTAAATAATATACAAAACTAGGCGTTTTGCCTGTTTTTTATTTGTGGAATATATTATACATTATAAAAGCCAATGAATACATAGCTTAATTAACAATTAATCACCACAAGAAGAATATAAAACTATCACTATGTGTCCAAAGGAAGACAATAAAGACTATGGACATTCTAGAGGGCAAGACTTATGAGGAGTAGCCAAAGTCCCTTTGTTTGTGCAGTCAAGAGATGAGTAGGCTAAGAGAAGGTTTCATTGCAGCTGCAGCTCCTCGCATGGGGAGCTGAGGGGCAGGTGCTGAACTCTGGTGAAAGGAGCAGGGCTCAAGAGAATGGCATGGAAATGCACCAGGGAAGGATCAGTTTGGGTGTTAGGAAAATGTTCTTCACTGAGAGTACGGTCAGGCTCCTCAGGGCAAAGCATGTGGCTCCAAATATGTCAGTGTTCAAGATGCATTTGGACAATGCACTCAGAAATATTGTTTGAGTTTTGTGTGGTCTCCCCCCTGCCCTTTCCCCCTGGTTATTTATTGTCAGTTTTGTGTTTTAGACTGATGTAGACTAGATGCCTTATTGCATGACATAGGTCATATAGGCTAACTCCAGAACTCCTTGAATGTGTTACCTTGAAAAGGAAAATAATCATTTAAACATGGGAAAAAGTCTACACATGCTGTGTATTAACAATGAAATAAATATTTTTTCCCTTGTAACTTTTATTATTATCATATTAGTTTGAATTATTATTCCATAGTTTTCCATATCATTAAATAGAAGTATAACATATTCAGATGTTCAATACACTGCATGATATCAGAGAAAACAAGATACAGGGAAGGTGATCATATGAAAGTTTATCCACATTTTACCTACATGTATTTAAAATGAATATATTGTACCTGCTCTAAATAACGTGTTATAACTTGAAGTAACACAGAATAACATCATGAGCTTTGCAGATAAATAAGATATATGTGGGCTGCTCTAGAAGTAATGCCTCTGTTGTTACTATGTTGGCCCATGATTTCAGAGGAAGATGTTGATGGTATGTCAGTAGAGGCTGAGCATTACCACCAATATTCTGTTACATTTTGCTGCCATGCAGCAGATCACAGCACAGTGGCAGTCTGACAAAATGGCATCTGATATGGAAGAGTGTATGAAGCAAAGATCTGTCATTGAATTCCTCCATGCAGAAAAAATTGCAACCACTGATATTAATTGGTGCTTGCAGAATGTTTATGGAGACCAAACAGTGGATGTGAGTAGAGTGATTCAGTGGATGCGTTTCAGCAGTGGTGAAGCAACCTGGAATATAAGCCACGTTTCAGATGGGCATGCAATATTTTACAATTGTGGCATGTAGGCTCTTGTTCATTTCAAGCAAAAATACATAGCTAATGGTAGTGACTATGTTGAACAATAGCATTTTGTAGCTGAGAATTTGCTCTATTAAATAGTGTTCTTATGCTCTTTGTATCTGTTGTAGTTTTCATGAAAATAATTATTTCAGATTGAATTATGTACTACTTTCATATACTGCAGAGAATTGTCCTCTGCTGTGTAAGGCTTCTGAGGACTTAGAGGAGAAAGCTGTGTTATGGGCATTCAAATAATGCATATGTCATTGATGTGAGGAAGCAGAAATACACAGCATAACGCTACCAGGTGCTGTCAGACTCAAGTCCAGCTACCCTGCAATCACAAGCAATCAGGTTATATAGTCCATTGGATGCTTGTATTAAGCATTTCTTCATCTTTGCTATTGTGCTAAAAGAAAAGCACATTAAGCCAAAAAAAAAAAAAAAAAAAGGAAAAAAAAAAAAAAAAAAAGGAAAAAAAGAAAAGAAAAAATATAATATGTAGTTGTAAGCAAGAAAAGTTAATTAATATACTCAGGGGACTTTACATTGGAGGTAAAAGGTAATACAACAGTCTCTTGGGTATGTCGAAGGAAATTACAAGCTTTGATGCACATTTTCTTTCCTGGCAGACTAGTAAGGTATTGAATGTGAGTTTTGAAGCAGAGAAAATACAAAAACGTTCTTCCTTTCACTCGATTTTAGAAAAACTGTATGCTCTCTTTTCTAAGTATACTCCTGGCTTAGGGAATCTCATAGCTATTTCCTAAAGGAATGTTTTACTGCTAATAATTCTTTTGCACAATATCAGTAGCAAAGAGTCCCCTACAAGTCTCCTGTAGGTAACTCTAATGAATTTATGAGCATGAAAAATATGTCTTTATATCTCTGTTAGAATGAAGGAGAACTCACTGACATTCAGTTGTCCATCTGCATCTCTCTGTAATCTCTCTCTGCATCCATATGTTTCTTGAAATGACTGAAATGCTGTTCAGTCTCTAATGATACATTTGACTGGAATATAAACAAAAAACGAAACAAAAACTTTTAAAGAAAAAATGACACTTCTGATAAATGAGACAAGTTTTAAAAAAAAAGTTCTCCTTTCCAACTCACTGACATCTTGTTGGTCCGGCTTTGCCATAGAGACAGCAATTTTCAATGGTTCTTTGTTTTTTGGCAGTCTCTATGCAATAACAATATCATCAGATAATTCAGGCTGGAAGTTACCTGAAGAGGTCTGAAGTCCAACATTCTGCTCAAAATGGGATTAGTTCTGCAACCACAAATGGAGCTGCTTGTTTCACAGCATGTACTCGTGTATCTCTTCTTTGGAAGAAGTGTCCTTCCAGATTGTGTTTCATCGTTCTTGATGTCTCTCTTGGTCCCACCACCCTGCACCTATCTTTTGCTTTCCAGCCCTTTTCAGTTTCTTCTCCTAATGATTGTCTGTCTTTCTGTATGAGCAGGAAAATAGTTTTTCTACTGTCTTTGCATCTATTCCTAGAGTTGGGAGTCTCCTCAAACAGAAATCTATGCTGCAGGTTCGCCTCTTTCTGTCTCCATGTATTTGATACAGAGTTAATTTTCTTCACAGCACCTCATGCAGTACTGTGTTTTAGATTTGTGATCAGAACAGTGTTGATAACAATATTTTAGGTACTGCTGAACAGTGTCTGCATAGCATCAGACATTCCTTGTTTCTCACCAGACCACTCAGAAAGTAGATTGAAAATGAGCAAGATGTTAGGAAGGAGCACTGATGGAGCAATTGATTTGAAGTGACTGAAGTGATATCCCATACAATATGTCATGCACAACAGCAGAATTTTCAGGAAGGGGATCTTTCTGATGTAGCCATTTTTTAAGGTCTGACCAGGCAAAAATCTTCTGGGGGGAGGTGGTTGTTGGTTACCTTTCCCTCCACTTATTATGCTGTTCATACTTATCTCAACACATGATTTTTGAATTTTGGCCTTTCAGTTCTCTGCCCATTCCTCTAGAGGAGATTGAGTGAGTGACTGGGTGGAAGTTTAGCAACTGTACAGAGTCAAACCACCACATGTCATTCATCACAAAACATGAAGAATTACATGGCTTGCAGTATATTACCCAACCTACCATTTGTTGCATAGCTTATTTGTTACAGCCTATACCGTCACCCCCATTCAGAAAGAAGAACATTTTACAGAGAATGTAATTTTCTATTTCCTGGCTTTTGTGTGTTAAGCTGCTCTGCTTTGGGATATTTATAGAGTATGCATCTAAGTACAAGCTGAATTTAAAACCATTTTTGAAAGTAGGCTTTCTCTCTGGCTTTGTGTTTAATACATTTATTGCTAAGTATGTAACAATGCTTAAAATCTTCCAAGAGCATAATTATAAGAAATATTACTTCATTGTTTACACTGTTCATTTTGAGAATATTTGCCAGGCAGTTGTGTGTCACTTCCTGCTTGTCTGCTGTTCCAATATGAACATGGCATATAGTTCTCAAAATGGAGAATGAGGGGAGACAATCCTAACGTACAAATAGACACTAACCAGGTGCTGCTTTTATCATTTGTTTCTGTGTGTGCATAATTTAGCACAGTTGATATTGTACTGTAAGTTGGCATCTGCAGCTGATAATGCAATATAACTGTTAAATTTTTCTGTGTAAAGATGTACAGACAAAGAAGAAGAACTGTTTGAGTAAAGGATCATAATGCTCTTTCTGTCATCTTACGCCTCTCAGACTTCTGAAATTGTAATAATTTCTAAAGTTTCATGAAATGATAGAATAGATACAGAGAAATAGAGAAACAGACTAATCTCTGTCGATAGTACTAGGTGAGTTATACAAACCTGTTGGTCAGATTTGTGAGATCTGTTGAGCAGCTGCTGACAACTCTCTTACATCAGAGTTGTTTTCTCTAGCTCAACTAATGTAGCAGAACTTGGATGTTTCCTTTCTGATCAAATCTATGATTGGGAAGAAAAAAAAAAAGAGAAAAAAAAAAAGGAATAGTGTGCCAGTACCTTCAGATAGAAGATAATTCAAAGCAAATTTTATTCAGTAGGGTAATGAATTGGAGCAAGTCTGAAGCAGCCAAACTGCAGGTACTGCATATGGCAGACCCATCAGCTGTTTCTGAGCCACCAGCGCAGCTGCTGCAGGAACCTGCCAAGAGGCCAGATGTCACTTTTGGAACACTACATAACACAGCTTGAAGTGTGAATCCTTTGATGGCAAACCATTTTCATTGGGTCACATTTTTATCTCATTTGCATTGTTTCAAAGCTGAGGTTTCAAACAAAACAAATGAGAGCAGAATCTCTTAGATGAAGGTACAAATGGCAAAGATAGTCTGAATTTCTTAAAAGAGAAATAGTGAGAGTGAAAGCTGCAGAGAAATAGTTTAAAATTTATTCTCAGTTTCCAGTATTATAGTTTTCCAATAAAAACAAACGTTTATGTGTAATTTAAATAATGAAAGCAGTGAAAGAAATTAAAAGTATCACAGACGTTTTCCTACTAGAACTTTAAAGATAATTCTTATTGTGTGTTCCTGTAAATTAACTTTTATTATCATTTGATATGCTAGTAAATAGGTGCTACTAAACATCTAGTGAGTATGAGGTTCTTAGCCATGAATGCTTTTAAAGTATTTTTTAAATAGTCTTTATAGTAAGAGGTTACCAAAAGGAAACGTATAAAAAGATGGGTCTGGTAAACACTAATGCAGGCTTTCAATAACACAGTTTAATGTCTGTGTGTGAGCCTTATAATGTCAGTCAAATATACATTATAAAACATGCAGTAAATTGAAAAAATAAATAATCAAGAGTTAATGAGAAAAGTTATGATGTTTTTTTTTTCCTAGAAACACTGAGAAACAAAAAGCATTCTACTGACTATTTTAATTTGCTAAATTTTATTTTATTATTTATTTTTTTTAGAGCCAAAGCCTTGTTTTGTGACTATCTTATAATCTGTTTATTGCATTACATTTTTTTCCCCCCTGTCGAGGAACAAGCAGCCTTATCTTCAAAGATAGCTTAACCTCCCCAGTTTTCAGTATGATGATCAAAACAGTTTAGTATTCTCTTTAAATACAGCTTAGCCTACAGATAATCGTAAGACTTCAAAACTCATGTGCAAACCTCTACAGCCCAGTTTTGATTGTGGAACTCTGCTTTTGTACCTCTCTCCGTGTCTTAAAACCAAAGGCTTCTAAGAAGAGAATATTACATTTTCTGTAATAACAGTATTCATTGAACGTGTGAAGAACATTCTGAAACTGATACATAGTTGACATCACTTCCAAAGAAAATCACGTCGTGTATTGGGAATTTAAAGACTATTGGGATGCTCCAAATGCTATTGCATATGCATACATTTTTTTCAGCTAAAACAAATTATTTCCTAGACAAACTGAATAGAGGGCTTTTCTTTGCTCAGCCATCTGCTTTAATGTATCAGTATTTTCTTACAGAAAGATAATAATATGATCAATGTACTATGGCCAGTAGTCTGTTTAAAATCAACTCATTTGACTGAATAAAGTGTGTCATGGTCACATACATCAAAATGAATCAACTGTATTGTGTGTAAATTATGTAATTTAGCCTTAGGAGAACATGGGAGATGGAGACAAAGAAAGTTCTAGTGTTATATATCTTGTTAAGCAATTAGGAACATACATCTTGGATTTTTGTGTCGAGGGATACGGTTTAGTGAGAACTATTGGTGAAACATAGTTGGGTTGGATGATCTTGTAGGTCTTTTCCAACCTTGGTGTTTCTGTGATTCTGTGATTCTGTGATCTTCAGATGCGTAATAATTCTTACTGCAAATCCAAATGCAGGAAATACAGACTGAATACATTATTATCGTAAGTGAAACTGATATTTTTCTTCCATTTAGTTTGTAGGTGACAACTTAAAGGACTTCTTAATTTTTTTGTGTGTGTGTGAAATAGAAACTTCTTTTGAAGTTGAGTCTTACACATTCAAAAAAAAAAAATTGATGGAAATATTGGGAGGAAGTACTCAAATATATTAAAAATGTAATTCCTTTTGAAATCGTATTTGATTTCTTCCACGTTATAGTAAGATCATATCTCATTAAAGTTGATAAAAAAAATGGGTTATTTTAAAAAACATTGAAGTTCTAGATATATTTTAAGCTTCTGTTTCAAATACAGACATTTGTTTGCCATGTAGACCATTTTGCTGTTCTGTAACATTTTGGTATTGTTAACCACATCTTAGTGAATAGCTTATATATATCCACGTTAAGTGATTATTCGGACTGCAGAGAAGAGAACATATATGAAATATCAACAATAATCAACATATATGTCATTACCACCTTTTATTATGAGGTCGAAAAGAGCTCCTAGCAGTTCAAGCACCTACTCTAGTCCTCTGCCTTATGAGAAGGTTCAGTATGTTTTAGAATATCCCCAACAAAATTTTATCTAACACCAGTGACTTAGTACTTAATGACTCTGGCTAAAAGAGATAGCTGAGAGATATCAGAGAGGAGTGAGAGATGCTGAATGTTGAAACACTGTTCATTGCCTTTTTCAGAAGAACTGAGAGGCATTAAGTGGAATTGCCAAGTGGCATTGAAAGAAGTTGCCAGCTGGCAAGCTCATAGTGATCATTAGCAGGTAGTCCACCTAAAATGAAATGTATTCACACCAGATAGAACATAAGCTAAAAGCATTAAAGAGGTTCACAAATAAAATCCAGAGAAGAAAAACATATCCAAAATAATTAAACATGGGGAAAATCTTTTGTTTATGAAAATCTGAGTTACAAATTACTGGAAGTTCCATGCAAGTTCTGCAGAAGACATTTATTTCCATTGCCTTACAGTTGCTTTCCTCCACGTGTTCAGGACAACATGAACACAGTAGCCAACTCCCTACAGAAAAACCACCTCCTTGATCATATTGTCCCTTCTGTCAGGAATCTGAAATAGCTGGAGCTCTTGAGTAACTTGTTTCACCCTTTCTTATACTCTTAGATCCTTTAGTCTACTGTTAAATATCTTTAAGAAAGGCAGTTTTCAAAATTTTCTCTAGATTGACAATTTCACTGCTTATCACAGTATTAGAAAGGGTTTTTTTTATTTTTTATTTTTTAATCCATTTCTTTTTACTGTTAACCAAAGAGAGATTATTCTTTTTTGTCCTTGCTGCCAGGGAAATGGAGAACCCTTGATCATAATCTTGTTTGTAATGCACAACACAAAAAAAGACAGTTATTAAGCTCACCATACAGTCCATTTTAGAATTAAAAATCCTGCAAAAAAAAACAGATCATATCTTTCAAATTTCTTTTGCTGCTTTGGACTGGCCAGTCTGTCTGTATCATTTCAGTTTCCAAAATTGAATATAATATTGAAGATGAAGCTTTCCCAGAACTAGGAGAAATAATCTCTTGAGTTTTATACTGAAAACTTCTCTGACAATCATTATACAACAATAACATAGCCTTAACTCAGACTGGCTTTGACCTACAGATCCTTTTCCTGCTGTATGACTGCCTGTAACCAATTTGTCTCTATCTTGCACTGATGCCTTGGATTTTTTTCTTCCTGTGAATGATACTTCGCACTTTTCATAACTGAATTGTCTCCTACTGAGTTTTTGCTGTAGCTCCAATCTGCAAAGATCATTTTCAGTTCTGATGTTTGGTTGAAGTGTATTATTTTTGATTTCTCCTACTTTGGGGTAACTTAAGTGCGCATAATCTTTATTACCTTACCTGAACCCTCTGAAACAACCCCATGTGAGATTCTGGTTTGATTGCCTTGCGCAACCCATGCTTACTTAGTTAATATTTGAGAAAAAAATTAAAGAAATATTTTCTTCTAGTTTGAACAGCATTTCTCTAATTTTCTGCCCTCTTTCATAGGCAATTTCAAAAAATCAAACAGTGTATCATGTGCTGTTTCCCTTTCTCCATCAGAGTAGCTGTTTGATGAAGAAGGAAACTAAACTGTTACTGACACGTTGGTTGTTTGTTTTGGACCTTATTTTCAGCCAGAAGCTTACAAAATGATTGATAGAAAAACCGTATATATTATTTCCATGTGTTAAAATAAGATTGTAATTTATGACTTCTCATTCTTTTATTCCCTCATTAAGTATAAATACTATGTTCGGCCCTCTTAGATACTTTGTGACTTTCCCTGTGCTCAGTAGTTTCTTATAGAGAATGACTTATGATTGCAATGTTGTATTAGCTAGTTCCTGAAGTACTTTTTGGGGAGAATTTTATGTGAGACTGTGGATTTGAGTTCCTCTGATCTATGCACATGTTTAAAGATATATTTTACAAATACTACTTATGCTTGCTACCATGTAAAATTAATTTTCCTTGGAGTTTTGTCACAATTAATCTGTGGATTTTTCTTTCTTTCCAGGAAGAGTAAAGTGAGAAAGCACTGAATACTTCCACTTTTTCCTCACCATCCCTTCTGTTTGCTTCTCTGTGAACAAATAGTACTCTTTGTCTTCTGCTGAGTCCTAATGCCAACTTTCTTCATTGCTTTGTTTGGTTCCATGTAAGTTGTGACTGTTTTCATTTGAGGAATTTCTCATTTTGTCTTTTCAAACTGCACTCTTTTCTAGTGTGTTTTCTATGTTATTTCACTTTCATGATTCCTTACTAATTTAACAGCTTTTAGAAAATCTGGAGGTCATCCAAATGGCAGAATTTTTGGTTGTTTATACCATCTATGTTTATCTATAGCATATATACACATGCACTGTTTCAAATGTACACAGATGTATATTTTTTATGTACATGATTGTTTTCAGCAGATGTTGTGGACAACTTAGGTCACTGAAGTCACATATTTTCAAGTACTTCATCCTTGACATTCTCTCCTCTTGAAAAGCTTGTGTGCATGTTGGAGAGCATTACGTAGGAAGAAGACCAACTTCTGAAGAGATGTAAATGAATGATACTCATTTTGTGGTTGATAATGTCAGAAGACAGACAGAAAAATACGTAAAGAAATATGCTTTTCTGGTAGGATATAAAGTAAACTATGAAACTGCAATTTTCTGAGGATTCCTGAGTATGATAAAACATGGTATGAAACTTTTCTTGAAATAAATAATTATTTGTATTATTCAACAAAAAAAAACAATCAAAGAAAAACAACCCTCTTTAACATAATGTTAGAAAGTAAGGTGGTTAGTATTTCATTGGCTAATATTTTCTGCAAAGTTGTTAGCTCTGGGTGGGGGGATGCAGAATGCATCCATTCTGCACTGAAGCAGGGAATCGCCTCATTGAGGAGCCTCTGGGCCATTAGCCCTCCTCATGGCAGCAGCGCTCTGACATCACAACAGCAGGGCCAGAAGGAGCAGAGTCACACTCCTTGTGTATAAAGGCAGCCGCCAGGTAGCGTGGTGACCAAAGAGCGTGGTGAACAGGGTGTGCAAACAGGGCATGGCATGACAAAAAGTGTGGCGTGGGCAATTCAAGCATGGGGAGTGAGCAGGGAGTGCTATCAGGGAGGGCTCTTCCTCAGCTCTTCAGGAAGCAGCACTCTATCAAGGCAGTTGACTTGTGGGTTCATTCATAGCTGAAGAAGTACTGGTGTGGTGAGCTCTCACCTGAGGGCTGAAAATAAATTATTGCTTTCTTTTTTTCCTTTCCATTCTTTTTCCTAGTGATGTATCTTTGATTTTGTTTTACTCTTTTGATAGTCATACACTTAATGAAGTTGCAAGCAATTGATGTGAACCTGTCCATTACAAGTTTTTATGTATAATAAAACATTCGCAAACTGCATTGTAATAAATTGTGTAAAGGAGTGACAACTTAATTATCTAGACTGAACAATGGGATAGAATGGAAGTACTTCATACCTGTGGATAATGACATAGTTAATCTGATCAGAATAGTATCTGGAAGACCACCGTTTGTTTTTTTGGCACCCAAATTAATCACTTAAAAGTAAGTGCCTGAAAATGCAAACCAGTGTTGATATGCTATTAAGAATGTAGGAACATAGCTGCAGCCTGCAATAATAACAGTTGTAGCAGAGCAGATACGATGTAAAATGAAGAACAAGGGAAATGATAAATGATTTCTTAATATAGGTTTTGCAGACTCAGCTCCCTCTAAATTTTTATATTAAGTTCTATATTGTGTCTGAGTTTCATGGAAATATGTATATTTTATTATTCTTAGTCTACTAAAATTGCCATAAATTGAGCCATCAGGATTGATTACTTACTGCATACAAAATATGTAAGAGATGAAATTGTTTATCTGTATTTAGAACAACAGTCTTCGTCCCAAGGAAGGCACAAAAGAAATAATGTTAACTTCCCTGCTGCTCATAATGATTAAGTCTATGAAGTTTCAGTTAAGAATCCTAAACTTCAAAATTCTATCTTCTAACATTTAAAACTGAACATAAGGTTCAACATGTATCCAAAAAGCTACTTTCTAGAGCTGTAAGGAAATGCTATTTTTTTTAGTCTAACTGTGGCTGACCATTTGCATTGTGAATGCTTTTTTTTTGAGTGGGTTAGGCAGGTATTGCATTTTCTCTCTTTTTGACTCTATGATAGCATTTAACTGTTATCACATACTTCATCACAGTGAATGTGCTACTGTACGCTGATAAGTGTGAGAGTAAAAGGCAGAGGCATAACTAACCCCATGACATATGAATAAAAGGTATAGCAAAATTTATTTTGTAACAGAGAGTAAGGAGGAACTACTTTTACGCAGGTAAAAAAGGAGTGAAAAAGTCGGAACCTGACTTTGTGCATTACACACCCACCCCTGTCCTTACACTAGAAAACTAGAAAACCAGAAAACTATCTTCTAAACAAGTAATGACCTATTCCATCTGTAATGAGTATAATTTTGTAATTGTGTAGGGTTTTGTTTTGTTTTGTTTTACTTTCTTTTATTTTGTTGTTGTTGTGTTAGTTTGTAGTTGTAGTTTGTTGTTGTTGTTAAAGTCTCCTAATAAGTCAGTATTCCTCTATGAATGATGTGGGATCTTCAGTCTCATGTATCACATTACCATTCCTTTTCCTTTGTAATTTCTGTCGCAAATGTACACCCATGGAAATACTCCTGACTTGTCTGGAATGTCAGACATCCCATGCTAAAATGTGACAGGACACTGGTGGACATACATGAGTGTTTGGTAGTGTAGTACAATGTTAATGATTATGGGGGTTATTGAAGACAAATATTCTGTTAAAGCTACAGAATTTACAGTGATTATTGGGTAAAGTAGTATTTGCACAGCATGATAATGGTGTCTCTTGCTTTGGTTTAGCATTTCACACAGCAGGTGAAAGGTACTTTAAAACAACCAGAATGTGCAATAAGAATACAGCTGATATGAAACAGAAAGGTCAAGATGTGGGGAAGCTCCTTGCCTCACCTCAATTTAAACAAGTTATATTACTCTAATCTTTAATTATATGTAAATGTAAATAGGTTGCTCTGAAAGTAATGCAGTTTATTTCAAAGTAATACTATTTATTTCAATGGAAACTGCAACAGATATGAAAAGCACAATAACTCTAACTGATAGAGCAAATTGTCAGCTACAAAGCGCTGTTTTTAAACAGTCACCCCCATTTGCTATGCATTTTTGCTAAAGTTGAACAAGAGTCTATATGCCATGCATGTAAAAATCTACATGGGTGTCTGGAACATGTTTGTTTTTCCACGTTTCTGTCATACAGAACAAAACCCACCATCTCACATTCTCTGCTCACACTCACATGCTGGTCTCCATAAATATTCGATCAGCGCTGATAAATAGGAGTGGGTGCCATTTTTTCCAGATGGATAAGATCAGTTCAGTGGTACACCTTTGCTTCATATGCATTTCCATGTCCGGTACCATTCTGTCAAAGTGCCCCTCTGCTGCCATCCATTGCACAGAAACAAAACATAATGGATTATTGGTGGGAGGATTTAACCTCTACTGCCATACAACCAACATCCACCTTTGCTGCCATGGTCCACCATTACAAAATAGGAGATATTACTTTTGGACCAGCTCTTATATACATACATTATAGCTCATAAGCATGGGCTCAAAAAAAGTCTAATTCTTAAACATGGAAGGAATTGTGTATTTCTTTACCATGTAATGTATTAGCAATCATCCATTCAAAAGCTTTTTTTCTCCAGTTAAATCTTTGTTAAAAGTCCAATAAACGGCAATAAGAAATGTTTTTGCAGAATACTGTCAATAGTGAAGAATTTCAAGTCTGAAATTCTAGTGAAATTTGAGTGAACAAACTAAAAAACAAAATATTCATGTAATTTTGAAGGAATAAAATGATAATATAACATTATAATTAGAAACTAAAAATCCATAGCATGAAAGAGCACAAGAAAAAACCGCTATCTTTCAGAACAATAATGAAAAAGCAAGAAAACTTTGATTTGTTGGAAAATTTCAAGAGTCAAATTAGCATGTGAATTTTGCTGAATGAGAGTATGACAAAGCTGACTATTTTATCTAACTTCCTATTATAAAATTGGCATTACGTACCATGTCACAAGTTAAAATATTTATGGTGGTATTATAAATATTTGACAGCTGCATAAGGCATAAAATCTCTGAGACTCAATTGTCATAGAAATGCAATAGCTGGTAGTTTGAGTAGTGATGTCAGCTTTAAAGGATATCTAAGAATATACCCTACTGCATTCCCAAATTCAACATTTAGGAATACCAGAGCAGATTAGGATCCAGAAATGTATTTTTTTCTTTTAGCTTAGCAATGGATCTACATGCTGGATGCCATAATGATTGAAGAAGTACCAAAAACTCATTTAAAATATTCCAAGTTCCATGATTTACATTCATACAGAAAACATTTTGCTTCTGAAACATGTAGTTCAGAAATCCAGCAATTGTTTCTACCTGCCGTAGAGTTCTATCTGCCAGCTGGGAAAATGATTTCCTGTGAATATTCACTTTTCAGTGAAGCCTTTCACTTAAATTCACTGCTTTATGCTAACCTTCTCATGAATAACTTGTCACATGAATTGTTGCAAGGAAGACGTGCCAACGAGAATAATTTTCTATAGCAATCACAGAATATTCAAATAAAATGAATAATGAATTCAGCAACTTAAATGTTTATACTGTCAATTCTGAGCTTATCTGAACTTGGAAATTCTTGGTGTTTCACAGAATTTATTGTGTGTTCCAACTACATCTGTTGCTTCAGTCTTCCACTCTCCCACTCTCACTAAGATTTTTTAATGTAATTTTGTACCCATGTAAATTAGAACAGAATTGTGATCTTATCTTTATAATACAATCACAATAAAATATGATTACAATTTTGGGAACATTCTATTCACCAGTATCTCCAGATAATAGTCCCTGAATAATGGCTATATTTGAGAAATATCGTTATGAATAATTTATGCAGAAAAGGGAAGATAAGTCAGTCCATACGTCTCATGCAAACAATTAATTCCAGACTCAGAGTTTTCTGCTTGATTAGTTAAAATATCTAAGACAGCAAGTTTTGGTCAGTGAGAATCATTTAAGGAGAATTACAGCAGGTGTGAACAGCTTGCCTTTATTTATGTAGGTGTATTTCAATTTAGCTTTTTGAATGAAAAAATGCACATTTCAGCATTATTTTCAGGTACTCTAGTATTTCAGTATCTTTTTTTTTAGAATTTTTTTTTTCCTGTTTACAGTAGAATTAAAAATAATAAGATTTGTTTGGTTGAGTTTAAGAAAAATGTTAATCACTTATTAAGGTCACCTTTTCAAAAAATTACTTGCAGTGATTACAGGATTAAAGAAAGAGAAGAAAAGAAGCAGGGGATATGCAAATTAAATTTACATTAATTACATTTCTCTGCATGACAAAAACTAATGATATTATTTTAAAATGAGTTACTCCTGAACTGGTGTTTCACAGCTGACTTTAATTGTCATGGTAATTTCATAATGTATCTTAATAATATTATATTCACAATATCAGCATGCCTTCTGACTGCAAAAATAATTTGCTATTAGACTCAGGTCTATGCTACTTTGTTTGCATCAAAATACGATTAGAAACAAAACAAAGCAAAAAACCTTCATGTTTCTAAGAAACTGCAACACAAGACAATAGCTAAAAAAAATCATGTACATAAACTATTCCATTCAGGTAGGGAACCTTCCATTAAACAGAGGTGTACTTTTTTAGATAATAGTTTTTTAGAAGTTGCATGCTGTCTCGCTTGCAATCTTGCATGTCTTACACTGATAAGGATGCTTTCACAAAACCTTCCTGCAAGACAATGTAAAATTATAATCCCATTTTTCCTTTTTTCCAGTTTTCCTAATCAGAATTAGGAAAGTGTTCCGTGGCAACAGACTCAAATATAAAATATACTAAAAGCCCACAAAAAACAAACAAACGAACAAACAAACAAACACTGAATTTTAAAACACTAGTAAAATATATACCTAAATTGGAACTAATAAATCAGATATAAACTCTTAATTTAAATTCTGCCTTCATTATTATTCAGCTCCCCAAACTGCAGACCTGTCTCGCTTCTTGCTCCAATTTATAGGAGGGAGAGAAGGGTCTTTTATTATCTATATACCCAGCATGAGATTAAGAAACAAATCTTAATTAGGGAAATGGGGAAGGGGAGGACAGACACTATTATGAATTAGGGTAATGGGGAAGGGAAGGAGGGCGATAGAAAAGATAGAAAAGAAGAAGCAAGGAGTCTTAATAGGAAGCAAGAGAGAGACAGTCCCCACCATGGATCTGGCGAGGTTCATAGTTCAGTCATTGATCTTCGGCAGTTGGTGGATCCTCAGGCATTGTTGTTCTGTTGATGACTATGACAACGATAAGACAACGGTGACCATGGTGATGATGGCCCCTTTTCAATGCTTTCAAAGTGGTCGAGCCAGCTGTCTTTGGAGTGACAGCTCAAATCCAAAGTGGTTGAGTCAGCTCTCCTTGGAGTGGAAGCTTCTGGCTTTGGCATCTCTGCAGAAAATCCTTTGTTCCCACCTTCCAGGCCTTGCATCTAACATTGGTAGACAAAGGAAGAGCAACTGATGTCATCTAACTGGACTCCTACAATGCCTTTGTAGAAAGGCTGAGACAACTGGGCTTATTCATTTTGGTGAAGAGAAGGCTTTGAGGAGGTGCCACTGAGGCATCCAGTAGTTAAACTAGAGGGAGACAGGCAAATAGTGATAGGACAAAGTGGAATGGCATTCAGCAAGACGAGGGGAGATTAAGGTTAGATGTTAGGAATAATTTTTTTTGTTTGTAATGTGTTGAAGAACTGGAACAGATTTTCCAAAGACACCGCAGATGCCCCATGCCTAATTTCTGGAGGCCAGGTTGAATGGAACCCTGGGCAACATAACTTAGTTATTTGTAAGCCTGTCCATGTCAGTGAGGTTGGAACTAGATGGTCTTTAAGGTCCCTTCCAACACAAGGTATTCTGTGATTCCCAAAGCAAGCTATGACTAATTATATATATAAGTATTTACATTTTATCTCAAACTCTGGAATTTGCAGAATTTTGCATGAGGGAGGTTTTCACAGCAGGCAACATGTTCCAGAGATTTTCAAGTTGAAAAGTATTTTTCAGCATTTATATTCTGACTTTTGCAGAATAAATATAATTGACAGACATGCTAAATGCTCTTGTATTGATGGATTAGGGTTAAAGACATCCAAAAGTTCTCTCTAATTTGATTATCATGGTCTTTAGAAATGTTCTATCTGATGGCCAAATGCAGTAACTGTACCTCATGCTGATAAAATTGTCTCACAGAATAGATACAGGAAGGATTCCCTTTATTTAATTTACATCTAACAGTTTTGCTTCCAGTCTTTGGGCTGAATGAATAGCTCTTTGAAAGAATCATGAAGTTATTCTATTCAAGCTCTCTTTTCGTATGTAACTCTTTTTGGATCAAGATGAAAATAAGGCAGACTAGAAGAAAGCAGTTCACCAGAAGAGATGAATATAGACTGAGCGCCTGGGACAGCCTCCTCTTTAAGCATCAGCATTATCAATGGAACTTCAAATGTTAGGTGATCTTTATGCTTGAGACACTGCTGACAGCAACACTCTTCTGAGTTAAAACAGTGCATGAACTTGTGATCATAAGAAATATATGGGACTGAAAAACTGCATCAATTTTTACTTTGAAGTCAACTTTAGCACAATAGACAAGCTTCAAGGATGCACAAGTTTTGCAGTCATTTAGGTTTTTTCTGAATTGGCCTAGTTATCTATTTAATGATTCATGAAGTTAAAAGGAAATATTTTTGTATTCTTATGCACTCACCACCTTGCACATTCATCAAATTACTTTTGTATTTTGAGACTTCTACTTCTGTCACTTGGAAAAGAGAATACAAAAATCAGGCATACATAAATATAGGCAGACATAAGAATTACTATGTAGAAACAAGTAGTAACTCCTAGTTTCTGTTGCTGTGAATGCTTCCTCTTTAAAAGCCGAATTTCATCACTGCAGGATTATTCCCATTTCATAGAATTGTAGAACCATAGAAAGACTTGGATTGGTAGGGACTCCAAAGATTGAGTTCCAGCACCCCTGCCACAGACAGGGTCACCAACCCCCAGATCTGGTACTAGAACAGGTTGCCTAGGGCCCCATCCAACTTGGTCTTGAACACCTCCTGCAACATCTCTGGGCAGCCTATTCCAGCACCTCACCGCTCTCACTGTAGACCATTTTCACAGCAGACAAGTTGACACTGGTAGCAAATGTCAGGCAGTAACAAGAACAGGATTACTCCAACGGTGGATGTAAGTAAAAAAACAAGGGTTACTCTCATGCAGGTAGTGCTTTCACCAAAAAGCACACTCCCATAGGATCTATTCCCTGATAATGTTCCATCACCAGCCACAGCCATTACTGATGTACCACATCCGGGATCTATATAGGGAACTTGCAGAGGAGCAGAAAGGAGACGGTGCCTAAGAGAGGACCAGAAACATGGCTAGTGTTGGATATCCAAGGAAGAGACAAGGTAGAGATTGGCTTCTTATTGATTTCTGAAAAACACCTTCCTGTTCCAGTTGTCTGGGGATAACCACAAAATTTCCAGTTGTGCTTTAGGAGTTTTTATAATGTGGTTTATTTCAATAAATCATTGTGGATGTAGATTCTGTACTTTAGAGCTAAAGACTGTTCAGCTGTACATTTGTGGCCAGATCTTCAAAAGCTTCCAGCCCATACAAAGGGCTGCAGCAGTGTTACATTTTGTTATAGCTAAAGACTATCAGAAAAACAATTTTGTATTCTTGTGTGGAACTGGAAAATAATCTAGTTACTAAGAGTGAGCCGGGTAAGAACCATGTGTTTGTTGTTAAACACTGAAGGTATGCAGCTAATGGTGAAATGTGAGATAAATCAGATCTAAAATCTGGACTGTCATAAAGAAGAACTTTTGAATAAAACTTACAATGCCCATTTTTTGGCAAATAAAAATCACTAGATTGTCTCTTTATATTAAACGAAGAGGAAAAAATATGTACAGCTGTGATGCATTGCACTTCTGAAACACGTCAAATGCTGATGAATCTCTCTCTAGAGGTGTCTACTTTTGTCTTCTGGAACAGAAGCTAAAGCTTAGGCTTCAACAACTGTATTTTGAACTTCTGAAAATAAAAAAAAAAAATCTTATGCCTTGCACTGCAATCTCTTTATGAAATGATACTGTGTGGTCCAACAGCATGAAAATACGAAATGTACTTTCAAAAGAGCCAGTGAGCTGTTGAACAAATCATTATTACACTTTCTTAGTTGCCTAAACTTTAAAAATGTCTGCACATAAGTAAACTTAAAAATAAAACAAACACTTGGGTAAATACATATTTATAGATCCATACTAAAAAGAAAAAGGCCAAATAATCTCCCATGTCACTTATTAATCTGAGAACTATGCTATTTTATTATATATTTTAGAGCCTCCAAAATCTCTTTTTCTCTACTTACTTGTCTGATTTTCTCCCCTTAACATTTCAGCCTGTTCATTTTAGATTATTCAAGGTGGAAATTGAAAAAGTTCTCTTGAACTCAGACAACAACTTTTTAAAGTCTTTTTTCTTTACCTCCCTCTTCTACTGGGCTTTTTGTGTTGTCCTTGGATTCTGACAACATTAGATTTCCTTATCTGAGACAACTGTAATTCATCATAACCACCAAGGAATTGTTTCCCTATATTAGCTACTTTTTTTTTTTTATTGTCTTCTACAATCAAAATGTGCAATGGTTGCCACAATCCCTATCTGTTCATCCATTGCATGTTAATGGTGGTATCAACAAAGTTAACCGGGAATTATATTTAACATGAGCCAACTCTACTGTGTATTGCATTTATAATAAATAAATTCAAGATCACATGATGGGCAAAAAATGCGTATTGCTGTGCAATTAAAGAGCAGTACAATATCTTATCTCCACTGTCTATCTGTACACACTTCTGATCCTCTTGACAGTGCTTGATTAGTTTACCAACCCTTTTCTCTTCCTGTCACATACTTTTTGTGTAATTAAAAGATAAATTTGTGTAAGTAGTTACAAGAATAAATGCCAAATAAGACAATCCAATATTTCTGATGTGCCAAATCATTGCAAAAAGACCTGCAGCATTTGTATTTTTGTGAAAATATGTTTCCTGTAATGTTTTCTGTATTATTTTCTGTATTATTTTTAATCTTTTCTGTAATTTGTATATTCCATATTACAGACTTCTTAAAAATACAATTTTTCTTTAGATTCCTTCATAAATATGCAATCTGCACTGAAAGTAATGTCTCCTGTTTATTTCCATGGAAACTACAGCAGCTACAAAGAACACAGTAACACTACTTGATAGAGCAGCTTCTCAACTACAAAACAATATATTTCAGCATAGCCACCACCAATAACTATGCATTTTCTACCATGATGAACAAGAGATTCTTGGGTTGTAATCAGCTGAGTAATGTGGGTCAGCTGTTTAAAATGCTCTTCATTTCATGGTGTGACAGCTGTGCATGGACATCCGGAATGTGGTTTGTCTTCAACATTTTTTAAAATTTAACTTTAAAATTGCTGTTGCTGCCACTGATATGCATCACCCACCACCTTACTGCACTCACATCCACTGGCTGGTCTCCATAAACATTCATCAAAATGTTGATGAATGTCAATGGATGCAACTTTTTCCACATGGAAAAATTCAGTGGTACACCTTTGCTTCATATGCACTTCCATGTCAGACACTGTTCTGACAGAGTGCTCCTTTGCTGCCATCTGTCATGCAGCAATAAAATGTAAAGGATTGTTGGAGAGAAGGCACAAATTCTTCTGCCATACTACCAATATCCACCTTTGATGTCATGGGCCAGCACAATAAAATAGGGAACATTACTTCTGGAGCAGCCATGTGTATTTCAATATTATAGTGTTTCTGGCTCCAATCACACTTCTTTTCTTTTCTTTTCTTTTCTTTTCTTTTCTTTTCTTTTCTTTTCTTTTCTTTTCTTTTCTTTTCTTTTCTTTTCTTTTCTTTTCTTTTCTTTTCTTTTCTTTTCTTTTCTTTTCTTTTCTTTTCTTTTCTTTTCTTTTCTTTTCTTTTCTTTTCTTTTCTTTTCTTTTCTTTTCTTTTCTTTTCTTTTCTTTTCTTTTCTTTTCTTTTCTTTTCTTTTCTTTTCTTTTCTTTTCTTTTCTTTTCTTTTCTTTTCTTTTCTTTTTTTTTTTCTAAAGGAATTTTTTAGGTATGTGTTGCACTAGATTTATTCAGGTTCCATGCATCTCTCGGGCTTGCTTCAGGTTTCTTTTTCTATGAGAGATCTTTAAAACTTTCAGCAATTCAATCATGTCCAAGGAGATTGTAACACTTTTGTATTGCTTTTACAACCTAAGGAGTCAGCTCATATTTGCTTTGGGCCACAGTACATTAAATAAACCAAGGCATCTCTCCACCTGCTATGTAAACATGTTCCTTGGACTATAATTGGCAGTGATCAGCATAGCATTTAAGTGCTTCAAAACTGATAATAGATTTACTATTAAATGCAAGTAGAAGCAAAAATTAAATGTGAAGTTTATAGATAATGGCATTAGATGCTTAGGGACTTTGGCAACTATTATGTATGGAGATTCTAGAAGGTGGAAGAAAAAGCAGAGAAAATTATTTTTCAATACCTTAAAATCAGAATTGATACTATCAGGAGACTACTAAATGAACTAAATGGCATAGCATATTCCCATAAAGCATCCCAACTCTAACATTTTTTGAATACTGTAATGATTTCATGAAGCTCTAGAAGCATTTGTAGCCTACTAACACAGTAAATGTAATCTTGAAATCACTAGTAATAGGCCACAGGAATTAACAGACTTTCTCTGCACTTGCCTTTGTTGACTGGAGGATGACCAGGTGAATAGTCAGTGGTTAATTTAAGATCACCTTATTCTATTGCCGTGGGGTAATTTCTACTGTTACTATTGTATAGATACGTTTATGTAAAGAGTAGTTAAAAATAACTGCTCTGCAGAAAGATCATTAAAACTAGAACAAAGTTCTAGCTTGTGAGATTGTAGCCATGGGGTGACCAGAGGGGCATTCATTGTGCAGGCCCAGAACCTTGACTGTGAATGCTAATCTCAAATGATTAATAGCTTTTAAATAAGTAGCTGGGGAAAGTAGCCTCAGCATATCAAAGAGAAAAGAAGAAATCAACAGCATATAATAAATAACAAAATAGTAGTGTCACTGCAGACAAGTGAATCAAAAGCAAGTAAGTTGATGGTGTTGGTAAGCATATAAAATAATCACCAGCATACCCAAGAGCAAGGAGAAAGCAAAATTTGCCATTACCATCATATCCATTGGACTTGAGACACTTGTTTAATCAACATATGGAGAATAAGAATAAAATCATGAAATGAGATCAGTATCAGGGACCTTAGTAATTAACTGTATTATTAATATAAATTAGCTTTAATAAACTGATAGATAATGGGAACTGTAGTATCAGCATTGATTTAATTGGAGTAATAATAATTTTTATTAGTTTGCCCAGAGAGACAGTGGTATCCTTACTTGAAGACCTTCAAAGGCCAAACGGCCTTGATCCTGGGCAACCAGCTCTAGGTAACCTGGCTAGAGCAGAGGGTTTGGAGTGGATGACCATCTGAGTTCCTTTCCAAACAACCATTTTGTGATTCTGTGATTCCATGATTCTGTGAAGGTATGAATGAGATAATAAGTTCCTCCTTCTTTATACACAATTCTAGATTCTGTGAATTTTAGAAGTGTAGTGCAACACACCAAAAAGTACTTTTCAGAAAACAAGACCCTAAATCTTGAAGAAAAATGAAAGGAATATAAATTATGCACATCATAAAAAGAGAGAAAGGATGATATGGAACTGTAGGAATAAATCTGCTTTCAGAGGCATAATTACGATAGTCCTACTTAGGGACTGCAGGGAGCATTGCAAGTGTATGTAATAGAATTTAGTGTATCTCTTTGAGAACAACTGTTACATAAATAGAGACAGACATTTGTTCTCCATTTATGTATGTATGTGTGTGTAACATACACAACCTCTTGAAAGATTCATTAGTTTACCAAGGTATGAAAAACAAACAAAACTCCAGATAATGAAAACAATTAAGAAAACTTACATTACCTCTTTAACTAAGTATTTAATTGGAAGTTCTTATATGATGGTGCTTCACAAGTTTCAAATAATAAATGCAGGAATAAGAAACTTGTAGAAAAAGTCCTGTTTTGTCAGGATGCATATATTCAAATAATACTATTTTGGACTTCAGTATTTGTGCTTCAAATTTCTCTGAAGTATTGGCATTTTCTGATTATATATGGTTTCATCAGAAAAATTCTGACCATCTGTGAATAGAACAAGTGTTGAAACAAATATCTTGTAACAGTGAAGAAAGAAAGGAGTGCAATTTGGTTGGTACAATGAAAATTTCGGCTTAATGCACCAATGTCAATCAAAAAAGAAGTGCAGTACTGCTTTTTACAGGGAAGTGAACAGAGAGTAATTCTAACAATGTTATGATACTATTACAAAAATTAAAAGGCATTTTCCCTTTGCAGCTTCTCAAGCAGTGGCTGTGTAACAACATTATATCTCTTCTAGCCTTAATGAACATTGAATGAGTTTGTCATAATACCACTACAGATAAAGAAGAATGCATCAAGGTCTTATGTGAATATAGGAGTAGGTACTTCTTTTTCTCATCAACAACTTTGCTATAACTCTAAAAACTGAGCTGGAACTTTTTTTTTTTTTACTTTTCATTTCTGTAATTTCTTAAGTCCATAATAGAAAACTCAATATAAAGTACCCCGTGGAATGAAAACATAAGCATACAACCATGTTTTACTTTAAAAACTTAAAAGAAACAACCCAAACAAACCGATAAATGGTGGAATAATATCACAGGCTTGTTTCTGTGTTGCTTCTGCACACTTTTCCGGTTCATCAGGCCTGGAAACCTATGGTGTGATCTACCCTGATGTAATCTTCCTTGTCTCAGTGGGCTGCCATCTGCCAATGCAACTCATCATAAAGAAAAGCAGAGTGACAGGGTCACTTTGTCTCACAAAGCCAAGTCAAGAATGCAGAGAATTATATTGTCATTACCCTCATGAATTTCTCATTTTCACTGCCATCATAGTAGAAGATTTTTTTTTTCTCAGAAGTCTTATGTCAAATGAATTTCCTATTTGTTCCAGTTTAGCAAAATTGAACTTGCATTTACATAACTTATTAAGGAAAAATATTTGCATAGTTTTCTCAATCTTTTACTCCGTGCAAGCTTATTTTAAAGGATTTGTTTCTTGGTTCATATTCCAAGCTGTTTCTGCTCAGCATTTTTATTGGACTCAAACTCTACAGATCTTTTCTGTGTTTACTCTCTTAGGCACAGAGGAACCAAATCACTATGTTGTAAAGGACAAAGATCTAAATTCAAGAATAATAATAGGTAAAGAACCTTCACAATCTCCTGTTCAGAAAGCAGAGAAGTTTTCACTTAAAATGTTTCCTAATGTCTTAGAATGAAAATGTAATTTGTTCTCATAAATGGATAGCATAATGTTAGATACAATATTAAAATAGCAAAAACATAACAAACTAAAATAAAAATTAGCCCTCACGGATAATTTTATGAAAATGCTTCATTTTCCTACTATATATTCTTTTGTTTACCAATGTCCATATAAAAAAATACATGAGATTCCCTGGTCTTCTGGAGGGATATAATAAAATAAAAATCTAAGTTGATACGAATTGAAGGCTGTCATATCTGATAAGAAAAAAAGCGGACAAATGAGTGTTTCATTCTTCTTCTCCAAAAAGTATTTTTATTAATAGGTTCTTCTTTATTTGTGTCAAAGTAAGTATCTTTAGAATAAAACTAACAGCTGTCATAGCACACAGTTATGGATCAGCCTTTCAACTAGAGAAGTGAAATGAGGAAACTAGCCAACTTTTAAGTGGGTTGTGATAAAGTGATGCTGAGGATTTAAAAGATATAATTTTGTGTACTATCAGGAAACTGACTGGCCCATTTGATACTGTCCATTCTATGTTCTTTGTGGCGTATTTTAGACAAATGCAATATTATCTGTAAGTTCAAAAATGCTGAAAACCTGATCTCTCATAAACAGCATTTTCTTACTGTGAATAAACCCTACAAGAATTGGCTTGAATTTTGTGGTACACCAACAAGCGAGTGTTAAAGAAAATACACTTTACTTATTGAAATTCAGGAATTTTAAAAATGTTTTAGACTGTATATTCCAGAATGAAGCTTCCTCATAACAATTTATTTGTTTTGAACTTTTATTTAGTATATGGATGTGAAACAGCAATCTAAAGATATTGTACAGGCTTGGTTGCATTAAGGCTTTAAGCATGAATCTTAGCAATTCAATGAGTTTCACATTCATCTGCCAGTTATGCATTTAGTAAATGTTCCATAAAATTTGCAAGACACTAATACCTTTTATGGAAGTTAATATTGATGGGCAGATTGTAAATGTCTCTCACTTTATTCTGCTTTGAAATGAACTAGTAGACAGAATTGTTTCTTTTCCTACCCTTCTTCAAATCGAAGATGCTTCCTTACAGTGAACAACTGAACTGAAGCAAGCTCATAGAAAAATTCAGAGTTATGATCCTCTATTTCCCATCAGTTAGAACAGAAATAGAATTCTATTGTCTTTTGTCACAGAAGTATAAGATTAAAGACTAATGTTTGGGGATGAGAATTTTCAGTCAAAGCTGTCAGAGTATTTTAGCATTTACTTACTAAATAAATACTAGAAAAGAAGCTTCCTAAATAAACATTAAATAACTACTACTAAGTTTTCCAGAATACTTTAATGTGTTCCAAATTGGGAAGTCAGAAAGATAATTCTTTCATACCCAGGTAGCTACGGTAATCTTCAGGTAATATGCATATTTTTATTCCTATTCATTTTGCAGAAAATGTTAAATTCTTTAAATAGAAGCCAACCTCTGTGAAAAGAATGAAAACCACATATGCGTATCCTGGAGTGCGGGAAACCCTCTTGGGAAGTGAGATTATTATTTATCCACTAATCTTATATGAGTTTTAACTTTTTTTTTTTACATATTGCATAATTGTGGCTCATGCTTAAATTCTTCATAAGCACAGAGAAATGAGAGGCATCAGTCATCTCTCCAGAAAGTCTGTCTCAGTGCCTAACTACTTTTTCAGCAATGTCTTTCCTGCTGTCTAGTCCGAACCTCCCTGATGCAGCATTTCCATGCATCCTATTATTAGGCACCAGAGAGAAAAGATGAGCACCCCCCTCTCCAATTCCCTTCCTCTCCCGGTAGACAGTAGTGAGGTCACATCTCAACCTCCTTTTATCCAGTTCTAACAAACTAATTCTCCACAGCTTCTCCTCTCAGGAGATGCATGTGTTCCAGCAATTTTACCAGTTTTGTTGCCTTACTCTGGATGCATTCAAGTATCTTAACTCTCTTTTTAAACTGTGGTGCCCAGACTACACACAATATTCCAAGTGAGGACACACCAAGACTAAATAAAATGAGAGAATGACTTCTTTTTACTAACTGACTATGTTGCTTTCAATGCATTCCAAAGTGCTATTTGCTTTTTTTCTGCCAGGGCACTGCTAGATCATGTTGAGCCTGCTGCCAACAGCAGTTCCAGATACCTTTCTGAAGGACTTCTGTACAGCTGTGCATCTCCCAGTCTGCACTTCCATCCAGCATTACTCCATTCCAAGTGCAGAATCCTGTACTTATTCTACTGCTGATTGCCTAGTGCTTCCAATTAAATCCCTCTATCTTCAAGCCATTTCATCATTCAGCATAGCATGAACCTGTTCATTAGACAACTAGACAATTTGTCTAGATAGACACTGTGATTAATTGTACAAAAATCTTTAATATAATCCAGAATCCTACTGCAATCCACTGTCTTCCTTTGATCCACTAGGTGAGTGATCTTATAGAAGAAGATTAAATTAACGAGACAGGAATTCCTTTCATGAATCCCCATTGGCTGGGCCTGATGATTTTGTTATTAGGTGCCTTTCAATGGAGCCCAAAGTAATCTTCTCCATAATTTTCTCATTTACGGATGTTAAGGTCAGAATTTCCAGGGTTGTCTTCTGTGTCTTTGTTAGAAACTGAGACAACACGGTTGCTTCTAGTAATCAGAGACCTCCCTAGACTCACAAGCTTTTAGGTAAATATTTTCCTTTGAAGACAGGAAGACAAGATAAAGAGAGCTACTTACTGTAGATAATAAATCATCTTTGTTTTGTTAAAATATGCTGAATTTTATACACATTTTCAAATTATCATGAATTGTCCGGAACTATGATGTTAGTGAATGCATTGCTAATAATGACCTAATGGCTACTTAGTTATTAAAAATTGTTATTTCTCATTATTAGATCTGCAGTGCTTGTGCATTTAATCCTGAGAAGAGTCATGCTTTACTGAGAGCTGCAACAACAAATAGAGATTAAATGTCTTAAGATAGTGTGAATTCTGACTAATGAAGTTTGAATTGTACTGTATAAAGTTATAAACAGATAATAGTCACAATACTATTTAAATTTGCATTTCTAAATAGAGAATAACATAAATTTTAATATATATGTTTTTTTCCTAAAATATTTTGGGATTGTTGTGGAATCATAGAATCATTTGAGTTTAATGGAACCTTTAAAGATCATCTAGTCCAACTCCCCTACAAAGAATAGGAAAATCTATAGCTAGACCAGGTTGCTCACAGCCTGGTATAAAAAATCTTGAATAGTTTTTGTTACCAGTTAGGTAAACTTTGCTGTCAGGAGCATCTGAACAAAGGCAATGTATTCTGCTCTTGAGCTGCAGTCTGGGACAGTAATTTCTGGTTGTCAGAATGAAATAACAAATACAGTATTCTAATTAGGAGGTAACACAAGTTAAGTGCATCAATTAACCAGCGGAGTAGGGAGTACATCTGGGAAATAAATTGTATTAATATAGCAGGAATCAAATGATTTTCTATGAATACCATTTTCCTTCAATGTTAATTTATATTCAAGTCATCTTGAAGACTACATTTTTTTAACAGCATTACTTCAATAACAGCTAGATCAGTTCTACTTTTTTTCAGAGTATATATATATTTAGAATTAGGTTCTTCCAGGGAATATGTCTGGCATATGGCTTGGCATATGGCTATTGTTTGTTTGTATTCCCTCATCTCTCTTCTCTAAATTCTTGAAGATTTTTGGAATAATATCTTTGAATTTTTGTGAGCCAATAACTCATAGCCCTAGGGGTAAAGGCTAGTTAATCATTACCAGAATAACAAAAAATATTTGGCATGGTTTCTAAACATCATAAGCATCTTATTTTATCTAAAAAATCTCATTTGCTTTAAAAGCATTTATGAGCAGTTCATCTACCTCTAATGTATTCTGAAAAAGTTTCAAATTACCTTCCATGAATTCTAAAGAGAATTAAGTTTATTCTTCTAATATAATGTTTCTCAACCAACTGTTCATTAGCTCTACATCTCTGTCAATTTTTTGTTTGACTTTATAACTTCCAGGGGTATGAGTTACCAAGTAACAATTTGTATTGTAACTTGAAGATTCCTCCTTGAGAAATCAATGTTATTTTTCCTGTGAAGAATTTTTTTTTTCATACCACTTAAACCTGTTGTGTGGAGGTATCTTAACAGTTGAGTTCTTGCTTAGATTTTACTTCATTCAGTAAAATTATATATCTAATACTTTCATTTTCCATTTCACAAGTCTTAGACAACTTATAAAATGCACACCCATCTAAAATATTATGATGCTTACTGTTGCAGTTCAGAATTAAGTTCAAACTCAGTGAAAACAAAACCTTCAGCCTGCTTTCTTGTGAAAAGTTCAGGCTGGGTTGTCCTGACAGATGTAACATTTTTTGTATTCCTGCAAAATTTCTTTCGGTCTTCACATTCAAAAGATTCAATTCTCCGAATTTTCTGTCACTTTGTGGTGGTAGTGGCAGTTTTTTGAAAGAGGAAAATGTTATATCAAATAAAATATTCTGGATTAGTAAGTAGATGTTGGAGGGACCTATTGCAAATAGGTAATTCATATAAAGCTAGCTTCTATCTTTGATCTTTTAGCTGGTGACGATGGTATATGAAAGGAACGGGTGACATCAATTTTTTGTAGGTGTTCATCTTTTCATAAAATCATAAAATTGCTCAGGTTGGAAAAGACCTTTGATATCATCAAGTCCAACCACAGCCTAACTATACTACTCTAACTCTAACAACTCACTACTAAATCATGTGAGTACCACATCCGGATGGTTTTTAAACACATTCAGGGATTATTTCTTTCTATCTTTCCTTATCCTTCAACGTCCCCAGATACAGAATTCTCATCATAAGATGATCTGTTTGTACAATTATGTACATCATTAAACCATCAAGACATCATGGCAATCATGCACCACTGTTAATATAGTCTGGTTTTTTTCCTAGTAGTTTCTAGTTTCATACTGATGACCACTCATAGTAGTCAGTAGAGATCTAGAACTTTTCTTGGTTTGGTGAATATAAGCCAACATATAGATATATTTGTGGTGCTCTGAGTTATTTACTAATAGGAATTAATAGGACTAATAGAAATTAGCATATCTTGTTTGGTTTTTTTTTTGGTGTGGCAGCTGAAGAGTACATCATGTCACCTTAAATATCATTAGACATCTGTCTTAGGCAACCAAATTGTCTCATTAGTCTATACAATTAAGCTAGCTGAGAAGATTTACATCATCTGAAAGAAAACATCTGGTGACCAATCCGACACTTTTCTATGCTGTTATGACAATACATACATATATTATGACTATAATGGAAGCCTTCAACTATGACATCACTTAGCCTTACATCCTCAAAATTTAAAAGTATCAGAATCTGGAAGTGAATCCCATCACACATCACCATCTTAGATACTAGAAACCAGATTTTTAAACTGTAAATGTCTTTAGCTTTCTGAATCTGTTGTGTATATGACAGAAAATGTACTTTATCTGATATTTTTAAATAAAAAATTATTTAAGATTGGATGTCCTGTGGAAGGAGGACAGAATACGTTATAAGATGTACTCGTTAATCTCTTTCCACTATTCATATAATATATTTATGAAAAAAAGCTAAAAAAAATACACAGCTTTATAATACGCAGGACATTATAGTAGATACGGTAGAGATGCCGTACTCTTCATTAGATATTTTAATGAAAACAGCCGGTTGGAATCTGAGACCCTTTGTTTTATTAGCATTCCATATCACGTCATCATGAGGCAGGCTGCTTGATGTTTAAGCACAGCTCCACGTGTACTTCCTGGGTGCTGTGCTTCTAGCAGACTCAGCTATTCTCACACGAGTTCCAGCTCTCGGAGATGTGATCTCTTATTCTGAGTGCTGTTGCCCAAGTGCAACATCTTGCTCAAGAGTGCAGAATATCCTAAGGCATCTCATGATTTAGTTCTAAGGGCACCAATTTATCCACTTTACAGAGTAATGCACCAAAGTATATCTTAGTGCATCGTTCTGATGCAAATTCTAGGGTATTTTGTGCTTAGAATTGACAGCATTTCAACATAAAGAGTATTCTATGAACAACATAATATAGCATTCTAAAATGATTTATTATATTTATCTACTTCTGTGTTTTCTCAGCAAGTTTATGGTGGTGTATCATTGCAAAGTGTGTGATCTATTGTTAAAATTCATGTAACAAAAAAAAGAAGCTGAAAAATAATTTTTTCTCATTCTTTACATCGTTTTGTTTCCCCTGGGAAAAGCTTGTTTTAGCTACTGACATTCAGGAGTGTCTCCCAGAGATTCTGCTGAGTTTAGATAAGACTGCACATGATTAATGTCACTCTTCTTTTGAATACTCAGCATAAGGATATACTGGTTATATCAGATTCCAAGCCCACACATAGAATTTTTCTCTAGCCTTTACTACTATCATTCAGAAGATGAAGAACTAAAGTTATTTCCTATCCTGATGGCAAATAAGGTTGCAAGAAATTAGAATATGCATCTCAAGTAGAGTAAATAGAACAGAAACAGAGTATGGAAATATTTGCACTGAATGAGATTTGAGCTCTGTTTAGGTGTGCTCCCTCACAAAAATAGACAAATACTAGATACCTCAAATGAAGGTGGAGAAACAAAGCAGTGCATATGTGAAAGTAAAAATTGACCACAGTTCTGTGTGACAATTTTGTATCTAGAAATAATACATTCAACTGAACTCTAAGTAGGAAGTCTAGTGGACTTCCTTTCAATATTTTCATTTTTTTCCTATATATTTTTTTTGAGACTACTTTCCTTTTGTTGTCACGTGAGTCACAGTTGTTTCTCTAACATTCTAGGGTACTGGAGAAAAGCATGCAGATCTAGGTGTGCAGAACATGTGGAGAAACAACTGCAGTTCAGACAGAGTGCACTAGAGCATTTACAGTGGCATGACATTTCTGTGAAGAAATCAATATCATTTACTATGCGAAGAAGTGCTTTGACACAGAGATGTGCTTATTCATAATTAAATAAACATATAAGGCCTTTGGCATGAGGCAAAGCTATTGCAGTGTTGTATGACTTTCCATGAAATTTGTCACATAAACATCAATGCATTAACAGACTATTCTATTTGTATAAAAAAAAAAAAGTAATCTATTAGGTAAGAACAAGTAACAGACATGCAATGTAAGCTTTCCAGATTTTTTAAAAACTTTGCAAGTATAATATGGAACACAGATAATTGGATCCAGAGTAACTTCTGAAAATACAAACATGTAAAGAAACAGTGAAAATTAGTGGATATGTGAGGGTTCATGATATGGTACATACTCAGTACATGTATCAGATTTCTGTTGAGCACATTTACAGAGGTGGGCAGCATTCAAAGAAGGAATTTAAAATTATTATGTCATAGATAAATGGTACAATTGTGTAGCCTTGGATCACGGCATTGTGAGAAAGAGCTGTGGGAGACAGGACCTTCCCAGTTTTCCTCAGAAACTGCCTGAAATCCTAGTCTTTGTGCAATAAATGGCATAGACATGCATGTTTCTTGCCATGGAGCTGCTGATATGGATGTGATCAGTGGAACTGACTTCTCAAGTGTGGTGCCAGATCTGCCAGGAAGTCACCAGACTGCATTCTGCTGCACGCTGTGTGACTGCACCCTGATCAATGAGGTTGTGGCCTCTGACATCCTTGGTCTTACCTGATGCTTGTGGAACAGAACAGTGAGGAGCAGCCTTGCCTGCTTCCTGACACAGTATCACCAAAATAAGATTTTTTAATTGACAGGTTAAAAAGTGAAACTTGGAGGACATGCTGATTTTTCAAGGTGAAAGACAGAAACAATCCCAATACTAATCTTTAATTCTTATGGCCTCTAAAAGAATAAATTGAAGTTTTTAAAATAACATTTTTTTTTAATATTGTTTGATGAAGATTTCAGGTAAGTTTTGCCATAAGAAAAACAATGTTGGGTAAGACATCTCACCAATGTGATTCAGAAGGAAAAACTGAACACATGATGGAAACAAAAGCTTTTACTGATTGTTTTCTTGTTTTTCTTGGCTATAAGACAAGCAGAAAAGTGATACAAAATATGAAAGTTTTTGGTTGCATTAAAGCTCTCTTTCATTTTTTTCAGTTGGAAGCTACCTAGGAGAAAGGTAATTGTGCAATTAATTTTCATTTGTGTTATAAAGCTCTTTTGTGGTTATAGACTTCAAATAAAAGGCCATAAAAATATTTATGCCCTCTGTATTTTCATGCAATATGTTTGGCAATGGCTATAGTCCCAGGCAATATTTTAGCTTGTAACATTTACTGCAAACTCGACTGATCAACGACTGCATATAATAATTATTTGGGATTGACTTATGGCATTTGGATTTGGATTTTTAACAGACAGTGTTCAAATACTTCTTTGATTAATCTGAATTTAAATGAGCATGATTCTTCTCCGTTCTGAACCTAAGGGGATTTCAGATATGAACTTTTTGCTTCCCCTTAAGATTTGAGACTATTCATTTTCTTGTTCAAGTATATGAAAGGGGAGTTTTCTCTTGGAAATACAAGGTAAGCACAGTGCTTTGTTTCTGGTCTTCACCTATTTCAAGCATATGCTTTTCTCTGTGTGTGCAAAAAATTCTTTCCAGCACGTGCTGACGTGAGCATAGATATCAATGATTAAGTGTGCAGTAGCACCCAGAGCATTGTCAACTTTCTGTTTGCTTCCCTCTTAGCATGTGTGAGAGAATGAGAAGCATGTGGGAGAAGAATGAGAAAAGAAAAAGTTGAAGGCTTGAAACAGGAGGGGAATCAACTCTTTAAAAGGGTAGATAACTGCAGGACAAGGGGAAATGGTTTAAAGTTGAGGGAGGGAAGATTTAGGTTGGATGTCATAGGGAACTTCTTTACTATGAGAGTGGTGAGGTGCTGGAACAGGCTGCCCGAAGAGGTTGTGAATTCCCCGTCCCTGGAGGTGCTCAAGGCCAGATTGGATGGGGCCCTGGGCAGCCTGGTCTAGTATTACATATGGAGGCTGGTGGCCCTGCATGTGGCAGGTGGGTTGGAGATTCATGATCCTTGAGGTCCCTTCCAACCCTGGCCATTCTGTGATTCTGTGATTATGGGAAACTATTTATTTACTGTTCCTGAGAGATATTCTTTTGTCACTGATGCCCAAGTAGTGTGGTGTATGTATTTAAGTTTACAGTTCTGGCTTATTTAGTTCTTTATTTGTTTCTTTTACCGTAAACTCAATATATGGAGAAAGAAAGATGCTTTCATGCCTACCCATGTCATCTACCTGTGGTAGAAATTTCTGAAGTCTGAATGCAGATCTTGAGCTTCATCTCATTTCTGATGTATGGTTTCTCATGGTCTTTCCTGATATATGCTATGAAGTGAGCCTTTGCATTGAGAAGAAATTAAGAGAAAGAAGGTAACTTCTGGACAAAAAACCTAGTTTGATGAAAGAATAAAGGAGGATGACATTGTCTATATTTATGATAAATGTATGGCAGAATTAGAAGAACAAATCTTTAAAAAAGAAGATTCCCATGCTCCTCCTTTTTCCCTTACCACTGAGTCACAATAGAACTTCTATAACCACGCCTCTGCCAGAAGACTCCATTTGAATTACATTGGTGCATCAGATAGAAATACACATGCTGAATACTGAAAGTATATGAAAGTAAAATCTTCGATTTTATTTACACGTGTATTGAATTGTAAAATAAGGTTAGATTTAACCCCACTTGCAATTTGTTTGTGTAGTGCTCTTGGTCTTATTAAAGAAGCATATTCAATTATTTTTAATTTATTTCTGTATGTAATTGAATCATTGGAGTGTTTTTTCTAATGTCTTAATGATCTTGAGTTTTGTTGTTTGTTTTCCTTTCTTTTATTTGTTTTCAGATGAATAAAGTGAAATGAAAATTAGCATCTTAAATGTCACAGTAGAAGTGAAGTACATCTCATATTTCCAGGAAGCAGCAGGTGATTAGTTCATCCAGATTATTTTCTGAAAGTCTGACATTATTTGTATCTGTACCTTCAGAGTTTACAGCAGGTAAAGAGAAGTTACATCGTAACTGAAATGAATACTAAGTTCTCTAAGGAGGAAGTTGAAGTTTGGAGTTAACTCTAAGATCTGTTCATAATTGGTTGGGGGTGGGGGGGACAGGAATTAAAATTAAGGGTTTTGTGTTGCTTGGTTAGTTTTTGTTCTTTGTTTGTGTGTGTGTGTCTTTTTTTTGTTGTTGTTGTTGTTTTGTCTTCCTAACTGCATGTAGTAACGTCAACATTACTATTGGAAAGCAGACACCAATTTCAGCCAATTTCAGGATTTTACAATTTTATCTGAAGAAAAATAGGCAGGACATTTTAGCAGGATAATTTCTTAAGCTGAGTTTCATGATGACTGTACAAAGTTCAAAACATAAAAAGATGAAAAGACTTTGCTGACAAAAAGCAGCCTTAATTTTCTTTGAACATCCCTTTGGTTTCAAAAAAAGTAAAAATATGAATTTTTTCTTTGTACCTTTCAGAAGCCAACTTTCAAATCTTGTGCTCGAGAATGATGCTTGCTACTACTCTGTGCTCCATGATTACAAAAAACCCAAAACACAAAGTAGTGATCACTTCTGACCACAATTGGTAGGAAAAAAAGGACAAATAGATGAAGGACTGATTTAGAAAATCTAAAAGAATATTAGACAAAACATTGGAAGGAAATTTGAAAGAAAAAAGAAGTTATTTGCAGTGATTTAACAGATTTATTAAAGCATTGCCTCACCTCAGAATTTCTCCATCTGTAAATATTCATTTTCCTTCTGCCACGTAAATTACTAAAATAGATATGTAGTAATTTCAGTGGATCTAATTTCCCTCTGAGGCAAGCTCAAAGTCAGAATAAATCAGAAATTTCTCCAGTGGTTTTGGCAGGGCATATAGGTGAAAAAGTTATTAAACTTAGAATAATGTAAAGTAAAATATCATGACATTTTAATCTAGTTCCAAGAGTAAATACAATTTACAATTACAATTTACAAATATGAACTTATGCGATTTACAGTATTTTAAAATAATATAGAATCTGTTAGTAATGGTTGCTACAGTTGCTTCCGTATTCAAAAGCTAATTCTCAGTGTTATCAAACGAAAAATATGGGCAAAAGTTTCTTCTGGATGACATTAGAGCAAGGCCTTTTACTGCAGCTAACATACAGTATAGGATGCTATTCAATGGCATTTCTGGGGTAATTGTTTCACTTTAGAGTAGAAGGAATTTGAGAAAGATTGCAGAGTGCCTTATTAATACATCTACATTAATACATACATTACAATTACTTCAAAATGAAACATACTTAGCTGAAAATCTATTTTCTACATTAAGGATAGATTTTTTTCCTCATCAAAATTTAAATTTTCTTGGAAAAGAATTGAATATTTTGTCACATAAACTACTGATTACATTAAAATTAATACAAGTAAGTAAACTTTTATATTTCTTGTTCTGTGTTTATTGGGAGAATGGACAGTCAAATTGGAGAATCTCGGAGGCTTGTTTAAGTGCAAGGAAAAACTTAAGGGAAGGGAAAGGAAATCATATATTTCCTTTCACATTTAAAATAAATAATTTAGCACTAGCAAATATACGTATATATACATATATAAAAAAGAAGTGAAGGGATGAAATTTCTCTGATTGAATGAACTAGTAAAAAAAGTTTGAATAACTTATCAAGTATGACACTCTTTGAAATCAAATTTAGCACTATTTGTTCTCTATCAGATGGCTAGCCCTAATAGGGGATTTCACAAACTACAGAACATATTTCAGTGGTGGCAACAATTGTTACACAGTAAAGTGTAATTTCCCTTCTGCCTGAATGTGAGTGCCAGATACTGCCATCTCCACCAACACTGCTGGGAGTACTAAGGGCAGAGGTGGCAGAACCCAGAGAAGATATGCATGAGAACTGCAATTTGCAGGATGAGATTTATGATTATTTACAAAACATCAACACACATACCCATGTATGTATGCATTAAATGAATTGGGCTGGAAACAAAGACCTGAAATGTCACTCCATAATATAATTAAGGAATATATGCATTAGATGTATGTTTCAAGTTACTGGAAGACACAGAGTTACTATTTAAAATCAAATACTACCAGTTCTTTTTTATTTGTTATAACTGTTATTAACATTCTTTCTTGAGTCTCCTGAAAGACAAATTGAAGACAGAAAATAAAAAGAATTGACAGAAAAGAATAATTGTTTTCTCTTCCAGAGTTAAAAAAGGACTCTTGGAAAAAGAAAAACAATTTTGAAAAGTAAAATAACTGTTCCAAAAATCATTATTAAAAATGTAAAATGATATGGCAAAACAGATAGAGGGCAAACAGGTAATTAACTCTTCCAGTTGCCAGGTATTCAGTACTAAGGCTGGATGCATGCAGTAGAATGAAAGACCTGAACTATCCTGCTATTTGACAGAGCTGCAAATGGGATTAAGAGAGTGCTGCACGGTGCCACATCTTCTATTACTCCATAAATGGGACACTGTGCTAAGCAGTTGGCTAGTGGCTGCATGCTGTATGGAGAATGTACAAGCTCACCATGCTGCAGGAGAGAAACAGCAGATGGTGGTGAATGGAGAAAGGTAAAAAGCCCTGTCGGCTTTTTCATCAACCACCAAATCCAGGCCTGACTCAGATAAGGTGCTTAGTACAGCTGTCCAGTTACTTAGGAGACCCAGGTTTGATAAACATGCCTGTTAATAAAGCTGGAAATTGCATTCAACTTATTAAATTCAATCAGAACTGCGTAGCCTGTCTAATGAAAAGAGATGTACACTTCTCTATTGTTTGTATAGAAACGTATAGAAACAAGTATTTTACAACTGTGGAGAGGGCCAAAGCACCTCTGCTTGTAAGGTTCTGAAGATTTTTTGAGATGATCAATAAAGTGGAGAGAAAATAGTAATAAGATGAGGGATAAGGCCAAACTCTTTTTAGCTGTGTTTGTGTTCAATGAAGAGACTACTGAAGAAGATTCAACTGAATCATCTTTAATATTTAGTATAACAACACAAAGATTGACATATTGAATGATTCCTCTGATGTTGTAACAAACTAGTGAAAAACCTAAATTGAAAATATTATTATGCAATGTTGCATTATTATACAAGATCTGAAGTGCAAATTGATTGTGTTTGTATATACTGGGGATATCTGATGGCAATATGTTTCTAAATTTTCTCACCTTTGATGAGAAATGAAAAGAAAGTATTGCTTGCTCTTTTACCTTAATTTTCATAGTGCTAAAAACTCTGAAATTGCTAGGAATATTTTGGAACAGTTTATGTTCTTTTTTATACACCTAGTGAACTTATTCATGGACACACTTCAGTATTAGCAATAGAGCATCTAATATTGTATTGCCTTTTTTCCTACACTTCTGTTTGATAACTGAAGAGCTGAAAAGAGATTCTTTCTTCTGTAGGGATGAAACAGTGTATTATATGACCTTGAATTCAACACTTTTCTCGAGATGTAATGACCTCTTACAGAGTAAACAGCTTATTCCTTAATCTATTAGAAAACCTCAGTTTTCTCAATCTCATGAGACTTGTGCTCCAGATCCATCACCATATGCACCATATTCACCATATTCAACATATGTATGTTGACAATACAACTTAATCATTTGATTTACATTAAAATGAAACTTTCATGAATGGACAAATAGCAGTTAAATAGCTAATTTTCATAATTGTGTTTTGTTGTGTTGGGTGTTTTTTTTTTGTTGGTTGTTGTTGTTGAGTGAATATATCATATAATTTTAATATAATTAATATATTTTAATTTTTTAATTAATTAATTTTAATTAATATATTTTAATATATTTTAATATAAAAAAGTTTTCAAACAGAGAAATTGGAAATTACAGAGGAGCAAGTTATTCATCAAGATTGCATTTAGTGTTTAGAAGAGAACCTAGCAAGTTTCTTCTTGCTTGCAGGAATTACTTTGTGGTATCATGATGGCTCTTTGCTTACCTGAATAGTTCATTTATTTCAAAGCTTACTACACACTTTTGAAAATAGATGCTTTAGAGTCTCTGAATGAAAAGATTCTACCAACCCCCCCCTTTTTTTTTTTTAAACTAACATTACTTTTTTTTAAATTAACATTACAATATGATCTAAAGATAATAATTACTACACAGACATATATCTTTGGTTTTGTATTTCTAAGTCTCTTACTCTTTTCCTTTTCATATAGTACGCTGGGGGTTTAGAAACCTGATGATGGCACAGATAACATCAGAGAATATAGAAAGTCTTCCTTCGGCTCTGAGTCCAGTTAGTTGAGAGATTGTAAGGAATGCTGCCTTCCAATGGACCAACTAGCCAATTGAAGAGGGCTACCAAGATGCATGTTAGTATTTATGCATGTGTGTGCGTGTAACTAAAAGAACATTTATGCACAATTTATTACTTAATTATGAACAACTAATGGGATTGTTTCACAGTTTCTTAATACTAAATGAAGTTTAAAGCAAAAAATGATAATAAAAAAATTACTTGTGGCTAAGCCTTCCAAAAAAGCCAAATATTTTTTCTAGTACTTCGGTAGCTTTAATGAACTGGAAGTAACTGAGTCTTATTTTAATTATTTCTGACCTGCAGATGCCAATATTACCCGGAATTAAATAAACATAATGAAAGTTTTGAGAGATTGAAGCTGTCTGAAATGGTAAGAAAATGGTAATGAGCTGTCAGAAATGGTAAGATTTTGTCTCTGTGATGCTTAAAATATTTTTATCTCTTCATGCAGATGTTAAATGATACATGAACAGGATCTGATTTTTCTATTGGAGGAGGGAGGAGAATCTTGTTGTGCCAGTCATTAACTCCACACTACACTGTATTGCCTGAGGTGATTGGTTTTACTTGTATACACTTTCCTGCATATCTATCCAGAGTAAAAATTCCTCATGACTCAAAACTTCTTTAAAGTCAAAAAATGTTAGAAATACTTTCACAAGGAGATTCTCCCACATTTTTAAAAATAATATTTAACATATCATCAGATTTTTAGGGTAAATTGTAGAGCGGTTATACTGGCCAGAATGGCAGCAGACTTCAGTCTTCTGAAGCAACTGGCAGATGGGATCAGGTGGAGGCAGCTCTGAGGGTCAAAGGTTTCAGTACAACAGACAGACAGATCTTTAAGAGCAATCTCCTCCAATCGCAGGTGCAGTCCAGACTGATGTTCAGGAAAATAAGCATTATCATGGGGAAATAGCTAAAAAAAGAGCTTGTGATCAAAGCTGGATGCCAAAAGACAACATAAACAATGTGGAAACAGGGTGAACTGCAGAGGAGCAATATAGAAACATTGCCCAGATATTCACTGACAGTGATTGCAAAGATAAATTTTTGGATCTGACATTTCCAATAACATTAAGGATAAAAAGGGTTTCTACTACTACATTAAAAACAAACTGGTACATAATTTGTTGTGAAGGATCTAGTACCCTCTCAAGAGATTTCATTGAATGTGTACAAACATTTCCTTGAAGTTCCCAAGATGTGTGATTGTGAATGGATTTTCTTGTTTCATATGACACTGAGCTCTCCCACTACTTCTTGGGATATTTTTTGTCTTGACATTACTTGTCTCGATTAGCTCTTCCAAAGTATGATCTACGCACTGTATCACTTTGCTTTGATTATACTGCCATAAACAGATTTATCCTTTTTAAAAATGCAGCTAAAGTAATCAATAATATTACTTGTGGTCACACGCCTTTAAACTTGTCTTCTTGAAAGGATAAACTCCCAATATAGTATTCTTAGATCACATTATTTTCAAAAACATTGTTCCCATCTTCTTAGTCACCATATAGTTCCTTAACACTCCTCCTGGACATTAAAATCTTTCTATGTGCACAGTATAAACATTACTGTAATTTTATTAAATTACTTCGATTTCCTCAATGAAAGTATTTCTTATACTACTATTACTTCAGCATAACTACAACAAGACCTTTATAATCACATCCATTATCTATTGAAATACTGTTTGGATATCAGGAAAAGATTCTTTTACCAGAGAGTGGGTAAAGACAGATCAGGCTCCTCAGGACAGTGGTCACAGTCCCAAGATGCCAGTGTTCAAGAAGCACCTGGACAATGTTCTCAGTCATAGTGTCATACAATTTTGGGTGATCCTGTGTGGAGCCGGGAGTTGGGCTCAATGATCCTTCCAACTCAAGATATTCTACGATTCTATGACAAATAGCAACAAACAAACAAACAAAAAAGTCAAAGAAAATGTGAGGATCTTGTTGAAGAAGTTAGTGAAAGAAAACACATATACATCTGAACTTGTTACTGCCATCTCCGTCTCTTCATCTCAGTGTCTTCCAGTACTTTGTGCAGGGTCCAAGAAGGAAAGCCAGCAGTGGAACACAGTAGGTATTTATTGAGAAATATTATTGTATACAAATCCAGGCTGCACCCAAAAATGCTAAGAAAGATGGCTGATGTAATATGTGAGGTCACTTTTTATGATCCATAAAGGACAGAAGGAGATCCTCAATGAAAAATGCGAAGTATTGCATCTTTCTTCAGAGAGGGCAAAAAGAATGATCTGGAAAAGTACAGGTTGGTCAGCCTCTATTTAGTCCTTTGAAAATTCACCAAGGAAGTTGTTTCTCCCTTTCTCAAATATGAAGAAAGTGAATGGGGACAGCTAGCATAGATATAGCTGAGTTATGTTTAAGAAGTAGATTGACTTCTATGATAGGACAACTGGATCAGTGGATAAAGGAGAACATTGGGTTTACCTTGAGTGAAGCAAAATTTTAACTATGCTTTCTACAGCACCTTTTGCTATCAAGTTGGCACATTATGGTCCAGTTGGGTAGATTACTTCATAGATAAAAGATGGATCATTGAAATGTAATATTTAATCATTCATTCATTCTGTGGTTGGTGCTGTTTATTGGTAAAACTCCTGTGTTATTTATCATTAAACCTATTATGCTTATTTGTCTTCACCAATGAGCCAGAGGAGAAGACAGCACAATCTTTTATCGGATTTGCAGATGAATCATAGAATCACAGAATCATTGAATGGCTTACATTGGAAGAGATCATCAAAATCATGTCATTCCAACCTGCCTGCCATGTACAGGGTTGCCACTCACCACATCAGGCTGCCCAGGGCCCCATTCAAATTGCCCTTAAAGCCTCCAGGGCATTCATACTTTCTCTGGGCAGCCTGTTCCAGTGTCTTACCACCCTCTGAGTAAAGAACTTCATCCTAACATCTAACTTGAATTTTCTCTCTTTTGGTTTATCATTTCACTTAGTTTTATCACTGTCACACCAAGGTCTCCCCAGAGCCTTCTCTTCTCCAAGCTAAACAAGCCCAAATCTTGTGTTTAGGGTTGACTCACAACTGATTGCAGCAAGGAATCCATGACATCTGAAATCCAGACACAAATAGCAAACCATAGATGTAGTTAATATGTTTGAGGACAAGGCAAAGATTCAGAGGGGCATGGATATGTTTGATGTTGGAGGTGACATGTTTGTGACTGTGTGCTCCCCTTCTACCCATCCACTTCCTCCTTTACCTTGGTTGTTACACACAAGGCCTAAGTCAGATAATGAGCAAAGTACTAGTTACTCATAAGGACTTGCTAAGACAGATAACAATCAGAAATCTGTTTCAAACAGACCAACTGAGCATGTACCAAAATAAGTGAGCTGCTCCAAAAGTACTGCCTCCTATTTTATTACGTTGGTCCATGACATCAGATGTTGATGAGTGTATAACAGGAAAGTGAATCTTCCTGCCAATATTCAATAAGATTTTATTGCCAGGAAACAGATGGCAGTGGAGGGGTGTTCTGACAAAATAATATCTGATATGGAAGTGTATATGAAGCAAAGGTGTGGGTGACACACTGCAACAGGTTACTCAAGGAGTTTGTGGATGCCCCATCCCTGGAGGCACTCAGGGCCAGCCTGGATGTGGCTCTGAGCAGCCTGGTCTGGTGGTTGGCGATCTGCACATAGCAGGGGGCTTGAAACTACATTATCACTGTGGTCCTTTTCAATCCAGGCCATTCTATGATTCTATGAAATAGCACCCATTTACATTTATCAACACTTGCTGGACATTTATGGAGACCACACTTAAATGCTTCTGCGTGGTAGCTGTCTGCATGACAGAATCTCCTTTTGAGTATGAATGTTTTTTGACATTGAGTAGGATTGAATCCTACTGGATGAATGGCAGTTTGAAACAGAGCCTAATAATGGATTCCCACTTTCATCTCTTAACTATTTCTGAGATAATGATTTAAATGTTTTGGACACAGAGTCCAAAAATACACAATAAAAATGTCAAGGAAAAGGGATTCCTTTTGTGCAGCATTTTAAACAACATATATCCCTGAAGATACTTGCCAAAATTTCTAATTATTATCCCATCATCAATGCTTAGTTATTGAAAGAAGACAAATGAGTGCAAGGCCAAATTTTACTGATTATTCATTAACAATTTAGCAAATACAACAAGGGTTCTCTGACATGGAATTATGGTAGCTAAGTTGTATTTCAAAGATGATTATACATGACCGCATCATCGGAAGCTCTGAATCATTACCAAGACTGTTAACTCCTCCAACTAAAGGAATTTTCCTATAACTATTATGAAAAATCAGGCAAAAATTGCTGAATTTAAAAGTGACTACTCCATTGTTGGTACAATACAGCCAGAGTTGTAAAGATCAGTTCTGTTGCCCTTCAATTTTTAATCTTCCTTAATAAGAAACTGGTGAACTGAGCATTTGACTGACTTCAGCAGTAACCTTTAAAGCAACAAAAGATCTTATAATGTTTCCGATCTCTTTTACATGTTATAATCTGAGAAGCTATAACCATGCTTCCCATTTCATTCAATCACTGTATATGAAGTTTATATTTCCTAAAAGTTTTTACTCATCTAGTTTCTTTTGTGTCTACTCCTTGTTGAATTTGAGTTTATAATCTATTTGAAGTTCACTTTATTTCTAATGGTAACATTTTATGATGTCTTAATATTCTCCACTCTGAATCTACTTTGAGCCTTTATTCGAATTCAACCCATGCTCACTTACCGTGAAGTGAGCATTTATTCTTATGATCTCTTTTTTAAAATACTTTTAAAAATACTGCTTTCACAACATTGCTTACTGCATTTTTGTATATTTTGAAGAGCATAAATTTTGTAGTTCTATTTGCTTCCACATTCTTTTTATATCTTGCCACTGGGTGAGTAAAAATAAATTTTCCCCAGGAAGACTCACTAATCACATGGTATTCTTTTCTGACACAGTGCAATTCAAACTGAGACAAACAGCAAGAGCACATAACATATTTCTTATTCTTCTTCGCTATTAGCAGTTGCTCTTTGAAGCATATTTCCCTGTTTGTAAAATTTATGACACTAATAAAACATTACACTACATATGACTGTACTGTGAGCTATGAATCCCACTGAAATCGAAAGATAAAAGCCACAAGTCTATCTACAAACAAGGATGTATATGAATAATTCTAAATGTGACTCATAGAGTGAGTTTTTGAGTTAGCAACATGGTGATTCTTTAAAATAATATTTAATATACCCCCAAGCATGCGCTGTGGAACATTGCTGCCTGGAACCTGTGGAAGATAAAACCAATTCTTTTGGTTTGTTTGTTTGTTTTCCATATATTCAGATTGCTGTAGGGAAAAAAAATCAAGCAAGCAATTGAAATCAGAATAAATATAATTAGAGAGAGAGGTTTCTGAAGAGATTGAGGGGATGTTGATGGGTTAGCAAATGCTTCCTAAGTGTAACACAAAGAAGTGTAGCAGGCAATCACGTGTCAAAATGATTCATAATTTCTCAAGGAGACTGACTTTCAGGTAATTTCCCTCTGTTATATTCCATGGAGCAGGAGAAAAGTCTACATATGTACCAGTATCAACTGTAAACTTAATGCAGTATATTCTTTCCTGCAAGTTCAAAAATATTCTGTCTTTAATTGCTTGAACTTAGTGTCCTGTTTCGAGTACGAAGAACCCATTTTCTAGGCGGGAAGTGACAACTTGTCCCTTCGTCACATGTTATCTCCAATGAGAAAAAGAGTATAATGGAATTCCACAGGCTTAGCAAAGATGTCATCCATAAAAATGAATTCTGAACTCCACAAACAAAATTAATTGCAGAATTAAGCCCTGAAAGACAAGTGGGTTCAACAAGTCTCAAGTGCATGAGCTGCAATCACCATCAGTGTAAGCTATGAAATTCAGAGTTAACTTGCCTTTCTTCTTACTAGCTGCTACGCTCCTTACATGGCCATTATCAAACGGAAATGAACTGGGAAGTTGCTGAGGCACACAGTATGAGCATTTGCCATGTTTATGTATGAAAGGAATCTAGTTTTAGTGGGACACTTTTCTGGAAAGAATATTTTAATTGTTTTATTTGCAAGTGAATTTCAAGATCTTTGGCATCCACTGTGGACTAATTTTGTCCATGATGGAAAATTGATTATACTCTTAATTATTTTCAAAAGAACTGTATGGTCCCAGAACTTACAGAAACATATACATTTAAGTAGACTCCCACATGATCAAGTTTTAATGCAGCCAGTTATCAAGGGTATTCATAATGAACTATTGTTCAGTAATGCCATGTTACACCATATAATCCTAGAATATCTACTTATTTTCTAATTGAATGCAGAAGTTCAGTTCTACGCTGAAGATGGGATTATAAGAAAGGCAATGTGTTAAAACAATTTAGCTTACTAAAAGTATTTGTTTTAAAGTGTTTTTTGCTCGTTGCTGAGAAGATTACATGTGGCTAAGATTATATTAATGGCTAAGAGGAAACATGGGAAAATTAAAAATGAACTTTAACAAGGTAAAATAACCTCATAATGATAATGTTTGGTGTGATGTCACATTATTGCTATCATCCCAGTTTAACCAGGAAACATATATCTGAAATCAAGCCAAATAAAAGGAAAGTTTACCTGTAAACTGCACAGAAATAGTTTATCAGTATCCAGTCAATACATTACTTAAAAGTTGCAGGCATGTTTCTGTAGTAGTTCTTCTATTATCAGCTTGCCCTAAAGGAGGGTTTGATTCCTTGTAGCTGCAAGTTCATCTTTACTGCTGAAGTTGCTATCAGATGGAGCACTGAGGAAGAAAGCATATAAGGAAATGAAAGTTTCTTACATACTTTTTTCTTACTGAAACCTTATAGAATGTTCAGATTATCAGACATTTCAATCAAAATGTATACTATTTTTCAAATTATAAATATTTTTTCCAAATGAAAATATTTTCATATTAGTGAAAATTATAAAATATTCCAGAAATGCATTTTTCATTGGCATTCAAATCTTCATAAAATTAAGAACAGCTTTTCAAGAATTTTCATAAATTAAGAAGTTGATATTTAAATAATACTTTAGCAGACTTCCAAGCTTCTGCTTTGAAGTTACAAATGATTCTGGTAAGAGACAGAAGTTCCTTGTTGGTGGTTGTAAGACCACATATTTATACACTGATTTATGCTTCTTTAGCCAGGAGATAACTTCAGCACATGCAGTCATTTCAACTCTTAACTATTGCAAGCCTTGTACTCAGAAAAACTTCGGTGAGATGACGCTATGTTTTTCAGAGACTAGTATCTTGCTCTAAATAGGCATATTGATTTCAGAGGCATTTCAGAGGCAGAAGCATTTATTCTTGAGCAAGTTAGTTGCTTAAATTTAATTATTGTCTTTCCCCTAAAAACATCCTATCACAATGCAAAGTTAAATACCTAGTCCTCTTTTTTGTTGTTGTTAAATATGTTCAATACTGTTGAGTCTTTCTTCCCTTATTTGATCTATAAACAAATGAATAGAAAATGAACTTAATAAATCACAAGTGACAGGTTCAAGAGAACCATGATGTTCTTTTTAACTGAATACTAAATGAATATGGTTAAACATATCAAAGGAATTTGTTAATGAGTGTGTATTATTGCTCTGAACTGTAAGTAACCTTTGTGACGCTCTAGTAAATTTTAATGAAAATCCAGTGCTGGCTTTGTCACATATAAATCAGAACAATCAATTAAACTACGCTCCGTTTACCATTATCTTGCTAGCGTTTGTCTGTTTTGTATGCATTTCACTGTTTGGTAGCTCAAGAAATGATAAATTGGTTCAGGAATCCCTTTGGAGAGAGCACATCTCATTCTTCTGCAAACACGCATTGGGATTCAGCTTCAGAATTAGTCACCAACATTTGGGTCACCCTATAGGGCCATAAGCCAAGTTGCTATTACATTAAATTGAGTTTTGGACTCCATCATTCCATAAAGGCCTAGTCCTCATTATCCTTTATCTAAAACTTGATTCCTTCCATTTATTAACTCATTCTTCTATGAAGTAGTTTCAAAGATAACTATTTTTGTGTTTCTGAAGAGTATTTCAGCACTCGCCAAATCTATGCACATTGCATTCACATTCTTCAAATGAAAATCCATACTTAGTTGTAGAATTCTTCTTGTAGGTTGTGCCAGAAAATGTAGAATTATATTACACTTAAGAACAGATACTAGAGTCACCTGTGTACACAGACTGAGAAGGCTGTACTAGACTCAAAATTCCCATACTCTTTCTCATCTCTTACAGGCGTTATATCTATGCACCAACTTCTGCCACAAAGTCAGATTGAGTTTATTTGCAAATGAGTATGGTTAAAAAACTGATACTCAGTAATTCCTAGGGTCTACAATAGAATGTATCAGTGACAGATCCTGCATACATCATTAGTATCAATGAAGACATGAAGAGAAATAGAGTGGAAGCAATTAATTAATTGTTATCACATGAAATGCAATTCAGGAAAGTAATATTTATCATATCTAAACTCTTTTGAATTAAGTTATCTGTGTATTAGCTGCCTCATACTTCTCTATCACCTTTCATGAATAAAATTTCACTTTGTATAAGAATAAATACTGAGTTCCAAATAACACTTTAACAGGTTATCACAATTTCAGGAATAACCAATGTTGTAAATATAAAAACACCTCTTTTTCTAAATACATTTCCTGATAGCATCAGAAAAGCTTCTTAAGTGTAACTTGCTTGTATTTCAGAAAATAAGCAGCCCTGCGAAGTGAGCAAGAAACTTTTTAAATAGAAGAAATAATGAAATATGCCTTCATCTTTTTGTGCATTTCATAATGAACTGCAATGTTAAATTTTACTGTGTCAAGTTTCCTATATTCTCCTATCATGTTATTTTCATCTCACTTCTGTAGTCTTTTCTCAGATTGCCAGTTGTGCTCATGCTAGTTTGACCAGTTAATAAGCAGTACTGATTTCCTGGCTGACCTGTGTGTAAACTCTATGAGGCATTTCACAATGACTGTCCTTATCCAGATTTTCCAAGGAAATGTAACACTTTTTAAATGAGGTTCTCTGACAAATCTGATTGTATATGTTCAATTGCATTCCAAAATAGGAAAGGGGGGTAAATTAAGGAAGCGAACAGAGCAAATCACATCTATTTATTCAGATATATATAACAGTTATAGCTGCATACATTTTATTTTCATTGCAGATAATATTAATCTTTACCAAATTCATATTAGAAAAAAATGGGGAAAAAAGATATGAATGAATAAATAAATAAATAAACCTTTAAACATTTTAATCTAGATTGGAATGACTAATATCTCTAAGGAAATTTATCTTCCTCCACTGCGTTTAGCTGTTCAGCATCCAGGCCATTTTATGGATATAATTAAGTCTTTCAGAATATCTACATAAAACAAACAAACAAACAAACTTACTGTATCAGTAAAATTTGGCAATGGAGTCAATATTCCTTAAGTATGATACAATTTTTTGGTCCTGTATGAAATTAATGCAAAATGCTAGCAAATCAGAATCTTAGTACTGATCACTAACTTTGCTCTTATTTAATACGATTATGTAGTTGCACATAGAGAGGAAATTTTACCTTGATTCATCCTTATTGAAAAAGCTATCCACATATAAATGCCTTAAAACAATATTTTACATTAATCTGTTATATGCTCAAAAACAGCAGTCTAAAATATTAAAAGATATTGAAAGAACTTTACTTTTGAAAGATTTAGTGGTCTTTGGGGTCAATTTCAATTTAGAGGCATTTCTTTTGAAGGTACACTTTAGAAAAATGAATGTTTTTAAGGGGAAAATTATACCCCTATTTCATAACAGACAATATTTTTTAACATACACAATGTCAATTTAAAAAGGAAAAAAAACATCTAACATGAATCTAAAAGTGTTCTTTCTCATTCCTTTGGATATGATTGGATTTGAATTTTCAAGAATTCTCCTTTCCTTCAGAGCTCGTCTATTTTAAAATGCTTTCTTTATGAATAATTATTTCAGTATACAGTTGACACTAGCACAATATTTATTTTCATTTGAAGCAGCAGTGACTTTTTTTTTTTAAATCAGAAAATTACATACTGACACTGATCTTTCTAAAGAACCTAGAACTGCTGACAGTATTTTGTTATTGTAAATCTGCACAGTTCTAGGACTTGGAACTCATAAATGCTATTTATGATTAAGAGAAAATAAATGAATTTCAAGTGCAATAGCAAAAGAAAAATGGCTTGCAGTCTACCACCTGGCTTGCCCTTGCAAAGGAAAACAAGAGGATCTCAGCTTTTGTTTCTTAAATCTCGGTTCTAGACAAAGCACACAGTATTTTTCCTAAAGGTAATTTTAGAAAGATTTTTTGGGTAATCTTTTACTGACAAATAGATTAGCGAATTTCCTAGGCTTATTATGTGTGAACAAGCAAATCTTAATATACATGTATGTCTAGGAATTTAAACAAACTTAGCAATGTATTAGATTTCTCGAATTCTTAGGAATGGTATTTAATACCTTGGATATCTAGCCAGCTAGTTCTGAAAATATTTAGTGATTGTGGAATTATGGTATATTAAGTGAAACTCCTACTCTAACAATCAATCATTCACTGTTCTGAAAAACTCATTGTGCTACTTATTGATGAACAGATGAACACCGCTTTCAATAGTGATTTACCTGAAAATTTACTCTTCCTGCTTGTATCTTTCTGTTGCAGAAAATGAACAAATATCTGAAGTTTATCATAAATAAATATTTTTACTAAGTAGTTATTCAAACAACTGGAGTTAATACCTGAAATACAAAGCACAGAAGTAAAACTGAGGATGAATTTATCATAAGTTCCAAATCTGGGTTTAGTTAGTTTCATTAATTAATTAATTACATTTTAAAGGAAACATATTTGCTCAGGAAATATGTTAGTTTTTAAGAAGAATGAAATATGATAATTCTTAGCCTTTTATACCCTTTTATGATACTGTCACATTTCATGAATTAAATCAATGCTAAAATCTCTGATAAACTGCACCGGGATTTTAATATTGTTGGTTTTTAAAAATCAAAACAAAACAAAAAAAAGAAATCTTTCCTAGGCTTTATCAACACTGTCATTCAAAAACATGGAAGTATCTATGAGCCCTGATTCTTCCAACTACTATTGCTGCATTTGCTGTGTCCTAATGTTCAACAATAACTCCTGACCTTTTGCAAATTTCAGGTAAACTCAGTAGAGGGATAGAGGACTGCAGCACTTGCTGATAGAAAGGTCACAGGGAGATTTCATACCCTCTACAGCATGACAAAATCTGTAAAGAGAATAAATTCTTCAGGAGTGGGAAATGTACCTATCTTCTTAGATACCAGTCTGTGCCAGTCAATCAGAAGACACAGCTGTATTGCAAATTGAACTTATTTTGAGATCAGAAGATCACTCATTTTATTGCATTTAAGTTTGATCTTGAGCTGTTGTTTTTAACATTTTCACTCTTTCCTTTATTTAATGGAGCATTTTTGTCAGTTGTAGTTGTCATCTTTGAATTTTGACTTGTTATCTTGTCTCTACTTGGATTTATATCCTAAAATTATTTAAAAAAAAAAAAGACAAAACCAAAAATTAAATATCATTTTTCGAATAGAAAGATAAACGTGAAAAAAGATTCAGTTTTAGGAAGAACATACCTCCATACTTGCTTCCCTGAAACCAGACTTCTGGAGACTAATGATAGTCAGGATATATATATAGAATACTGCTTTTCTGAAAGAGCGTTCAGGCACTGGAATGGGCTGCCCATGGGGGTAGTGGAATCACCAACCCTGGAGGTGTTCAAGGAACGTTTGGATTTTGTGTTGAGGGACATGGTTTAGTGAGTACCATTGGTGGATGTGTGGATTGGTGTACTGGATGATCTTGAAAGCCTTTTCCAATCTTGGTGGTTCTGTGATTCTGTGACAGATAGGATGTCTTGAAGCTTATTTTACCAGTATGACATCTGGGGAGCTATATGGTTTCACTATGGATCAAAGAAGATTGCTTATTCCTCAGATAATAATTAGGTACATAGCAGGATTCAGCTAAGTACATGGTATTTCACACCCAAGAAAAAATTTACATGTCAATCCCTTTAGGATTTAGCAGAGATCAGATGTCAAATTGAGTATCTACTTGAGCAACTGGAGAAGGTAGAGTTGGTCCGTCTTCTCCTATAATGTTGTATATAAGTACTCTCTACTATTAAAGGTTACAGAAAATTCCAGTAGTTTTAGGACCTCCTTTTTTTTCCTCACCAAAAACTAACTTATTTTATTCCAGAGTTTACATCTTCCCTTTGAGCAGCCTGATCTAGATTGTGATGACCCTGCCTATAGTTAGTGGGGTTAGAACTAAATGATCTTAAAGGCCCCTTGCGACCCAAGTCATTCTATTATTTCACAATTGAGCAACCTTTCCTTTGTCCATCCATTATTCAATTTTGGATATTACTTCTTTGCATTGAAAGAAAATGTCATATATTGTCCTATCCCTGTATTTGATCTGCAAAACAAAATTTTATCCCATATCATAAAATCTATAATGCAAATTGAGTATAACAGGTAAATGAATCTGTTTTGTACATATGGGAAATGAGTGAATGATCAAATTACAGAAATTCTGTGAATCCATTTTTCTTTCAGACACATTGCTACATTTTTTTGTGAGATTCATCAAAATCTGGAGTAAATTAAGGCAATCAACAAAGTAGGTACATTAATATAGGTCGTTTAGAGTTAAATAACAAATCTAAATGGCACAAAGATTTCTAGCACCGCTGAATCCTAAGGAAATTTACAATTACTATGTTGGACTGAAGACTGTATATTTTTCCCACTTAAAACTTTGTACAGGAAATACTCTGTTCATAACTCAAGTGGGTTAACTTTTGCTGGTCACTGGGTTCCAAACAAGCTGGACTCTCAGTTCCTCTACTCAGAAGAACAGAGGGAGAAAAAAAGATGAAAAAAAGACCTCATGGATTGGGATGAAAAAAATTTGATTAATGAAAAGCAGCTCTTAGCTTCCCGGCCTTTGTGGGATGTCTGGAGAAAGTATTGACAATGTGAGCACTGCTCAGCAATACCTAAAACATTTGTGCAATGACCACACAGTTCTAACTATGAATGCAAAGCACATCACTATGTGGCTACTATAGGAAAGCTAACTCTAACCCAGCCAGACCCAGTGTGGTAACAGTGATTTATAAACCATCCTCCGAAGCAAAGTGGTGACATTTAATTTGTCTTCCTATGAAAATCTTTCAAGAGTTAGTGTTCCCACATGATTTTTCATCTCTTACTGCTACTGGTTGCTTTCAACAGACAAAATACTGCATCAATTCACGTTCACTTCATGTTTAGGATGTTTCCTTCCCAATCCCCAGGGCATGAAATTGAAAAGAAGTAGTGAACTAGATTCTTAAATGCAAGCTTGACATTTCTCAATATTGATAAAATGTACTAGAGAGGGTGAGCAGCCACTTCGTTCTCTCCCCTGAGATCTTTGACTGAAGTAGGAGAATTTTTCCTCAAGCAAAATATATTTTCCCTTGATTAAGCATCAGTATTGGGAAAAATAACTTTCTAATATTGTGATGAATTATTTTATAAAATTAGGTATATTTTAAAGAAATAAATTTCCTAATTGCTACATTTTTTGTCATCTGCTTGCTTCAAAATACAGACTTCCTTCTCTTCCCTTATGTAGTAATACAGTGTCTAGGACTTGGAGCACAGAAAGGACAAATGCTGTCTTATATATATACGTGTATGTGTATATATATATATGTTATATCTGTTGCTCATTTTTTCCTAGAAGCTGAATGTATTTAAGCACAGCCTTTAAACTGTACCTCAAAGAGTCCATGCACAGGTGTGTCTCTAGCTCACATCTATTTTTGTACTAATTACTCCTACTGCTCTAAAATTCTTCTCTTCCAAACCTGAATTCATCCAAGTTCAGATTCCAGGTGTTGGAGCTTTTTATGCCTTTGTCTGCAAGACACAGTAACCCCACTAGCACATCTCTTTTACTTGAATGAACACCTGTATTCTGATTAAATCACCTTTTAACCTTCTCTGCAGATATGCTGAGCTGATTGAGCTTTTTGAGGCTTAAAGATCCTCAAATAATAAGAATAGTTTTCTGACTCCCAGAACATTTTTATGTCCCTTTTTTGAACTGCTTTCAGTATTTCCATATTTATCTGGAAGTGGACACAGGAAGTAGATACATCCTTACATCCTTATACATCCTTACATCCTTACATCCTTTCTATTTCACACATAAACCATTTCCATGTTTCAACTTCACATTCTTCTTTTACGTATTCATGAACAGTATTAGCCCTTTTGCTCCAGTATGAAACTGAAAGGTCATGTTAAGGTAGTTCTATGATGATTACAAGTCACTTGATGAATCACTGCTTTCTGAAGCAGTCTCCCCTTGTGTAAAGATAGATCTAGCCCTTTGGTACTACCCTTACTGGACTGTATTAAAGTGTATTTTGGCAGGTGGTGACCATTTGTTTTAGAGTGACTCAACTTAACTGACTACTTGTCCTCCTCATTAGTTGTGATTTTATCCCTTAATATATCTACTAGGAGTTCACAGTATTGGCTTGTATAGACACTTAATAAAAATGTGCTATGTGGAACCTCAAGCAAGACAATAAGCAATTTTTAAGTCATTTACTATGTGCTATGTGAAGTTTTTAATCAAGATCTGGTACGATACTGAAACAAAGATCTCTTTATCAAGGTAAATATTTTTAACAACTGCAATCTTGATAAATATATAATTGTTATGAAACAATATGGATTACACAACATTTATTTTATGTTTTATCTCTAGGTACTGAAAGGTTTGAAATCTTTACACTGTATTTCTTTGATTTCTTTGCTGATGATAGAAAGAGGACTTCCCAGGACATAACAGGAAAACAAGTCAGTGGTTTTATTTGAATGAGACTCAATAACACAATGTAAATTTATTTATCTATGTAATATAACTTCAGATTGCATTATTAATGGATTCAGACCAGAGATATTATTAAACACGTTTGAGAAGAAAGGGCCACCAGCAGTAAATCTCTAACAGGAGAAAGTTAATTTACTAGTTTGGAAAGTGTATGAAGTGTTTCCATATGTGGGCTCAGCAGGGCTACAGACAAAGAAGTCTCAAGGACTTTTGATTTGCCAAACTACTGGTGACTGGATTTTAAAGGTAGCCTACTACATCAAAGGAACCAAGATCAATCTACTCTTAATGAAGTATTCGTACACACAAAAATATCCACAAGCTGCTCAAGCATTTCTGAATGCAGCAGTGCACTATAAACACATTATAGGTATTGTTGCCTCAGCTTTTCTCATAAAGAGGCCTGTGTTTATAAGTGCATGCTGCCTGAGAACTATATAGTGAATCACCTTGAGGCCTGGGGAACAAATCTTAAGTTCCAGTTACTTGTTCTCTGTCTATTCAGGATGAGATTTTTTAGTATTATATAGTGTATAATGAAAAGGCAGAAGGATTTAACTCACTTGAGTAATCCTATTTCCTAACTTTCATTATCAGCAACTTCACAGATGCTGCACGGCTTACTTATTAAAGTGAAAATTAAGAAGAAATCTGTTTATGTCAGTTTCATTCAGAGTGAAAAGTCTTACCATTTGACATATGTAGGTAATTAGAGGGGGGGCTTCAACAAAAGGTTAGAGCTCAAATATTATACAGCGTTTATTTCTTGTCATGATGAATTGAGTCCTGGCCAGTGTAAGGAATTTTCCCAATAATGATCTGAAGTGACATTACAAAGAGATTTTTGAATAGTTTCTCTCTGTGCATTTTTTTTTTTTCTTTAAATAATTATCCTCTTTTATACTGTTGTGCCTGAAATTCCATTTTGGTGATTCGTTCTTAACTGGAGAAAGAAACACAGATGAAAGATTAAATGAAACCACAGTTCTTTCAGGGAAATCATGTAGGCACAGGTAAATTGCTGAACAGAGATTATATCAAGAACATATATATTGAAATAACTTGGAAATAGCATCACCAGTACCATATTATTTTCTTCCATTATTCTTTTTTTATTTATGGGAAAGACTGTTGTTCACATAACTTATTTTTTCCAAAAAAAAAATTGTACATTCCAATACTATGCCTACCTACTAATGGTTACAGGAGAAAGAGGCAAAAGTTCAAGTAGCTATAGAGTATGAAAATCAATTACACTCCAGTTTCCAACTGCTATCTTTCCTGAGTAACTTTAGACCCATTTTATTGGTCAGAAATGTTTGAAAATTCAGGGAACAGGCATTCAGGACCTTGCATCCACATAATGGAGAACTACATTGGCAGTTGGTCAAAATGGTCAGGAAAGAAGACAGTTGAAAAAGCAACCATCTTTTCCACTTCTTAACTACTCACAGGTAAGCAAAATGGGTGCAGGACTGGGTCATGAGTAGAAAAATATTAGCAGGCTAGCTTTAGAAAAGAGAGGACATGGTATTTAACTGGCTTGCCTAAAGAGCTGTGCTAACAAAATGAGAGAGACATAGACAAAATAACTGCAAGAATAACAGTTACCAGCACACTGGAGATATTATTTTTTCTAGATTGAGTCCCACAACTTTGGTGGAAAGGCTGCATTTATCAAGCATTTATCATCCTTAACATGCCATTGAACTGGGTGCAATATTACGACCTTCATGCCATACTATAGCCAACCTTACTTTTGGCACATGTCACTCTTATCTATTCTTATCTGTATGCAAACAATGAATCACTTGATGGTGCTTTCAAAATAAAGCCTAGAGATGGTAATAGCATCATCTCTGATATTTGAGTAATCAAAAAACTGAATGATAATACTTTCATTCTAATTCCCTTTCTCTGGAAGAGCAGAGTAATTGTCACCAGCAGGATTTAGACATTTTTAAAATTAAATGATAATCTTCCTCCAGACATACATAATTTTTACTGTGAAAGAGAAGAAAATTGCAAGGTGGGAAAATAGTTTTCCTACAGGGAACACTGGAAATAAAAGGGATGGACTGCATACTGTAATATAACTTTCCACAATATATAATGGTTGTCTGTCCCATGTGGTATTGTTGGAGCATTATGAAGGATGTAACAGTAGACAGAAAGAAAAGATTGATTATGAAAAATGAATTTGAATAATTCGGACAGACAGCTGTTTTGGTTTAAATTACACACCAGCTTTTGAGATACTCCATCTGGTTTATTTGAACATTCTTATTTTGTCATGCAGGCAGCTGTTTGCAGTGTGGCATGCAATGAAAAACAGCAGAGTACTGTGGATATTACTGGGCTGCAATTCAGCCTACTCACAATTGACCTACAGAACACAGTATCCGATTGGCTGCTTGATTTGTCTTGAAAGTGTTCCTTAAAAAGATTTTTCTGTATTTGTTAGTCTCTTTGTGGGCACTAAAGTTTGTCAAAAAAATTGAGGGATTTGAATGGGTTGAGCTTGGGGTTGGGGAAGCTGGAAAGTTTGGAGAATATTTTGGAAATGATCGTTATTCATAAATAATCATTCCAAAGTATTATCTTTATCCAAACCCATCTCACTGTTAGGTTTTGGGAGTCATGTTTTTCAGCATAAATGTTCTGTTCATACAAATTAAGACTTATTTGCAAATAGCATAATTAAAAAATTGCATGGAAGTTCACCTTAAAAAGACATTTTTCTGGTCCAAGCAGAAATGTTCACCACCTGTTACAGCAGAAAGAAAGGCAATTATTGGAGAGAATTTGTTTTTAAACTGTATTTCTTCAGAACTTTGAGAAGTCTGTTTAGGAGAACACTTTTATATTTGAGGCGCAAGTTTAAGGGGACAAAATTTCGCTAATAACATTTCCTTTTCCGCTCCCACACAGTAGATCACAGTACTGCATCTTTATACTACCATCAACATGCATAATCTCAACAGCTCTACATGCAAGAACAAATATGTTCATAGACACATATATTTTGTATATTAAAGACAGGTTTTCCCTGAGCACAAATTAACATTAAGGAGAAGGCTGTGAAATCATACACTTGCATGCCTTCAGGTTCATTCAGAAAATACAAACTTGCTTTATTGGTGTAAAAGTTCAAATTTGAAATATAATACAAGTCTATTTTAAAGTTGGGTTTAGAGTTTGGAGTAGTTACCTAGGAGTCAGTAAAGAAATAGGAACCTAAAATAACTTGTGGTAATTTCAATTCTTGGTTAACACATCTAGCTCTTAAAACTGATGAAAACTATGTGATTCAGTAGATCAGGTTACTCAGAGACTCACCCAACCTGCCCTTAAATGCCTCTACAGATGTGGCATCCACAACTTCTCTGGGCAACCTGGTCTTGTGCCTCATCACTATTTGAGTAAGAATTTCTTCCCAATATCTAACCTAAATTTACCTTCTTTTAGTTTAAAGACATTCTCTCTTGTTCTACAACTACCAATCGTATAAAAAGTCAGCCCCTCCTATTTATAAGCTGCCTTCAGGTACTGGAAGGCCACAATGATATCTCAATGGAGCCTTCTCCAGGCTGAACAAGCCCAGCTCCCCACATCCTTTCTTCATGAGAGAGATGCTCCAGCCCTTTAATCACCCTCATGGCCCTCCTCTGGATCCACTGAAACATCTCCACATCTTTCCTGTGCTGGGGGCCCCAGATCTGGACACAGTACTCCAGATGGGGCCTTACAAAAGCAGAGTAAAGGAGGTAAAACCACCTCCCTCATCCAGCTGGATACTCCTCTTTTGATGCAGCCCAGGATACAGTTGGCCTTCCAGGCTGAAAGCACACACTGCTGGCTGATGTCTAACTGTTCATCCATCAGGACTCCCAAGTCCTTCTTGGCAGGAATGCTCTCGAAGAGTTCTTCTTCCAGTCTGTATACATACCTGGGATTGCCCCAACACAAGTGCAATACCTTGCACTTGACATTTCTGGCCCACCTGTATAACTTCCTATGAAATAACAGTCTTACACAAATAACGATGACATGAATAAAACAACACAAGACTGAAATTGAATTGAAAGAATGCATGACAGATGTCATTTACATACACTTCACTAGTAAAAAGTTATTTCAATTTACCTTCTATTAATTCTGTTGTATTTCACCATGTTTTGCATCTTCTTATTTTGAATTCCTGTCTGAATAAGATATTGTAAGGAACAAGAGAAGAAAAAAGTAATTTTGTTCAAAATCTAGAAATAATGTTCACTATCAGGGAATAGATGTCAAAATTCCACCAATTAATATAATTTTCATAGGAGGAACATGATTTCTATGCTTTGATGGGCTTTTGTTCTTTATCAGAATAATTAGCCACTAAGAAGTGGAAAAAGACATAATGCAAATTACCTATTCAGCTTTTTCCAGATATACATCTGTAATAATTATGTATGGCAGATGCTTCTGTAACCACTCTATAACAAGAAATATTTTAAGGTTGATGTGAAACAACTTGCAAATTTAAAAGATGAATATACTTCAAAAAAGTGAATATGCTCATCTTGTATACACAGTTAAATCCTATTTTTTTTTTCTCAAGAATTATGCAAGTGTATTTGCTAGTAATTTTTATCTACAGCTATAGATTCAGTTCAGTCATAATATATCTCAACACGTATAAGAAATAATAGTCTCTTGCATATGCTCTTACTTGTGATAATGTAATGAGAATTGTGACTATTTGGCATTTGACTTGTGGTTCACTCTTAACTCCGCTTAATTCCATGGAATTACTTATTAGACAGTGTGAAAGGGCTTACTGACAAATACTTGTGTCTGTCATGAAGAGTAAGGGCTATATACTATGTGCAGAACAGAATCTCTTTATTAGTATTTTTAGATTGTATCAAAATATAAGTTAAAACATTGCATGTATTTGTGTAGGTAATGCTGAAATAAGAACATTTCTACTCTAATCTTTGATTTATATTCTCTTTCCCAAATTCTGCACGCATAATGAGTTTACTCATTCAAGGTATTCAGAAGTTCCAAAGTGTACAGCTGAGATGGCATTTCACAAAAAATGTTCTGCCAATTCATGGAATAACTTTTTTTTTTTTTTTTCCTGATAATGGACTTCATGTAGTTATAGGGAAAAAGAATGCCTCCCAGTGAAACGAGCTCTTAAGTTCAGGAATTATATCTTCATCTGCGTTTGCACAACACCTTGCACAATAACATAGGATATTTATGTATAATTTATTTTCAGCTATTTGATAATATTAATTTCTACTGAGATTGCACAGCAAAAAACAAGACTGATATTTATGTAGCAATTATCACTCTCAGAGTAAAGTCCTTCATCATGTTTGTGTAGAACTTCCCGTGCTCCAACTTTTTGCCTGTTGCTCCTTGAATAGTACACATTCTTAAAAAGAAGAAATTTAATCTAATTTCTTTTGATGTAATTGGAATTTCCTAGCATATCTTTTTTCTTTTTTCTTTTTTCTTTTTTCTTTTTTCTTTTTTCTTTTTTCTTTTTTCTTTTTTCTTTTTTCTTTTTTCTTTTTTCTTTTTTCTTTTTTCTTTTTTCTTTTTTCTTTTTTCTTTTATTTAACTCCCTACATAAAATCATCAGAGATTTTATCCCTTCTCTTCTTGTTAGGCAGAAGTAACTCAAAGCAGAATTTACAATTTTACTGTAGAAAAGTAGTTTTAATTACTTGCTGTTTTATTTGCCCTTACTAGACTGAAAATTGAAAAGTGTTTCAGTTATAGTGATCAGTTTAATGCTGCTAATGAAAAAGAGAGTTTAAAGTGTCATAAAATCCAATGAACATATTCAAATATTGTTATGTTTCTGAATAATTAAAATGAGAAGTCAGAAACTTGATACATAGAAGAAAAAAAGAAATAGTGAATTTTAAGCATACCTTTACAAACACTTCTGAAGATATTTATTCTGCATTTCATGAAAATGAGATTTTAATAACCTCTATACAAAAGTGAAAAGAATGCTATTTCCAACTTGTTTTGTAAACTAGGAAAAACGTGGAAACTTGTGCCATTTTGCCATGTAACTGTCTCCATCAATCATGATTACAGCACCTCCTGGGCACTCAGTAGTGATGTGGATGCTTCTCCTTGATATTTGGCAGCTGTTACAAGAATCTCTGTTACACTCCAGTACCTGTGCAAGCAACCAGACTTCACACATGGACTGGTGCTATGATCTGCTTTACAAAATGGACATATAATCATGGTTCACAATATCAGAGAATCACAGGGGTTGGAAAGGACCTCAAGAGATCATCAAATTCAGCCCCCATGTTAAAGCAGCTTCCCTACAATGGGTCACAGAGGTAGGTGTCCAGATGAGCCTTGAATATCTCCATAAATTGAGTCTCCACAACATCTCTGGGCAAACAGTTCCATTGCTCCACTGTCAGCCTTACCACAAAAATGTTCTTCCTCATGTTAGCACAGAACTTCCCATGTTCAAGTTTTAGGCCACTGCTCCTAGTCCTATCACCAAGTATCACTGAGAAGAGCCTGGCTTGATGATTTTCTATCATCTTCTTTGCCCTCCTCTGGACTCTTAAGAGATCTCTGTCTTTTTTGAACTGGAGAGCCCAGAACTGGACATAGTAGTCTAAATATGTCCTCACTAGGGAAGAGTAGAGAGGGAGGATCACCTCCTTTCACCTTCTGGCTACACTCTTTTTAATGCACCCCAGGTACTATTGGCCTTCTTGGCCTCAAAGGCACTCTTCTGGCTCATGGCCAACCTATTGTCCACCAGAACCCTCAGGTCCTTCTCTCCAGCAGGTACTCCCCTAACCTGTACCGATGCATGTGCTGTTAATTGAATGGGGATTCTGCAGAACTGCCTTTCCAGGCTACAATCATAAACCAGGTTGCACTGATGCGTGCATTTCAGACTGTCATATTCACCTTTGTTTTAATCTGCATTTGCCTGATTACTCAATCCCATTTTCCACAGCAAAGATGCAACTGATGATGAAGCCACTTCTACGTCTTGTTCCTGGTAAGGAGTACCTTTTGCAGCAGGCTGCCTGTTGGCCACTTTGTTTTTCTTAGGATATTTGCTTGTACAGCTTTATTCAGGTCAAATATTCCCCAATAGTTCCCCAGCACTTTTTAGGAATCCCACTGATCAGGCTATTTTGCACATAACATTTTGTGCAGTAGGTAATGAGATTTTAGTGGCATAGACATGGGCCATCTGATGTTCAATGATTCTAGTGTCAAAGAATTGACATGCTTTATTCACTAGCACAGACGTAGACTTTAAGTTACTTTATGATCACTAACATAAAATAAACCAAGATGCAACATGCCCTTTCAGTTGCTAAAGCATTTACTCATCTCTGTTTATGTATGTTCTGATGCTGCTTCATGATGTCTTTATGTAGCTTCAGTGAACTCAGATGGGACCAATAAACAATCAGATATCTGCATATACCAAGAATACCTTTAGACAAGGAAAGGCAATACAGAAATAATTCTTGCATAGCCCATTTACTGGGCATCTTGTATGTACAAAACTGATGAATAATTTTTGCAAGTGGACTCCCAGAGTATCAAACATTCACTAGTATTTTAGCTCCCAATGGCTAGTCTAACTAAACTGTGTTAATTTCTCTATCAGATTATTTCTTTACAGAGAGTTCCCTGGAGCACATCCACTCACTTACTCACCCCTGCAGAATAAAAATGGCATCCAGATGCAAGGTGAAGCTCCTGAGGCCCATGCCACCTGCCATGCTATCCTCAGCTCAGCCTCTCTTTTCGACTGCAATCATTAGCCTGCCAGAGGCATGTTAGACAGTGACTTTTCACCACAAATATGCTTATAATTATCTTACCTTGCAAAGTAATTCTATACATAGTAAGTAAACAAAACATTTGTGAAATGCTATGCTACTGTTCTAAGGATTCAGATGTGAAACAGAACTCTGAGCAAAGTGATACCCATTGGATTCATAAGTCTCACAGAATCTTAGTAACTGCAGAAGTGCATTATTTTACAGTAGACAAAGGAAATGAGCATCACATAAATAAACACAGTCTCTGCACATGATAGTGGCATTCATTTTGTCTAACATCAGATGTCTTAAAGTTAGGTTTCTTGACTTAGAGAACTTACAAGGATCTGTGTATATTTTTCTTACATAGTGGTATGTGTTGTTTGTTAAAGAGAAATGCATTCCATAGAGGCCTGCTCTATGGAGATATTTAAAAGGCAAAAATTATATTTAATTTTCTCATATCTTGCCTTCATAGTCATTCAGGGTGCATACCAGCCAGATGAGAAAAAACACGGAATATTTAAATGCCTTAAGTTAGGCAAATAAAGTCATATCTCAGAATGCTATCACATTCACAGTAAATGTTATTTCCTTTCAGTAATTTGTTACACAAAAAAGAACTTTTCCCCAAATTTTTAATTTTCTAATTTAAATACACTTCTCAACACTCTTACATATGTTTTAAATGAGATATGTTTGTCTTTTACTGGATCCCAGCCACAAGTGCTATATTTTCTCCTCCATAAGCTTGCAGTGGAAACTATAAAAATGTTTCTTATGATTTTAGTAGCAAGTTTCAATAAGTAAGAATGTGAAATTTTGTTAGTCATACAATAGACCTGATCATTATATTAAAGGTACTGCATGGTACAGTTACATTTGATGGGGAATAACAGGGCTCGACAGTCCAGGGAGATCACTGCAGTTTTGTTTTTATACTTTTAAGAAAGGCATTCACACTGCTTATTTCTAAGGTGTTGTCTTAGAGGAGTCTTGTTATCTTACAGGAGTAAAAGACAAAAAAGTCTCTCTGAAGTTCCTAATTTATGACTTCTGAATACTTCTTTGCAGTGGGATTCTCTCTTTTTATAGGAATTTACTCTACATTTACACAACACAAAAACCTACAATTACATGATGCAGAATATTCTCTACAAAAATAGTAATTCAATGTGTTTCACAGACAGTGATATGAAAACAACATCCTGACAGAAAAATCATAGCTCCATTGAGATGAGATACAACAAAAAGATTCTTAAAATAATGTCCTGTGAGAATAATGTTTGTGATACCTGCATTTATAGGAAACTTACTCATAATTACTACTTCAAACTTTAGGAGTTGAAACATATTTTTTCTTATATTATCTCCTTGTCTTCTCCTAGTAATCAATTTAAATATGATATCAGACTGAAGACTGAGTCAGATTTATTTACATGACTGTTAATCACAATTAATCCCCTGAAAGTATTTTCTGAAATAAAATATGTTAGTTGTAGATAGTTGCAGATAGCTGTAGGTAGTTGTAGGTAGAAATCTGATTTTTCCTAAAGTAAAATTTGTCATAAACAAATGAAATTTTCTGAAGTTGTATTTACAGACTTATTATGCAGTTTGAAATTTTAGCATTATTGTCATTATTCTATCTAATCTTTTGTCACTTTACAAACAAATCTGTGTTTGTTTATGTAGAGACACTAGGTGGGCTAAAATGTATTTTCCTCATCTGTGGCATTAGATTTGTTTTACCTGATAGTTTCTGAAGTTAATATTAGACCAGTAAGTTAAATGTACAAATTAGGGAGGACTTAAGCTTTGTTGTCCCTCAACAAGAAAACCATTTATAGATCTCCCTTCAAAACCTATGTTTTTTCCCAAGTTTTCTGGGATTTTGCAAAAAGAAATCTGATTCTGACCTTGCTTAACACCAAGGTTTCATTCATGAAAGCTTTTACAAACCAATCTCAACATTTCAGTTCTGACCTTATCTCTCAGTGGAAGAAAGAACATTTAAAAAATGTTAAGCAAATACCATGTGAAAATATGGGTGTTGTTTTTAGATCCAAATCAGACAGAAAAGTAGAGCTTTGACTTTTCAAGATGACTTTGTCTACGATAGTTAATGAAATTTAGATGAGTCTTTTGAGCTGAAGCACATACAAAGACAAGAAATACTATGATTAGCCCTATTTCCATGCCCAAAAGCTCTGCTTTCAGACTACAGGTACTAACCCACTCAGCTGTAGCCAAGACTTTTAAATTCCTGTTATGGTATGCTAGTATAAATGTACTGTTTATTTATACATGAGCAAATTTTTAAGAGAACAATGGACATGAAAGTGTTAGAAAATTTATGCTGACATATAAGTTCAATAGAGAAAGAAAATCCTTAAACACTGTTTGTAAATGTTGCATGAGCGATCCTAGCACAAAGGTCTGTTACTTCCCAGCATTTCAACTAATTTGGGGATTTTATTTTTTAAATTGAAGGTTTGGACATTTAATAACTCATTTTAACAATTTAATTTAACTAAATAACTACTAATACTGAAATATCACTGTTCTTAGGCATACTGTCAGAGACTACTTTGTATCCCTCAAGTGTCAAAATTTGTATCTTTCCTCTGGTGTTCTTCCTCTTTCTCTTCATCATGAGCTAACAGACTCTCATACAGCAGAACAAAGATGCCAAGATCGTTGTAAAGGCAATGGAGATAAGAGAGGAGAGAGAGCAGAGGTAAAACTATTGCAGCTTTTCATGCCATGAGGCATGAAATATCTCTTGAAATGATTTCAGTGTCCACGATAAAGAACTCTGATACAAGATATCTTTTGACTTAATGTATTCTAGTAGTGGGAAGTAATCATTTCCAGCTACATATTTTACAGAAAGCTGCTTACTGATTCTGATAAGCACATTTAACGATAATGAATTCTTCTAATTTCCAGAAAGACTTCAGTTTCCATCACTTTTTCCGTTCCTAATTAGCAGGCAAGACATAAACTGGTGGGTAGAGCTTGGATATACAATAGGCTTTTTACATGGGTGGATAATGATAGGACAAGAAGAAATGGTCATAAACTAAAGGAGAGAAGATATAGATTAGATGACAGAGAAGTTTTCACAAAGAAGGTAGTGTGGCACTGGCACAGGCTGCCCGGAGAAGCTATGGATGCCCCATCCCTGGAGACATTCAAGACCCTGGGCAGCCTGATCTAACAGTTGGCAACCCTGTCCACAGCAGTGGGTTGGAACTAGATGGTATTTGAGATCCCTTCCAATCTAAGCTATTCTGTGATTCTTATGATTGAAGTGAATTACAGCCTTGTATAACGTTTCTGGAATTAACAGTTCTGCACAGGTATTAGAGCAAATGTCAAATATAGTCTTATAATCTGTTATTTAGATTTCTGTTTCTCTTTAGTTTGCATCAGACTAAGGAGGAATTAAATGATAAGAACAAATTAGTCAAAAAGTGGTGTAGTCCTGCTTCACTGCTTGTACCTGAGTTTAATGTGTTAACAACATACGGGATGCTTGCTTCTAAATTAGCTTTTCAAAACCAGAACTTACTTGAACTAATTCATGCTTGAATTCCAACACTTCTGAGTATTCCTGCAAGATAACATCTCATAACTACATTCCTATCGAAAACTGCAGTTTTGAGGACTACTTTACTTTTTCAAAACTCATGGCATCTTTCCTCAGATTTCACTGATATTCATGCTACTAAAATAAGGGAGTCGCTCAGAGTAAACTGCATCTGATAACTTAAATACTGTCTGATGCCTGCCAGGAAAATCTTTATTCCAGCATTTGTTATATGTTACACTTAAGTAGCTAAAAAAGTATAAATCATTCTCGTTCCTTATTCTCTTATCTTACTTTCTGTTTGGTGGGCACCTGGTAACACTTCAGCAAGTAGAAGATCAATAGAAGGTTATTCTTTGATTTTGACATGTTTGGAATCTGACCCTTTGTACATAGCTGGTTTTATCACCTAGTTAGTCCACTCCTCTTGTTTGCAAAGGATGATATCTCAGACAGAATTTTTTGAAGTAGGAAATATATGATAAAAAGAGTCTATAAAGCTGATGTAGAGATATCCTCAATAAGTGTAATATTTTCAGTATTCTTTCTTTCTCCCACTTTTATTCTTTACATTAAGGGAGCTAGTTTTTTAATGGACCTCAGGTATTACTTAAATAAGAAATTCAGTTTAACCAAAATCTGCCACAGAGAAAGACACGCCTTTATATATATATTATATTATATATATATATATATTTATATATATATTTATATATATATATATATTTAAATATATATATATATAAATATATATATATATTTAAATACATGTGTATAAGTGTATGAATCTTTGTGTAAAAAACTGTTTGTCATGGTTTCACCTGGGATAGTGTTTATTTTTCTTCATAAAGGCTGTGTGATTTAGGGTAAAAATAGTAGTGATAACACATGGATGTTTGGAGACATGGCATTTGTCTTTCCAAGAAACTGTTACACAAAATGAGCTCTGCTTTCCTGGAAGTGGCTTGAACATTTGCCTGCCAATGGGAAGTAAAGAATGAATTCCTTGTTTTGCTTTGTTCGCACAGCTTTTGCCTTATCTAGTAAGATGCATTTATTTCAATCTGTGAGTTTTCTCACTTTTTTCCTTTCCTTTCCAATTCTCTCTTCCATGCTACCACAAGGGAAGTGATCATTATTGCAAGTTTATTCTTTAAACAACCCTGTCAGTAATAACAGTTTCAGATAAGACATTGAAGAACACTAGCTTATCTGTCATCAACTTATGTATTAACATTATAGATAAAATTTGATTGCTGGACTCTCCCATCTATTTCGAGATAGATCTGCCATGTTGAAGAAAAATCAAAAGAAAAATGGTGGTTAAAGCCCTGAAGTCAAATTAAAACCTGCTAATATGTTTATACTAAGTTGTTTTTTTTTTTTTTTTTTTTTTTTTGTTGTTGTTGGTGGTGGTGGTGGTGGTGGTGGTGGTAGTGGTTTTTTTGTTTGTTGTAAGTAAGACTACAAAAAAATTAAAATGTTATCCAGATGTGTAGTGTGTAGTTATTATGCTCCATTGCCTTTAAATTAGATACCAAAATTTGATATAAAAATTACTGGATAAGAACTCTGTAGGTGATGAATAGTGATTTAAAAATAATGTAAAAACAAACAAACAAACAAACAAAAAAAAAAAAACAGTATTCATAAATTTCATGAATAGTTTGAAAAGTAAACAAACTATTCAGTGCTTTTCATTTCCAAACTCAGTCTAAACATGCTTGTTTATTTCTTGATCAACTCCATTAAGGAAGTTTGAATATACATCTGTCTACATCTTGAACAGTATGAATATAAACTATTATTTTTTTATAATTGTGACTCAGAGTTTGGAACATCAAATTACTACAAGCGCAGTCAGGAAGAAAAGTACAGCACTGAAGTTATACAGGCATGTGAAGTGGTGAAAAAGAGTACTTACACCAGGGCATCAGAGGGTAGCTTTTCAAATTGGTATCTTTCATCTTCAAAGATATCTGCTAGAAAAAGAAAGTGATGATGTCCACAGACAACACCAGAAGAGACCTAAGGAGAAGAAAAGGCAACAGAAAGAAATCGCTGGAAAGAATCAGCATGATATGAGTACCTATTCAGTAACAACATGTAAGTTTTCTGTATTTTTAGTATCATCTAGCAAAGCTTAGCAAAGACTCAGGATATAAAGGTTAAGCTAAAAACGATTGTGGAACTCAATGATGCTTAAAGATACACCGGATGCAAGCCTGCAGGAAAATACATTGAGAGACTTTTGGACTTCAAGACTGACCACGAATTCATGAAAAAGGAAGAGACGACTGCCATAAAAACAGTTCAAGAGCAAGTTTTCTTGTCTGAAGTGATGGAACTAAAAAAAAAACAAAACCAAAAATCAAAAAGCCTGATGGAGAAAAGAGGTAAGGAAGACAAGAAATCGGATCAGAGGGAAGAAAATCAAAAGACATTATAATTTGTAAATTATTTTTTGTTCTATTTTTATTTTAATTGTAAACTAATTTACTTCTACACCAATAGGAAACAGCAGATAAATGTGACTACGAAGGAAGAAAATCAAGACATATTGTCAACTCAGATTTAGGTAACAGAAGGATTTTGTTGTCTATCAGACAGCATCTGAGAAAAGAGCAGTTCAGTCAAAGCAAAATAGTTCTCAGACAGTATTTTTTTGGTCATTTGGTTCAAATGCTAGAAGACAGTGCTAATGACATAACTACACATCAGATCTAATGTTCCTGGTAAATTCCTACTGAAATGGGTAGAAAGAATAGAATAATATTCATATGTTCATATACAATTTTCTGATTAGTAGAGTATGCATAGAGGTTTGTACCATAGATTTTTAGGTTTTTTGAGCAATGAATTCCACTTATACCAATTGTAGATACACAGAAATATATGCAGAAGTTGCAATTAGAATGCATTGACTTTTACAAGTCTAAGAAGAGAGAGACAAATATGGCACTTGGCTTTGGGATTCATAGATGAAAAGATGACAAGAGTTCTAAATTAAGAAATGCTGTAAAATTGAATAAAATAATATAGAATCTGTTGCTGATTTCCATGGACCATCAGGCCTTTTTTCTTTCTTCTTACTTCTTATAACATTTAAATGCTGTCTGCTCTTGGAGGAAACACAATAATGAGCTACAAATCTAATTCAGCACAGCAAATTTCTAGTTCTAGTATAAGTCCTGTGGATCTTTTCACTAAGAATAGTAACAGATTTATTCAAGCTGCAACATAAAACAAAAGGGAGAATAATACATTTTTTCATTTGAAATGTTTTGTACAAAGAGGCCCATAATGATTGTTTGCAATCTGAAAGAAGTACACCTCATCTTTCATTTTCAGATTTAACAACCTTATACAGTTCAATTCATCCAGATGATTGAAACGGCAGAGAAACAACTCCTTTAACAAAACATATTTTCTTTAAAAGAGAAGCACTTTAACATCTTGTATTATCACTGGGACACTGCAGTAAACCCAACATTTTCAACAAAATTTATCCTAACAAAAAATCAGTTTTAGTGTGGATTATGTGGAATATTAAAATAGGCAAACTCACTGCACTGTATACTGTAGATTTGTCTAAATTCTATTTTTCTTCAGACATAATTGAAGTTTTTATGAATTTTACAGACTGCAGTTTGGAAGGGTTAAGCTTAGCATACTGAGATTTTCTTCAATGAGCCTTCTAATATTAATATAATATTCAACATTTCTTCTGTTAGAGCAGCCTAAACAGAGAAAAGTATCCAAAAGGACATTCTTCTGCTTCAAGGTGACAAGTTATCTAATGACCTCCTTTAGAAAGAAAGCCCTCCAGGGGCTGGCCACACCAATCTAACTTTGATATTTAAAGCCCCACCTCAGAAAGGTTTTGTTTTTTCTTTTGGCTGTAAAGAGAACTCAGCAAGAATAGAAAATCAAGAAGAAAACTGTCATCTATGACTAATATCCTTTGAGTTGAAGATATGTTGATTCAAAACTCTGTGTTGCAATATTTGTTCACAGGTTAAAACCTGATTTGAGAACCAGACCAATTTAGCTACAGAATTGACATGTAACTTTCATTAACCATTAGACTAGGAGAGCAATCCCATCCTAGAGAATCTCGTAACTCTAGAGAAGAGAAAAATAAAACAATGCTTAGCTTTCTTTAAATCAAGAAGATAGCTTCTTCAGTTCTCCTTAGAAGAGAAAGATCCTCTAGGTAACAAGTTACTTGCAGCATGAATTCTCTTTCCGAATTGGAAGCCTTACATAAAAATATCTACTAGCTAGAAAAGAGGCCCCCATCTGGCTTCCTGTCTGCAGCAGCAATTTGTCTTGGTAAACAAGGCCAGCTGTCCTTCTGGGTCCTTGAAGCACTTACCCGGCCTTGTGTAGTCTCCCCCATTTAAATTGCTCCAGAAGGGTAGGCATGTTTTAACATAATAACAGAAGATTCTCTTAGTTGAGAAACTACACTACAGTAACACAATTCTTTTCATAGCACTGTTTCATGTAGAACATTGCAAGATTTACTGTAAAATTTTATACTTGCAGGTATGCAACTTATTAGGAAAAAAAAATAGTTAAAACATGACATCTGGTCTAAAAGTAAAAACTGAGCGGCATAAAAATAACTTCAGAATCATCTTCTGCTCCTTCTGACGCCTCTTGAGAGAATGAGCTCTGAATTAGACCTCTGTGTTATTTATACAGTATTCTAAAGCATGCACAATGCTTTGTAGATCAAATGCAATGACACTTTCTCTGACTTTAAAAAGATAGACTAATTTTAAACTCACTGCAAGTTATGAGAACTGAATAAGGGGGGAAGGAGAGAGGAAAGAAAAATGTTACACTAATATTACCCAATAGGAAAAGGTTCAAGGATGTAAGAAAACTGCTCACTGTTTTGTTTTTTGTTTTGTTTTGTTTTGTTTGTTTGTTTTTCCTGAATTTCTTTTTCCATATACCATCATCTGGGCTGAAGGCTAAAAATAGTGCCTGCTGTATTATCTTCACCCACATTTTTGTGGCATAATAAATTGCTGTTTGTATTTATTTGGGGTTATTATCCAAAATAGTAACCTATTGGTCCCAAGTTATATATCTTTATAAAAACAATCAATTTGGAAATACTATCTGAGATGCGTGTATAGAGAGTTTATAAGGAAGGAATGTGTTATATGAGGAAAAATCTCACCGTTTATCTTAAAAAATGAAAAAGTGAGTTTAATAGGAAACTCCTACCGGAATCATATAAAAAAAGTCATACAGAAAATTGTTGAGATGTCTGTCAGTAAGGATCCCATTGATGTCAGGTCCAGGTAGATGCTATATTCTGGTAGATGCCCAACTATTCACTCTTATAAGCCAGGTGATAGTTACTACCACCTGAGTCAAGTTACAATCCAGAAAGAAGGCATAGAAGTGCATTTATTTATAAAGTATATATATATTTTGTGTGCGTGTGTGTGTGTGTGTGTGTGTGTGTGAGTGTGAGTGTGAGAAAGTCAATGTGCATCATGAACCACTGTTATAAGTCTTATATGTAATATATGACAACTAGCATGTCTGCAGTGTTACTGAGCATGTCTGCAAGTCCTGAGCAAGTTCTGGGAACATTGGATAACCAAAATATTGACAACATATTCAATATAGAACATACCTAGCAATCTGTAACTAATCTCAACTTCATATCCAGCAACCCATAATTTCTATTTTCTGCATAGATGGAGAACAGATGATTGCAATTGAAAATAAGAAAGCTGTGAGACTTGTAAAACAGGAACTTTGAAATCTTTCTTCACAGAAGCATTTTTGCAGACTGTCATTCTCAATCATCAGTATTGTTTCCTTACTGAACACAAAGCAGAGTTCTAAATCCTTCTAATTTATTTTGCTCAACCTGACCAGAAGATTTTTCAAGAATCAAGCATATCTGAAAGTGCTAGAGAGATCCTATAATAAATAAACCAACAGTTATGTATTATGGTCTCATTTCTTACTAAAATATCTTAATATGTTTCCTCTGAAAAAAATTGATGAGAAGTCCTGTTCATGTATTTGCATACAAGTCAAGAGACATTGTTGCTTCTTATATTTGGATGTCTTAAATACAAATGTCTTTCTTCTCATTTTCCTATTGGTGGTTGTAACCCATTCACAACACATATCAGCTAACAGAAAATTCTAATCTTTCCAGGCTTCTTTCCACCATAGAAATAAAATTTAAGTCTTTAACTAGCCATAAAACATTAAAATAATGGGCTGATCAATATTCATTCAACTTAGTTATACATATGCACTGATATTATCCTAAATGCTGATTGAAAAGATATTAATACTTGCAGTGTTATTGTTGTTTATTTTATACCCAGAAATTGAAGTGCTACCCAGAACACAGTGATCTTAATTGAACCGTTTGCAAATGTCACCAGTATTAAGGACATGTCAGGAGATAAAGGTGAATTCATGATAGATGAGCAGATATAAAGGTATTTAATTTCCTGTCAAGCTGCACTAGAAACTCCATATAAGTCCCTCCTGATCACTCACTACTTTTGTCTGAACTTACAGGATTGTTAGTTTTAAAATCATTCAGAAATGTAATTGTTCCTTTCACCTCTTCTTGTCCGTTTCCTTCTGTTTCTCATATTGATTTTCACATTGTTATAAAAAGACAGATACCAGTCTTTTAAAAAAAGATCTTGACATGGTGAGTCAAAGATGTTAAAAAATGAAACACATTTATCCGATGCAATGATGCTAATTTATGCTAATTTTATTGCAGACAGTGGGACAAATTTCTATTTCATTTGAACTTAAAGAACTAGCATGCAACTTCAAGCATTTTCCTCAGAATAAAGGCTAGACTTAAACTCTAGGCAGCGCTCACTTAATAGATGATAACAATGTAATTTTCTATGTATTGTAGCACTATAAAGATCAATCTGCTCTTAAATTGAATAAAATAAATTTAAAAAAAAACCAACAAAACAGGAAGAGTAGAATAGGTGCTTATTTTTCTGTAAGATACTGGTTAATATTTTCTTGAGAAGAAGGTTTTACTAATTATATTTAAACATAATACCTAGCTGACAACATATCTTTTTTCTGTTATTTCCTCACAGAGTGCAAACAAATATATTTGATTAAATATATTTGATATTTGAATATACTCACCATGATAAATCCAATTCTTGTACTGGAAAAATATCAACCATAATTGAAATTAAACCTTCAGAAATCAGAATCACCTGTATGAGAAGCAGGAATAATCTGCCCCAAGTGTTATCACAGTGTTAGCACATAACATCGTGGTTCAGTTTCCCAAAGGTAAGTCAATATTTCCAGCTTCCCAAGAAAAAAAAAACAAAGCCTGTGTAGGTTTTCATCATATCACACAAGCATGAAATTTAAGTAAAAAAAATATATTGCTAGCAAATTTAGAGTACCAAGCTGTGCAAAGCTGTAAAAGCAAATAATGAAAGTGAGCCCATCTTAAAGAGCTCTCAGTAAAACGTTACTCTCCCATGAAAAATAGGACTGCCCAAAGTCATTTAAATTTAATCTTTAATTAAATAAGTGAGCAAGCATTAGTCTGTTTTTTTTTTTGTGTGTGTGTGTGTGTGTGGTAAAGTAAAACGAGAAGTCAAGTGACTTACTGATACTGAGGAAAGACATCAGATGATCAATGTTAAAATGAGAACATATAGTAATCTGTGCATTAAGCCTATAACATTTAACAAACAAATCAGTGCCCTAAACATAATGCTAGTCATTTTTATAAGTGAGTAAGTTGTCAAATATATTTTTAGCACAAGTTGCATGTTAGACAAAAATATGTTCTCACACAAATTACAGAACATGTTTTTGTGATCAAACATTTTGAAATCCCCTTCTATGTATTTTGTTTCAAATTTGCAGAAAATAATTTTTTTATCTTTCAACAAAAACTTCTAGTACTGTGCTCAGCTGCCAGAATATCCATAACTAGAGAGCATGAGAACACACCGTAAACAAATTTATTTTAATTTGGAATCATTCCCTTTCTGAATACTTGATTTGAGTAAAATCTCAATTGAAACATTTCAGATTGAAAGTAAGTACTATTACTTTTAGAACATATTAGTGGTACAAATGATATCAGATTTTATGGGTTAGTTTAAAATATATAAGATTTACCAGAAAAGTGTTTGATATATTTAAGTTATTTTAGGTAAAAATGAAGAAGCATCATCACCTCCAAGTGTTCAAAACATAAATCCCAGTATACGTATGCTAAAACATAGCTAAGTCTGCATGAAAATAATGCATGCATACTTCTACTTAAAATCTGTCGTTTGCCCATGACATAATTTCTATTTGAAATATAGGCTATATGTACCTTGTAAATCTGCCCAAATTTTCATGGACAGATTCTGTACCAAGAACTGCAAATGAATGGTTAAATGTAAGTAAAAAGATGGTTTTTAACCAGATACACATTGGAAAAACAAAGCAAACAAACAGCACAAAAAAAACAAAAACAAAAAAAAAAAAAACACAACACACTATGTCTAGATCTTCAGAATAACTAGGAACAAGATACAGTGATTAATGGAAAGTCCTGTAAATTTGAATTGGAAAAGAAGACTTTCAGTATGCACACTTTTAGATAATTTTCTATGTACACTCATTTTTCTTTACAGGTAAGAAAGATTAGAATTCACAAGTGCACAGAATCCAGCACTTGGACTGAAAGAAACCAGACATTAACAGCAGTTACTTAGAATAAGTCTATGTGACATGCTGTATAGATAAGAGATTGAGAAGTGGGGAAAGTGGTAATCTACATTCCTGTTAAGGCAGATATTTAAAAGCTGTGTTACGGTGCTTTACAGTTATCCCTTCATTAATGTCTCATGGTTCCATATGACCTTATAGACCTTAAGAATTTAATTTATTTTCTTCATAAAATTAATAAATCCTAACACAGAATTTAAATGGGGTTTCTATTTAAAATACCATATGCCTGCCAAGAATTTTAAGTAATAGTCTTGTTTAAAGAGGATGATTATACGGGAACTGATTTAACTTTATATACTTGTAAGACTGCTCATTAGTGGGAAAAATTATTCAGAAAAAAATGTACTAAAGAGATTTGCCACATATGATTTTTTTAAATTTTAAGTGTGGAGGTGTTGTCTCTGAATTCCTCAGGTGCCCCTTGGTAATATTATCACTATTTCTTGCTTCCCAGCAGCAGACTAATGTCATGAAACTTCTCATGAGAAAAATAGAATTGGAACTTCTAAGTATTTAAAACACTATCCAAGCCTGAACTTATCTAGGACACCAAGAACTGGTTAAACTCCTGAAAGATGGCATTTTAAATTATTGCAGATATATAGAAATCTGTAACTGAATGATGAGGTGTATAATACAATGTCTTCTTTTTCAGTAGCTGCAGTTTATTTCAGCAAGATTTTAATGAGCTGATAAACTTGTTCTCCAGAGCTTTTCAACAAATGATAATGTATTTATACCTCCATAAATTAGAATCTTCTCAAAGAAATTAGCCATTAAATCCATATATTGAATCTTTTATGTATATTCAATGTGAATAAGACTAAATAGAGGGAATTTGGTCAAACAGGGATATCTACTGGAGCAAAACTATATTGCTTTCTCTTCAGTTACGTATCTCCTTACAGATAAGTGAGAAGAACATTGAGACGCTAATTTTGCCATTTTTGACTTGAGTAAACTAGGGCTCATTTTGTAATTGCAGCAAGAGATTACAAGAAAAATGCAAAACAAAATCAAAGACGATACCAGGCATACATGCCACCACTGTAGGACAACATGATCAGAACTTCTTGTTTAACCTTACATTCTATGGCGAAGTCTCCCAGACACTTTCCTTGGATTATTTATCTTTTTTCTCTTTGGTAACTGATTAGTGCTACCCTACTAGCACTCAACATGTTCACATCTCTTTTGTATTTCATAGCTGAACAAGCTTTTCAGAATACAAATTTTTAAGACTTTGAAAATTTGAAATGACTGTTCAGCAAGGAATGAGTGTTGTGCCAAGAACCCAAAGCACCAGCTCTAAAGGTATAGTTTGCTTCAGTGATCATGTTCAGAGTCTCAGATGCTGTGAATTTGTTATTATGTAGGGCAGCCCTCAGGATAGTCTCAAGGCCTGCAGAGGTGCCCATCTACCTTATTTGTTTATTGAATCACCCCAAAGGCCAGGTCTGGGGAAATTCTGCTGGTATTCCTGGATGGCGATGATGGTTCAGGATGTACCAGATCCATTGGCACCAGTATTTGTGTGTAGCCTCCAACTATTCTATTTGTCATTTCAGTGACATCAAGTAGGGATAAAAGTCTGGAGATTATTCCTTGAGGGAGCCCTTAGGTACTTTCTAGGGGAACCCAAAATGTTTGCTGCCTCAAGGACAGAAGAGATTTCTTGCAGCCCAAATATAGATTTCAGACAAATAAGATAATAAATGCTAAACATGCATTCACAGCAAATTTGAAGTCTGAATATTAATTACAATATAGATATACTCATAGAGTAGTTGCTTCTGAAGTAGTGAATATTTCACTGGTGTTTATGAGACCTACAATGAGAGTAATGTATCTTATTTCAATTTTTTGGCCCATAATGTCAGAGGTGAATGCTGATGATATGGCAATATGGGTTGAACCTTCCCACTACTATTCAGTTATATTTTGTTGTTGTACAACAGATGGCAGCAGAAAAGCAGTCTGACAGAATGATGGACTTCTGATATGAAAGTGTGTATGAAAAAAAAATGTGTCAGTGAATTTGTTAATGCATAAAAAATGGCACCCATTAGCATTCATCACTGCCTTCTGAACATTTACAGAGACCAAAGAGTGGATAAGAGCACAGTGGGGTGGTGAGTGGTACATTTCAGCAATGGAATCAGAGGCAGTAAGTAACCTCCACTGGTGCAGATTTTTTGAGGTTGGTATGTAGCTCTTGTTTATTAATGGTAAAAAATACACAGCAAATAGTAGTTATTATGTTGAAACTTAGTGTTCTGCAGCTGAGAATTTCCTCTATCAAATAATGGTATTATGCTCTTTTTATCTGTTGTATTTTTCATGGAAATAAATAGGAGGCATTACTTTCGGAGTGACCCACTTGTTTATGAGTACTTCCAATAAAGTACATCCTATTATGTTGAAGAAATCATTTTATAAAAATCTAATATTGAAAAAATATGGTCAAATGTATAGATACATGATTGAAGGTTCAATAAATTATGAGGTTCAATTGAAGGTTCAGTATATAATAAAATACAATAAACAATAAGGTGTAATAGAAATTGTTTCTATTAGAAAGATCTTTGTTAGTTTGTATGCAGGAATAAGTAACAGAATCTTCATTTACTCAACTGAATATTTTACCTTGACAAGGAATGAGTAAAAAAAATTTAGGTATTGTTCCAGTTAATTGTCTCATTATGCAATCTCAGTGAAATGTTTGTCAAAAATGGTCACAGAACATCCTATAAAAGGGATATTTCTCTTGCTACAGTCATTAAGTCTTCAAATAGAATATAATGTGCTCTTGCGGTATAAACTCCTGACTGAAATAGTAGTCAGAATTTAAAGGACTGAAACGATCCATGGATGTAAGCAAGATTTCTGTTACAGAACTTAATAAGAACCTACAGTAATTTATGAGAAAGAGGGCTGAAGATGTTGTCTGGGTTAAAGATCGTGGGTGCTTAAACTTGGACCAGCAATTGAAATGTAATTTATTTGTAATTATTACATCATGAACAAAGTAACTACGCAGCTGGTGTTAGTTGCATCTGTTCTCATAACCTTTCTGTCTTGTTTACCTCTGAGTCTAGACACTGGAATATGGCCTGGGAATTTCATGTCTCCTTCTGGGAAAAAAGGTATTATATGCCAATGTTTTGTACTGTTGGTCACTCCCATATTCAGATTTTTAAATCCAATTTACTTTTAAGTCAAGGACAGAAATGTATTTCAATTGATCACATGCAAGTAAAATCATGCTAGGGAGGTTTAGATTAGATATTAGAAGGAAGTTTTTCACACAGAGGGTGGTGACACACTGGAACAAGTTGCCAGAGGAGGTTGTGGATGCCCCATCCTTGGAGGCATCCAAGGCCAGGATGCATGTGGCTCTGGGCAGCCTGGTCTGGTGGTTAGCAACCCTGCACATAGCAGGGGGATTGAAACTAGTTGATCATCATGGTCCTTTTCAACCCAGGCCAAGCTATGATTCTATGATGATTCTATGATTCTATAGATAGAAGATACAGATCACATAAGAAAACCTCATAAGAACTTTGGACATTTTAACTAAATACATTTGCAGCTTCACTTGCACTTACAATTGTTCTGACTCTGCTTAGGGTCACTACTCCAATATGGTTTTCTCAAAGTTTGCAGATTGCCTGGGCTGTATTTCATACCAAATTACATCCATGGTCCTTATACTCACACATTATTAATAACATGAAAATTCAGCTCTGAAAAAGATGTACACAGTAGGCAAAGTCCTTAAGCTGCTCCTTAGCATTCAATTTCGTCAATGTATAATGTGACAGAACCAAACATAAACAAATTAATCAAGTATGTAAATTAACTTCTGATTTAGTTATTCTGAAATACAACAACTTTAACATAATTATAAAGAAACTATTACAACTGAAATGAAAATATGATGCATTTTCATGTGCTGTTTTAGAGTCTTAGTATGAACAATATTCAAATGATTTTCCAGCTTGATTCATTTTCCAGAGAATGTGTTCAAAGTAATATCATAAAATGTACTTGCACTCTCCCTAGGCTTCATACATCTGTTTTACAGTTTACTTTGATAACAACCATTTTGTTATTCAGGTGTGTAATAAATATGACGGACCACCTCATACAACCTGCAAGGTATGAGGAAGAATAGGGTCTGTATGAACAGAGTAGGTAGTCAGTAAAAAACTAGGGCACTGTGGTACATCTGCCTTCAAATATGGCATCTTTTCCTGTGACAATCAGTAGATAATTTGCTCAAGGGGCATGTAGTTCTTTATGAAAAATGTCCAAATTTGATTCAGCACTTGTGTGCCAGTGCTAACAAAATTATATTACTTTGGGCAGTTCAGATGCTTTGTTGGCCTACATTATTTCAAAAGACGAATTGCTGTTCCAGCAAGGGTGTCAAATGAAGGTCAGACTTACATACTCTGTAAATTATTATTTTCTTAACAGAGTGTTTTATTATCTTAAATACACGAACAGGCACCCACTTCTACACATGCACTTGAATAACTAGAGAGGTTGTCTCTCACTCTCCTACAGAAAGCTCCAGTTTTTGCATTTGTAATTACATACGACATCTATCCAGAATGGGTGTTGTAAACCACAAGGTGGTTTTAACTACATTTTACCATAAAGAGATGTAAGTTTATATCTTTAACTTCCTAGAATAAAATCTTGTGTATTTGCATACAAAAAATATGATCCAGATTCGATTCTGATTTAGTACCTGCCTATTTTATCAGTTTCCTCTTGGACTAGGGCTCCAGAGAAGAATTTGGGATTCACTGAATCAGAGACAAATGAAAAAAGATAGCATGGTGGTATGAATGAGGATCCCTGGATCAGAATGATCAGAAATACAGAAAGGGGACCAATAGGCAGAATGCTGAGACAGACCTGACAAATCAAAAATGGAGATAATAACATGGATCCAGCCTCTCAGTCACACTAGCTGATGAGGTATCAAACTACAGACACCAATTCCACAAAGATCAACCTGGATGTTGCAGCCAATAAGATGATAAATCAGAGTGATTGGAAGGGTGTAAAATTGAAGGGCTCTGCAAAACTATGGGGAGTGAGAAGGGGGAAGGGAGAGTAAGATTAACAAAGGGGGTGGATAAGTAGAAAAGGGTAGAAAAGAGCTGGTCATTGGTTAGTACACTTGTCTGGCCATGTCCTGCAATTGATCACAACAGTCAGTCTCACCTTATATTTTTCTCTCAGTAGATATTTTCTTAATTATCTCTCTATATATCCACACTTTCTCTCCTGTGCATATGTGAGCTTCATGGATTAACTGCCAGCTACTAGTGAGACCTGGATGAGGTGAGTGAACCTCAGTACAAGCTACCAGACATGGGTCAGGGAAAGAGCACCCTGGCCTGTGATGACAATTTCTGGAGCAAGTATGGAGATCTCAGCATCAGTCAGTGTCTAGTTACCTGTCAAAGAGATCTAATGACATATTTCAGTCCCCGGAACCAATGCTGAGAACTCAAAACCTGTTTTAGTACAAATACACAATTAATGAATGTTATGCACATGTACATATCTACTCATAAAAATGCAAAGTGTTTTTAAATGTTCCTTTCAGGAATATTCTGAGATGATTTAGTGAAAGAATCCCATAATAAATTATCTTACTTGTTAATATTAAATTATACCACATTAAATTATTTTACTTAAATTAAACATATAGTACAAACTAATCCATTAGGCATACTCAAAAATATATCAATGACACAATTGTTTTGGTCAACAGAAATGGAAGAGCAAGTTAAAATCTTGTTTTGCTCTTTTTATACAACCAAGTATAATCTGTAGGAATTGTTTCTTTGAGAAAAATGTAATAATCATATGTAAAAGAGCATCCAACACTACTTAATATTTTCCCAAAGGAATCTCCAGTCAGTCATGCACATAACAATGTTATTAGGTCAATGGGCCTTTATTTTTAACTTCACCAAGAAGAAAATTATATTTGCTGTTTTCAACCTTGCATTTTCAGTAAGTATTAAGACAGCGTCACTTCAACTTCAAGCACAGATGGCTTGCTATTAAAGTGTCAGAATAATGGAAACTGAAAAGTAGCATTATTCATCAGTACTTGAAGTAGAAATGAGTTGTTCAACACGAAATTAAACAAAAACTGAGGAAGAAAATTATAGTACAAGAAAATGTCACATTCTCTATTAAATCTTATTTTTATATACAATAATAGTAATGCAACCTTGGACTTCAAGAGAGCAAAATTTGACTTCTTCCAGGGTCTTCTCGAAAAGAATCTCGTGTGTTATTGCCACAGAAGGCAGAGAGGTTCAAGATAGCTGGCTAATATTCAAGCATCACTTCCTACAAGTTCAAGATCAGTGCTTGCCTAAGAGTAAGAAGAAAAGCAAAGAGAACAGAAGACATGCATGGATGAGTAAGTACCTTCTAGCAAAACTCAAACAGAATATGGAATATACAGATTGTAAAAAAAGAGACAAGACATTTGGGAGGATTATATGAAAGTTAGAGTAAGCACGGGTGCAATGCTGAAGGCTAAGGCTCATGTGGATCTAAGGACAATGTTTTCCAAATACATCAGTAGCAAAAAGAAGACTAGGGAAAACGTGGGCCTGCTGATGAATGGGCTGGATGCTCTGGTGACAAAGGATACAGAGAAGGCAGAATTATTGAATGCTTTCTTTGTTTCAATTCTTACTGCTAAAGCCTCAGGAATCCTTGGCCCTGGAGACAAGGGAGAAATTCTGGAGAAAGGAAGAATTTCCCCTGGTCGGGGAGTATTGGGTTAGACATGATTTAAGAAAATATGACATGCACAAATCCACAGACCCTGGTGGAACTCTCCAACAAGTGCTGAGGGAACTGGTTGGTGAATGTTATTGCTAGGCCACTTCCAAGTCATCTTTATAAGGTCATGGAGAATGAGAGAGATGCCTGAGAACTGTACGAAAGCCAGTGACACCCAAATCTTCCAAAAGGACAAGAAGAAGGACCCAGGAAACTACAAGATAGCCTCACTTCCATCACTAGAAAGATGATGGAACAACTCATGCTGGATGTCATCTCTATGCATTTGCGGGAAAAGAATTTGAACAGGAGCATTCAGCATAGATTCATCAATGGGAAATAATGTTTAATGCCTTCTATGAGGTAATAACCAGCTGAAAAGATGAAGGAAGAGCAGTAAATGTTCTTTACGTTGTCTTCAGCAAAGCTTTTGTTGTTGCCATCTGTATCATCCACACAGGTAAGCTCAGAAAGCATGAACGGACTGTGAGGTGGATTCAGACATGGTTGAATGGCAGAATTCAGAGAACTGTGATCAGTTCTGATGAGTCTAGTTGTAAGCCTTTAGGTAGTGGCATCTCCTAGGGGTCATTACTGAATCCAGTCTTGTTCAATTTATTCGTCAGTGACCTGGAAGGAGTGACAGAGAGCAACCTCAGCATGTCTGATGATAATACAAGATTGAGAGAAGTGGTTGATGCCTAGAGTTCTGTGATGCTATTCTGAGAGATCCGGACTGATTGAAATGTTGGGAAAAGAGGAAGTTCATGAAGTTCAACAAAGGCATCCGCACATGAGGAGGAATAGCTGCATGTACCAATACAAGCTGAGAGTTGATCTGCTGGAAATTAGCACTGCAGAAAAGGTGCTGGTGGACAACAAATAGACCATGACCCAGCAATGTACCCTTGAGAAGGCTAAAGTTATCCTGGATCTCTTGAGCTGCATTAGCAAGAACACTGTCAGAACATTGAGGAAAGTTATCCTTCCCCTTGACTCGGCCCTGGTAAGACTTCACTGGGAGTGCTGCATCCATCTCTGGGCTCCCCGTTCAAGAAGGACAAGGAACTTCTACATAGAGTACAGTGGGGGGCCGCAAAGATGATTAGGGGCCTGAAGAATCTTCCTTATGAGGAAAGGCTGAGAGACTTGGAAATTCTCAGTCAGAGAAGACTGAGAGGAGATCTTATTAATATGGGCAAATATATTAAGGGAGGCTTTCCACAGAATGCAACCAGACTTTTTTTCGGTGGTGCCCAGAAACAGAATAAGAAATGACAATGACAAACTGGAACATAGGAAGTTTCATTTGAATATGAGGAAAAATTTCTTTACTGTGAGGGTGACAGAGCACTGGAGCAGATTGTCAAGAAAAGTTGTGGAGTGTCCTTCCCTGGAAATATTCAGAACACTCCTGGATCCAATCCTATGGTGCTATGGTGCTTTCAGAGACCCTATGTGAACAGAGGGTTGGACTAGCTGACCCCCAGATCTTCCTTCCAACCTTAACTATTCTATATGTGTGAAGATGGAAATCTTAGATCTGAACAAACCTGTGTAAAATTCATTTGATTCCTTATGCATTTGTAATTTGACAGTGATATTTAATATATGATCAACTATTGGAATTTTATATGTGTTATTTCCTTCTTCACATATAATTTAGCAAATACGTTATTTCAATAAAGTACTTGCATTAATTCCAAGATTTTTTTCTTTAGAGACAGATTACTGCATAATTAACTATGACCCTGCTGTCTCAAACATAAGCTCTGTCTCTTCTGGTAGTTCACTTTCAAACATGCAAGGGGTAAAAGCATGGGGAAAAGGTCATGTGTAAGATAATTTTATTTTCCAGTTTTTAACTGCTACAACTTCAGGGATAGCTTTGAGATTACGTTTGGACCAAGTCGTTCTATTATACTGTTTACCCTAATTTGTCTTACTTCTTTTTATTTTTTATATTTTTTATTTTTTATATTTTATATTTGTACCAGATATTTTCCAGTGTGAAGGAATTCCACAGTTAAATTATGCATTATAAGAAAACAATTCATTTTCAAAAAATAAACCATTTGCTTCATATATTAATAGGTTCTTGTGTTCTAAGAAATAGTAATTCTCTTCTGTGGTTTGTTCCATAATATATTCATTTGATTATATTTCCATTTTTCCACTTAGCCACTTTTCCAAAGACTGAAAGCATTAGTCCATTTTGTTCTTTTCTTATAACATTTCATCTCGAGGCAATTGCATAAGAGCTGCGTCTGTTTCCCAGGATTCAAGAAAGATTACAAATTCAAGGATTTCAATTTATACACTTGTGATCATTCTTTTCTATGTGGTCTGATTTACAGTAACACCAAATTGTTTTCCTGCCTTCTCAGATGCTCTCAGAGACTAGGAATCTTAAACATTAAACAATCCCCAGTACCTTCAAAATATTTCCTATATTAATTACAGTTAAATTAAATCTGTCATCATGTAGGTACAGCTAGGGGCAGTTCCCTCCTTTCATCTTTTCCACTGTCTCCATTTACAACTTATCATTTTTGGATTCCCCTAAGACAGCTCCACTTCTTCAGGGGCTCTTTATGGCAGACTTACTAAAACCCTGGAAATATGTATACATTATAGTAATTGGATCTTCATTATCCTCACATTCTAAGGATGCATTAATGCTAACATTAATTTAATACAACTTTTGTCTGACACTGCAGTGCACTAGCAGGAGCAAGACTGAGTTTCATATTCTCCACGATCTGATGCCTGCATGTTGAGAATTGCCTCTGCGTTTTGTGAGTTCCTAAACTGTAAGCAGGACAGTGATAATTGGCACAAGTCGAAAGCCTGCAATAGAGTATTCTTACAATTTATTGGTGTAAAGAATCAGGTTCCCCTGTCTGGGAACATTCCCAAAGTAGCAGTTGACATTTTTACAGTACTGTATTGATTTTGGACGGAAAGACTATTCTCTATAGAATCTGTATTGATCCTTCCTCCTTTTCTCTCCTTCTCTGTCTCTCTCTCTCTTTACCCTGCTAGTTCCAGTCTTTACAGTTTGCCTGAAGTTAAATCAGATTACCAGTTCATTTTCTACTTCTCTCTTGGACTATTTTTAAAATGGATGTCCTATTTGATTGTTTCCATCCTTCTGATTTAACTGGTAGTTAGCAGCTTTGTATTTGATTACCTTTAATGTACCTGGCTGTACATAATCACTTCATGGAAAAATCTTACTAATAATTTTATTGGCTTATCTTAATAACCATTTATTGATACTTCAATTTAAGACAGTTTCTCAGATTGCTTCTTCTTTAAAAAAGAAAAGAAAGTAATAATTATGGCTACATTAGAAGAATACAAATGCAGTATATTTTATCTGTCTCCTATGGTCAGATTTTTCTTAACTGTTTCTTTAATGTATACCTCATCTTTGGACACGCATCAATTTTTTGGCAGCCATCCTTTCTTTACTTTGTTTAAAATAAAGTTCTGTGAGAAGATTTAATGTTTCTAGAGAGTCACTACTAAGCACCTTTTCAAATCTGCCATTTGTAACCCACCAATATATCTTCTCTTCTCCTACTTGATTCATTTGCAGGTAAGTTTCATCTTTTAAACAAAATTTTGTTTTGTTTTGTTTAATCTCTAATAGCCCCCTCTACTCAGATGTTTACTAGCTCTTTCTAGTCCTCTAGACTGATCTACAGAAATTCTGTCTCAGGCATGATTTCCAGTTATCTAGACTGTGTGCCTAAGAGAATTTAGGCATTACCTCTCCCAAGATTTTTTCTAATGTTATTTGACTATCTTATAAATATTTATATATATTTTCTTACTGAAGGGAAACATTGCAGTTGACTTTTTGTAGCTCTTTCTGAATACAAAGCTATTTAATAAAAGTCAGGGTCCCAAACCCAATATTCCACTTCAAACTTCAAGAAAACACTGTAACTCCCACACTCAGAAGGAGAAATTTTTTAACAAAAAGCTTAATACGGAGTCTATGGGGACTGCCTGAACTTACGCTTTTACATCTGCCTGCAGCAGAAATAAATAAAAGAAATATCTTGGTTTATCATGGTTCAACTGCTTTATCTCCTGGAGGTAGAGAAGGTCTTGGATGGGCCAAAGCAGCCTGGACACCTTTGTTATTAAAATGATAAATAGAATGGTGCTGTCTGTTGTTTATAAAGGAGCTTGGCAGCCATGTAGACAGCTCTTGGCATTCTTCATCTTGGAGTACTTCAAACATTTAGGTCTCCCAACCCAGCAGAATATCTTCATCATGAAATTATCATAGATACATTTCCCCATCTATGTCCCAGAGAGAGTCATTTGCAAAACTACTGAATAACAAAAGTGCATGTCTGTAGTGAGGACAGCCCACTGGGACTTTGAGATTCTGTTTCTTATTCTATTTTTCTTTTTCTGTTTAGATACTGCAGGGTTTATGTCTCTACAAGTCTCTACACACTCTTTTTACAGCCAAATATTCTCCTTGACTCAGGTGGATTACAGAAATCACTCCCAATATTCCCCAGTATCAGTACAATCTTATTTATGAAAGGATAGAGCACTGCCTTGCTGAAAAAATCTGGCAAGAACCGATGAATAGCAAATTGGATGTGAACCAGCAATGTGCCTCTGCAGCCCAAAAAGCCAGATGTATCCTGGGCTACATCAAAAGCGTGGTCAGAAGTCAAAGTGGTCATGTCCTCTACTCTACGCTGATGGGACCTCATCAGGAAGACTGAGTGCCAATGTGTACCTAAAGTGGGTCTCTGAGAAAGAAGGGAAAAGTCTCTTCAGCAGATCTCTCTTCCACCACAAAATTTGTAAAAATTGACCTTTCCACACCATCATAAAAAACAAAGCAGAACTCTTTTAGGTATGAAAAAACCAGGATTATAGGGTATTTGAAGAGTCTTGCTATATTGGTTGACCTAAATAATGTGTTTTTTTAATATATGGAAAAATTTTATGACCCTTGAAATGCAACAAAGAATGGGCTAGAAGTACATTCAGCATCTCTAAAAATGAAGAGTGAACTTACAGTATATAGCATGCTTAATAAGTTCTCTAAGTAATAATTTCTTCATAGTAGCATCCTGGAGCATTTATTTTTTTGCTGTCTTCAAATAATATTAGAACAAATATTTTTTATTTGATGTTTATGAATAAAAGCTGACATTTCAAAACAAAAATTGTCTGTAGATTTTTGTATTTCTACATGACTGAAGGAACAAAATAATGTCCTGTAATTCAAGTATTTTTTAGAGTGATTGAATGTCAGTATGCAGCATGCTGAAGTTCATTATGATGCTGAGTATACTAGGAAATGTATCAGTTTATTATGCTTATGTCTGATAATGCCATGAGAATAAGTTCTTGTTTGATGCTATTTACACAGCAAATCTTAAATGACATTTCTAAATAAAATTAAAATATTTTCAAATTTCTCTTTACTGGCTGTTGGCGTGACAGCAACACTAAAAATTATGAAGGTTAAACATTACAGTTTAAGTGCAATACTCATGCAAATTTTGTAATTCACAGCATTCACCTGCAATCTAATGTAACCTATGCATGTTGAATGTATGGAGAATTTTACCATATCTTCTTTCATTCAATCATGTGTATTTCAAGATGCCCTCTTGTCCAGTGTCTTTGTTTAGGATGATAGCACAGCTATCAGCTCCAATGATGCAGAAAATTTTAGGCTCAAAAAGGTTGAAAAGGTATTCCTACTGAGCAGCTCTTCAGAAAAGCATTGGGCAATTTGACAACATGTTGGAGCACAGGAAGTTTTTATAGCTGATAATGTGGAAAAAGAGACAAGAAACAACTGTAGCAACAGGAAGGAAGACTCAGCTGCTAACAGAAAAAGCCAAAATCACAGGTCAGTGCTGTGTTACTTGATCTGTGACATATAGACACAATTTCTTTCCTTCCTAGAGAAGAAAGGGATTGTTAACCTTTACTGAAATCAAACTCAAAGTGTACCCAGAGTACCTCTATGTATTTCTTATGACAGGAAAAAACAAATTTGAATGTTTAAGAGTTTCCCAGGTGTTATAATAACCAAGTTGCAATTTCAAAAGTAGTTTCAATGGTTTTGGAGAGTTTTCGTCCTGTACTCATAATACAGTTCAGAGCCAGGGAGCAATCTTTGGGATTGTGTTTAGAAGGTCAGACCTGCCATCCTAAGACTGAGATAGGAGACTTTTCCTTCCTATTCACAGGGAATGAAAGATAAAAGGCAAGAATAATTTGTTGAAGCTAGAATGGGCTATGCTGTCTACATGACAAAAAATAAAATATGGATGATAGTATCAAGGCTTAAGATCATGGAAGCAGAGTTATTTTTAAATAATTATGTAGAGACATAATGCACATGCACACTTTCTCCTCTGGTTCCTTATTGGCTGAGTACTTCAGGTTCACACTCTATCGCAATGCTTCACTAATCATACAAATGCCAAGTAAACACAAATATCTGACATCCAAATACAAATGTCTCAATTGTTTAATTGCCTTCTAACCATTGCTTTCTTAACAAACATCTGGTCACAACTTTCGGATTCTGCTTTACGACATAAATATAAACCCAACCTTTTAATTGTTTAATTACCCCCCTAGCTTTTGTGCCCTTTACACTGGGTCATTGTTCTGGTCATTTGTCTGTCCTTGAATAGAGATAAGCTTAGAAGGAGGATAGAGGGGAATATCCTGGAGTCTGCCTATGGCATCCTAACATTCCCACAGTGTGGGACAGTTTTGCTTTGTGTGAAGGCCCTGACTCCTTAAAAACTTGTTAAACGTATTTCACTTTCTCTGGCTTAACAATCTTACAATACGCTTTCTAGTTCAGAATACCTACATTGTTTAAAACATTTAAAATCTATTGCAACTTTGTGAGAAAGAATTTGTGACATAGCTCAGAAATTATATTTCTGAAATATGTTACTAATATGTATATGATATTTCTACTTTTCACATCAGTTACTCCAAAGGACAAGTTACAGAATACAAACAGATTATGTTCTACTTCTTTAGATCGATTGTCCATCTCAATATCCAACGCAAACAACATGTCATTCCCACAAAGGGAAGGGAAGGGATAGGATATGGCTTCTGCAGATCCAAAGATCTGGACTAGTGATATACTTAGAGAGATCCTGCACGTCATTTAGTCCTCTGCTAGGACTGGTTTTCAATGCTCTGTATCTCTGTGCTACAGAAGTATAGGTAACTTGTCCCACATAAAAGTTGTAAGTTATCATTTATACCATTTTAAGGAATGCAATCAGAATGAAAATAAATGACAGATGTAAATTGCTTTTGTGATTTTTTTTTCTTTTAAGAACAAAAATCAAAAAAATTTCCACTACAGATGACGTTACTTGAAACCAATTGGATAGATGTTGACATTTGAATATCAAGAGATATTGAAAACCAGATGCGGTGTGGACACTGTACTACACTCGTTTTATTTTCATTCAGTAGTGATTTTTTAAAAACCACAAAATAATGACAGCTAAAGGAGACATCTGTCTGCATCCAGGTCCTCTGAGTCCAGAGAGAAGGTTAATTTTCCAGGTCACAGCAGTAGTGTAAGGTGAATAAATGCTGCCCTGGGTTAGAGGAAGAAGACTGCGCTGGTCAACTACCACAGATTCCTTGCCAACACCTGTGTCATTCCTGGATTTCAGGCTGCTGTGCTTTGATAGACATTCACAGGGAAATCTCAGGAAATCTGAAATCAATCTGCTAAAAATAACTATATTTGAAAATCTTTTTCTTGAATTTTTTGAGTGATCAGGATAAACTTATCATCTCTCTTCTACTTTGTCTCAAGCATCCTACATCATCACTCCTTTTCTCACACCTCACCAGAAGAAATTCATTGCTGTGTGAGCCTGGGGGATTATTCTCATGATCAAGATAGCTACTTGTTAACTTGAAGTCAGATGCTCAGAAGACAGCTGTGAGGGCTATTATGATAGCTGCTAGACTTGAAACCTTAGACTTTTTTGATCTTTACAGTCTTTATTATAATTTCTACAGAATAAAACTATCCAGTTGTATGAAGCTAAAATATCTAGCTAATGGTAAAATGAAGCAACAGACAAGCTAAATTCCTGTAACCTAACTATTACTCAGTTTTCAACTTCAGCTAAATATAGCTAAAGTAAGACCGGAAAAGTCTACATTAGTCCAGTCAAGTCCTTAGATCTTACATAACTAAGCTAGTACAAGGCTGGTGCCCACTAACAGCAACAGTAACAGCACATTAACTACACAGCTACTCAGCATTGAATTCCCTGCTCCTAAGGGAATAAATCTCACACTAAGTGCTGGACGAAGTCACAAATACAAGTAGCTGTTGATTTCAATATCTCAATATAATTTAATAAAAACTGTGCAAAGCATCAAATGTAACTTCTCTCTCATAACTGAATTAAAAGTAATATAAGTCATGGGAACTACCTAGAAGATAAATCATTTTAATGATTAATGACTGCATTCATTTCTATTTAAGTATATATATATATATACATATATACATATATATACATATATATATATATATTTGTCAAGGAGGGCAAAGAACTCAGTTGTGTGATTTACTTGGGTAATATTTTTGCAGAAGCTTTTTCTCATGTTGATAACAGCTGCAGATCAAGACTGCGTGCTGTTTGTAACACCAAAACCACCAAGCTGCTCTTTTCTTTTCATTAAATATGCTATTTTAAAGAAGATCCTCTGGTGAAATAATTAGGAAGGTGCATTAATCCCAAGGAGTTCCATATTAAGCTCACTCATTCAATAAATGGCCTGAATACCTATAGTTCTGAATATTCTGAGCTGGCTTAGAGGACCTTGGCGAAAACACTACTGAAAAAGTTCTGTATGGTGTTGCTATGCTTATTGACTCAGGTCAGTCTACAGACCTAGACACTAGCCTCAAAATCCTTAGTATACAGATCCAGATAATGAATATGTATTAGAAACTGTTCACAACCCGGATTCTATACCTCAAATGGCAGGGGTAGCACAGTAGAAACTGAATGTGCACCCACTCATGAATACACAAATTTGATAGAGGGATTATTTTTTAAAAATGAAATAGGTGGGTTTTTTCTGTTTTTTCTTTTTTTCTTTTTCTTTTTCTTTTTTTTTTTCCTGCAAATGAGACAGGATTGTATATATTTGCAATGTCAGTTGCCCTGAAATTGTATTATTCCTTTTGAATATCATCTAAAAAGTATACAAATATAAGTAATGTCAAACATATCGGACCCTACTGATTTTTTAATGCATGTAGAAGAAAGGAGGAGCTGGGATGCAGAATGGCAAGGAAACACCAGGGTCCCTTCCTCAAAAATCACTGAGAAATTCAGTTTATGAGAAAAACTGATCATACAATGTCTTCTGAAGGTAACAGGACAATAGGGACAGCAGAGGTAGAAATAATGGGGAAGCAGTTTGACTCAGTAGAGTTGTGTACTTGGTATGGAGGTAACTCCACTGTGAAATCAGTATAACTTGTTACAAATATCACTGTGTAACAGAGTTTGTCACAAGCAGAAATCAAAGCAAAATTTACAGCTTCCAGGAAATAATTCAGCTTTAAGATTCAATGATCTATTCTTACATGCAGTGCTCATATAAGAATAGTAAATTCTTGAACTTTAGCGTGTTCTCATCTTTTGAAAATAAGTGGATAGAAAATGCCTAAATGCACCAACTAATGATCTTACCACAAGTTCTACCTCTAAAGATATAATAAATATTCCTGTATGTACTTTAACAATAAGATGAATGCTGGGGTTTGATAAAGAACAGAGCTTTAACAGTAGCAGCTGTTTTCACTGTAAGAATATGTACTGATATATGGCATGTAAGTAGGTTTTATAATTTTGTGTATAACAGTTAATAAATCTGAAAAATATTACCATTTCAGTCCCTAGAATGGGTGCTGATAAGGTATATGCACATAGTCATTATTTCTAAGAAATATGAAAATATAGTAATAATCTTCCTATTCAGACACTTCCTTATTTTATCATATTAACATGTGAAGATGATAGAACTTGTCATCCTATTTTTACATGTAAGATTTATGCAATCCTTATTTGATGATTTAAAAAATAATTTATACAATCATTTTTTAGAAACTAAAGAGTCTACATGTGGTACCTGATTAAACTAAAATGGAATTGAAATGCTGTAATCTTACGAGCTGCCTTTTTAAGCCAGATGTCAGCTACTTGAATGAATGCAGTTCATTCATATTAAAATCAAATTTAATTTGATCACTGCTAATATAACTTGCAAAATACACTTCACACTAATGTCAATTTTTTTTGAAAGGTATTCTAGTTTCAAATGATGTTTCTGTTAAGAATCAGCTTTCCCTTTCTTTGCCTGTCTCTTATCCCAGATTTTCATTCTCTGCTCAAACCAATGCTTATATCTTGTTAGCTCGTTCTCCATTTTCCAAATAGATCCTATCTAGGGTTCTCACTATGCTAATAATCACAGATGTGAGTGCTGAAAAGCAATTTAGCTGAGGCTCCTTATCCAATCTGCTGCTTAATACATCTTAAATCTTGCTGTTATAAAAAACCGTCATAAAAATACACTTCCCTTCACTGAAAGACATTTAGTCACAGTGCTCCTTCTCATAAGATTTCTAGGAACAAAAGATAGTTTCCAAATGAAGATTCAAAGCTCAAATTGCCAAATTTTTGGGCAGGTAGGTATGGTCAGGAGGTAAGGACTGGCTACAAGGACAGACTGAGACAGCTGGGGCTGTTCATCCTGGAGAAGGGAAGGCTCTGGGAAGACCTGATAGTGGCCTTTCAGTGTCTAATGGGGGGCTATAAGAAAGAAGGAACAGACCTCTTTAGAAAGGTCTGTTGTGGTAGAACAAGGGGAAATGGTTTCAGATTGAAGGATGAAATTTTTTACAATAAGGGTGGTGTGGCTCTGGAACCCCTGGAGAGGTGGTAGAAGCCTTGGAGAAATTCAAGATCAGGATGGAACCAGGCTCTGCAAAAGCTGATCTAGCTGCAGATGTCCCTGCTCATTGCAGGGAAGTTGGACTCGGTTATTTTTACTGGTCCCTTTCAATTCAAAAGATTCTATGGTTCTATGATTCTATGATAATAGCTGCCAAGTAGTGAGTGAACAGACTTGACTGAGAAAGTCTTCAGATAATTTTTATTTTATTTTATGATGTTTTTATTTTATTTTATTATGTTTTATTTTCATATTAAGACAGTTAAGGATTCTAGCTGGAGACCTGGATTATCACTTACAGTGAACACTTTTTTTTATCTTATGCTTTCATAAGAAATTTTCCTCATTTTTAAATCCAGATGATTCCAAAGATGCTATATCTTCCTTGTGACTGGTAACACACTTTAACATCATCTTGCCTATTAGCAGTAAAACAGTTCTAAGACTACTTTTTTTCCCATAATTATATTCTTAGCTCTGTACTTTCTAGGTGACTCTTGGCAGAACTCTAGAAATATCCATTTGAGGATTAAAGGTTTTATCTTTTTGAGAAATTATTGTTGATTCATGCTCTAATCACAGGTTTTCTACAGAGATGGCAGTCTCATAAGCATTTTAGCATAGCAAGCAATGAATGGAAAATGTTTGCAAAAAAATAACCATCTTTTTTTTTTTTTTTTTTTTTTTTTTTTCCAGAGTCAATATTTTGAGAGTTCATGCAAATTGCCATGGAATTCACATGTCATCAACAGAAAGCCAAACTGGAAGACAAACTCAACCTGTGGCAGACAAATAAATTTTTCTGTTCTGTTTTGAGCAAAGGGAAAACTACTGCTACTGTTGAGATGGATTAGAAAGTCTACTTACACTTCACAGCCTGCAAGAAAGTTTGTTTTTTTCCTTTTTGTGTCTGTTTCAATATACAAACCTAATTGCTTATATGGAACAACACAAATAGTGCATAATTACCTGGAAACAATATTTCTATGCCTTTCAGAAGTTCTGACAATAAATAATATATTCATTAAAGCATCTAGATTTTGGCATATCCCCTCTTAGGTGTTACTATATTGAGATGAGTTAAATAGATTCTCTGCATCAAATTTGGAAGAACAAAAAATCAACTCCCATCAAAAATTTCTAAATTTAACATAAAAATCTCTGTGAAAGAGTCAGTAAATGAGAGCAGGAATGATCAAGTTTAGAATCTTTCATTTCATAATTCCAGTTTTTTTAATGAATGTCCCATGTTTAGATAAAATTAATCACAATGTTCAAATATTAAGCAAGATAAAACATGTTCTGTATTGTCCTAAAATTTGTCTACATTGCTTATCTGAAATAAAAAAAAAACATGGATGTATCTTTGTGGTCAAGAGTTTCTCTGTTAAAATTTAATATTGTATCAGATGCCAGATTTTGTACTATAAAGTCAGAATAGAACACAGAATATAATAATTATGATAGTAATCTCCATCTGGAAGAGTACACTAGTGTAAATAACAAAAATTTGGCATCTACGAATACTAATATGTTTTACTGGAAAAATTTGTTAAACACATCTCTTAGGTTGGACTTAAACAATAATATCACATCAGTTTATTTCGGTACAGACTGGTACAGTCTTATCATAGCTTTCCAAAAATACCCATTCTGACCCAACAACCAATACCTGGATGAGAGCTCCAATTCTTTCCATTACACTTTGCAACAAGTACAATTTTTACTGATTTTAACTGATACAGAAAATGCAAATGCTCTCATCTGCATTTGTGGTCTCTCTGGTGAAGCCTTTAATTTCTTGATCAAGTTCTACACTCAACTCAAAAAATCTTTAACAGTAAATATATATATCTGTAGCTATACCACATATCTTTAAATAAATATTACTGCATATATGCATAGAGATATCTAAAACATATTTCTAAATTTTCATATAGAAAATATTTTAACCAGAACTGAAATAAATATGCAATTTCAAAAAATATTCTGAGAACTGCTCTAATTTCTCTTAAAGAATTTGAACTAAGTTCAATTTTTTAATCACTCCATTAATCAGATTATTTTTATAGTATATTGATTGGAAACTAAAAAAAAGATGTGATAAACAGAAAAGGAAGCAGGCGAAAGATCATGATCAAAGGTCACAGCTGCGCCATTTGTGTGCCTTTAGTTGGTTGATTGCATCCTGCATAATCTATAGCCCTGGCAGTGACTGCGATAACAGTGTTGCTAGAGGAGGAAGAACTCCCTAGAATAAGTGAAGAAATTATTTTGCACAGTTCAGTAGCAAGAGAAATAAGTATCATGAGCTGTAATTTTCGCAGCAGAAGTTTCTCAGCTACTTATAATGGACTGTCAGGTATAAGACAGCATGTGAATGAATAGGACTATTAAAATAATTCCAGTATAGTTTTTTGAGAACAAAATTGCTAAAACATTTTTTATTTCTAAAAAAAAAACAAAATTCTACAAAAGGAAGAAGGAAGAAGAAAAACTAATGCCAAAAAAAAAAACCAACCAGGAATAATATAATGTGTAGACAGTAACACGTTGATCAACACATATGCATTCATATTGATTATTTAACTGTGACCTTATGTTACAAGATTTGCCCATTGATGAAATTATATATCTTGACAGAACAAGAGTATATTATGTTGGCAAAAACACATCAGTCCTTGTTAGTTAAAACCAGGAAAGAATGCAATTTTCTCCACAGTCATTGATGCCTTGAAAAGATGAAAACATCAAAATGCTTCCAAACTTCTTAATTAGCACCAACTAGGAAGTGTATTTGTCCATTCTGTGCTTGATGATATTCAAGATAGCAATAAAACACTGAAAATGCAAAAAGTATGCTACAGTGAAGTAGCAAGCAATTGTAGTAAAAAAAAGTAAAAAAAGTAAAAAAAAAAAAAATGTAGTCAAGCATTGACAATATCTTTATTTCTGTTTGATAACTCAACTACTAAATAAAGGAGACATAATTCTGTCCACTAAATAATGGAAAATGAGAATAAATAAAGATCCAGTTAATAATCCAGTTCATACACTGCATAAAAAGAAAAGTAATGTTTAGGTGAGACATGCCCAACTCTTAGCAAGACCTGGACAGGCTGGAGAGTTAGGCTGAGAGGAAACAGATGAGATTTCATCTGGCAACCTTGGGTGCATTAAAAAGAGTATGGCCATCAGGTCAAGAGAAGTGATCTTTCCCCTCTACTCTGCCCTGGGGATGCCTCACCTGAAGTATTGTGTCCAGAACTGGGCTCCCAAGTACAAAAAAAATAGGGATATCCTGGAAAGAGTCCCATGGAGGGCCACAAATATATGATAAAGGGCCTGGAGTATCTTCCCTATGAAGAAAGGCTGAGCAACCTGTGTCTTTTCAGCCTTGAGAAAAGAAGACTCAGAGGGGATGTGATCCACGTCTATAAATACATAATGTTCAGGAGCAAAAGGGACAAGGCCAGACTATTCAGCTGTGTGCAGTGATAGGACATGGTCACAGACTGAAGCATAGGATGTTCCACACAGATCTGCATAACAACTTCTTCACAATTAGGGTGAGCGAGCACTGGAAGAGGCTGCTCAGAGAGGTTGTGGAGTCTCCTTCTCTGGAGGCTCTGGTTCAAGACCTGGACACCTGCCTGTGCAGTCTGCTGTAGGGAGCCTGCTTTGTCAGGGGAGTCGGACTCAATCTCTAGAGGTCCCTTCCAACCCCTACAATTCTGTGATTCTCTGATCTTAGAACCGCAGGAGATATTTCAATTTTTTCAAAAGTGAATACAGGAGAATGGTTACTCATGCCTTCATAGGAGAGATACCTCAGTATTCTCCAGTTGCAAGGATCTTAAAACATTATTTAACTATAGAAATTACTTTTTATTACAATTATTAGAATTGCATAGTTGTGGTTTTTGAGATAAGTATGATGAAGTTAGGAATGTTGGAGTAATCCTCATAACGATAAAACATAATACTTTTAACCTACTGAGTTATCAAAAAATATAGAAATATCGACCATTATCAAAACATGAAAAAAATGTATGAGTCCTTAACCGAAACCTTTGTCCTCAAAGATTTAACAAAATGTGCACACATACAAGAGAAATCTTGTATCAGGCCTAAAAGTATGTACTGAAATTCTTGTTCTCCAAATTTCTTTAAAGCTGTGAATTTATAATGACTGTTTCCCACTAAAAAAACAGCAAATAATATTTTTGTGTGTGTGCAAACAGACCTGTACAGACTACAAACATCTGCTAGCATGTTTCATATTTTCGGCTTGTAAATTTGATCTTCAACGTTCATTTTAATACTATGTTTAAAAATGTCAGTAACTGAGTTTAGAATCAAACAACAAAAACTCAAATTCATGAACAGTTAAAAAATATTCTGAAGTTTATGACATCAGAATTTTATATTTAAAAAATTGAAGTTCCTTTAAATATGAAGAATATTTATTCTTCATAAATATGAAGAAATTCCTTTAAATATGGTCTGCTAAAGGAGCTAATATTATTCTAAAAAATTCTAATACATAAAGGATTCCCTTTTACTTTTTATGAGTTCTTTCATTATTTTCTTCCTCAAAAGAGCAGATAAAGCTGCACTGTTGCTGTGTAAGGATATATTCATCTTATGATCAGAGAGAAATAAGAAAGAACAAAGGTACAGACTCACTCTGTACAGAGAATCCTGCTGAGTAGTTGGCAGATTATTCAGGAACAAGGTCTAAAGCCTTCATTCTGATGGTTATCCCATTGAGGTAGACTTGTGTCCTAAAAAGTAGCCTTTGGCTTCGCTGGAGCATGATAGTTTCTCTTTGCAGAATAACTTGCAGAATCAGCAGAATAATACACTGAAAATAAAATAGCTCTTACCAGAGCTTGCAAAATGTGTGAAGCTCTGTTCTGCAAAATGAGCTGATTCCACAAAGGACTGTATCCCATGTCAGATTTCCCTCTACTTGAGGCAATTTAGAAATACACTCCAGGATAAAAATTGTTTACACTTTAGTGTTAAATTGGCTGTAGAAGATAAGTTCACATCTTCTACACATCAGAAGATATCATCTAGTAAAAATTTTCATCATCTGAGTAATACTGTATAACAAGAACAGAAGGCTCATTCCTTACGGTATTCATAGCACTTTGGTAATGTTAGGTGAGAGATGCTTATTTTACATTACGGAAGCAAGAGTGGTATGTTAGAGATGATAAAACAGACATAAATACACAAGTCCACAGTTTATCTCTATGGCATTCCCAGTAAGCTTGGAGTGAGTGGGATGGAATCTGTGTTGTAGAAGCTAAAAATGAAAACGAGAGACTGAAGCAGCATTCGGCTGAAGATTTTTATTTTTTTTTTTCCCCAGTGGCAGAATTATTTTTGTTGTTATATTAATAAATTATGTAAAATAACATTGGAATTCTTTGGATTTTCTGAATAAGACTGGTTACTGATGTATGTAATAGATATCTGAAAATATATTGATAGGCAGTATCTGTTCAAATCTGGAAGGAAGCAGAGGAGGAATCACATCATACAACTCACTACTGAATAGAAAACTGACTTTCCTTCTCTGCAAGCTTGAAATTAAGTCCAGGGGATCTGATTTCTCTCAGCCTGGTTTGGTCATTCTTCAGAGAGTATGCAGACTGAACCTCATTAGCTCAGTGTCTCCATGCTGATCCAGCCATAAACCGGCTACTTCGCATTTTGCAAATTAATTAAAGCTAATTGCAAATTGTCTAATTTCACAGAGCATTCACATTTGTAGATTAGATTTCTTGAAGATTAAAGAAAAAAGAAATGAATGGGACATCTCTCCCTCTGCCTTGTTTATATTTCATTGAGGAAAGACTTAGAACATTCAGAGGGTTTATCAAGGGCTTAAACACAAAGTGTGATTTTTCTTGTGGAATGCAGTTATATTTGCTTTTCATTCTCTGAGAATGAAATGCTTACTTGTCCAAAAATTTCACTGCCTTTCAGTGAGAGAATTATAATCCACTTGATATAGATATATATACACACACCACACAAAAAGTAACCCAGCGTTTGCCAGCTATGATCTTCAGGACACAGAAATTAAGATCACTGCTCTGTGTTGGCCTCACAATGTTTCTGTTTGTTTGTTTGTTTTAAGCACAGCATGCAGATGACTTCTTTCATTCTAGGATATATTTAGAGTGCAATCGTGGGCAAAGAAGCCAAGAGCTAATGTGAATGAAAAATTATGATTTGTTTTCTCATGTCTTATAAATTAATAAGCTAACAAGTTAAAAAGTATAGCCACTTGAATATAAAGATTCGTATGAAATTGAAACCTATTGAAATTTTTGGTGTGGAGAAGAAAACATACATTACACTGCAGATTGTCTGTGAATCTTGCTTGCCATTATCCTCATAATTTAACACATACGGGGTTGTTTTGTTTTTGTTTTTGTTTTTGTTTTGTTTTTTTTTTTTTTTTCAGACAAACACAGAACAGTAAAATCATTACAGCATTAGACTACTACAATCACTCAGCACTGTATGCCAAATTACAACGAGATCCAACTAAACATCTACTGCATGTTTTAGTTCTGAAGCATAATATGGTGTATACATTCTTTTCATAGAAGTGAATCATATCTGGTCAATATTTTTGAAAGAATAGTTTGTATGTTCTTCAAACACGTGCATACAAACTGATATCTATTTTGTGTAACAGTGGTCAAAACATTAATGATGTAAAATGCCAAGATACTTTGTGCAAATCAACAAATGTTTTTTAACTTCTAAGTAGTTGACCTTTGAGTTTTTTTTATGTCAAGTTCCATGGCTTCTTTCTATCTTTTAAGATAAAAATGAATCTCTTCCTGACTGAATGCTTTAGAGGAGTCTGGAGACATGGGAGGGAAATAAGAAAGGGGAAAAGGAAAGGATGGGAAAGAGGAAAAAGGAAAGAGGAATTGGGAAGATGGCAAATATCCGTAACAGCTGATGTAACTGCAGTGCTATTCTCTATAATTTTGAAGAATTATGGTAACTGGGGATAATGATAACTTTTGAAGAAATATAATAACCTCCTCTAATGAGGAGGATCCTGGTGACTAGGAAAAGGCAAATATTACCATTTTCAGAAGGGCTAGTAGAAAAGCACATGGAAATGTAGATCAGTCACCCTAACCAGAAGTTCTAGAGAAATCTCTGAAGTGGATCCTTCTACAATGTGTGTCCAGAAGCTTAGGAGCAAGAAGGTACAGGAAATGGAAAGCACAGAGGTGCCAAGGATAAAGTCATTCTTGACCAGCATAAGAGTCTTTCATGATGACTGGATCTTTGTGTCAGGGCAGAATACTTGAAATTCAATAGCATCCTTGAAAGTGGATTAGGAAGATATGGACTGAATGGGCAGTCTACAGGGTGACTGAAATTTTCTCTTTACTGTGAACAAAAGTCACAGCTCTGAAAGTAACCGGCAGCCTGGAAATAAAATAAAATAAAATAAGGAGGAAAAAAAAGGATTACAAACAAAAGGAAAAGCTAGGGGAAGCTGGATTTGTTTACCTGGAGGACAGAAGGCAAAGAGAGGTTTCTACTGCTTAGAGAGCCTATAACGAAGATGGAAACAATCTTATGTGTGCAAAGTGAAGGAATTACAGGAACAGTTAAAAGCTGCAGCAGTAGAATTTTTGACAAGATGTAATAAAAGAAAAAATGTTAATCATTACAAACAGTAGAAGCATTGGAAAAAGATATCCATAGGGATTAAGAATTTCCATTACCGGAGATTTCTAAAACTCAGCAAGCCATGCTCTGAGCAGCCTGAGGTAGTTTCAGAGTTAGGTCTGTTTTCAGTATGTGTTTGAATTTAAGAACCTTAGAAATTCCTTCCAAACAAGATTGCAGGATGAACCTAAATCTATGTCCCTGTTTTGGCTTTCCAGAGTCTTTGAAGGCTGTAATCCTGAATTTGAATTGCAATTAGCACCATTTTATACTTGTGATTATAGGCCATTCCTCTATATGTGAAGCTGGTGAGCAGATAGCTTATTCTTTAATTAGTCTTTGAATACCTGTAGGTAGGTAAGTAACTGTGAGAATAGCAGATGTTGCGTGCAACTTCTGACACTAAATATGCCCAGCATTGTTAGAAAAATTAAAATAAATTAGTCTGTTATTGTCTGATGTTCAATAAGAAAACTTTATTATTACTTTTGATTTTATCATTTGATAAGATAATGGATAGTTCTTTCAATAAAGCGAGATAATCAAGGTATTAACAACAGTTATATGGAAATATTTCTTTGATGCTCAACTTTGATGTTCTTTTTTCTTTAGGATACTACTTTTTTTGATTAGAGATGATACTATTCCATCTAAAAAAATAACTCTCCTGGCTATCAACTCATAAACAATCTTAAGGACTGGTAGAGGTGTGAATATTTTACATGGAAAACAGAAGCTCAAAAGTACTAAGTAGCAGTTCTTTAGATCTTTGTCAGAAAAAGTTTAGGATATACATCTGAGAAACCCTCAGGGGCTGGTGAGACATTGGTGTCAGTTATGCTGTTAAGTCAGAGTAGCTCAGGGAAACCTTTTTGATGAGATAAAGCTCTTTAATACAGTAAAATTCTCATAACTATTATCTAAAGAGAGTATAATTAAAGATGCATGCTGTTAATTTAAAATACACCCAGTTTGTTTTTGTAGTATGTTAGGAAAAAAAAACCAATGTCTGAGAACAAGCATATTTTAAAATAACAAGTTAAAAAATTAATTTTACTATTACCCTTACACATTCCAAGCTAAACATTTAAATTCCCTTTGCTGCTTCATATCCACATTTTAAAACATAGTTTATTTCTGCCCCATGATTTTTTGTTTACTTCCTGTTCTTGTACATGATTTTAATTACAGGAGCAAAAAGAGTAGGTTTAATACTCTCCTATTGCTGAGAATTAAGAATGCTCGTGCTGAAAAGAAGTGGAAATATCTTCTGCATACAAGGATGAGACTAGACAAAAATGTATTTCATGTATCTATTTAGAAATAAACAAGGAGGCCTTGAAAGAAGTATAGTGGTGATGGGTTGATAGTTGGACTAGATCCTAGCTGTCTTTTCCAATCTAAGTGATTATTTGATCATATGATTCTACACACAGTTCAGCAATTACTGCCATTTTCTCCTCAATGTACATAGAGGCTTTTGGAAGAGAAACCCTTTAATCCAGCAGTTTTTTCTACTTTAAAAGCTTTGAATTATGGCTGTTGCATGCAAGATGAAAATCCTTCTAGAAATAGTAATGAAAATGGTGGAGGGGATGGGATTCTCCATCACTTTGATTTAGGCCATAAGAAATGTAAAAGAGAACATTTTAACGAGACAATCAAGAGTTCTAAGTAGATGAAGAGGCTTTGATAAGTAATACCTTCTAGGCAAGAGAATCTCTAATCATACAATCATGACATGTCATGAGTCGGAAGGAATTAGTATATCCATATTTCTCCAATTTAGAAGTAAGAATGTGATGTGTGTGGGATCACATCAGAAGCTGTATTTGCTGAAGTCCCAGTAGATTGTATCAGTTGCCCTTCTTTTGTTTACCAGTGTCATCACTCCATCACAGCCACCAGATTGGTCAGGTATGATCTGCCCTTAGTGAAGCCACGTTGGCTGTCTTGGATAACCTCCTTGTCTCTCATGTGACTTAACATGCCTTCCAGGAGTGTCTGTCTCATGATCATCCCAGGCACAGAGGGGAGGCGTACCAGCCTTTAGCTCCTCTGCTCTTTCTTTATCCCTTTCTTAAGAAGTAGGAACAATTTTTTCTTATATCAGCCACTGGGAACTTCATCTGATAGTCATGACTTTTCAAGTACATTGAAGAACAACCCGGCAATCACATCAGCCAGCTCCTTCAGGACACTTGCTTGCATGTTGTTCATTGCCATAGACTTATATATGTTCAGTCTCATGGGATGGTCTCTGACTTATTTTTCTCTTACAGTATGAAAGATTTTGCTTCCCCCAAATCCCCATCTAGAAGCTCACAGATGCAAAGCCTGACTCCCAGTAAAAATTGAGGAAAAGTACTCGTTCAATGCCACACCATTCTTTACGTCAGCTGAAGCCAGTTCACCTTTCTCATTATCAAACAAAGTACAGTTTCCATTTTCTGTCTCTTCTGACAAATGTACCTGTATAATTCCTTATTATTTTTCACATCCCTTGGCAATCACACCTCCTGATCATGAAGGTAAGTCAGATATTAATACAAAGGAAAGACTGTTACCAGTGCCCTGCTCCAAACCATGGAGATCAAGCAACGGGCTGACTCATATGTACTCCTGATCAGCCCTAGTCATATGATTTAGGGCCTATTATACAGGTGTTCTCAAAGTCCAGTTTCTTCATCTTTACCACTCTCATCCCCTTGAAAATAAGCCAGGTAGTTCTATTTACTCTTTCCCCAAGGGTCCCAGTTTTGCTGACTTTATACACTTATTTGAGATTCACAATGTGGTTGCCCCAATAAATTCTACCTTGATCAGCAGTTCTGCAAGGTAATATTTCTCTTTATATACAGTTTTTCATTTCTGACATTTCTTGTGTTTCTGTCATCTTTGCCACTAGTTACAGCTGGCCAGCTGCATACCAAGTACTACTTCGCTATTTGTCACACACATATTATCTCTGTTAGTTCCCTTACTAGTGTGACTGAAGTACAAGATTGGCCATATGGCAGAACACTGAATTCAAGGAGAAGCCCACAAATGCTGCTTATTTTCTTGGTCTTTAATCTTGCTTAGATATAACACGGATCCCTGAGAGTAGAAGTCAGAGCATACAATGTTACTGTCACAAAATAAATGCTACTACTTGGCTTTTGAATAAGTTCCATAAGGAGAAAATCAAATGACATCAAAATCTGCAGTTTAGAGTTTCTGAAGAACCCTCTGATCAGCTATCCTTCACTGAGGGCACAAGATCCTTTGCTGATCTACTAGTCTAGAATATCCTGACATTACCATCTGGTTGATGTAACCTCTAGAGGCATCTCTGAACATTGGATTTCAGCCGCCCTAAAAATCACATTTTCCATCAGGTATACAGTTCTGTTCCTTTAGGGGAAAGAATCTTATAATTACAAAATAAACAAGAGAGCTAGGCAAAGCAGATCATAATAACAAAAAGAGAATAGATAGAAAGCTTACCCATAACCTGGGCTAGCTTACAAAACTCCAGCAGAGCAGATCTCCAGAAGAGATCCTTCCCCTCTGCTACCCAGCTCTTCAATAGGTCTAGGAGAGGTGGAGCCAGGCTCCACACCTTCCGGCAGCACAGGTGAATTGCCTTCAGCTGTGCTCCCATGGCTGACTCATTGCTTGCCTCAGGTGATCAATCAGAGGTTCAGGCCATGGTTCAGCAGTTCCCATACAGCTGCCCATGGTTGGCATCCTGCAAAGAAAATCCTTTTCCCCCACTTTAGTTTGTAACTAGATCACAAATCTCCAGGAAAAAAAAAAAAAATTGCTATGCAGTCAGAATCTGGAAACAAATTGTCTGTATTAGCACCATTGGGATGAATATAAGAGGAAAAGAAACCCTTCTATCTGAGATGTTTGTGTTGTAAACTAATGTAAGGAACATATAAGAGCAATAAGCTATTACTGGTGAGGAGAGTTCTGAACTGTCATCCCATAGAGTTAGCAGCTCATTTAACTCTTTTGATTTTAATCTTCACAAGTTTTAAGGATGGAGATGATATTACTCATTGACAGTTATTGAGTGAAAGAGACTACTGACAGTAGAATTTTCAGTTTGTGAGCAAATGGTTTTAAGCAATTTATTTATATTTTTATTTTAAGTGATTATGTTAGGGTTCACATAATGAGAGTAGGAGAAAAGATACAGGCCATATCATTTACAGCCACTGAAGGTCATCAATAAAAAGGTATAAAAATAAAAATGTATTAAAGAGGTTTAAAAAACAGGCATTTTTTTCAGGTAGTTCTTTCATTAATGTCCCAAGCCTTTAATTAAAAAAGGGCCAAATTCTTCTCTGTCTGATGGTTCTTGTCACTCTAATGGCTGGACAGAGGTTCAGATAGCTTAAAAGCACATAATTCCACTGGTTCCACTGGAAGCACAATGATTCATTCCCATTGAATTCCACTACCATGTGTTTGCAAAGGATATAAATCAGAAAAGGGACTGATCTATTGATTTTCCTTCCAATTCGTTGTCTACATCCTGTGCTTTACAGTACTTTCCATTTTCTTATCAGTTCTTACACATACTGTCTGTAGCAGTTTTAGTTGCTCCTCTCCAAAGATGCAACAACTTCCAAGCAGATTTATCTTTACACTATAAATTAAACATTTTCTTTTTAATCAGAAATAATGAATGTTACATTTGAATAACGAAGAGTCAACAATTCTGATTGCAGCTAACTGTACAATAACTTACCTGTGTATTGACTATCACATTTTAGAATGTGGCACTGTAATTTAAATATTTAAATTATATAATATGCAACAACTTTGAAGCTCTAAATAGCGATTAAAGATTTTATGAGCCCTTTGTTGGACTCAGTTTTTATTTCTAATCTGTATGAATGACCTGCCATCTCTATATATCTGGTCATTAGTGGAGATTTATACAGATAATATAGTGATTTATTATGATTCTCTAAGATCCCTAGATTACCCTGATTTCAGGCATGAATTTTGTCGGTAATTTGCTTTGAACTAAGTATTTTTTCAGAGAAACAAAAGAAAAATTGACAAATTATATGCTGTACTTTGAATAAATCTGCTAATGGTAGATCAGAAAAAAATATTTTAAAATTATTTATGCAATAAAACAATATATAAAATAATTTCAAGAGTAATATGGAAGGTGTTATTCAACATGTGAAAATGAATCATGGATAGCAGCTTACCAATGTTAAATTTGTTTGTGTTTTGCTGAACTTTTCTATTAAATTCATAACATTCTGGTCTGCACTTGCATTTAGATGGATTAATTTCTTCAGTCAACTGCAGAGTCATGTCTTCGATAATTTCATTTTGCATCAGTATTTAACATGTCTTTAACTTCTGTTTGAACGTAGTTAGTCCATTTCTATGTTACTTAATCAAACAAAATTTCTGTGAACATCAAATATTTACACTGCCTTGAAAAAGACTTCAAACTTGATTTACCAATTTACAAAGGGCTTTTCTAAGTACCACTTTAATATCATAAAAGCAGTGACTTGCCTCAAAAGGAGACATTTTTCATATTTACACCATAGTAGAAAACATCTTAATACTGACTGTTTTTTCACTAATTGTCACTAATTGTGTTTTTTTAATTGTCATAGAATCATAGAACGGTGTGGACTGAAAGGGACTTTTAAGATCACCTGGTTCCAACCACCTGCTATAGGCAGGGACACTCTCCTCTAGACCAGGTTGCACAAAATTACCTCAGAAGAATTTAGGTGCTTAAAAGTATATAGAAACATAGAAATCACAGAATGGCCTGGGTTGAAAAGAGCCTCAAAGATCATCAAGTTTCAACCCCCCTGCCATTGCAGGGTTGCCAACTACCAGACCAGGCTGCCCAGAGCCACATCCAGCCTGGCCTTGAATGCCAGTGCGAGGTCCTGCAGCTGGGTGGGGGCAATCCCAATCACAGAAGGAGGGTGGGAAGAGAATGGCTTGAGAGCAGCCCCGAGGAGAAGGATTTGGGGGTGTTGGTGAATGGAAACCTCAATGTGAGCTGACAATGTATGCCGGCAGCCCAGAAGTCCAGTATCCTGGGCTGCATGGAGAGAAGTGTGAGCAGCAGGGCGAGGGGGGTGATTCTGCCCTCTGCTCTGCTATGGGAAGTGTGCCTGCTTACAGCAGGGGGTTGGGACTGAGTGATCTTCAAGGTCCTTCCAACCCAAACCATTCTGTGATTCCATGATATACAGGTGCATAAATAGGAGGAGATGGAGAAAATAAGGAAACCTCCCCACAGTTAGCAGTATGAATGCCACGAGATGGAAGAAGCACCACGGGTGTAAGGAATGAGACAGTTTATTCTGAAGGTTGTTCGACTACTCGTTAATTGTGTGCCAGATTCTCAGTGGTTGTCTGGGGACGAGGCAGGAAGGCTGACAGTCTTTGTGGCTCCTAAACTTCCATGCCAGACCCAGCAGCGCTCGGTTATGGTGTTTCCTTCTCTTCTGGACGTGGTGTCTGTGGTATTTCTGAGTAGGGCCCATCCATCCCCTTCAGCCTCTTGTTCCGTCCTCATCTTCAGATTCTGTTTCACGCAATCCATGTGGTTCCTGGAGGCGCTGATGTGTGCAGCACTGAAGGTCCTGACTGGGCTGTCCATCTGCAAGTCAAAAGGGGAGGAAGGATGAAAGGAGCAGCCTCCTGCCCCGGCTTCCCTGTGCTGCTCTCTCCTGCACAGCCCTGCTCACCGGGTTGCTGCTCTAAAAATGGTTTCCTTGGCCATTTGGGGCTGCCTGTGTCACCAATGCCACGTTGACACAGCCACAGCAATCGGCAGGTCCGGTGCCAGCACCTGGAGTGAGGTCAGGACTCAGCAAAGCAGCACCACATGTTGGGGTGAGGGCAGGGGATTTTTGGGAGCTTCCATGGTCCTGTTGGAGCACAGCAGGCTCCAGTTTGGGAGCTGACATACCTTTTTTGTAGGTTACCAGTATGGAGGGCTGAGCTCCAGCACTTGGGGTCATCTGGTGCCATTTGTGCTGAGCTGTCCATCTGCAAGGCACAGGGGAAGGAATGAAAGCAGCAGCCTCCTGCCCTGCTTCCCCGTGCTGCCCTCCCCTGCACAGCCCTGCTCACCGGGTTGCTGTCCCCAGGGCTGTGTGGAAAGGCCACTAGAATCATCAGGTCGGGTGCCAGCACCTGGAGTGAGGTCAGGACTCAGCAAAGCAGCACCACATGTTGGGGTGAGGGCAGGGGGATTTTTGGGAGCTTCCATGGTCCTGTCGGAGCACGACAGGCTCCAGTTTGGGAGCTGACGTACCTTTCTTGTAGGACACCAGTATGATGGGGTTTGCTCCAGCACTTGGGGTCATCTGGAGCCATTTGTGTTGGGCTGCCCATCTGCAAGGCAGAGGGGAAGGAATGAAAGGAGCAGCCTCCTGCCCTGCTGCCCTGTGCTGCCCTCCCCTGCACAGCCCTGCTCACCGGGTTGCTGTCCCCAGGGCTGTGTGGAAAGGCCACTGCAATCAGCAGGTCGGGTGCCAGCACCTGGAGTGAGGTCAGGACTCAGCACAGCAGCACCAAACATTGGGGCAGGGCAAGGGAAACCATGGGGAGCTGCCAGGGTCCCGCAGGAGCGAGGCGGGCTGCAATTTGGGGGCGACTTATCTGTGCTGTGGGTGAGAACAGGAGCGTGTCGCCGTCCTGCTGCGTCCCTGTCCCCGCGTGTGGCTGTGAGGCAGAGGAGGAGCGGCGCCATCCGTCCCCATGGGCTGCTCCTGCCCGCCACAGCCCTCGCTCACTCGGCTACTCGGCGGCGATCTCGGGCTGGCACTGCCCTCCTGCTCAGCATTCCGGGCTGCTGTGACACCAAGCTGGCTCTGGAACACAGCCCCCCCCAGCGCTGTGCTCTTGTGACATGGCTGTGCCGGCTGCAGGGGGCTTCCTGGAGCTGCTGGCTGCCCCTGGCAACGTGGCCGTGACATAGCAGGGCTGGGGCTGCCTGGCATGGGGCTGCCTGGCATGGGCTGCTGCCTTCCGCCGTCCGTCTAATAAATGATCAGTTGTTCATCCCTGAATGTCTGATGGTGCTTTGCCCACGTCAGCGTGAACGTCACTGCCCGGTGTGTGAGAAGAGGAAGGCCACCTTTGGCATCCAGCTTTCCAATGTGATCGGGGGGCTTTGATTGAAAGTAGCCAGGGAGGGGATCCTCAGTGCATCCCGCTTTGAGGCTGGAGGTGGTAATGGATGCTGCGGGCCTGAGCTGGATCCCAGGGCAGTAAGAGAGCAGCAAAGGTGCAGGATAAGAGAACTGCAGTAGGTAAATGTGCCTCGATGGGAGCCTGCTCATGATGCACAGAGCATGGTAAAAGGAGCAACAAGTGTGTCAGGTGTGTGTGTGCCTACAGGGCTGTGATGTCACTGGCATCTCTGAGATGTGGTGGGATGGCTGTCATGACTGGAGTGCAGGAATGGAGCAGGCTCCTGGTGGACCTTATAGCGGCCTTCCAGGACCTGAAGGGGACCTACAGAAAAGCTGGGGAGGGAGGGACTTTTCATATGGGCAGGTGGAGGCAGGATGAGGAGAAATGACTTCCAACTGGAGGAGGGTAGGTTTGGAGTAGGGATTGGGAAGAAATTCTTTCCCGTGAGGGTGGTGAGAAACTGGCCGAGGTTGCCCAGCCAGGCTGTGGATGCCCCCTCCCGGGAAGCACTGAAGGCCAGGCTGGATGGGGCTGTGAGCAACCTGGGCTATGGGAGGTGTCCCTGCCTACAGCAGGGGGTTGGCAGTGGGTGAGCTTCAAGGTCCCTTCCAAGCCAAACCGTTCTGTGATACCACGACATCCAGGTGCATAAGTAGAAAGAGATGGTGACAGTAAGGAAACCCCCCTGAGAGCTCACCGTTTGGATGTGATGAGATGGAAGGAGCACTGTGGGTGTAATGAATGAGAAAGTTTATTTTGAAGGTTTTTACGTTGGTCTTTAATTCTGTGTTATCTTCTCGGTGGTTGTCTGAGGCAGGAAGGCTGTCAGTCTCATTGCTCCTAAACTTTTATCCTTGGTCCAGTAATTCCAGTGCCAGCACGTGCACTGGGGCCGGGGCTCAGCAAAGCGGTATCAAATGTTGGGGTGTGGGCAGGGGGGGTCCTGGGGAGCTGCCAGGGTCCTTCAGGACTGAGAAAGGGTAACATTTGTGGCTGGCTTGTCTGTCCTGTAAGCATGGAGACCAATCAGAGAGCTGAGGAGAGGCGTGTGTCCTGCTCTGGTTCCATCTTGGTCTGGATGCCCATCGCAAGGCAGAGGGGGAGGAAGAAAGGAACAGCCTCGTGCCCTGCTTCCTTGTTGAACTGCATCCCATTGGCCCCAGCCCAGCAATCAGCCAGTCCAGGACCCTCTGTAGGCCCTTCCTACGCTCAGGCTGATGGATGCTTCCACCCATCGTGGTGTCATCTGCACACGTACTGAGGTGCACTCAGTGCCCTCATGCAGGTGCTCAGTAAAGACATTGAGCAGGACAGGCCCCGGCACCGAGCCCTGGGGAACAGCACTGGTGACCGTCTGCCAGCTGGATGTGACTCCATGCAGCTCCGCTCTCTGGGCCCAGCCCTCAGCCAGTTCTTTACCCACCAAGAGTGCACGTGTCCCAGCCGCGGGCTGCTGCTTGGCTGGGAGAATTCTGCGGGAGGCGGTGCCAAAGGCTGTGCTGAAGTCGACCAGACTCCGTCAGCAGCCTTTGCCTCATCCTCCAGGTGGGTCAAGTGGCTCACGGAAGGAGATGAGGTTGCTCAAGGAGGACCTGCCTGTCACAACCCCACGCTGCTGGGCCCGATCCCCCGCTTGTCCTGCACGTACCCCGTGACCTTTCCAAGATGATCTGCTCCATAAGCATACCTGGCACAGAGCTGACAGGCCTGCAGTTCCCCGGATCCTCCTTCTGACTCTTCTTGGAGATGGGGTCACGCTGGCAAGCCCCCAATCCTCTGGGAGCCCTCCAGCTGACCAGGAATGCCGAGAGATGATGGAAAGCGTCTTGGCTACCAGCTCCACCAGCTCCTTCAGCAGCCTCGGGTGGATCCCACTGCACTCCTCTCCACACACCAGGGTACTGTGCCACCCCTTCCCACAAGGAAATGCTGCGTGTGTTCCTTGTTTCTCTGCATGTCACTGCCAGTTGCAGTGCCTTTGAAGAGCCGTGCAAAGGAAATGGTTGTGGTAATGCCAGAGCAGCCACCTGCTCGCATCCCGCAGCCTCCAAAATTCCTTTCTTGCTGAGGATTTTAGGCGATCTGTGAATTTGGAGGGAGAAATCTCGAAGGCGGCCACAAAGGAGAGGAGAAGTTGTTCAGAACTCTTTGTCTTTGTGGAAAGCTGTGTCATTAAAGCACAGGGAATAAAACTGTGAGCTGTGGAAGCAGGGGACTTTGGGTGGGCTGGGGCCCCGGGTGCATTAAGGTGCAACCATGGCTGAGAGCTGAAGGGGCTCTGTGAGACGGGGAAGCCCTGCAGCGACAGGAGTGCTGCGTTTCAGTGCCTGTTTGGAGACGCTCTGCTCCGTGAAGACCATCAGGAGCGCCTTGAAAGTGAAACTTGGTGCCGTGAGCAGCTGTGTCAGCAGTGAGGTGTGCTGGGGATGTCTTGTGACAGCGGGGGAGGGTATTGGTGTGCTGAGTGTTCCAGCATCCAGGTGCACAGAGATGCATTAATATGTAGAGACGACGACAGCAAGGAACCCCTCCCACCCCCCAAAAGTGTGCACTGTGGATGCCACGAGATGGAAGAAGCACCACGGGTGTAAGGAATGAGACAGTTTATTTTGAAGGTTTTAAAATTAGTCTTTAATTCAGTGTTGTCTTCCGGGTGGTTGTCTGGGGGTCGAGGCAGGAAGGCTGACAGTCTTTGTGGCTCCTAAACTTCCATGCTGGCCCCAGCAGCGCTCGGTTACGGTGCTTCCTTCTGTTCTGGACGTGGTGTCTGTGGTATTTCTGAGTAGGGCCCATCCATCCCCTTCAGCCTCTTGTTCCGTCCTCATCTTCAGATTCTGTTTCACGCAATCCATGTGGTTCCTGGAGGCGCTGATGTGTGCAGCACTGAAGGTCCTGACTGGGCTGTCCATCTGCAAGTCAAAAGGGGAGGAAGGATGAAAGGAGCAGCCTCCTGCCCCGGCTTCCCTGTGCTGCTCTCTCCTGCACAGCCCTGCTCACCGGGTTGCTGCTCTAAAAATGGTTTCCTTGGCCATTTGGGGCTGCCTGTGTCACCAATGCCACGTTGACACAGCCACAGCAATCGGCAGGTCCGGTGCCAGCACCTGGAGTGAGGTCAGGACTCAGCAAAGCAGCACCACATGTTGGGGTGAGGGCAGGGGGATTTTTGGGAGCTTCCATGGTCCTGTTGGAGCACAGCAGGCTCCAGTTTGGGAGCTGACATACCTTTTTTGTAGGTTACCAGTATGGAGGGCTGAGCTCCAGCACTTGGGGTCATCTGGTGCCATTTGTGCTGAGCTGTCCATCTGCAAGGCACAGGGGAAGGAATGAAAGCAGCAGCCTCCTGCCCTGCTTCCCCGTGCTGCCCTCCCCTGCACAGCCCTGCTCACCGGGTTGCTGTCCCCAGGGCTGTGTGGAAAGGCCACTAGAATCATCAGGTCGGGTGCCAGCACCTGGAGTGAGGTCAGGACTCAGCAAAGCAGCACCACATGTTGGGGTGAGGGCAGGGGGATTTTTGGGAGCTTCCATGGTCCTGTCGGAGCACGACAGGCTCCAGTTTGGGAGCTGACGTACCTTTCTTGTAGGACACCAGTATGATGGGGTTTGCTCCAGCACTTGGGGTCATCTGGAGCCATTTGTGTTGGGCTGCCCATCTGCAAGGCAGAGGGGAAGGAATGAAAGGAGCAGCCTCCTGCCCTGCTGCCCTGTGCTGCCCTCCCCTGCACAGCCCTGCTCACCGGGTTGCTGTCCCCAGGGCTGTGTGGAAAGGCCACTGCAATCAGCAGGTCGGGTGCCAGCACCTGGAGTGAGGTCAGGACTCAGCACAGCAGCACCAAACATTGGGGCAGGGCAAGGGAAACCATGGGGAGCTGCCAGGGTCCCGCAGGAGCGAGGCGGGCTGCAATTTGGGGGCGACTTATCTGTGCTGTGGGTGAGAACAGGAGCGTGTCGCCGTCCTGCTGCGTCCCTGTCCCCGCGTGTGGCTGTGAGGCAGAGGAGGAGCGGCGCCATCCGTCCCCATGGGCTGCTCCTGCCCGCCACAGCCCTCGCTCACTCGGCTACTCGGCGGCGATCTCGGGCTGGCACTGCCCTCCTGCTCAGCATTCCGGGCTGCTGTGACACCAAGCTGGCTCTGGAACACAGCCCCCCCCAGCGCTGTGCTCTTGTGACATGGCTGTGCCGGCTGCAGGGGGCTTCCTGGAGCTGCTGGCTGCCCCTGGCAACGTGGCCGTGACATAGCAGGGCTGGGGCTGCCTGGCATGGGGCTGCCTGGCATGGGGCTGCTGCCTTCCGCCGTCCGTCTAATAAATGATCAGTTGTTCATCCCTGAATGTCTGATGGTGCTTTGCCCACGTCAGCGTGAACGTCACTGCCCGGTGTGTGAGAAGAGGAAGGCCACCTTTGGCATCCAGCTTTCCAATGTGATCGGGGGGCTTTGATTGAAAGTAGCCAGGGAGGGGATCCTCAGTGCATCCCGCTTTGAGGCTGGAGGTGGTAATGGATGCTGCGGGCCTGAGCTGGATCCCAGGGCAGTAAGAGAGCAGCAAAGGTGCAGGATAAGAGAACTGCAGTAGGTAAATGTGCCTCGATGGGAGCCTGCTCATGATGCACAGAGCATGGTAAAAGGAGCAACAAGTGTGTCAGGTGTGTGTGTGCCTACAGGGCTGTGATGTCACTGGCATCTCTGAGATGTGGTGGGATGGCTGTCATGACTGGAGTGCAGGAATGGAGCAGGCTCCTGGTGGACCTTATAGCGGCCTTCCAGGACCTGAAGGGGACCTACAGAAAAGCTGGGGAGGGAGGGACTTTTCATATGGGCAGGTGGAGGCAGGATGAGGAGAAATGACTTCCAACTGGAGGAGGGTAGGTTTGGAGTAGGGATTGGGAAGAAATTCTTTCCCGTGAGGGTGGTGAGAAACTGGCCGAGGTTGCCCAGCCAGGCTGTGGATGCCCCCTCCCGGGAAGCACTGAAGGCCAGGCTGGATGGGGCTGTGAGCAACCTGGGCTATGGGAGGTGTCCCTGCCTACAGCAGGGGGTTGGCAGTGGGTGAGCTTCAAGGTCCCTTCCAAGCCAAACCGTTCTGTGATACCACGACATCCAGGTGCATAAGTAGAAAGAGATGGTGACAGTAAGGAAACCCCCCTGAGAGCTCACCGTTTGGATGTGATGAGATGGAAGGAGCACTGTGGGTGTAATGAATGAGAAAGTTTATTTTGAAGGTTTTTACGTTGGTCTTTAATTCTGTGTTATCTTCTCGGTGGTTGTCTGAGGCAGGAAGGCTGTCAGTCTCATTGCTCCTAAACTTTTATCCTTGGTCCAGTAATTCCAGTGCCAGCACGTGCACTGGGGCCGGGGCTCAGCAAAGCGGTATCAAATGTTGGGGTGTGGGCAGGGGGGGTCCTGGGGAGCTGCCAGGGTCCTTCAGGACTGAGAAAGGGTAACATTTGTGGCTGGCTTGTCTGTCCTGTAAGCATGGAGACCAATCAGAGAGCTGAGGAGAGGCGTGTGTCCTGCTCTGGTTCCATCTTGGTCTGGATGCCCATCTGCAAGGCAGAGGGGGAGGAAGAAAGGAACAGCCTCGTGCCCTGCTTCCTTGTTGAACTGCATCCCATTGGCCCCAGCCCAGCAATCAGCCAGTCCAGGACCCTCTGTAGGCCCTTCCTACGCTCAGGCTGATGGATGCTTCCACCCATCGTGGTGTCATCTGCACACGTACTGAGGTGCACTCAGTGCCCTCATGCAGGTGCTCAGTAAAGACATTGAGCAGGACAGGCCCCGGCACCGAGCCCTGGGGAACAGCACTGGTGACCGTCTGCCAGCTGGATGTGACTCCATGCAGCTCCGCTCTCTGGGCCCAGCCCTCAGCCAGTTCTTTACCCACCAAGAGTGCACGTGTCCCAGCCGCGGGCTGCTGCTTGGCTGGGAGAATTCTGCGGGAGGCGGTGCCAAAGGCTGTGCTGAAGTCGACCAGACTCCGTCAGCAGCCTTTGCCTCATCCTCCAGGTGGGTCAGTGGCTCACGGAAGGAGATGAGGTTGCTCAAGGAGGACCTGCCTGTCACAACCCCACGCTGCTGGGCCCGATCCCCCGCTTGTCCTGCACGTACCCCGTGACCTTTCCAAGATGATCTGCTCCATAAGCATACCTGGCACAGAGCTGACAGGCCTGCAGTTCCCCGGATCCTCCTTCTGACTCTTCTTGGAGATGGGGTCACGCTGGCAAGCCCCCAATCCTCTGGGAGCCCTCCAGCTGACCAGGAATGCCGAGAGATGATGGAAAGCGTCTTGGCTACCAGCTCCACCAGCTCCTTCAGCAGCCTCGGGTGGATCCCACTGCACTCCTCTCCACACACCAGGGTACTGTGCCACCCCTTCCCACAAGGAAATGCTGCGTGTGTTCCTTGTTTCTCTGCATGTCACTGCCAGTTGCAGTGCCTTTGAAGAGCCGTGCAAAGGAAATGGTTGTGGTAATGCCAGAGCAGCCACCTGCTCGCATCCCGCAGCCTCCAAAATTCCTTTCTTGCTGAGGATTTTAGGCGATCTGTGAATTTGGAGGGGAGAAATCTCGAAGGCGGCCACAAAGGAGAGGAGAAGTTGTTCAGAACTCTTTGTCTTTGTGGAAAGCTGTGTCATTAAAGCACAGGGAATAAAACTGTGAGCTGTGGAAGCAGGGGACTTTGGGTGGGCTGGGGCCCCGGGTGCATTAAGGTGCAACCATGGCTGAGAGCTGAAGGGGCTCTGTGAGACGGGGAAGCCCTGCAGCGACAGGAGTGCTGCGTTTCAGTGCCTGTTTGGAGACGCTCTGCTCCGTGAAGACCATCAGGAGCGCCTTGAAAGTGAAACTTGGTGCCGTGAGCAGCTGTGTCAGCAGTGAGGTGTGCTGGGGATGTCTTGTGACAGCGGGGGAGGGTATTGGTGTGCTGAGTGTTCCAGCATCCAGGTGCACAGAGATGCATTAATATGTAGAGACGACGACAGCAAGGAACCCCTCCCACCCCCCAAAAGTGTGCACTGTGGATGCCACGAGATGGAAGAAGCACCACGGGTGTAAGGAATGAGACAGTTTATTTTGAAGGTTTTAAAATTAGTCTTTAATTCAGTGTTGTCTTCCGGGTGGTTGTCTGGGGGTCGAGGCAGGAAGGCTGACAGTCTTTGTGGCTCCTAAACTTCCATGCTGGCCCCAGCAGCGCTCGGTTACGGTGCTTCCTTCTGTTCTGGACGTGGTGTCTGTGGTATTTCTGAGTAGGGCCCATCCATCCCCTTCAGCCTCTTGTTCCGTCCTCATCTTCAGATTCTGTTTCACGCAATCCATGTGGTTCCTGGAGGCGCTGATGTGTGCAGCACTGAAGGTCCTGACTGGGCTGTCCATCTGCAAGTCAAAAGGGGAGGAAGGATGAAAGGAGCAGCCTCCTGCCCCGGCTTCCCTGTGCTGCTCTCTCCTGCACAGCCCTGCTCACCGGGTTGCTGCTCTAAAAATGGTTTCCTTGGCCATTTGGGGCTGCCTGTGTCACCAATGCCACGTTGACACAGCCACAGCAATCGGCAGGTCCGGTGCCAGCACCTGGAGTGAGGTCAGGACTCAGCAAAGCAGCACCACATGTTGGGGTGAGGGCAGGGGGATTTTTGGGAGCTTCCATGGTCCTGTTGGAGCACAGCAGGCTCCAGTTTGGGAGCTGACATACCTTTTTTGTAGGTCACCAGTATGGAGGGCTGAGCTCCAGCACTTGGGGTCATCTGGTGCCATTTGTGCTGAGCTGTCCATCTGCAAGGCACAGGGGAAGGAATGAAAGCAGCAGCCTCCTGCCCTGCTTCCCCGTGCTGCCCTCCCCTGCACAGCCCTGCTCACCGGGTTGCTGTCCCCAGGGCTGTGTGGAAAGGCCACTAGAATCATCAGGTCGGGTGCCAGCACCTGGAGTGAGGTCAGGACTCAGCAAAGCAGCACCACATGTTGGGGTGAGGGCAGGGGGATTTTTGGGAGCTTCCATGGTCCTGTCGGAGCACGACAGGCTCCAGTTTGGGAGCTGACATACCTTTCTTGTAGGACACCAGTATGATGGGGTTTGCTCCAGCACTTGGGGTCATCTGGAGCCATTTGTGTTGGGCTGCCCATCTGCAAGGCAGAGGGGAAGGAATGAAAGGAGCAGCCTCCTGCCCTGCTGCCCTGTGCTGCCCTCCCCTGCACAGCCCTGCTCACCGGGTTGCTGTCCCCAGGGCTGTGTGGAAAGGCCACTGCAATCAGCAGGTCGGGTGCCAGCACCTGGAGTGAGGTCAGGACTCAGCACAGCAGCACCAAACATTGGGGCAGGGCAAGGGAAACCATGGGGAGCTGCCAGGGTCCCGCAGGAGCGAGGCGGGCTGCAATTTGGGGGCGACTTATCTGTGCTGTGGGTGAGAACAGGAGCGTGTCGCCGTCCTGCTGCGTCCCTGTCCCCGCGTGTGGCTGTGAGGCAGAGGAGGAGCGGCGCCATCCGTCCCCATGGGCTGCTCCTGCCCGCCACAGCCCTCGCTCACTCGGCTACTCGGCGGCGATCTCGGGCTGGCACTGCCCTCCTGCTCAGCATTCCGGGCTGCTGTGACACCAAGCTGGCTCTGGAACACAGCCCCCCCCAGCGCTGTGCTCTTGTGACATGGCTGTGCCGGCTGCAGGGGGCTTCCTGGAGCTGCTGGCTGCCCCTGGCAACGTGGCCGTGACATAGCAGGGCTGGGGCTGCCTGGCATGGGGCTGCTTGGCATGGGGCTGCTGCCTTCCGCCGTCCGTCTAATAAATGATCAGTTGTTCATCCCTGAATGTCTGATGGTGCTTTGCCCACGTCAGCGTGAACGTCACTGCCCGGTGTGTGAGAAGAGGAAGGCCATCTTTGGCATCCAGCTTTCCAATGTGATCGGGGGGCTTTGATTGAAAGTAGCCAGGGAGGGGATCCTCAGTGCATCCCGCTTTGAGGCTGGAGGTGGTAATGGATGCTGCGGGCCTGAGCTGGATCCCAGGGCAGTAAGAGAGCAGCAAAGGTGCAGGATAAGAGAACTGCAGTAGGTAAATGTGCCTCGATGGGAGCCTGCTCATGATGCACAGAGCATGGTAAAAGGAGCAACAAGTGTGTCAGGTGTGTGTGTGCCTACAGGGCTGTGATGTCACTGGCATCTCTGAGATGTGGTGGGATGGCTGTCATGACTGGAGTGCAGGAATGGAGCAGGCTCCTGGTGGACCTTATAGCGGCCTTCCAGGACCTGAAGGGGACCTACAGAAAAGCTGGGGAGGGAGGGACTTTTCATATGGGCAGGTGGAGGCAGGATGAGGAGAAATGACTTCCAACTGGAGGAGGGTAGGTTTGGAGTAGGGATTGGGAAGAAATTCTTTCCCGTGAGGGTGGTGAGAAACTGGCCGAGGTTGCCCAGCCAGGCTGTGGATGCCCCCTCCCGGGAAGCACTGAAGGCCAGGCTGGATGGGGCTGTGAGCAACCTGGGCTATGGGAGGTGTCCCTGCCTACAGCAGGGGGTTGGCAGTGGGTGAGCTTCAAGGTCCCTTCCAAGCCAAACCGTTCTGTGATACCACGACATCCAGGTGCATAAGTAGAAAGAGATGGTGACAGTAAGGAAACCCCCCTGAGAGCTCACCGTTTGGATGTGATGAGATGGAAGGAGCACTGTGGGTGTAATGAATGAGAAAGTTTATTTTGAAGGTTTTTACGTTGGTCTTTAATTCTGTGTTATCTTCTCGGTGGTTGTCTGAGGCAGGAAGGCTGTCAGTCTCATTGCTCCTAAACTTTCATCCTTGGTCCAGTAATTCCAGTGCCAGCACGTGCACTGGGGCCGGGGCTCAGCAAAGCGGTATCAAATGTTGGGGTGTGGGCAGGGGGGGTCCTGGGGAGCTGCCAGGGTCCTTCAGGACTGAGAAAGGGTAACATTTGTGGCTGGCTTGTCTGTCCTGTAAGCATGGAGACCAATCAGAGAGCTCATGTCCTCCTCAGCAGCTCTCGGTTATGGTGCTTCCTTCTCTTCTGGACGTGTTGTCTGTGGTACTTCTGAGTAGGGCCCATCCATGCCTGTGCCGGCTTCAGATGGCTTCCTGGAGCTCCCAGCTTCCCCTGGCAGCATGGCCGTGACATAGCAGGGCTGGTGCTGCATGGCACGGGGCTGCTGCTTTCGTCATCCGTCTAATAAATGATCAGTTGTTCATCCCGGAATGTCTGATGGTGCTTTGGCCATGTAAGCATGGAGTTCACAGTCATTCTTTCTCCCATCTCCACCTGGACCCCAACAGGAGGTGATGGGAGGCAGGAGGAGCAGTGCCCCATAGCACAGCAGTGGGAGGAGCGCTCCTTCCTTCCCGGAGTCCGAGCACATGTGGCTGAGTGCTTGCTCAATGCCTTTGGTTCCCATGGCTGAAAGGAGCACTTCTGACCTCGTGCTACCCAGGAGTCTCTGTAAATGCACCTGCCATTGCCAGCAACTCCTCTGAGCCCTTGTAGCGTGTAACCAATCAATATGATGTAATGACCAATATCATTACACCAGAAGTCTAGAGACAGGAGGACCAGTAGGATAGAAAGGTACTATAAGCAATGGCGATAAGATTGCCCAGCCACATCAGTAGATTTCAAGTTCACAGGGGAAGGCTCCACCAAGAACAGGTCGCCACAAAGAGATCCTTCCCCAATGGGTGTCAGCCCCTAAATGGGGTCTAGGTGAGGTGCAGCCAGGTTGCAGCCCTTTCATTTGCACAGCTGAATTGCCTTCACCTGTGCTCCCAGGGCTGAGCTGGTCCTTTCCCTGGATGCTCAATCACTGCTTCAGGCTGTGACTCAACAGTTCCCATACACTGCACCCCTTCACAGCACAAAGCAACGACTGAGTCAGCTGGAGGCTGAGCCTTCCCTAGTGCAGGGATCCAATGCACCATGACATTTATACAACAGCCCATCATGATGCAGGTTGACACAGCCTAAGACCATTGATGATGGGTTTGTGGTTGAAGTTCATTTTCTCTCGTGGGCCAGTGCTCGGTGGTGTTGCTGGAGCCATGCAGTTGTTTGGTGCAGGTCCATCTTGTGTTCTGTCAGCCCCATGTTGGCCATCACCAGGTGTTGTGCTTGATCTCACAGCAACACTGGAACGCTTCAATGGCATTTTGCTCCTTCCAGTGATCCTAGGGACTCAAAGACTCACAGGGAGTAATACAGATGTTTCAGGGGACCAGGAGTCAGGATTTGGGTCCCCTTAGCAATGAAGACTGGAGTGTTGACCACAATATCCGTAGGCCATGTACCAGTTACCAAGCGCCTACCAAGCCTCCCAGCTCCAATAATCTCCCCCAAGGTGCAAGGAGGCCACGCCACTTTGGTCCTACTTGCACCTTCCAAGGCCATTTTGTTCCATGGGTACCTGGTTCTACATTCTCAGGGGCAGGGGGCAGAAGGTCATTTTCATTGCCTATTTGGGGTCTTACCCGATTATCGGTGCCCATAATTTGGATCCTAAGCAGGGAGGGCCTTGTCATCCGCAGCATTTTCAGGGTCTGCTGCCTCTAGCCTTTCATTCAGATCCCACTGGGTTTCATAGTCTCTTTGTCCACCCCTGCAGGGACTGAGAGTTTATCTTCAGGGCAGCCTTAAGAATACCATTACAGCATTCAATGAGGCCTGCCCCCATTGGATTATATGGCAGGTGGAAGCGCCATTCAGTGTTGCTGTCTTCGGCTCAGCCTTGTATCATGGCGCCAGTAAAATGAGTCCCTTGGTCACTCTCAATGACTGGAGGTGTCCTGTAGGCAGACATCAGTTCAGCCAGTGCCTTGATGGTATGTGCCTGGTTTGCTCTCAGCACTGGATGGACCTGCAGAAGCCCACTTGTGGTGTTTATGCAGGTCAGGGCATATCTCACCTCCTCAGACTGAGGGAGGGGCCTGATGTAACCAACCTGCCATCATTGGAGAGGATTGTGTCCTCTAGCAAGATGGGCTGCTGTCTGGGGCAACGATCTGCCTCGTGTTGGAGAAAGCACCGCAGTCTCGGCGTGCCCGGGTGATGTCAAGTAGCTGTATGGGCAGTCCCCACGCTGCAGCAGCTGCCCACAGTCTTTTGTCCTCGTGCCGTAGCTTCTGATGTAACCAACAGGCGATGTTCTCAGATGGTGAATTCTCAATCCATTGAACTCAGGCCAGCATGTCGGCTTTGTCATTTCCCGGTGCCTGTAGGGGTTGGTGACCAGAGATGCAGACACATGCAGTCCTGTGTTTAAGCACATTCCATATGTCTAACCACACATCTCTGCTCCAGATTGGTCAGGTGTGGATTGTCCATTCCTGAATGACCCACTGTGCAATGCAAAGAGTGAGCCCCCGGTACACAGCCTAACTATCTGTTGGATATTCAGGATCCCGTCACCGGGTTCCTTGGTTATAACCATGCACACGGCTTGCAGTTCTGCCCATTGGCTGCTCTAACCATCCCCCTTGTCAAACCAGATTGTCTCAGTGGAGGGAGGGGATGCTATTCCTCTCACTTGCTTGGGTTGCCCTTGCTGGACCCATCTATGCACCAGGCATCTTCAGGAATGGGATATTTCCCTCCTGAATGGGACTCTTCTCCAGTGGAGCAACCAATGTTTCTTTTGGTGCATCACTGTGTTTCTCACTGGGCCTAGGATCTTCTGGAGTTCTTCTTTCAAGGATGATGAAGACAGACTACTCCTTTGGCTGAGGTAGGCGACCCATCGTGCCACTGTTTGTGCTTGGGCCACCCCTGTCTTAGGAAAGTGGGTCAGATCTTTCACCCGCCCCTGAATCCACAGAGTGGTCTTGACTATAAACTTCAGCTGTTTTAGTTATTGGCTCTACTGCCTGTAATGCCAAATAGGCAGCCAATAACTGTTTTTCAATCATACTGTATCTTTCTTCTGCTCCGTGCCAAACCTGAGACCAGAAACCAATGGGGGTCCGAACAGAGCTCTGGCATTGCCACAGGCCCCAGCCAAAGCCATCTTGAGTAACACGAACGTCCAACTCAGCTGGGAGGGTAGGATCAAATATACCCAATGCCTGGGCTTGTTTAACTGCAAGTTTCGCTTGCTGGAAAGCATCCTGTTTGGTTTTCTCCCAGTCCCATAGCTGCCCCTTTTTTGTGAGTCTACGTAGTGGCCTTAGCAGCTGCGCTAGGTGAGGTATAAAGGAATGCCAGTAACCCAATATACCTAGAAACTCTTGCAGCTGCTTCGATGTTGTAGGGACTGGGAATGCCTGAACCTTATCTATAACAGTACTAGGTAGCACCTTGGTCTTTCCTGACCAAACCACCCCCAGGAATTTTACAGACAGGCCCGGACCTTGCACCTTTTGGGGATTTATATCCCATCCCCTCTGTTGTAAATAGGTGGTTAATGAACTTGCTGCCTGTCCTACTGCCTCCAGTGAGTCAGATGTCAGCAGGAGATCATCAGGTTTTCTCCAATCAGCCAGGTCACGCACCACTAGATTATGACAATACGTTGGTGAATGCACGTACCCCTGTGGCAGGACCTGAAAGGTCCACTGCCTGCCTCCCCACGTAAACACAAACTGATCTTGCAATTCCTCAGTAATTGGGATACTGAAGAATGCATTTGCTAGATCTAGGACACAATGATAGGTTTTTATCTCCCTACTCAATGTGTCCATTAGGAAGGCAATATTGGGTACAGCTGCATGAATAGGTGGCATGACCTTATTTAATTCTCTGTAATCTACTGTCATTCTCCATGTGCCATCTGACTTTCACACTGGCCATATGGGGGAGTTATATGGGCTGTGTGCAGGTCTTATAATACCCACTTTTTCTAATTCCTGCACCATTCTTGATATTTCATCTTGCCCACCCGGGAGTCTATACTGTCTCATGTTAGTAATCTGGCGTGGTTTCAGCAGGGAAATGGGCCCATGTTTCACATGGCCTCTTCATATTTCCTGCACCGCCCGGATACCGATACATCTCTGTTGAAGTCTGAACTCTCCCACGGTTATCTGGGGAGCCAGACCCAGTAGAATATCTATGCCCAGGATGTATTCTTGGACTGGGGCAATAGACACCTTGTACTCCGGGGGTGGGAGATGCCCAACCCCCAGTTATAACCATGTTTGGGTGACAGGAATAGTCTGTCCCCCAAAACCACCAATCATCACTCTGTCCCCATCAAATTTCATCGGATCTCCATAGATAATTGATGTTTCTGCTCCAGTGTCCACTAACTCCATAACTCTCTGAATATTTTTTTCAGGACCAATAAATCGTTAATTCTACATAGGGCCTCCGGTCCCATCTGGAGGCCCCAGGGGGACTAACATCCCTTGTCACGCCATGAATTGTGCTATGGCCAATTCTTTTGCTTCCAGTGGCTCAGGCATTGCAGTCCGAGACACCTGAGGCAGCTTTTTTTTTTTTTTTTTTAATACCTATTTGGAACAACAAAATCTTCTAGGTTCCATGTAATTGTTGCTACTCTATCTATAACCCTTACCATTGATTTCTTAGGGTAGTTCTGGAATTTTTGATTGTTCTTTAGTTGTCCCCTGAGCTGGAGAAGGACATGGTTGGGCTGGCGGTCAATCTTAGCAAGTTGGACCCCAGCCCAAATTAAATCATTAAACATTTATTTTTGGGAGACCCTTACAGGTCCTGATTGAGGAGCTCGAGTAACCTGCATTTTGGTTTTACTTACCGGCAGGACCTCTGCTTCTTCCAACATCCAAATGTTGTGCCTAGTCTGCAGGAGTTCTGTTTCTCCCACGTCAGCCACTACCTGGGCAGCCTGCTAGACTACAGCTTCTGAGGCCACGAGGGAATTTAATATAGCGACTAGGGTACCATAGAGATGAGAGGGAGCTTGCTGTAAAATCAAGTCTCTCATTCCTGCTGAAAATTTGACCATATCAGGGCCATCAAATGTGTCTTCATAGATAGCTTCTCTTACACCCAGTTCATGAATATAATTCTGGAGGTCCTCCATGGAGGACCACATCCCTGTATGTAGAGGTATATCCAATTTATTTGGCCATACCATATGGCAGGCCACCATTAACCATTCTATTATAGAATGGTTTTCATCAAGGTATTGATTACTCGCATATAACCTCTGCCTGAGAGCAGGATGGAGAGTCATGGTGGCCAACTTAGCTATTTCTGGGCCATTCACCAAAACACTTTCTGCCCCAGAGTCCCACAGTCTTAATAACCAAGCTGGCACACTTTCTTTAGGCTTCTGCCGAAATCGCTGTACTAAATCCATCAATTCTGTTGCCATGTATGGCTGGGCTGTTACATGTAAATGAGTATGGACAGGGGGCCACTGATCAGGCAGTACCCCAGCTGGTCTGTCCTGCACTTTTTTTGTTTTCTGAGTTATGACAGGACAGACTTCTAGAGGATCAGTCAGAATTGGATATTCAAGATCTAATTTGATTTTTTTATTTTCCTGACCAACGAAGTCTGTTGATTCAGGAGTCTGGTCATTGTTTATTGAAATGTTACGAACTTGGCCTAGGGGAAGATGTAGAATTGGCTTCCTCCCTGTTAATATGCCAAGTTCTTGCTCTGGTTTTTCCGTACGGTCTTTCAAAAGTTGATTTTCATTATCTAAAGTATTATTTCTTATTTCCGCATGATTTAAGGCACTTAATAGTGGCCGTGCCACCATGGAGGCAGCCAGTTGTCTTCCTTTAGTGATCAGCACATCCTTGTAAGTCCCTGAAAGCAACCTGCCATACAGTATGGGGAGATATTGCCCATAACGTGTAAGGGACCCCATTTGTCAATGATAACCGCTAGCTCATAATAGGGGGATCCCACAAATCCTGGGATCCGCCCTGGAATCATTTTCTCTAGAGAAGTATTGTTCTCCCCATTGACCCATTTATAGAAACTCCAAAGAAAAGACATGATGTAAATTTTAGTATATTTGGCCTGCCTGGCTCACCAAGTGTATAATCAAAGAATATTAGGATGCTATAATCACAAAATAAACAAGAGAGTTAGGCAAAATGGACTATGATAACAAAAGAGAATAGAAGGCTTACCCTATCCTGGGCTCACTCACAAAACACCAACAGAGGCAATCTCAAGAAGAGACCCTTCCCTCCTGGTAGCCAGCTCTTAAATAGGTCTAGGAGAGGTGGAGCCAGGCTCCACCCCTTCCGGCAGCACAGGTGAATTGCCTTCACCTGTGCTCCTCTGGCTGATTCATGGCTCAACTCAGGTGATCCATCAGAAGTTCAGGCCGTGACTCAGCAGTTCCCATACACATGCACTAAAACCATTTTTGTGTCACAAATAAATGTCTGTGCACAGTTAACTAATAAAAATACCATTTTTCTTTCTTTGTGATGTTTTTTTTCTCACTCATAATCTGTCTTGTTAATTAAATGGAAGAATTTATACAAGTCATAGTAATTTTTATTTACTAGTACACAGTAGTTGGCATCACGTTGGAAAAAGCATATCTCTATATCTTAAGGGAAAAGTGTCAATAGATCCATTATACTCAGTGGTTTTCCAGTTTTCTTTCAGTCAACATCTAAAAAATAGTATATGCTCTGTTATATGGAGCTACAAGACATCAAGAAGACCTTTGGATATGCAGAATTGCTGGGCTCAGAAGGAACTTACATGGTCTTGAAAACTTATGCTAGTATCTAACATAGAGACTGAAGTGACAGAAGTTCTGTAGCTGTATTTGTAATGTCCCAAAACTAACTATATAGTTCCCTGTTTTCAAAGCCTTAACACAGAGCAACCTCTCATCTCAAAACACTCAGCTTTTTGAAATTGTTTGAGATTTGAGTTTTGGAATTGTCTGCCTTGCAGACAATTTGAGAAGAAAGTTTGCAAATACTTGAGCTTACTACTAGCTTAAATTCTGCCTTAACTGAAGAAGTAGTTATTTGTCTGAGACTAGAAACTCATCTATAGCTACTAGATCCACTCAGCAAGATTCTTCATGCTTGTAGATTCTGATGTTCTCTCATTACGTCAAAAGACATTTTACTTATGCTACAGCTATAGAAACCAATCTTTGCTGCAATGTGGGGTATCTATATCTCTCCAACTTTTAGATGAGTGTTTTCTACTCATACTCCTTTTTCAGTATATTTTTGCATGTCAATTCCTCAGCTTCTAGTACCTTCCTGCTTTGTCTACAATATAAACAAAATGAGTCAGAAAGCCCTGAGGAAAAGTGTTAGTTTAGTTACCTAGTGAGTGAGTTAGTTTATTCCTTAATAAGGAAAAGAGGGGAAAGAATGACATTATCAACATTGTTCACATCATAGATTATGTTGACCAGTTTCTTTTATGAGATAACATCTGATTCTACATGTGGTTTGTCACTAATTATCCTTTCATTTTCAGTTACAGACGTAAATGATTACTTAGCTTACTTCTCTTGAATGTCACATTTCATCACAACATAATGCTAGGATATTTCTTATCTGATTTTTCCTATGTTTATAATCCCAGAAGTATTTCAGAAATTAATATATTCTTGCTATACTCTCACGTATGAGATAACCACCATAAGTATTTTTCTTGCATTTAGAAAAGATACTATTTTGTATACTCCTGTTCATTTTCTTTCTTCATACTTAATCTTTCCAGACAGCATTCAGAACATATTTTCTACCTATAATTTTCTGACTCTTTATTTACTTCAGATTCTAACATATATTCCCAATTTTCAGCAGTATATCAGAATATCATCACAATGATCAAGCACTTGAAGGCATTGAACAAATGTATAATTTTCTTTAAATACATTCAAAATTCTGCAGAGGTTGCATAACTGAATGCAGAAAAGAGCCATTTATTATATTCAACTATAAAATAAAAAGCGATGAAAACTAGAACAAGACCCAGGAAACCTAACTCTCTCTTAATCTGGGACTTTGACAATCCCATCAAACAACCTGCCAGCTTTTCAGGATTGCCCATCTTTCCACATATGTAACTTTGATAGCTAGCTAGTTCTCTATCTACTAGAACAGACATTTCCCATACATTTTGAGAATGGGAGGGATAGGGTCTCTTCTGCTTCCAGCTTCTTCCTACAATCCTTGCAGTTCAAGTGTAGGCAGAGAAGGTATTGATTTTGTTCAAATAACTCCCCCCAGGTTACCCAATGTCAGGACTGCAACCCTATTAGATATGTTAATTTTGCTTAATGATGTAACAGTTAGGACTGATACTGCTCAGAAAGTGGAAATCACCAAGCTTTTGCCACAAAAGTTGCTTTGTTGTTTTCATGAGGGTTGATGAAATAGTTGACCCTTGTTTCCCTTCCAACCTTGTAGTTCTATGATTCACTGTCCTTTCACTTTATAGTGCATACCTCACAGGTTGCAGATGGCCAGATTCTGATCTTCATGCCCACAGAAAATCATAGTCGAGGAAGACAAATGAAAAGATAACAATTGATATTTAATTTTTGCAAGGCGAAAAGAAGTCAGAATAGAAGCAGAAAATTCATAGCAGAGAAATAGCTTTCAAAGAACTCCAGTTTTCCCTCAACTTCATGCTTACTCTCTCCTGTACAGACTTCTTTTCACACAAAGACAACATATTATTAAGTGACATTTATAGAGAAAATTTCTGTATTATTCTCTTTTATTCTTAGCTGAAATTGCAGTTATCTAGCAGTACTGAAAGCATATCAAGCTTTTCCTGTAACCAATAAAACAAAATTACCACATCCAAGAAAATACTGAAAAATGATGAAAAAAGAATAATCATTTAAAAATCACAACCTCTGTGCTTGAGTGAGAATATGCAACATATATGCATATTATCAAAACATAGCTTAAAACCTGACCATTTTTTAGTGCTAATGGTTCAAGAATCCTGACATTCAACAATCTAGTTCAGTTATAGATCTACCAAAAAAATATAGAAGCGTGGAAAATTAATAAATCTTTGAATAATATCTTGTAATAATGAAATTTTTAACAGCATACTATATATTCACAGACCTGTTCTTAACAACGCCAATGTGATAAGAGGACTTTGTATGTAATCCAAGATTTCTGGTTTTATTTTTGTATAACAATAAAACATCACTAAAATGAAATTAAAAAAAAAAAAATCAAACATTCAAAAGAATCTCACAAATTCAGAAAGTTCTGCAGTTACAGCAGCAACTTTGACAAAGGTTAGAGATTTATTATTGAACAAATTCATGGAGATATGACCTTGTTCCTGTACTGATAGCATTAAGGGATGCCATCAGGGTTACAACCTCCAGCAGATTTGGGGCTGGTAGCTCCTCCTGCTTGAATGCCAGAGCACAGCCCAAGCACTGGGGAAACTCAAGTCTGTCCAGGCTGAGGGATGGCAGCTCCTGCTTTCCCACTTGACAACCACTCAACCACTAGCAAAGCTGAGCACGTGTCCCTATGCACTGACATTACACACACAGACATAAACAAGCATAGAGGGGACATCAGCATAGCCAGCTGCTCTGATGACCACAGACATGATGCTGCCTTTAACAGTAACTATATACAGGACTAATAAAACATGAGAACAAACAGCCAAATAACCCTCTTTCACTTCAGTGGGTCAGGACTGAAGGTCCCTAACATTCTTGCCGCACTCATACACACAGGATAGAGAGGGAGATCATGCGAAATGTTAAGAGAAGACTTAGTAAAACAGGACAGACTGTGATGACTGAGTACAGGGCTTGGTCAGACAAATAGGCAGACTGATTACATTTTATAGATGACCACTTGTTTTTCTACTCTCTCCTGTCTATTCCCCCTTTCTTTCTCCCCAGTTCCCTCCCTATATATATTCCTTCATCACCCATAACCATCACCAACTAGCCTCTCTAGTTCCAGTATCCCAGACCTTCAAGTTTGCAATCTCATTTATCACAGATTCCTCATTTGCCTACAGTCTCTTGATAGTGACTATGGCTGAGGATTTTTGTTCCTTTTCCTTGACTAAGTTACATTTGTCCTTCGGGTCTGTGTGTTTGTGTATTTTGTTTCTTGCTCCCCCAATCTTTTTCTTATTTCCCTTGGCATTATAAAGGATAATCTTACTGATGCAGACACTCTCACCTTCCACTTCCATTTACAGAACCCACATAACCTGACAGATCCTACTAAGGGAAACCTTAAAGATGGAAAGGTATACCTCTTGAGTACAAAAACTGAAATAACTTTGATTTAAACAGATTATAATGAGGTAGCTGATCTCATTTTTTTTTTATTATAGATATGATCCTCAATTAGTAATGTAGTGAGAATGAGAGTGACGATATTGTAATTAGTCAAGCAAATTAAGAGATAAGTGGATTTGGGGTCTTATTTCCTTTGTTTATTTTCTAAATGCAACTCAGTAAAATTGACTTCTGTAACAGTTATTTACAAACAGCTAGTACTACTAACAAGGCTTCTGTAAACTACAAATGTTACACAGCTTTCAGGACACAGAGATTGTAATATCCCCTAAAGCAAATTTTATAAAATTTGTTAATCTAACATATGGGGCACTTAACAAGCTTATATCTGAAGAATGCAGAGTAAAACAAGGTTCAGAAGGAATCAATATTTCTCCTAGATAAATGGAGCCAAGGGTAAGTCAAATATTAAAACCAAACAATTTGAATAAAAATATCAATGTTCTGCCTGACAGGATGTCAATATGTGTACTTTAAAAGCAAAGGTATAGAGCTTGGTCACATAACTAGGAATAAAGCACAAATAAACTAAAGGTACTTCTTTTTGTCTTCTGAAAATGTATAAAAGCAGCAATTGGCAAAAGCACTTGGGAGGACAACAGTATGCACTCAAGTCCAGCTGAAGATCGCACTTTACAGGATGCCTTCAAAATCTCATAGGATTGGATCCAAAAGCCTTATTATCTCCAAGACAGAAATAAATCAATACCAGCAACATTTGCAAGATTGAAACAGGTCACACTTAGGAATAGATGGCATCATTTTAATGAGGAAAGAAAAGATCACAACCAGGATCCTTAAGAAAGGAGACCATGAAAAGCCATTTTCAGCCCAATAGATTTTATTGCTTTATCCAAATGAACACTGTCAGTGTAAGAGAGAAGTGTAGTTTTCCCTGGAAATAGAACATTGTGAGTTTTTTTAGACATTCAGGTTTTCTCCGTGAAGAGAGAAATGAAAAAATTCCCAATGAACCTTAGTAGATCTTTGCTAGTATATTTATATTGAATGAAAACTGTATAGTTACAATTACTAGGGGAAAAATAACACAAAACCCCAGTATTAAAAATTGTCCATAGAATAGTATGGCTTATTAGATATGATTCACTTTTATTTTGCATCCTTTTGTACTGTGGAGCCAAGGGAAATAGCCTTAGTATAGAATAAGTCAAGAGAGAACACCCTTCTGCTCACATGAGGTAAAGAAGGCGGATGACTCATTTGAAACAAATATGTCAAATACTACTCATTCACAGTGTAGCTTGCTGCTATGCTGGATTTAAGGAAAATTCTACAAATCAACGAGTAAAACAAATAATTTAAAAACAGATACAACTGTTCAGAGTCCTTCAGGGAAAGAAATAGAAAGAATGAAAACATATTTACTTCTATTAGCCTGATTTAACATTGAATTATTTTGATGATTAAAATACATTTGTGTATCCCTTACTTAAGCTGTGAAGAAAAAAAACTCATACCAAGTATTGGCAAGCAAAGGAATCAAACTAAAACCAGAATGCTAACAGATTTAGTTGCAGAGGGATTTAACAAATTTAACCAAAACCTATGGAATCAATCACATGACAGATCTTGTTAAAGGCTTATTTTGCAATAAATATAACTTAACTATCACATTAGACTGAACTGGGTTAATTCACCATAAAGGGGAATTCTAAGCAGGGGCAAAAGGATTAAACTGATCTTTCAGGCACATTTTATATTTTAAAATCCCTTTTGTTTATAAACTCTAAGCCAATGTAGTTCAAGAATTAATGTGCAAATGCAAAGTGAAAATTATACACATGCTGAACATTTCGGGATCAATGATAGCTTAAAACATGTTAGCATCTCTCTACCTCCTCCTTAATTTTTGAAAAATATAGTGACTGAAGGTGTTAACTAGTATGAGAATGAGGATGAGGTATGTTGCTGGTAAATCCGTCAGTTCAGAACACCTGAGCTTGAGAGCACAAAGAGAACCAGAACTCAGAATCAAAGAATTGTAGAATAACTTAAGTTGGAAAGAGCTCATAAGGATCACTGGGTCTATGTCCTGACTCCACACAGGACTATCCAAATTCAAACCCTATGTCTGAGAGCATAGGGTCCAAATCTCTCGGCAGCTTGGGGCTGTGACTACTGCCCTGGTAAGCCTGTTCCAGTGCTCAAATACCCTCTGTTAAAGAACCTTTTCCTGATATCCACCCTGACCCTCCCCTGGCACAGCTCATTCCCTCAAGTCCTGTCACTGTTATCAGAAAGAAGAGATCAGTATCTGCCTCTCTGCTCCCCTTGTGAAGAGCTGTAGGCCATCATGAGGCCTTCCCTTATCCTCCTCTTCTCTGGGCTGAACAAACCTGGTGACCTCAGCTGACCCTCATACATCTTACCATCTTGACTCTTCGTCTTTGTAGCCCTCCTTCAGACATTCTGTAATAGCTGCATGTCTTTTTTATATTGTGCTGCCAAAACTACACACAATATTTGAGGTTAGGTAGCACCAGAACAGAGCATAGCAGGAATTCCTTTCCCTTGACCAGATAGTAATGCTGTGTGTTGCTCTTTTGTCTACCAGGATACACTGTTGACTCATGATCAGCTTGCTCTCAACCAGAACGGCCAAAGCCCTTTGCACAGGGCTGCTGTGCAGACTCTCATTTCCTCACTCTGTACTTATATGCAGGGTTGCCCCATCTCAGGTGCAGAATACAGCAGTTGCTATTGTGTGGTTGGTGAGTGGCTATTCCTTCAATTCATCAACACCTTTCTGCAAGACCTCTCTATCATCAAGGGAGCCAACAGTTCTTATCAATTCAGTGATGTCCTTAAGTTTAATTAGTATACCTTTGAGTCCTGTATTCAAGTAAATGATGTAAACTTTCAGAACTGATTCTAAAATGGAGCCCTGCAAAGCCCCACTAGAGACTGGCAACCATCCTGAAGTAATCCAGTTTACTGTAAAATGTTGAGCCTGATCTGTCAGCCAATGATTCATCCATTATATTTTAGTTTTTCCTATCTATATGGTGATCATTTTTCTGATTTGCTGTGAGGAACAGCATCAATGGCTTTGTTGAAATTCAAGCAGATTATGTCAGCTTGCTTCCCTTAGTCAACTAGATAGGTAACCATGTTGCAAAAGGAGATTAAATTCATTAAAAAAGACTTTCCCCTGAAGAACCCTTCCTATGGCTATAACCAGTGTGCACATGGTCTTTCAGGTCTTTTACCAGAATGATTTTCTCCATCATCTTGCCAGGCACTTGAGTGAGACTGACATGACTATAATTTTTGGAATCTTCTTTCCCACCCTTCTTGAAAATTAGGACAACAGTTGCTAGCTTCCAGTTAACTGGGATCACCACGGATTCCAAAGATCTTTGGAAAATAATTGAGAGGTCTCATGGTAACACCAGCTAGCTCTTAGTGTATCCTGGGATTAATCCTACTGGGTTCCTTAGGAGTATATACATCCAGCTGGCTGTCTAACTGCACAGAATCATCATCTTCCAACTTCAGTGTCAAGATGTTTGCTTATAACTATTTTCTTTAAAGAGACACCCTAGTAATTAAAACACGCACATGGAGCCACAATGTTTTAATACATTTCTTCATTATGTAAAAATTATTGTGCATCTCTGGACGTATATGTTCAACTGTAAGACAGGAATAAAAATATTTACTTCATTAATTGCTTGCTAATTGAAAATTGCTACAACATGGGAGAAACTGCAACAGTTATAGCTGAAACAGGTGAACTCTTTTTTGCTTTAAATTAATTTACTAGTATAACATATTCTGAGCTTCATCATTAAAGGACTTGTCTCTGACAAAAATGATTCATTTGCTGTTGAAAATTAATTTAACATAAAATAGTCCTTTCTAGAAAAATAATCTCTTTGATTTCTATTAAGTGCATAGTGCAGGCAAAAAAAAAAAAAAAAAAAAAAAAAAAAATCTTACAGGAAATTAATGAAAAATATTTTTGAATATTTTTGTCTATTTTAGGTAGAAATGGAAGGAAAAAGATGCAATTGATATGTAGAAAAATAAATAATTAAACCACCAGGAAAAAAAAAAGAAAAAACCTTAGTGATTTGCATTTTTATTTAGAATGATAACACTTCATAGAAAAGTACAGAATACTCAATTTCATTACCTGTAATTCATGTCTCTGTTAGAGTTAAATATGAGGTAAAAGTTTATTTCAAGTGGATATTTGTACAAATCCTTGAAGTTAATGTACTGTGCCTAAAAGGAAAAAGCTTTATCTGAAGTACATTCCCATGAAGAAAATTGGACACAAATACCCTTTCTTTTCTTCTACAGATATAGCAAACATCATAAATAGTATGGTTACATGAGACTAAAAATATATGAGATAATCACAGTGAAGTCTATATTATGCAGTAGTCTCTTTCAGCTTTATAGTGCAAAATATACCAAGAATCCTTTACTCTGCAAAGGCTTTGGGAGGGTTGCCATTTCTCGTTTTTAGAAAATTTTTTAATTTTAGAGCTCCTTTATGGCCACAAGTAAGTCATCTGTAAGTCATATCACCCGACTTTAGCTTGTCTCAAACTTTTACATCTGGTCCAAGCTAGGAGCACCTTTCCTCTGCCTGCAGTTAAAGAGATGGATAGTTAAGTAATGAGAATGATTCGATTTCTTTAAATAATGACTTTTCACTGACTTGATGACTGTAAAAGTCTGTTCTAAAGCTACAAATTAAATTTAAAATAGCTGCTGTTCAACAAGCTTTTTTTAGGCTGTAAATTCACTGTCTCATTTACTCTACAAAATCAAGTGTGGATCATTGCCTATTTTGGGGGGAAAAGGACCAAGGATACCTTAGGGTTTAAAAAATGTTCAGATACTTGTTTAGAAGACAGGTACATGATTATAACTGATTTATTGACAACATTTTTCACATGAAGCATAAGAGAAAGAGCCAGAGAGAGACTGTACAGCATGAACATTCACACTCTTGTATTCAAACACATTATTATTTTCTCTTATGCATCAATCACAATATGCTGTGATAGTTGTAACGAGAAAGAAAAAGATATTCTGAAATTCTGTTCCTTTTCACTTCTGCATTTTGAAAGGTTGCAATTTGCAGGAGGACTTACTTAGCACAATGCATATATATTTTATTCTGGAACTGTATTACATTTCTGGAAATCGAGTCACTTGTATCCTGCTCCTAGCACAAAAGCTGCCAACATTCTTAACTTCTTCCTTTTCTTATCTAACTGAGCTGAAGATTCCTTTGATTCACAATCCTAACTTTTCCAGTCCTCAAAGACGTGAAGAATTGCAGTTTCTTCAGTTATCTTCACACAGTGGGGATACTAATAAGCATCTCAACATGCCCTATCATATATACCTTTCACCTTGGAAACTTAACAAGAAAAAATTTTTAATGAACAGCCATGTGAAAGTCCTAAATTCTCCACTTTGCAAACTTTCTGCTAGCTCTGGGTCAAAAGATAAAAATTATTGATGACACTGTCCTGCATTAACTGAGCTCGTAAGTATAGATATCTTTCCCCATTAGTCATGAACATGGGGCTTTAAACTCTATTCAGCGTGATGGCAATGACACAGACATGGAGTTATAGCTAGTGCAATTCATAAAGCTACATTCCTTACAATGTCTAGTTTGCACCAGCTGAAAGTTAGTCTTTTGGGGCTTAGCATATAACAATTAAAAGGAGAAGAGTAATCTTAAGAACTGTACTGAATGTGATATAAGGTTTGCTTGAAGTCATCTGCTTTCATCACTGTGGAGGCACCCTGGAATACTGTGCTGTGTGACAGCCTTTCACAGTAAAAAGGTAACAATAGAATAGACGCATAGAATGAGAAGAAACAAACACAATTAGAGCTGAAAGCTGTGAAAAAATTACAGCTCTCTAGCAAGTTCATATTCACAGAGGAAATATTCACAATCTGAAATTGATCCTTCTGGAAAAACAGTTTGCGAGCAATGGAGATATACTTAAGACTACCAAATATTTATACAAAGAAATGTACAGCTGAACTAGAGAAAGTCAAGACTGAATTGGAGAGGAGACTACTGACACTGAGAAAGCCCCTATTTAAGTCATATCAATAGAAAACTTCATGAATAAGTTCAAGCAAGTGTTTTAGAGCTTGATTGACATGTCTGGGCAGCCAACTGAACTATAGATTTTATTAAAAAAGCAAATAAAAATGAAAGTAACTTTAGTTGTTTTTTCGAAGTCAGTGTTATAATTTGTAGAGCATTATGAAAGTCTTGAGTTTCACTGGTCAGATCTTGTAATCAAAAATGCAAATATGATATTTCTTAGATTTAATCCCTAGAAACATTCATCTACCATTGTGTTTTATGGGAAAATTCTGTCTCTATTTATTTATTCATTTTCTAAACAGAGAAACTGAAAATGGATAAAAATAGGAACTGTATTTGATAAAACTCTGGATGTTGCTAATAGAGTCTTTCATTAAGATTCTGAAGTCAAAGATGAGAATTCTATTTCAGACAATGTTGTGAGTCAAAGAGATAAGTAACTGCCCACCTATAAAGTTATTAAGCTGAGATAGACTTGATCCCCGTTGCCATGAAGAATTAAAAATTTTAGAAGTCTTTTTGTTCCAGTGAATGAAAACAAATGCTAAAAACTCTTTTTTGTTTCATAAATATCACCTATTTTACGTGGGCTCTGCTATGAGCATAGTATCAGAAAAATGAGAAGAAAAAAAAAGGAGTAACATCTAAGACACTTTGAGCAGTGGCAAGTATGGGGAGAAAAACAGACAGAGGTATTGGTTCATAACTGGCTTCCAGCTGGGTTTGTCAGTATCTTTATTTAGATTTAACTTTTTAATCTGTATTCAGAGCTGTGAATAACTGAACACCAATAGCCCAAAACAATGAAATTCATTCCTTGGGCCCAAACCATAGTCAATTATAAATTTTGTATATTCCAACGTGATCTTTTGCCCTTTAACTAGAAGAAGTTTAGTCCTGGTAGGCATAACAGTAACAAGTTTCAAATTCTTTGGATTTAATTTCAAGACTTCACTTGCTTCTGAGGTGATAATCTAAATCCACTGAAAGGCTTAGTTTAATTTGTATGCAGTTATTTTGTTTGGTTGCTTTTATTTTCATCTGTAGTTGTATAAGTTATTGATAATAAGATTTATAATGCTTATGAAGTTACTGTGCTCAAATTCACACCTGATTTGTTTTAAGAATTCTTAAAGAGACAGGGGATTAAGTTGAACTAAGGAAATCCAAATATTTCCGCTTCTGAAATACTGGATGCGTGGGTTATTCACCCACAGGAACAGGCACACAATGTCAGATTGTTCATGTTCACAAGGAAATCGATACTACAAAGCCAGAGCTTTCCAATCCTTGGAAGCTTCTCTTCTGAGTGTTTTTCAGTCCCTGTTATTTATTGAGAGAGAGCACATTCCTCTCATCTCTCTTTGGAAGAGTTATGGACAAGTGTAATTTAAATATAGAGAAGGTAGTCTTTGTGCCTCACTTCACATACTGTTATTGTCACTCATGCTAGACAGCCCTTTCCTTCCACAATGCTATTCAGGTTGAGTAGCATTATGAGTGGTAGTAGCAGGACTGGATCTAAGTTACTAGACATATGAACGTCTAGGATTCAAAAGAGAGATGTGACGCAACAGTGAAGTAATTCTGCATAAAGAAGAATATTTCCCCTCTCTGAAAAAATGTACAGTCATCTCATTAATCTTCCACACACTTGTAGATTGTTATCTTTAAGGAAGAAGCTGTTGACAACTCAGTGAGCAAACCATAGGGAAAGCACTAGTGTAGCATGATATGCTATTATGGAGCTCAGTGGAGAAGCCTACATATTCTCCTATTTTTACCAATTTTAAAAACAAGTTACCCTCAGATTAAATTGTTGTCCTTTACTGATGAACTAGCCTACAAAAGAAGAGAAGAAGGAGAACATCTTTCTGTCAGTGAGAAATAGCAACACATCTCCCAACCCTTTATTTTGCTGTCTATCTATGTAGTCTGGGGGTTGCTCACAGGATGAACAGAGGAGGATCTCACCTGCTCAAACCTGTCCCTACCACCTAAAGCAGGCAGTCCCAGTTTGGATCAGGTGGCACTCCTGGTGGTGACAGGGATGGGCTGAGGCCAGGCTGGGACATCAGGATCTGGATCATGGACCACTTGGTCAGTCATAGGCATGGCTATGGTACAGCTGATGTAGCTCAACTCCTCAGCAAAGGAACGAGCAGCCCTTACTGGGACTTTTTCCATCCCTCCTCGATTGCTCTTATCAGTGAACTTGATTTGAAATAAAAAGTAAAACTCCTAGAAGTGAGAAGCATTCTCAGAGCTCAGAGGTGTAGCAAATTAAGCACTGTTACTTTCTCTGAGGTGCTCTGTACTGCTTGCAGGAAGAGACCTGATGATCATCCTGCAGAACTTCCTGGCTGGGTGCACAAGACCTAAGCAGCCTCAGATACTCAAAAAGAAGTTAATTAATTTGCTTCAGTAATTCTGATTCATAAATGAAAAATGGTGGAGCTGTTTCCTAAGAGACATTATTAAGATTTTCAGGCAGAATTTAAGTAGATAGACAGGTTTATTTTTTTACCACTGCTTTTATATTTATTCAATATTGTATGTTTAGCTCAGTGATGCAGGCTATTTTTTATTCAGGATTTCAGCCGAGTAGTATGGGTGGTTCTGATGCTTGTACGTGCTGAACATGTGATGCTCAGATCTGACTTTGTGCTGTGTTTCACCTGAGGTGCTCTGCAATGGCGTTTTAATAAACTGAGAATGAAACATTTTACCTTTAAGCACATTATTTCATGCTTATTTTTCTGACTTTAAATCCTATAAGTTAATACAAGATCACATTTAGTTTTACAGTGTACAGATTCATAAACAGTATTAGGCCGCAGTGCTGATTCTTGCCCATGATCTCTCTTTAAAAACATTCAGGCTTCTGTACAGGTACACCCAGGCACACCCCAGTACTGACATTAATCAAGAAAGCCCTAGGAGAGAATAACAATACCAACTCCAAGTATTTTTTTTATTTATTGGAATTTTGATTGCTATTATTTCTATGCAAGTATAGGCTGTTTCATTTGAAAGAAAACTATGTGAGAATGTCTACTGAGGTTTAATTTCTGTCCCTGTCTCCTCCAAGCAAATTGAAAAGCAACAAAAAAGCTACATTTCTTAAATGTCAGAGTATTTTGTTAAAACGCTAACATAATGGAGAAGAAAGTACTTACTGATTTCTGTATTGGCTTTTCTAAGGAAAATAAGGACATTCAACCATGAAATGTCTTCTGAGCAAGAATATTGGTGTCAGTGGTGGTGGAATGGGATTTGCCTGCCTCCTGAGTTGCTTGGATCAAGATACTAGTAACTGAGAGACAGGCATGGTACTCTTAGGAGCATGATCAGATATTGCTGAGTGTTCCTGCTCTCCAGCTTCACTTGTTGTCCTTTTGCCTCCTCACTGAAAGCTGAGATAGTGCAAATTTGTGTGGTAAAGCACTATATCAGTACTTCCACAGCACTTTTCATATACTTCCTTTGGTTTTTCATCCCACACCACATGCTGAGCACCATTATACTTTTCAGTGTATACTCATATTCTTACTCTTCCTCTTTTCATACTGCTTACTTGACTACTTTTCCTTCCAGGCTGGACTGTGTTCAGCTTTGCTTTTCTAGTTTCATTCTCTTCCCGTTCACTCAAATTTTCACTTGTCTGACACACTTCATTCTTTCAGAGATATCTATTGCAATTGTGATGTTTCCTCCTTTTCCTCTTCAGCATATCATCTGTACAATCCTGTTATTTTTATCACCACTCAGAACCTCATCTTCATGTCTCTCTTCTTTCTCATCTTCCTCTCTTTTCTTTTTCTTGATATCTCAGAGATGGCAATTGCATACCCCAAACCAAACACATTCTGTTCCCTTCCATCCTCTGCCCTCCAGGTATTTTGGTATCTCTACTTGCCTCTGTAGCTGCTGTTATTTATTGAACTTGTTCTTTTTTCTCAGGATTTTATTTGGATCATAATTTTGGGTGGCTGTTTCAAAATATCCATTTCCTTTCTCTGCTGTTTTTCTTTCCTTTTAATTTCTGCCCACACTTTCCTTATCTTCTGTATAACTACTCTGGGCACAGTTTCCTATTTTCTGCAGCAGTCCTCTGTCCCCTATATACCTCTTCCCTCTTCCTCTACTGTATTTCACATTCATCTCCAAAGAACTTTCATGCTAAGGCAGAAAATGCATCCTGGTCTGTAGCCGTGATTCAATTTTCTTATTCTTCTAAATTACTTATTCACTAGTTTAACACATTTTCATCTTCAGAGCTTCAGCTAGTATGTTCACAGTCAGAATGCAGATGAAGAAAACCAGAACTGTTACTCTTTAGGCAGAATCAACAGCTTCATTCAGAAAAAAAAAAAAAAAAAAAAGAAAAAAAAAGAAGAAGAAGAAGAAGAAAAAGAATAGCTAAATGATTATTTTCATGAATGCTCAATTTGATAAATCTTTGGCTCATAGCAAAAGAGTATGATAAAATATCACCCCCTCCCTTGTATAGTACATATATAAAAAATTGGAAAGCTTTCCTTGTGATGTATAATACCTCTTGTCTACAGAAATAAAAGGGTGTTTGGACGCAGTTATATTAATCCTATGTGCCATTTAGGTCTTTAGATTATTCTATTCTGTGCTTACGAGGTTTTTTCACTTCAAATCTCATGAATTTATGTTACCTGATGCTAAGATCTCAATGTTATTAATTTATAGCAATAATTTTATTTGCAAAAAGCAATCTTCAAATTTCTATCTGTTCCTCTGGATGATAGCTACTGATTTTGGCACTACTGAAGAAATCAACATGCCATAAAAATGCCATCGATCCAGTTATCTCTAGCTAAAACGGTATAAGAAAAACAAGTATCTGTACCACTGATTAAAAGTTTCCATGCTCTCAGTATCCAAGCAACTTCCTTTGCGAGAACCCTGAGTGAGCCAAAGCTTTGAGGAGGAGATGCCTGCACCTTTCATTAAAGTGAACACACTAAAGCTAACAAAATTGTGTTCTCAATATCTAAACTTATGTTTTACTAGAAAACAAAAACAAAATAAAAAGTAAGGATTTAAAGGTAGAATGATCAGTTCTACTGAGGAAGCAGCTTAAAAAAGAAAAGAAAAGAAATTAATTTTACTAATCATCATAATTGTGCTGAGCATGTTTTCCTATAGTACTTCTTTCCAGTTGCTGTCAAGCTTGTACCAAAGTGAGCACAGCTTCCTCCTGACAATTCCAGACTGCAGCAAATTCTACAAAGCCAATGGACAGCCTTTCTGCCTTGTGTCCACAATCTACTTAGTACTGTGTAAAATAAAATACAAGGACTGCTCTGAAAGTAATTTTTCCTGTGTTATTATGTTGGCTCATCAGAGGTGAGATGTCAGGATGTTGGTGGCACGGTACTAGAGATTGAATCTTCCCACCTATATTCCATTCCATTCTGTTGTTGTGCCACAGATGGCAGCAGAGAGGTAGTCTAACAAAATGGCATCTGACATGGAAATGAGTATGAAGCAAAGCTGTGTCACTGAATTCCTCCATGTGAAAAAAATTGCACCCATGGACATTTGTTGAATGTTCAGGGAAATTAACCAGTGGATGTGAACACAGTGATGCAGTGGGTGGTGTACTTCAGTAGTGATGACAGTGAAATGAAAAACATGCCATGTTTCGAACAGCCATGCAGATTTTTATGAGGGTAGCATGCAGCTTTTGTTTATCGCTAGTGAAAAGGCATAGCTGGTGGTGACTGTGTTGAATAAGTAGTGCTTTATAGTGAGGATTTGCTCTATCGAATAATGGTCTTGTGCTCTTTGTAGTTGTAGTATTTGTGGAAATAAATAGAAAGCATTATTTTCAGAGCAACCTACATAATACAGTCAGTACATGGAAAACAAACACATTCAACAGTTCTCCCACTCACTATTGCAGAACAGTGGTGGTTCTGTGCATCCATAAGTCCATGAATTATTGGGACTTATTTTCTGCAGATTATTCTATGATGTGTATTTGTACAACACCTGTGTGGTATTCTTTCAACTATGCTCTTCTTTCTAAAAGAGGTCTAAAGGGAGTCTGTATTTGTCGTTGATCTGTCTGTGCAGGGCTGAGATCCATTTTTCCTGCTGGTTTATTCCACCACACACCAAAATTCCAGATGGGAGTATTCACACCTCAAAAGTCCAGTTTTGATTTCTTTATCAAATATGCCAGGTATCAAGTTCATTTAAAATTGAAGAATATGATTCAAAAACATATGTCAAAACATATTTCCTCCACTTTAAAAAAATAACTACAACAAATCAAAAAGGACAGCAAAAGGCACTACTCTAGAAGGATGTTCTGGAAGAAAAAATTCCCTTCTCAAGCATGCAGTAGCTTGCTTGAGAGTCTGTGATTATATGTCATTAGCTGTCTGCCACATGGTCTGTCTGCCATTCTGAAATGTATGAAGCTTGCTTCTGAGATATAAGCAAAACCACATGAAAATCAAGTATAGATGGAGTTTCCAGGGACAGTGTGAGGACAGTCAATAGAAACTTGCTAGTTATTTTTTTGAAATACAGAATCAGACAAATTAATAAAATAATCACTATCCTTACTACAGCAGAACATCTGTTAAGAATAGTCACTAGTCATTTGATTTAAAATTCTACTTTTTTATTTCAATAGCCACTACTTTTGCCCCTTGATCTTCATACAGAATACATATAATAATAACAATGTTAATAATAGCAATAGCAATAACAAAACAGCAACAACAAATGGCTTCATTGAGGTAGTAAGAGACTAAAAAAGTGACAGTGTGAATTGTCACAGCCAGGAGAAAGAAAATATAAGTGTAGGAAAGAAGCAAGTTGCATTTCCAATTTATATTTGGAAAGGTAAGAGAGAAACTCAAGAAAAGTAGTCTTTTTCCAAAGCAACACATATTCAGAGAAGACGGTCTTTTTCTTGCACTGAAGTGTGCATCTACAAAAAGAGAGTGAGTAATAGATGAGAATTCTGGATAGGATGCTTGTATAGTATTCATATACAGATATTACTATGTTACCAGATTACTCACAGAAACTGAACAGGATTAAACAAAATTGTATAAGCAAATAGCAGCCTCTAATGCAAAATAAGAGGATAAGCTTACCAAGAAATATATCTGAGAACAACTCTATGTATACATTCAACATTCGGTGGGAAATAATACAGTCAAGTATAATCACTTTGCCAAAGATGAGAAAAATCATTCCCAGAATAAAACATAAATTCCCTTCACACCTGCTGTTTCAATGTTAACATTCATGCATTGATTTATTCTATCCAGATCTATCATTATCATTCTTTTCTGTATCTAGTTTAATCATAGGTATAACTGAAATGTTAGTACAGTGTCACCTGATCCATGTTACTACATTCATATGCTGTCCTGTGAAGACGCACTGTATTCATCTCTGCAAAGACTCTATTGAATGGCTTAAATCTTGGCTGCTGGATGTGTGCATGCACAATGCTTTTTTGCCTCAGCAAAACTGGTCAGGATAATACTTAGTAACATTAGATGCCCTGTTTTCGTGTCATACATGACTAATACAAGTATCTTAATTGGAAACTGAATCACATTCAGTGCTTTATATACACTCAGTTGGTTTTTTTGTTTTTTCATTTTTCCTTTCATCTTTGCTTTAGAATCATAGAATTGCTCAGTTTCGAAAAGACCTTCAAGATCATCAAGTCTAACCATGCTACCCTAACTCTAACAACTCTCTGCTAAATCATGTCCCTGAGAACAACATCCAAATGGTTTTTAAACACATCCAGGGATGGTGACTCAAGCAGCTCCTTGGGGAGCCTATTCCAGAGCTTCACAACCCTTTCTGTAAAGAAGTTTTTCCTGATATCCAACCTAAACTTACCCTGGTGCAACTTGAGGCCATAATTCTCTGTACCAGTGAGAGTCTTGTACTTTGAACTATTTTGTTGGTGAGCTTATGCTTGCAGTCAATAGGAAATACTTTTCAATTTTTTTTGGAAGCTTTCATATCCAATTTTGACAAATGCTAGGTCCTGTAAACCAGCTAGATATCTAAAATCCCACAGACTTTTTGAAAATACATTAAAATAACATGGTAAAAAGAAATGCACTTTCTTAACAAACAAAAATTGTCTTAGGCTTTTGTTTCTAGTCAGTGTATTCCTATGAACAGTGTGTCCAAAACTGCTGACGGGGTAAACAATAACTTTTTACATACAGAATGAGATTCAGGAGATTAACCAGTGTGAAATACTTTTGAATATATAAGCTAAGGTAACAAGATGCAAAGCAGAATCTCAAAAAGCCATGCTAATCAATATGGTGTGGAAAAGGATCAAGAAGGATTAAGTCAGAACAAAATTTGTGCTGGAAAAGGTCTACAAACACATATAATTCCAAAAATAGAATGAATCTATGGAGTTATTGACTACTCAAATCTATTTGTTGAAATGTTCCCATTTATTTTAAGGTTGACTTGGTATGGAAACCATTTTAATACCAGATCATCATTACTGTCCATGAAGTGGACACAAGCAAGGTCCATAATATTGCTTTATTTTAAATGAAAGCTTTCTTGAAATTGTTTAAATTCCAAAGAAGCCAGCAAGGTTCCATTGACAGTGACCTGAAGTCACTGTAATCTTTACCAAAGTGTTTGTATCAGTTTATGAGAATGAAATGGGTATTTTTTGTAGTTCCCTATCATTCTTGCCTTTTCAAAATGCAGATGAACTGGTAGTTGTATGATTTACCTGATAGGGGACATGTAAAAGTAGGATGGATTGATAATAATAAATGCGCAAGTATCTTGAAATTTCAAGTTTCATGATAATAGAATTCCTCACATACAAGTGGTAGAGAAGTCCCCACCCTTTTGGTCAAGGAATCATCTGCATTGACCCAAAAACCAATGACTAGCTTGCACTTTTCATTATAAACCTATGGAAAATACTCTCCCTGCTCAAAGGCTACACTTTTTTCCTTTTAATCTCCACTGTGGGCTGTGGACTATGGGATTATCTAGATGGATTCAGAACTGGAAGCTGAAAAGCTACCTTAATCCCTATGAACTGATGTGGACTTCCACAGTCATCCAGACACACAGCTTTGATGGCGTGAGTCTTAATCTCCTTGCAGCACTGTACTACATCATTTCTCTGTACTCAGTGTTAAGAACTTGTTCACAAATTTGAAGTCTGCATTCCATTTTACTCTGCCAATGACTGACATCAGTTATTTTAAATGAGGCCAAAAGATAGACAAAAGATAAAAATAAACTATAGAGATATTGGAAGTGTTCCCCCCAAAAAACCCTGTTCAAACACTGCACTGGGAAATTACATGTATGAATTCACCTCTGATCTGATCACAGAAGTGTATATAGTAAGCAGTATTAACCATGGAGAAACATTCCTAAGATGTTACACCTACAGCAACCTCAGCCAGTTGAGCTGAATGTAAACTTCAGTACTATGCACAGAAAAAACACTTTCAGCATTTTATTGAACATAGGCAGACTGTAAATAGCTTTTGGATTAGTGTATAATAAAGATGAAGAGAAAATAAACCTTCTTAAGCATCCAGTTCAAGAACGTGGCTTTTCTTGATTAAAAATAAAAACATATGCTGATGCCTCAATTCCTTTAAATCAGAGTTTTCAACTCTTGCAGGTTTTATTCATCCGTAAGCATGTAGAATTTTGTTTATGATCTACAGATTTGTGATCATAATTATTTCTTAATTTTGTTTATTTTAATAAATATCTTTTTGATTTCAACTTCTAGAATTTCAAAGTTGAGATGCAAATAAGAAAAGCAGAGTGATTTCTGCACTGTTGTGATTGCAGGGTAATTGCAGAGTCCAACAAGCTTATTAGCACAAAGCATATATTTCAGAACTATACTGAAAATAAATTGGTTTCTGAAACAAAGATTGCAAATTATTACCATAAAGTACCTATTACCTCCTGTGAGAACAAAGGGAGACAACATGATGTAAATCAAAATACTTACACTCCTTTACTCCTGTGTAATGATTATGGGAGCTTAAGACCTAGGGAAACTCTGATACTGTAAATGAAAAAAATGAAGAGATGTAAACATGTATGTGTATATATGTGTATCATAGTACTTTCTTTCCTGTATGGTCTTATTTTAGCCTTCTAAATGTCTGCATTTTGATGATTATTCAGAAAAAAAACCTTACAGTTACTAGAATGTTATGATTTCCCCCACATCTTATTTTCCTTACAATGACTTTATTGTATGTGCTCTGTCAATCAGTGAGCTGATTTGATGTTACTTAAAAATATGCTCCTGGCAGCAGCTAATACAATTAAAGACTATCAGTGCTTTGGAAGTTAACTCTTCCAATTTTACTTACTTTATATGGAACAAAATGTCTTTGCAGGGATTGAAAAATGTCTCACAAGCAAGAATTAAAAAGTTGATATTAGTTTAGTCTGCAGTTTCCTTTGAGCTGCTTAAAAGAGCAAAACTGGCAAGAAATCTCCAGTGAACCACAATAAATTGCTTATCTATGCTTTACACTAAAGAATTATAGAGAGCTTCCCAGAATATTTTTGCATAGGAAGATTTCTTGTCAAAACCAATATTTCTATGGGAAACTGCTGGTAGGAATAAAAAATGTTCTTTCTATTGAAAAATAAATAAGGATTAATGCTACATGTCAGTGTACAATATATGTTATTATTTCTACTTGGTCTAATGATTTGATGAAGAAAAGAAAAAAACATTTTAAACATTGCTTTTAAAATTGTTGACTTCTCAAAAAAATATTTGGAAATACTTTACTTTTGATTTATTTTAATATCCTTAAGATATTAAGGATATTAAGAAAAAAAAATTTCATGAGTACCAATATTATTTCAAATTTGTGGGCTCTTTTGTGTGGGTGTAGGCTGAACTAGAAGATGCTTTAGGAATCAGTAGAAATTAAAACTTGTGCTGCAAAGCAGGGGATCCCTATCATAAGGAATGAATATCCAAGTGCCTTTTGGTTCTGTTGGGAAAATGAGAAAGCAATACATTTTACCTAAAAGAGCTAAAATGCAATGTGTTTCTGTTGTGGCTTAGCCAGCAGGTGACTCAGCACCACACATTTTCTCACTCTATCCCTTCCCAGTGGGATGAGGGAAAGAATAAATAATAATAATAATAATTAAAAAAAAAACTTTTGGGTTGAGATAAAACTACTTACTAAGATAGGGAAAAGAAATACAGTTATGACTATACACATATATAAATGTGTATAATAAGTGATGCACAAGTAACTGCTCGCCATACCCCAACCAATGCCTAGCCAGCCCTCTGAGCAGCAGAAGAGAGCAAGATATACTCCCATCCCCTTCAAAACTCCTTCCACTTGATTTCATATGGTATGAAATATCCCTTTGGCCAGTTTAAATTGGCTGCCTTGATTCTGTTCCCTCCTGTTCCTTGCCCTTCTCTGCAAACAGCCTTGGATCTAAACAGCGCTTCTTAGCAGCAACTATAAACATTGTTATGTTATCAGTGTTGTTTTTCTCCTAGAACCAAAATATAATATCATACCAGAAACCCTGAAGAAAATAATTGTGTCCCATCTGAAACTAAAATAGCTTCCAATTGCTATTCTGAAATATTTAAGTCTGTACAATACCAGGCCCTGTCTCGCTTCGCAGAACTTTGCCACATCAGTGCTTCAACAACTGATTATTTTCTGTATAAGTGTCAGTAATGAAGAAAAAACAAAGGTTACAAAAATGCAATAAATTCAGTGGATTTTTATGGGAATGTTGTTAGTTGTAGTACTGAAGATTTTTAGCTATGCTTTAAAATTACTTAGAGTAGAGCAAGATATTAAAAAAGAAGTAAAATAAAATACAGACAAATTTACCTTATATGTTACTTTTTTGATAATTAAAAAACCTTTAAAACAACGATTCTCTGATAGAGATGAAATATTTTAACTGTTTGTTTTTTTTTTAACAAAATGTGATAAAATAGTCTTATGCAAAGTGGGACACTTCGACCATTCTTTTGATAGGGAAAAAAAGTAGTTTAATTTATTTGTAAAAATTCTTAGATGTAATTGCTGCTTGTTCCAGGAACATAGCTAAATGAAATTCATTATAATGAAGTATTCAGATCAGGTGCCAATGTAACCCATGGAAGAGACCACCTGGAGAGAGTGACCTCTTACAGATAATAAGGCTTTGAGTCTGGGAATCTGACTGGAGTTTGTTAGATGGTCTGAAATCAGAAAAAAAGTGATAAAAAAATCTTACTGAACTTGTATGGACTTTCCTTGAGTTAACTGTATTATTTTACAGAAGAAATAGATATTAAAATAATAGTTACTTGTTAAAATATTTTAATAAGATTTCCTTTATCATTTAACACTTCATAACTTAAATGGAATATTTTAATTACAAAATTCATAAAGCAATTAATTTCCATTCTCTTTATTAAAAATTCAGAATACAGAATGAGTAAGATCTGTGCAACACTGGGAGATATAATTACACAAGCTATTAGATGATATTCTTATCTGGTGTAAATGTGAGTAACAAAGGGCATGTGAATATTTGACGTGATGTTTTTGCTAACTCCAGAGAAGAATGAGGTTAATTACGAGAACAGTTAATGTTCTGGTAAAGTAATGCAATTATTCAGGTTGCTTGTGATACATAAATGGCTCAGTTTTTTGTTTAAGGAACACAGCTTTAGGATCATGTTGCATCATTGTGGATATCACTACCTCTTCTCTTCCTTTCCAGAATAAAATTTGAAAGATACTCAAGGGGTTCAATCTTTCTCATTACTAAGTCAAACTTACATCAAACCTTCAGTTTGCATTACATATAGTAGCATTATCCTAGATAATGTGAAAGTTAGATAATGTAAAAGCTAGATAATGTAAAAGGTTTTTGATGGCTTTGAGTATGAGACTGGGAAAAGAATACAAGGATAGCTGTGATTTCATATGGTTGCCTTTTGTTTCTGTGTTTTGTAGCAAGCAAAATAAATTCCAAATTGCTTCCATAAATTGAGGGTCCATCTGAAAGGTTCATCAATTAAGGTCCATCTAGAAGGTTCATTAATTAAGCAAAACTTCATTTTTCTCCTCAGCACACAGAAGACCATAATTTTTGTGTTCTGAAAGATCCAGCAGAGGAGACTGCTGAACCTCTCTCTATCATCTTTGAAAGGTCTTGGCAAACGGGAGAGATATCTGAATATTAGAGGAGAGCCAAAGGCACTTTAGACTTCAAAACGGAAACTGCAGGCCAGTCTGCCTCACCACTGCCCCTGGAAAAGTGATAGAACTTGTTCTGGATGCCATCTCCAAAAGACTGGAAGAGAAGAATATAAGCAGTAGTTCAACATGGATTTACCATGGGGAAATCATGCTTGACCAACCTAGTAGCCTTCCATGATGTCATCACTGACTGGGTAGATAGAAGGAGAGCAGTGGATGTTGTGTACCTTGACTTCAGCAAAACCTTTGATGTCATCTACCACAACGTCCTCGAAGGAGACAGAAAATATGGGAAAGAAGAGGAGATGGTGAGATGGATTGAGAACTGGCTGACTGCATTAGCTCAGCTGGTGGTCATCAGTGGTGCAGTCTGGTTGGACGCTTGTAAATAGCAGTGTCCCTAGGGGTCAATACTGAGTCGGGTCTTATTGAACATCTTCATCTACAACCTAGATGAAGAGATAGAGTACAACCTCAGCAAGTTTGCTGATGATACAAAGCTGGGAGAACTGGCTGGAACACCTGAAGGCTGTGCTACCATTCAACATGATCTGGACAGGCTGGAGAGTTGGGTAGGGAGAAAGCTGTTGAGATTTAACATGAGTAAGTGTAGAGTCTTGCACATGGGGAGGAATAACTGCATGCATCAGTACAGGCTAGGGGATGACCTGCTGGAGAGAAGCTCTGCAGAAAAGGACCTGGGGGTTCTGGTGGACGATAGGTTGCCCATGAGCCAGAAGTGTGCCTTTGAGGCCAAGAAGACCAGTGGTACTATGGGATGCATTAAAAAGAGCGTGGCCAGCAAGTCTGGGGAGGGAGGTGATCCTCCCCCTCTACTCTGCCCTAGTGAGGACACATTTAGACTGTGTCCAGTTCTGGGCTCTCCAGTTCAAAAAAGACTATAAGGAGTCCAGCAGAGAGCCGCAAAGATGATAAAGAGCCTGGAGCATCTCCCATATGAGGGAAGGCTGACTAACTTGGGTCTGCTAAGTCTGAGAAAGAGAAGACCAAGAGGGGGACCTGATCAATGTTTATAAATATCTAAAGGTGCGTGGGATGCAAATGGATGGGGCCAGGCTCTTGTTGGTGGTGCACAGTGATAGGACATGGAGTAACGGCCTAAAACTTGAACATAGGAAGTTGTATAACAATATGCGGAAGAACTTCTATGCAGTAAGGGTGACAGCGCATCGGAACAGGTCACCCAGAGAGTTTGTGCAGTCTTCTTCTATGGAAACATTCAAGACCAGTCTGGGCACCTGTCTGTGCAACCTATTGTGGAGTATTTGCTTTAGCAGAAGGATTGGACTCAGTGATCTCTTGTGGTCCCTTCCAATCCCTGCAGTTCTCTCATTCTGTGAGATTCTGTGCTTTTTCTTTGTACAATATTCTTAAGTGATAGCAAAACAATGGAAAATTAGGAAATTAGTGAAATATAATCAGGTGTTATGCTAAAAGTATAGTCATTTCTAAATTTCTGCCTCCTTTTCTTCTTCTGTACAAATACCCATAAATAAAATGACTTCCTTTATAAAAGGAGAAAGCCCTCCCACTTGTTATTTCCACTCAGTTTTCAAGACAATAAATTGTGCACCCAACACACAGAATAAACCAAGAGCAAGCATGTGTTGTGGTACTGAGGTCAGGAGTCTCAAAGTGACTGGCAGTAGAGGCAGCACTGAAGCAAAGGCACTGTATGGATGGAAAGACAACTCTGATCAAATACCAAAGAAAGGAGAGGTCCTGCTGGGGGAACAGTCCCATGGTGAGAGCAATATGTATTTCCTTTGATATTAGTCCAGCCCTGCCTGGATTATGGCTGTAAAACACTGTACTCACTCTGCTCTCTCCTAAGCAGAATGCAAAATGTACCTCTGAGACAAGTCTCATAGGCAGTCTCATTGGCATTGTGGGGGAGGATAAGTTTTCTCATTTTTACAGTCATTTTGGAAGAAAATATCTGTTATTCAGAAAACTCTATTACAAGACAGGTCTCCTGCTTTCACAAAAATACTCACCTCACAGGATGTTGACTCTTGAAAGCAAGTATTTAATTAAAAAAGATCATGAGATAGTTAAGAATTTTACTGGTGAATTAAATTTTAAAGAATAGCCTACACAACATGACTTTTTATCTCCCACTTTATATTCTAATCACTATAAATGTGCAGTTTTAGCAGGATTTTCCTCATCAAGGGCATTGACATTCAAAACATAAGTATCGCTGTAGTGTTTTCTGCAATGAATCAAGTCTTCCAGATCTAAGTACTGCAAAAACACTCAGGGTGCTTATAAGCAATGATTACTGTCACTTTAATATCTGCAGTGTAAACAAAATAATTCATCAAAATGAAAATAGATATGACTATATGCTCCTTAAATACATTTTATCTGCATGGAAATAATGAATAGAATTACATATAATGGTGGCAGTATACGTAGCAGCATATACTCATACATTCGTAAAAACTGAGGATGAAGCTATGGAGTACATTCATGCTTATAAAGTTCCAAGTCTACTGATGAGGCTCTTGATAATTTTCATTTATTAATTACAAGGTTACAGTATGACAAAATAGAGCCTTAGTCGGAGAAAAATGTGAAGACTTGAACATGACAGAAAAGACACTTTGAGATATGTGTTAAAAATGAAAGACTGTCATATGTGTCATCATAAACATATGATAAATCATCATATGCCTCATCATCTGTACACCATGAACGTATATTTCATAGACTCATCAGAAATGTAGAAAGTTTTTTCCTCAGTCCTCTCAGTAATGGGCAGAGACAGGGGAAAAATATGCAAACCCAGGTCATCAATCCCTGGCTCCAAGTCTGGTGCCCCTAGCAAACTTTTGGGCTTTACAATTGTGGAAGTATCTTCAAGGCAAGAGGTCTACATGGTCTTGAAAGGTTCTGGCTGTCTTGATGGGAGAAATGTTTCTTGGTCTGTCAAGACTGATCAAGAGGGATTTAAACTAAAATTGATGAGGGAGGAGGATACCTTAAGAAATAATGGGGTCATATAGCACCATCTGAGGATGATAAGATTTATGAGAGCATCTACACCACTCCAGGGAACACTGTGGGTTCAGGAGAACATCTGAAATGTATGTATACCAATGCACACAGTATATGTATGTCCCTAAAAATGTTACAGAGAAAATTGTCCTGGAAGATACAGGAAGTCTCATAAGGAACAAAGGCAGTTGGCATGGTTTCATCAGGGGAAAGTCCTACCTTATTAATTTGATCTTCTTCTAATAGAAGGCACGTACATGGTTGTTGAAGGGAAGAAACTTGACATAATCTTTCTGGATCTTAGTAAGGCTTTTGGTATCATTCCTCTTGGCATCCTTCTGAACAAACTGCCCAGCTATGAGATAAGCAGATTCACGCTGTTCTCAAAGATGAACTGGGTTAACAATTAGGTGAATGAGGCTACATTTTGCTGGTGTCTAGTCACTAGTAGTTTTCACTGGGGCTCAATTCTAGGGCCAGGATTCAATATTTTTATCAGTTATCTGGATGCAGGATTGGAGTGCATACTTAGAAAATCTGCTGATGACACTAAACTAGGAGGTGCAGTTGGCTCCTGAAGGATGAAAGGCCTTGTAAAAGGATCTGAATACATTACAGCATAAAAAATCATAAGCCATAAATTGCATGAAATTCAACAAAGGTGATTGCGGGCTTCTGCATCTGGGGTGAAGTAATGCCAGGCACAGGTGCAGACTAGGAGACAAGTAGCTGGAGAGCAAGTCTGCAGAAAGGGATCTGAAGATGCTGGTTGACAGAAGGCTCATGAACCAGTAGTTTGTCATGTCAGCCAAGATATGTGTTTTGGGATGCACTAATTAGAATAACCTGCCAGTCAAAAGAAGTGAATCTCCTACCAGATTTAGAACTGATGTGGTCCCATTTTGAACATTGTCTCGACATTGTTATAAGGACTTGAAGAAATCCAGAGGGAGCAAAAAAAATTGTGAAGGGGTTGGAAGGCATATCCAGAGGAGAGACTGAGGACATTTGGGTTGTCCACATGGAGAAGAGGAGGCTAAGATGTGAACTCACTGCAACTCTCTGCAACTTCCTGAGGAAGAAAAATGTAGAGGGAGATGTGACCAATGACAGAATGTTAGCGAATGGCACAAAGCTGCATCGGAGGAGTTTAGACTGGATATTAGAAAAATATCCTTACCACAAGTGTGGTCAAACACTGCAACAGGCTTCCTAGAATGGTGAGTTATGCCCCAAGCGTGTCAGTGTTCAAGAGGAATTTGGATAACATCCTCAATAATATGCTTTGGTTAGTTAGCCCTAAAGTGCTCAGGCAGTTGGACTTTATGATCTTTGATCGTTCCTTCTATTCTATAAATTATTTAGGTTTGAAAAAAAAACCTTCAAAATCAAATCCAACTGTCAACCTGTCCCATCTAGTCCCATCTCTAAACCCTTAATACCACATCCACATGTCAAGTAAATACTTCCAGGGATGGAGACTCCATCACTTCCTTAGGCAGCCCATTCATACGTTTGACCGCCATGAAGAAATTATTACCAGTGTCCAGTCTAAATCTTCTCCGGTGCAATGTGAGATCATTTCCTTGTGTTCTGTCTTTTGACACACTAGTCTGTCATTTTGTCACCTTAGAAAAGAGATCAACGAATTGCAAACTCCATTTGTTACAGAGAATGATGAGATCTTCCCTCAAACTTCTCTTCTGAACTCTAGTTCCCTCAGTTACTCCTCATAAGTCTTGTTCTCTAACCCCTTAACCAGTTTTGTGGCTCTTTTCTGCACATACTGAAATAAATCAATGCCTTTCTTGTAATGATGTGCCCAAGTCTGAACATACTAATTGAGGTGCAGCCTCACCAGTGCTGCATGCAAGGGGACAATCACTTCCCTAATCCTGTTGGCCATGCTATATCTTGATGGAGGCCAGGATGTCACTGACATTCTTGGCCACGCTGGCACACAGCCAGATCATGGTCAGCCAGATGTCAGCCAACACCACCAGGACTTTTTTTGCTGGGCAATTTTCAAGCCATTTTTTCTGCAAGTTTATGTCACTTGCATAATATAACATGGGTTTGTTATAACCCAAGCATAGCACCTCACACTTAGCCTTGTTGAATGTCATGTGACTGGATTTGGTCCATCATATTTATCTATCCAGATTCCTCTGGAAAACCTTCCTATCTTCAAGCATGTTAATGTATCTGCCAGAGTTGACATCATCTGTAAATTTAAGAACCTTGATAGAAATGTAAAGCAAACTGGTCTCAGTGCCAAGCCCCAGGATATGCCACTGGCAACCAGCTGCCAGCAGGATTGAATTCCATTCACTTTGACTCTTGGAGCCCAGAAATCCAGCCAGTTCTTCACTCAGAGAGCTGCACATGTGCACATACTCCAAGTCATGAGCAGCCAGTTTTGCAATGAGAATACTGTGGGATACAGTGTCAGTTTACTAAAATCCACATTATTGCATGGGGTGTTGGCAACAAAGAAAATCCTTCCTGCTCTCTAGTCATTACATGCATTTGAACTCCTCCTCTGAGTGGTTAGATGGCAGAAGCAGTCAATCTGCTGAATACTGAAGATTCCAACAGTATTTTTAGACATAAATCACTGCAGAGTATAGGTTACTAGTATTCCTATAATTCTCACTCTATGCAGAACAGTGTTGACCAGGCTGTGTGAATATTTTTCCAGAATAGAGCTGGGAAGTGGGTATTGATGTTATCTGTGTGCTACTTACATTGCAAGTAGTGCAGTTTTGAGTACTTGTAAAAGAAATAAGTTCACAGACAAACAAACAAACAAACAAAACCACTGTGCTTTCTGAGTCACAAGCAGAAGACTATGACAAATATAACAGACACCAAGGTTTCCAAAGAGCCAGCATTGTTTTGTGTATCTCTAATCAAAGGATTGCTGTAAAATAGCCTCTTTCCCTTTTGTCAGTGCATTAATTTGGATACTGGAATAATTAGGAATCATTTATGGTCTGAGAAGTGTATAACACAATACACCATGACAAATATATGTATTTCTCCTATATCAAATATATGTACATTTTCTCACCACTGTAATTTTAAGGATATACAAATAATCATGCATTATTTATTTATTTATTTTAAACTCAAGGGGATATAGTGCATGCTAGTTTTTGAAGAAGTGAAAGTCTGATAAAATAGAGTTAAGCATAATATGGATGAAAAGAGGTAAAAAAGGGGTAGAAGAGTGAACAAATTGCATATCTGGGTATTTACTCTTTCTCCTCAGCCAGTTCTGGTATTGCAGTCTGGAACTGTAAAGGAAGTCAGTTTTTCCTATCTGAGATCCTTAATAAACAGCCTATAAATTCTACGGTGATGCTTATTTTTCACTTGTATTCTATATTTAGATTTGTATTAATATGCAGAAAGAGAAAATATAATTGAATTGGATACACTTTACAATGGTTTTATTAATTCCTAAGAGTGCTGCCGTAGATGCTATAGGATTATAAACTGTTGATGTCATGCCTTCATGGTAATTAAACTTTAAATACACTGATGAGCAACAGCATAACATTTAATTTCAATTAATATGTCCTTTCACCTGTTAAATACAATAACACTTTTATCCATAGCTTGAACATAAACTTAACAATATTTTATATCCTTGTTAGGCTTCATGTTTGTTAATGAAATCTGATAAGTGCATTAAAGATGTTGAGTTGTTGTGTGTAGAGTGTACTAAGTGTCTCTTTGAATAATGCCAAGCCTTTTTGTTAGGAGTTTTGATAGGAGTTTAGTTTATTTGCTTTGAAGATTCAAAATGAAACTTGTCGAATAATCTGACATAGCCCTGAATGGGAGTGTGTGTTATTTTCTCTTCCAGCATAACAAAAAAATTCTATTCAGGATTATCGAGACGGGTGACATCGGGAGCCTGCACGAGGATCTGCATGCCTGCAGCATCACCTCTCAGCTCCAGACCACATCCAAAATGGCCATGGTATGTGCACCCAAGAAGGGTGGTGTGATCTCTGTGTGTAGGCTTCTGCACGACCCTGTGCTGCTCCCAGCCTCTGACACTGTTTCCAAAATGAGCTGTTACCCTGAGTCCTCTTTTCCCAGTGCAAGCAGCAGGAGGCTCTGAGCTATGTCTGGCCTTCAGGCACCATTTCTGCGAAAAGCACTGCTCAGGGATGAAGAGGACTCTGTGAATTTCCCTGAGTCCTGTGTGCTGGAGTATTGTGTCCAGTTCTGGGCCTCTCTGTTCAAGAAGGACAGGGAACTGCTTGAGAGAGTCCAGCACAGAGCCACAAAGATGATGAAGGGACCAGAGCATCTCCCTTACGAGGAAAGTCTGAGGAAGCTTTGGCTTGGAGGAGACTGAGAGGTGACCTAATGAACGCTTATCAATATGTAAAGGATGTCTGTCAGGAGGATGGAGCCAGGCTTTTCTCAGTGACATCCAGTGACAGGATAAGGGCAATGGGTCCAAGCTGGAACATGAGAGGTTCCACATTAATGCTAGAAAAAAAACTTCATGGTGGTGGTAACAGAATATTGGAACGGGCTGTCCAGAGAGGTTGTGGGGTCTCCCTCTCTGGAGACATTCAGAACCTGCCTGGACTCATTCGTGTGTGACCTAATCTAGGTGTTCCTGCTAAGGCAGAGGGATTGGACTGGATGATCTTTCAAGTTCCCTTCCAATCCCTGACATTTAGTCAAACTGTGAATACACAGGGTGTATGTTGGTCCTGTCAGGAATTCTGTGTAAATCAGACAGACAAAGTATTGTGTAAGGGGCTGCAGCTGAGTGAGTAAGGAGAGGGGCATTATCAAACTTGAGGATTCCTTGGCATTTTGTGGTGACAAATACCGCAAATACAAATATGAAATCCATTAGGTCAATTAGCAGCAGAAGAAACACTTGGGCCCATATTTAGGGTCATTATCAAATCTGCTTCAAACGTAGATGCAGTCAGCTTAATGCAACGCCTCTCCTCCCGTCAGTGTGTATGTATGCACGTGCATACACAAGCACCGAAAACACGCACACCAATTATTTGCATGTGGAAATGCAGCCAGGTGAGCTCTGCAATGGCATGAAGGCACACAAATAGGCATGTGTGAAAATGAGCGTAAAAAAAGCTCCCTTTAAACATTGGATTTGGAGACTGACCTCCCAGTGCTGTTCCCTTGGCCTAATTCCCTATGGCAAACACCAGCAGGAGCAGATTTCCAGCCCAGCTGCAGCAGCTGACAGCTCTGCCTGTGGCCTGGATTTAAATTGCTCTGAATGACCCCACATACCAGCATAGGTTAGGGACTGACCTGTTGGAGAGCAGCGTAGGGGAAAGGGACCTGCGGGTCCTGGTGGACAGCAGGGTGACCATGAGCCAGCACTCTGCCCTTGTGGCCAAGAGGGCCAATGGCACCCTGGGACATACTAGAAGGGGCATGGTTAGTAGGTCAAAAGAGGTTCTCCTGCTTCTCTACTCTGCCCTGGTGAGACCGCAGCTGGAGTATTGTCCAGTTCTGGGCCTCTCTGTTCAAGAAGGACAGGGAACTGCTTGAGAGAGTCCAGCACAGAGCCACAAAGATGATGAAGGGACCAGAGCATCTCCCTTACGAGGAAAGTCTGAGGAAGCTTTGGCTTGGAGGAGACTGAGAGGTGACCTAATGAACGCTTATCAATATGTAAAGGATGTCTGTCAGGAGGATGGAGCCAGGCTTTTCTCAGTGACATCCAGTGACAGGATAAGGGCAATGGGTCCAAGCTGGAACATGAGAGGTTCCACATTAATGCTAGAAAAAAAACTTCATGGTGGTGGTAACAGAATATTGGAACGGGCTGTCCAGAGAGGTTGTGGGGTCTCCCTCTCTGGAGACATTCAAAACCTGCCTGGACACATTCCTGTGTGACCTAATCTAGGTGTTCCCAGCAGGGGGATTAGATTAGATGAGCTTTTGAGGTTTCTTCCAATCCCTGACATTTGGTGACTCTGATTCTGTAACTGGTATGGAGTAGAGACAGCAGCTATTGAAATAAAGACTTGGGAAAAAAAAAAAAAAAAAAAAAAAGTACTATTTTTTTTATATTTATTTATTTATTTATTTATTTATTTATAATAAATAATACAATTTTTAAGCTCATCTTCTGTTTTCTCGTTCTCTTCTCCTCTCCTTTTCTCCTTTTCTCCTTTCAAATTTCCCTTTTCGTTCCCTTTTTCCTTCCCTGCTCCTTTCCTCTCCTCCCTTCCTTTCTTATCCTTTCTTCTTTTTTCTATTGGCTCCATCGCTGAAGACAAAATTCTCTTATTCTCCTCCATGTCTCACTAGAAAAAGTAGAGTCGCAACTTGAGACTATTCACAACAAAGAAAAGCTGCCTCCTCCCTACATCCCTCTGCAGCAACAGCAAAGGCGGGAGTGCCAGTACCTGTCCGTTGGCCCAAGCGGCCGGGAGAAGTTGTGCATCACGGCCTCAGTGTGACAGCGGGTGAGGATGACCACCGCCTGGCACAGGAAGGGCAGGAACGTGCTCTGCTGCGCAAACGATGTGATGCTGCGCAGGATGTAGAGGATCGGAGGCACCTGAGAGAAGAAGAGGAGAAAGAATGACTTGCTGCATCCTGCACTCTGCAGGGCCCAACCAGGGACATTCAGCGCATGAGCAGTGCCTGCTCCCTTGACATGCTGCCAAGTCCTAAGCCCGAATTTCATGCCAGCTACCCTGGTCTCCATGCCCTGAGCACAAGGGGCAAACGGCACAAGTCATAATGCAACAGCCAGCAAAAGTCCAAGACACGTGAAAGAAAGTCTCTTACGTTCCAACAGATGTCCTTCCCGTGCATCTGCAGGAAGGTGGTCATCCACTTCCCAGCAGCACGCACACGCACTCCGTTGGCTTTCCGGATGGTCTCCTTGATGGCAGTCATGAAGTCAACGGTGCGTTCGATGGGGAAGTTTCTGCACACAATCTGCAGAGAAATGAGAAGCGTGAGAGATCCCATCATTGCTCTGCGACAGCTCTTCAGAACAGAAAGCAGTCTTGAGGGCATTCTTAGCTCAGCGGCGTGCCGCTCATTCAGGCGGCAATCACAGCGCTCCTGCTGTCTGCACCCTGCTGTTTATACGGAAGGCGGTTGAGCCTTCTCTCAGCTTCTGCACCCATGGTGTTTGCTTACATGCAAAGCCTACCTCCCAGCAGCCACAGTCACACATGCATGCAAGTGCACTCACACACACAAACGCACATCATGGAGTCAGCTCCTTGCACTGGGTGCCTGAAGGCCAGACATAGCTCAGAGCCTCCTGCTACTTGCACTGGGAAAAGAGGACTCAGGGTAACAGCTCATTTTGGAAACAGTGTCAGAGGCTGGGAGCAGCACAGGGTCGTGCAGAAGCCTACACACAGAGATCACACCACCCCTTCTTGGGTCCACATACCATGGCCATTTTGGACGTGGTCTGGAGCTGAGAGGCGATGCTGCAGGCATGCAGCCCCTCGCGCAGGCTCCCGATGTCACCCGTCTCGATGCCTGTGTTGGTCGCTTTGGCTGGAAAGAGCACAGGGAGAAAAGGGAAGTCATGTTTCTGGAAATGAAACTGCTTTCCACGGGGGAAAGACAGAGGACAGGGTGGGGACAAGAAGAGAGCTGTGCACAGTGCCTCTCCCTCCCGTCAAGAGGGCCCAGCCCGTGGGGCTCTGGTAGTGCTACAGAGGAGGGCAGAGGGCTGGAGCGCGCCTGCTCTACTCACCTTGGATTCGCAGAAGGGAGCTCAGACAGGTGACAGCCAGCTGGCGGGATGCGGGCATGGGGTCACAAGTCAGAGGCGCCAGCAATCCCACCAAGGAGCCAAAGTGTTCACAGGCATCTCTTCTCTGCAGGGGTGAGAGGCAGGAACAAAGCTGTAGACGGCCCCAGCTCTCCCCAGCTTCTCCCATCTGTGCCTTCCCATGCCATGACACAGCATGCGCAGCTGGGCAGAGCTCGCCTTCCAGCTCAGGGGCGCTGGGGAGGGAGCAGGGGGCATGCGGTGGGGCTCTTTACTCACTTGAAGCTCTTCACAAACAGCCAGCAGCTGGGAGCAGGTCTGCAGGGCCCTCTTACGCTCCCACACGTTGCTTGATACCATCGATTTCTGCAGGACCTGGGGTAGAGCATCTGTCTCACTGAGGATGTCTTTTCTTTCCCTTCCTGCCACCCCTCTCCCTGTCCCTCCTTTCCCAGCACTTTCCCTCAAGGCCTGCCCCGTTGCTCCATGTGGCCTCCTGCCTCACTGAGCACCGGCACTGCCGCCCCGCTCTCTGCAGTCACTCCTGCCTCCCAACCCAGGAGCTTTTCCTTGGCTGTGGCCTGCCAGGGGCTGGCTCCTGCTTTCCCCCTGCAGGGCCCATTTCTCGGCCCATTTCTGAGCTCGCAGTGAGCTGGCACGTCAGCAGGAGATTTCTCCCCCTCTGATCCTCCTCTCAGTCCCCAGATCTCTGCCCCCGCTATTGACAGGCACCATGCTTTCTCCCTTGCCCCACGCATACTCACGTGGACTATGTTCTGGAAGAAGCCGCCGCTGGGCTCTGTCTCGAGCAGGACTGCCATAAGCCGGCCCAGAGCTTTCAGTGATGTCTGCTGAAGCTGAAAGCAGAAGAGGGGAGTGACGTGTAGCATCACGGCTGCTGCCAGAGCAGAGGTTGTGTGTGCTGAGGTAGGGTTTGACCGAGAGGTGGCTGGGAAAGTTACGGCAGGTTACCTGCAGGTACTGTGCTGCTTGCTGTGACTTCCTGATCTTCAGCATCATCTCTGCTGAAGGGTGTGTCACGATGTTTTTGCAGCACAGGACCAACATCTCACGCAGGTCCTTGCCTTCAGAAGAGGGCTTCAGCTTGCTGAGAGGAGGAAAACAGGAAGAGAAATCAGAAAGGCTCTTTACCTCTCCAGACTGGTTCAGACAACATCTGAGTTTCTCCTAATGGACAGCTACAAAGCCAATACCCCCACCCAGCTCATGCTGCTGAGCACTGCCTTCAGTTCCAGCAGCGCCCACCTCCTCCCCGGCAGCAGTGAACCACCTCCCGCTCTGGAGGGAAGGAGACCCCAGCTCTCCCTCTCTTTCCTGCCAGGGGACAGGAGCACCAGGGCCTTTCTCCCTGCCCAGAACCTCAGCTTTGCTGGGCACAACAGCCCAGCCGTCTCTCCTGCTGTAGATGTGGCTCCTCCCCCCCGGCCCCTCCAGGCCCTCAGGAGCTACCCAAAATGGGGATCACCATCCTGACTTGCAACCTCAGCCCTTACCTCAGCTGCTCCAGGGCCAGAACCACCTTGAGAGGCACTGGGGAGACAGGGATGCCCGAGTAATACTTCTTCATCAGGTCCTGCAAGTCCCAGAGAGACAGTGTCAAAGTGGGCAAGGGGCACACAAGAGCTGTTCCACCCGGCCCCGAGACAGGCACAACTGCCACACACCAGCCCATCACTTTCCCATGGAAGCGCTGCAGGATGCAGCAGCTGGTGCACCTAGCCCGCTGCCCAGCCGCTGCCTGCCAGCACCCAAAGTCCCCACCAGCTGGAGACGTGTGGCTGCTGGAGACCTGCATGCCCCCAGGGAAGCGAGCCTTGTGGCGCAGCCCAGAACTCCTCTGCAGACAGCCCTGTCTCTAGGCACTCACCATCAGGATTTCCAGAAGCTTTCCCTTCAGGGAGGGGTTAAAGCTGGCAGAATCACCCACAGCTTGGTAGGCAGAGCTGCAGTCGGTGATGCTCTGCACCAGCGCGAGGTTGTTCTGCAAGTCCTGAGGAGCAAGAGAGAAGAACATTCTTTGAACTGCGGGAAGGGACAAGGGCTGCAAGGGACACACGTGGGGACAACGCTAAGGGAAGGGCTTGGATCTTTATCTGGGCACAAACAGTTCCCCGAGGGACCTTTGGAAAGGGAAGGCCCATCTCAGCATCTCCCCGTGTGGAGGGGCTGCAGCGGGGCGCTCTGACACCCTGGCGCGCTTTGAGCTCTCACCCGGCAGCTGCAGCTGTAGAGCATCAGGATGTTGCCCACGATGTCTCCCTCCAGGTGGGCGAGCAGCTGTTCTTTGGAGGCACGCAGTGCCACGCTGCCGTGGGCGAGCATGAGAGCGCTGCGTGTGGCATGAGCTCTCGTGCTGTCCAGCTCCATCTGTGTGGGAAGAAATGCCTTGAGACACTCGCTAACGGCCCCCAGTGCCCCGCGATGCACCTGGGCTCCCAAGGCAGGAGCTGCAGGGAAAATAAGGCAGAAGAATGCCAAGATGGAAACCCGTAACGCTTTACCTTCTTGCGCCTGGAAATCCTGGCATTGCGGCCTTTGCACAGCCTGGACGCAAACATGGTGAGCGTGGCCAGGACTGTGTGGAAGTTACTCTCAGCAGCATGGCTGAGAAGAGAGATGATTCCCTGCACAAAAGAACAAGGGGCAGTTGGCACAGGCCTGAATCTACAGGTCCTCTCCTGAGCAAAATGGCAGCAGTGCGGAGGTTGAAAGGCCCGGAGCAGGGCCAGGAGAAGACCTCTGCCCCAGGGCCAGAGCGGGGATGCTGACAGGAGCTGGAGGAGAGGAGAGCTCACCTGGGCCTCACATGGCTCCTCTGCATTTGCCTCCTCCAGGTGCTGTAGCAGCTTCTCCTGGACGTGGAGGACTCCCTTACAGGATCCCAGCACCGTGCCCAGAGCCTTGTACAGGAACAACTGCATGGGAAGGGAAGGAAGAAGCTGAGATGTGGCAGCAGCTGAACCTGCTGGTGGAGGGGCAGGTGGGAAGGACCCAAGCTCCCTGGCGGTTGCTGAGAGCAGCTGCGGGGCTGAGCTTTAGCCATCCCTGGGCAGGTTGCAGGGAAAGGCCCTCTGGGGGGCACAGACTGGGGAAGCAGCATCAGCATCCCGCGTGGGCAGAGCACCAGCTGCAGCCCCAGCCCCAGCCCCAGCCCCAGCTGGACACCTGCAGCTGCACCGCTGGGTAGAGCCGGGGGGAACTCACCTTTTCTGCAGAGCTGCTGGCAGAGCTGCTCAGCCGCTGGCTCAGCTCACAGCTCAGGGCCTCGATCCATGCCTTCTCCTCTATTGTGTCCAGCGACGCCTTCAGGAACTGTTGGAGAACAGGAGAAGACAATGTTCCCTTGCCCTTTGCCTCTTCCCTCACTCCCAAGGTGCTGCAGCCCTCTGGGGAGAGGTGCCTGGAAGAACAGTGCCTCTCCCAGCTCCCCCAGCATTCCCTCCCTCCATTAAAGCCGCCTGCTGCTCTTCTCCTAAGACCCCCCTGGGCTTGGGACAGAGCGGAAGAGGCAGCGCCACAAAGGCGTGCGGCCGCTCCGCTCCGCAGCAGCGCTTGAGAGGCTGTTCCTGTCCCACAGCGGCTCATGTGGGAGCGGGGCTACTTGGGGCAGGCAAGCACTTCTCTGCACCGCGCCTCCCGGCAATGCTGTACCTCCAGCAGACGGCGCTCAAACTCGGCAGTGTCCGGGAAGCTCTCATTTCTCCCTGCACAGCAATAGGAAGAAAAAGACCCTTACTTGGGATCAAGGCACAGAAGAAGAGCTGCTGCAAACCTGGCTTGGCCTGGGCACCTGACACTGCCAAGCTGGGACCTGCACCCCCTCCACAATGACCTGTCCCTCCCCACAAACGCTGCCTCCACAGGAACACGGAACTAAGTGCTCCAAGGCTGCTGTCTGAGGGGATGTGAAGGGCCCATCCATGTCCTGGAATGGGCAGATCTCTGGTGGGATAGGTCCCTGGGCCTCAGTGCTGACTCCCAGGAATGGGAGCAGCAGCAGAGCAAGAACTGGGCTGCAGGCAGTGCTTCCCCTCTGCCATGCTACAGAGCTGCATTTTCACTCCCCCCCTTCCCTTCCCTTCCCTTCCCTTCCCTTCCCTTCCCTTCCCTTCCCTTCCCTTCCCTTCCCTTCCCTTCCCTTCCCTTCCCTTCCCTTCCCTTCCCTTCCCTTCCCTTCCCTTCCCTTCCCTTCCCTTCCCTTCCCTTCCCTTCCCTTCCCTTCCCTTCCCTTCCCTTCCCTTCCCTTCCCTTCCCTTCCCTTCCCTTCCCTTCCCTTCCCTTCCCTTCCCTTCCCTTCCCTTCCCTTCCCTTCCCTTCCCTTCCCTTCCCTTCCCTTCCCTCCCCTTCCCTCCCCTTCCCTCCCCTCCCCTCCCCTCCCTGCCTCTGCCTCTTCTTCCCCTCCAGTGCCTTACCTTCAAGACACTGCAGCAGCAGGGGGATTTCAGTAGCCCACATGGCCCCCACAGCTCTGTGGAACCTGCTGTGGAGGTTTTTCATCAGCAGTAAGGCAGCAGCTTGGAGTTGGCTGCCTGCAACAGGGCTGCCTGCCACCACCTGAGCGAGAGCAAGAAAAAGCAGGGTCACTTCTGCAGCAAGAGCAACGGCTTCCCCCCAGGATGGAAGCAGCTCGGCTCTGCTCTGGCAGGCAAGGAGCAGCCAACAGCTTTGCCCATGGCCACGCTGCTTCCTCCTGGCTGCTCGTAGAACCGGCCTCTGGAGCATCTACTCACCAGCAGTCGTGCCAGCAGTGTCTGGGGCGTCAGCAGTGGGCCTGCAAAGAGAAAAAAAGTGCTGAGTAAGACTCCAAGACACTGCGTGCCCAGCCACACGCACCTCCGCTGTCCCTTCTGGCTGCTACCACAGGTGAGCAGAGCTCACTGGGGGAGTTTTTGCTCCTACCTTGAAACATGGAGCTGACGAAATGGCGATCCAGATGTTCTATGCGCCGTCCTGTCAGCTCCTCTCTCTCAGCCAGGGCACAGACACAGCGGGAGACTGGGATCAGCATGCCTGTGTACTGCGCTGGCACCACAAACAACAGCAGCCGCGGCCACAGGAGCTGTAGGGAACGAGGCAGTTGAGCAGGTCAGCATTCCTGCTTCCGCTCAGAGATGAAGAGGACTCTGTGAATTTCCCTGAGTCCTGTGTGCTTCAGAGCACATTGGAGGAGAGACCTGGGGTCTTGGAATGGGACGAGGAACACGTGGGGCAAGGGCAGGGAGCAGCAGCAGGGCAGAGCGTGACTTACTTTGGACATCCCTCTCACAGAGACGTCCAGTGATCCCAGGATGTCCATGCACAGCTCCTGGAGAGCTCCTTCTTCCTGGGCTTCCCGGGCAGAAAGGTTTCCGGTTGCCTGCACAACAATGGTGTTGAAACACTGGTTATGCTCAGTTGTCAGGAGCCTCTCAGGAGGCTCAGGTGTGGCCCCAGCGGTGCTTCTGTATACCAGCCTCTGAGCAGCACGGGTCTTCCAAAAGGAGATGCTGCCCACTGTCCTTACCCTTCTTCCTGTGGCGCGGCTGAACTCCCTGAAGATGTGCCCCACCACATCCCAGGCTGAGCAGCTCCGGGTGTTAGAACTGAGCAGATCCTTGATGAAATGCAGAATAGCCGTCCTCACCTGCAAGGGGTCAATTCTGGGTGTGATTTTCCTGGTCAGAAGGCAAAGGGAAGCCACCTGCTCATCGGGGCAGCCCTTTGGGCATGAGCAGAGACGCCAAGAGCAGTGGAGAGGCTTTAGCTACTGAGGTGAGGGCCAGGCCTTAGCACCAGGCTGTGCACTTTCCATGCACAGCACAGGGACCTGCCCGCTCCACTCTGCCTGCTCTCCCCACAGGAGCCATCGTGACCGTCTGGTCAATGCCCCAGCACCTCTCTAGTCACCCCAGCCCTGCCCGTGCTGGCAGCAGCATCACCACCCCGACAGCGCTTTCTTTTCCCAAACCAGCTCACCCGGATGCTGGGGTCGCTGCACAGGCGCTGCACAGCCTCGACGACCTGGGGCAGCATCTCCGTCATCATGGGCTCTGCAAGAGATGCACAGAAGCGTGAGCGGAGCCACAGCGCAGATGGCAGAAGGGAGCCCTGGCAGTCCCAAGGCGTGGTACTGACCAACCCGTGGTACTGACCATCAGAGCGAGCCAGAGCACCCAGCAGACCCAGGGCTGCCACGCATCCAGGCTCCCAGTCATCGCCCAGCTGCGACTGCAGAAACAGGATGGTTTCCTCTGGGCAGATCCGGGCTGCAGGGAGGAAATCCCACGCTATGTTAGCAAGAACCTCACGCCCATTCCTGAGCTTTGTGAGAGAGGTTTTGGCCAGGGCAGCGCCAAGCATCGCCAAAGCTCCTCTCCTTACCCTGCAGCATGATGCAGTGGGTCAGCTGTGCACGATCAGCCTCGCTGTGCTGCTTGCTGTCGTCATAGAGCTGTGGGAACAAGGTCCATTTGATACAATCACATCAGCACTGAGGACGGAAAAGACACTGTGCTGCTCGCTCTCGTCTCCCTGGGCACTCTCGGGAAGAGGACAGGCAGACAAAACCCAGCCCACCCCACAGCATCCCCGAGAGTACATGCGTGGCTCTGGAACAGCCTTGAGCATGCAGGAGCTAAGGCTGAGCTGCCTTATTCAGGGGTCAGAGCTTTGCAGTCCTCCTGAGACTTAGCCAAGAGGGAAACTGCTGTAGAATGTACAAATCCTTGCGTCTAGGCTCCCCTTACCTGGTAAAACACGGCACTGGTGACGTCCAGAAACTTGTCCCCTGGGATTACAGACTCAATGCCCCCTAAGGCCTCCAGGAAGATAGTGAGGCTCTGCAAGAAAGCAGGAGAGGAAGAAAGGGATGAAGCCACATGTAGCCACTTGCGAGTGGAGAAACTGTTTCCCAATTGTTTCTCTGCAGGGAGAAGCTCCTGCACCGGCGTTCTTGTTTATCCCCCACCTCCCAGCGGCACCAAGAGAGTCTCTCTGCTCTCAATCGAGACGTGTTTGGGCATCATTTGCAGGCATTTCCCACCCAGCAGCCCACTTCTCCCCCATCAGATGCAACTGGATGTGGTCCCCCCAGTTGTTGGCACAGAGCTCCTCAGGCACTCAGAGCCCCACAGTGATGGTGAAGCTTCCCATCCCCAGGAGATGAGCCCCAGTGATTCTTGGTTCCCTCCTGGCTCCTGTCTGGGTTGTTCCTTCTCTGACTGAAGAGCTCAGGAAGCCTCAGAGCTCCCTTGAACACCCATTCCTTCTTTCTCCAAGGGCTCCCCACCTCCTCCCTGCATCCCCCTGACCCCTCGTGGCATTTGCACGGGCCCCACGTCTACCCTGAGCCCTGCACGACAACTCACCTTGGCCACCCTGCAGGTGTCTTGGATCTCCTGACACGGGTGAACGAGCCAGAGGAGCTGCTCCCAGACCTGCTCTTGGTGCTGCTCCTCTTGCAGGAGAACCTCCGACATGGCAGCCACAGCCCCAAGGACGGCCTGTTTGTCCTGGAGAGGATGGCAGAGGCCCGGCATCAAAGACTGAAGGTCTGCCCTTCCTACGCAGAGGGCTTTCCCTTTCCCTTCCCCTTCCCCACACCCCCACGCCCAGCAGGAGATGGGCTTGCTCTGGAGGGCAGGCAGCTTTTCCCCGTACCCTCATCCCCAGCTCTTCCTGCCACAGTGCTGTGACATGCAGCTGCTCCCTGGCACAGAGCCACTTCAGGGCCCTTTGCAGAGCCAGCCCACTCCCTCTCATCACCCCTCAGCTCTCAGCCCACTGGGCACAGGCAGAGCTGCCGACATGGGTGCCCCTGCTGCCATCCTGGGCTGGGAATGCAGCAGTGCTCACCTTTTCCTCCTGGCAGTCTTGCCAGTTCCGCACCACAGAGAAGAGCAGCTCATGAAGGTTTTCATAGATCTGCTCTTTCTCCATGGCAGTCCAGGGGCATTGCATTCCTGAGGACAAGTAATTCTTGACTCCATCCAGCCACTGTTTCAAAACTGAAAAAAAACAAAATAATAAATAAAATAAATTGTTATTATTATTATTTTTTTTAAGGGAGTGAGAGAAAACGGAGCCTGTGAGAGTCTGCAGCAGGGCTGCTCTGGGGCCGGCACTCACCAGCACAAGCGATGCGCAGGATCTGGCCACTCTTCACCTGGCCCACCACACTGCGCAGGCCTGCCAGCATCAGCCACACAAAGGGGATGCACTGTGGAGCTGCAGAGAGGAAGGAGAGGGCCACAGTCAGAGCCCCGGCAGCAAGGTAGGCGGACAGCAGCCCTGCAGCCCCAGCTCAGCGCAGATCACACTCAGAGGGCAGAGACCCCTTTCCCGGTTGTTATAGATGTCAGCAGGTTGAGGGTACTCTACCATAGGTGCTGAAGAGTTTGCTCAGGGTGATGAGCACAGACTCCTTGGACGTGTCCCCCGTGGCCTTCAGGTGGCTCTGGAGCTCAGCCATCACCAAGGTGAAGTGCGTCCGAGCCAGAGCCACCAGGACATTGCTGGCAGCTGTCTTGGCATTGCTGGTCACGCCCTGGAAGAGAGTCACTGGTGACACACAGCCCAGGAGACTGCCTGAGGCCCTTGGAAGAGCTAAGCCACCACCATGCGCCAGCAGAACACCAGCGTGGGCAGGCGGTTCCCTTTGCCTTTGGGAGTGAGCCCTCACCTGGGCTGCCGTCAGGTCCCGGGACACCTCTGCCAGCAGCCGGTTCACCACTCCGCACGGCGGGCGGCTGCTGTCTTGGCACAGGGCGCTCTCCAGCTCACAGTACGCCTGCGCTCGGTCACCCTGGGGACAAGGATCAGTCACGCTCGCTTTGCCCGCTGCCACCCATCGCTCTGTGGATGTGCTGCCGGGCCTGGCACCCACGGGACCGTGGCCCTGGGCCAGGAGGACAAGGGTTGGTGGTTGGATGTCCCCAACTCACCTCCTGATCTTGCAGGCGCTGAAGCAGTAAGGTCGCAGCGCAGGTAGGGACAGGGCTTGACACCCTGCTTCTCTCCCTGCGAAGCGTACGCCTGGGCATGCAGCCCACACAAGCAAAGAGACCTGGAAGGAAAGAGCAGAGCAGCTGCTGCAGGTGTTGCTTGGAGCCAGGGCCTAGCATCCGGCCAGCTGTGGGAGGAATGCTCCTCCAGCTCCACAGCGCGAGGCTGCGTGTGGTTGGTGGGGACAGGGGAGGGAGCTTTCCCCTTGCTGGGGTACTGGGGAAACCACGGTGAGCAGCTGCACTCGGCAGAGCAAGGACAGTGCTGCTGGCACGTCCTGAACAGACATTGGAAGCACACGTGTGCTCGGGCAGCATCATGGTGTCCAGAGAGGTGCAGAGACTCACCTCGAAGGGCTCTCAGCCTCTCCATGATAGCAGGATGCCTCCAGATAGACACAAAGCTCTCTCTGGTTCCACTTCCTGCGGGTCCCACAAGCGGACTGAGCCACCGCTCCCACCGCTCCACAAGGGTGTATGACACAGCCACTGTGACACCACACTGCAGTGTCACCTCACAGAGAATGAATGACGCGCCCCGGGCTGGGGACCACACAGGTCCCCAGGGCAACCCTGCAGGCCCTCAAACACAGCACGTTTGTGTGATGCAATCGGCTCTGGGGTTCCGGTTCCATGCTGACGCAGGGAATGACCTCAGCGCGTGATGGAGAGCCCCTGCCAGGGAGCAGCTGCTGGGCACCGTTGCCCGGCGTTGTCTTAGTGACTGGGGACTCCATGCCGGGAGGCACTGAGGCCCCCGTCTGCTGCCCGGACAACCTCTCCAGAGAGCTTGGCTGTCTACTGGGGGCACGTGTCAGAGATGTTAAGGAGACTCCACCGCATCTGATCAAAAATGAATACATTAATACTAGAAAAAAAAACTTCTTTATGGTGAATGTAACAGAACAGCGGAACGGGCTGCCCAGAGAGGTTGTGGGGTCTCCTTCTCTGGAGACATTCAGAACCTGCCTGGACTCATTCGTGTGTGACCTAATCTAGGTGTTCCTGCTAAGGCAGAGGGATTGGACTGGATGATCTTTCAAGTTCCCTTCCAATCCCTGACATTTAGTCAAACTGTGAATACACAGGGTGTATGTTGGTCCTGTCAGGAATTCTGTGTAAATCAGACAGACAAAGTATTGTGTAAGGGGCTGCAGCTGAGTGAGTAAGGAGAGGGGCATTATCAAACTTGAGGATTCCTTGGCATTTTGTGGTGACAAATACCGCAAATACAAATATGAAATCCATTAGGTCAATTAGCAGCAGAAGAAACACTTGGGCCCATATTTAGGGTCATTATCAAATCTGCTTCAAACGTAGATGCAGTCAGCTTAATGCAACGCCTCTCCTCCCGTCAGTGTGTATGTATGCACGTGCATACACAAGCACCGAAAACACGCACACCAATTATTTGCATGTGGAAATGCAGCCAGGTGAGCTCTGCAATGGCATGAAGGCACACAAATAGGCATGTGTGAAAATGAGCGTAAAAAAAGCTCCCTTTAAACATTGGATTTGGAGACTGACCTCCCAGTGCTGTTCCCTTGGCCTAATTCCCTATGGCAAACACCAGCAGGAGCAGATTTCCAGCCCAGCTGCAGCAGCTGACAGCTCTGCCTGTGGCCTGGATTTAAATTGCTCTGAATGACCCCACATACCAGCATAGGTTAGGGACTGACCTGTTGGAGAGCAGCGTAGGGGAAAGGGACCTGCGGGTCCTGGTGGACAGCAGGGTGACCATGAGCCAGCACTCTGCCCTTGTGGCCAAGAGGGCCAATGGCACCCTGGGACATACTAGAAGGGGCATGGTTAGTAGGTCAAAAGAGGTTCTCCTGCTTCTCTACTCTGCCCTGGTGAGACCGCAGCTGGAGTATTGTCCAGTTCTGGGCCTCTCTGTTCAAGAAGGACAGGGAACTGCTTGAGAGAGTCCAGCACAGAGCCACAAAGATGATGAAGGGACCAGAGCATCTCCCTTACGAGGAAAGTCTGAGGAAGCTTTGGCTTGGAGGAGACTGAGAGGTGACCTAATGAACGCTTATCAATATGTAAAGGATGTCTGTCAGGAGGATGGAGCCAGGCTTTTCTCAGTGACATCCAGTGACAGGATAAGGGCAATGGGTCCAAGCTGGAACATGAGAGGTTCCACATTAATGCTAGAAAAAAAACTTCATGGTGGTGGTAACAGAATATTGGAACGGGCTGTCCAGAGAGGTTGTGGGGTCTCCCTCTCTGGAGACATTCAGAACCTGCCTGGACTCATTCGTGTGTGACCTAATCTAGGTGTTCCTGCTAAGGCAGAGGGATTGGACTGGATGATCTTTCAAGTTCCCTTCCAATCCCTGACATTTAGTCAAACTGTGAATACACAGGGTGTATGTTGGTCCTGTCAGGAATTCTGTGTAAATCAGACAGACAAAGTATTGTGTAAGGGGCTGCAGCTGAGTGAGTAAGGAGAGGGGCATTATCAAACTTGAGGATTCCTTGGCATTTTGTGGTGACAAATACCGCAAATACAAATATGAAATCCATTAGGTCAATTAGCAGCAGAAGAAACACTTGGGCCCATATTTAGGGTCATTATCAAATCTGCTTCAAACGTAGATGCAGTCAGCTTAATGCAACGCCTCTCCTCCCGTCAGTGTGTATGTATGCACGTGCATACACAAGCACCGAAAACACGCACACCAATTATTTGCATGTGGAAATGCAGCCAGGTGAGCTCTGCAATGGCATGAAGGCACACAAATAGGCATGTGTGAAAATGAGCGTAAAAAAAGCTCCCTTTAAACATTGGATTTGGAGACTGACCTCCCAGTGCTGTTCCCTTGGCCTAATTCCCTATGGCAAACACCAGCAGGAGCAGATTTCCAGCCCAGCTGCAGCAGCTGACAGCTCTGCCTGTGGCCTGGATTTAAATTGCTCTGAATGACCCCACATACCAGCATAGGTTAGGGACTGACCTGTTGGAGAGCAGCGTAGGGGAAAGGGACCTGCGGGTCCTGGTGGACAGCAGGGTGACCATGAGCCAGCACTCTGCCCTTGTGGCCAAGAGGGCCAATGGCACCCTGGGACATACTAGAAGGGGCATGGTTAGTAGGTCAAAAGAGGTTCTCCTGCTTCTCTACTCTGCCCTGGTGAGACCGCAGCTGGAGTATTGTCCAGTTCTGGGCCTCTCTGTTCAAGAAGGACAGGGAACTGCTTGAGAGAGTCCAGCACAGAGCCACAAAGATGATGAAGGGACCAGAGCATCTCCCTTACGAGGAAAGTCTGAGGAAGCTTTGGCTTGGAGGAGACTGAGAGGTGACCTAATGAACGCTTATCAATATGTAAAGGATGTCTGTCAGGAGGATGGAGCCAGGCTTTTCTCAGTGACATCCAGTGACAGGATAAGGGCAATGGGTCCAAGCTGGAACATGAGAGGTTCCACATTAATGCTAGAAAAAAAACTTCATGGTGGTGGTAACAGAATATTGGAACGGGCTGTCCAGAGAGGTTGTGGGGTCTCCCTCTCTGGAGACATTCAAAACCTGCCTGGACACATTCCTGTGTGACCTAATCTAGGTGTTCCCAGCAGGGGGATTAGATTAGATGAGCTTTTGAGGTTTCTTCCAATCCCTGACATTTGGTGACTCTGATTCTGTAACTGGTATGGAGTAGAGACAGCAGCTATTGAAATAAAGACTTGGGAAAAAAAAAAAAAAAAAAAAAAAGTACTATTTTTTTTATATTTATTTATTTATTTATTTATTTATTTATAATAAATAATACAATTTTTAAGCTCATCTTCTGTTTTCTCGTTCTCTTCTCCTCTCCTTTTCTCCTTTTCTCCTTTCAAATTTCCCTTTTCGTTCCCTTTTTCCTTCCCTGCTCCTTTCCTCTCCTCCCTTCCTTTCTTATCCTTTCTTCTTTTTTCTATTGGCTCCATCGCTGAAGACAAAATTCTCTTATTCTCCTCCATGTCTCACTAGAAAAAGTAGAGTCGCAACTTGAGACTATTCACAACAAAGAAAAGCTGCCTCCTCCCTACATCCCTCTGCAGCAACAGCAAAGGCGGGAGTGCCAGTACCTGTCCGTTGGCCCAAGCGGCCGGGAGAAGTTGTGCATCACGGCCTCAGTGTGACAGCGGGTGAGGATGACCACCGCCTGGCACAGGAAGGGCAGGAACGTGCTCTGCTGCGCAAACGATGTGATGCTGCGCAGGATGTAGAGGATCGGAGGCACCTGAGAGAAGAAGAGGAGAAAGAATGACTTGCTGCATCCTGCACTCTGCAGGGCCCAACCAGGGACATTCAGCGCATGAGCAGTGCCTGCTCCCTTGACATGCTGCCAAGTCCTAAGCCCGAATTTCATGCCAGCTACCCTGGTCTCCATGCCCTGAGCACAAGGGGCAAACGGCACAAGTCATAATGCAACAGCCAGCAAAAGTCCAAGACACGTGAAAGAAAGTCTCTTACGTTCCAACAGATGTCCTTCCCGTGCATCTGCAGGAAGGTGGTCATCCACTTCCCAGCAGCACGCACACGCACTCCGTTGGCTTTCCGGATGGTCTCCTTGATGGCAGTCATGAAGTCAACGGTGCGTTCGATGGGGAAGTTTCTGCACACAATCTGCAGAGAAATGAGAAGCGTGAGAGATCCCATCATTGCTCTGCGACAGCTCTTCAGAACAGAAAGCAGTCTTGAGGGCATTCTTAGCTCAGCGGCGTGCCGCTCATTCAGGCGGCAATCACAGCGCTCCTGCTGTCTGCACCCTGCTGTTTATACGGAAGGCGGTTGAGCCTTCTCTCAGCTTCTGCACCCATGGTGTTTGCTTACATGCAAAGCCTACCTCCCAGCAGCCACAGTCACACATGCATGCAAGTGCACTCACACACACAAACGCACATCATGTTTCTCCATTCTTTTACATAATCTTTGAAGTGCTGCTACATTGGGGGGTTGGACTCGATGATCTCTGGAGGTCCCTTCCAACCCCTACAATTCTGTGATTTTGTGATTCTGTGATAGCCATTTGCACACACCATTTCCAATGTTACTGTAATTACTTTTCATGTTGTCAGCAAGATTTACAGACTCTATGTTCTCCCTTTATATGTTTCTCACATTGAACACTGCTGGTACAACTCAAGCGGAAAACATTCTGCACCCATTGTACAGGTGCATGACATAATTTGACTTCACTGGAATTTTTCTGCTCTCACAATTTGGGAGCAAAAAAAGAATTGCGATTCTGAGCTATGTTTTGTTTCTTCCTTACTCAAGGTTTTGCCTAAAGGCCAATTTATGTTTACTGGCCATCAATATTGAAACAAACCACCTAACTAAACAATCCTAAACAAGCTTACTTCAAAAGAACGCTTGAAAGAATGAAGATGAAAGTCTGTTATTGATATATTGATAAAGACATATTAGTAAAAAAAAAAAAAAACAGCACTCCTATATTTGAAAAATGGACTAAGTGAACAAAGCTGTAAACAAATCCCTGCTTATTACATAGAATATTGTAGAATAATGCTTTATTAGTAATTCCTTTTTGACAGATCCTGAGCAGAATTTCTTAAAATATTTTTCTGCAGTCATCAGAGTTGACTACGAAAAGATGTCCATCAGTCAAAAGGATCACACACCTTTAGGCTAATTGTGTTCTGTGCATAAAAGAAAGCTGCAAAACCTTTTTCTTCACTCCTATAAACACTGCTATACTAAGGTTCACGAAACAGAGTAGCTGCATAACATGTACATCAGATAGACAGGATTGAAGGAAATGTTATGATGTGGAATATCGATAACCAAAAATCATAAAACCATGACACTGTGCAGTACAAAAGGTTTACATAATCTGTAGTCCCATGTTTATTTCCCAGCTCAGTGAAATTGATTTCAGAATTCTACTTCTGTTCTAAGTATTAAACTAAAGAATTAAAACTAGCGTTCACTTTGGACTTCCACATTAAGACTTCATATCATAAAAGAGATTCAAATAGAATCTGTAGAATTTCAGATTTAAATAACTCAAGTTTTTTTTTCCCAAGTATATTTCCAGAATTTTATATCAACTTGTTTTCTTCCCCTGCCTGGACTGATCTTGCAAGTACGTAAGTTAAGTAATTAAGAAGACACACAAATGGGCACACTAGCTGTAAATGTATCTTAGATATTTGCAAAGAACACTGGAATAAAAAAGAAAGTATACAGGTGAATAAACTATTTAGGAAAAAAAAATAAAATTCCAGCAAATACGTGATACAGAAATTAGTATCTGTGTCCAAAAATTTAAATGTAATTTTCAGTTATTCATGTAACTTGGTATTCTTTCCTTGAGGTGCCCTAGCTTTAGCTTAGACAGCATTAATAGCACGCTGGTATTTTGGTTGCTTATGAGTGATAAGTGCGCACTTAATCCCAGAGCCAAACCACTTAGTGTAGCAGAGCCACTGCTTCTATGGTGCAGCAGCAGAAGATGGGGTGGAGCCAAGACAACTGTCTTGAATTAGTTCAGGGGTTATTCCATACCGCATGACATCACGAGGAAAGCCATAAGGCTGTGGGTAGTTAGCTGCTTAGGTGTTGCTGGGGGTCAGCACATGGTGAGATGTTATGTTACAGACAGTGCATTGGTTGGGGGGTAAAAAGTTATTGCATTATGGCATGTTTATGTATGCAGTTATCATTGCGTTTTTCTTGCCCAGATGTATTATGTGAACTTGTGCCCCTCCCTGGGTAAAATGCAGTGATTGTAGATACTAATATTTCAACTTACCTGATGGTGTCTGAAAGGACAATAGAACCCAATAAAAGAAAAAATGTGGATGAAGGAAGAGTGTTCAGTGAAAAACAGGCAGATGAGTAGTATCTTCTCAAGGCAGATAATATGGCACTATGCTTAATTTCCAATGAAATCACGTCAATTTTCAAAGATTACAATTTGAGAAGAATTCTACATTATATGCAGAAATATGCTGCCAAATTTGATGAATATCTAAGAAAGCTTCATAAAGACAATTTAGTGGAACTGAAAGAAGTTTGTCACCTCAGTGTAATCATTCAAAAATGTTAAATAAATTGTGTTATAAAAGCTAGTTACATAGTAGCATCCGATTGCAAAAAAAGTCCAGACCATATACTGATGGTGAGTTTATTAAGCAATGTATGGAAAGCATGGCAGATACAATAAAAAATGGATTTTTCTAAAATCTGTTTGTCTCGAAAGACTGTAGCCAGATGAACTAAGAAATAGGAAAAACTACTGAAAGAAGTATGCAGAGTAAATCTGCATCAGTTTCAGTTTTTTTGCTTTGGCATAGATAAAGTAATGATGGAACAGATATTGCTCAACTTGCCATTGTCATTAGAGATATTGATAATGGACATAATGTCACTGAAGAAATGTCTTCTTTGGAGTCATTGAAAGACACAACTAAATCTATTTGTTTGAAGCAGTAAAAAATATATGATAAATATATTTTCATTACCCTTTGTCAACATATCCGTTGTAGCTACTGATGGTAAAAAAGAGAGATTTTATAAAATTAATAGAAGATAATGCAATTGCTGCCAGCAACTCACATTTGATGGAATATCTGTATATTGGACATCAAGAAGATTTATTTGTGAAAGCTGGCAGTTTCATTAAGTCAAAGGGTTTGAAGCATACAGGAATTCCTTGAAAGTATAGATGCTAATTACTGGGGGCATCATTTATTTTTCTGAATGAAGGTGGCTAAGTCTAAGAAGATTTTATGATTTTTGAAATGAAATGAGTTTGTTTATGGAATCAAAAAGAAAATTTGTGCCAGAACAGGAAGATAAAAATGGATAACAGATTTAGCATTTTTGATGGATTTGATTGCTCATTTAAATGAGTTAGGGTGAAAATTAACTATTTTGTGCTATTTTTCAAACCATAACAGTGTTTGAAATGAAATTTAAATTATGGCAAACCCAAGTTATGGTGAATAACTGTATGAATTTTGATGTATTGGCTAAACACTGTCCTATGAGCAGCAAAAAAATGCATCAGTGCTATCTGTTTTGCTAAAGGAATTTAAGAATAAGCTATAAGATTTAAAAAAAAAAAAAATCAATTTTTTTAATATACTTGTGAGTCCATTTTCCACTGACATAAATACATTACCTGCAAATTTTCAAATGGAATATAGAGAGTTGCAGTTACACATTTGACTCTAAGAAAAATTGTTCATGTCTCTTTACCAGACTTTTGTGAGATCTACTTTAACAGAGAAAAATATCCCTCACTTCACAATCACACCTTGTTCATGACATCAATTTTTGACAGTACTTGCATTTGTGAACAATTATTGTCAAGGATGAAGCACAGAAAGTGTATTTCATCAAAAATATCCAATGAACACCTTGACAACTCATTAAGAATTCCAACAACGTGCATTGATCTAGACACTGACACATTAGTTTCACAAAAGCAGAGTCAAATATCTGACTACTGGTATGCTATTCTTGCTCAATTTGTTATGATTTAATAAAAAATACATTAAAAATAAATTTTGTTATTTATAAAAATAAGTATGTGACATATCTTATGTATGTCTCAATAGCAAGCAAAAGTATTGAACACCCATTCACTAAAGAAAGAATGTAAAAATTTACTTCATACTTCAAATGATTAAAAAAATACAATCAAACACCACTTTTCTAAGACTGAAACACACTTATGGTATCAGCAAGACAGATGAATATGTACTTGTGGTTTTGCAACTTGCGATTTGATTCTTTTTAATCTATTAAGAAGTAAGATTAACATCCTTCTGTTTTCAATGTTGGTGATTTCCATGTGTTTTATCAAAACATAAAAAGAAATAAACTGAATTTTTACATTCAGCATCGAAGATAATTTCTCTTGGTTTTCATCATGTCATTTATTTTCTCAAAGTCTTGCCAAGAAATGTCTTTAGGATGTAAACCCTAAGGCAAAGTGTGAATAAAATTGCCAATGGATTTGATAAAAATAGATATATGTAGTTTAATGCTCTACATTTCAGAATTGAATCATGATAAAAATGCTACTTTCAGAGCTTAGTGTACACAATTACTGACCTTACCACAATCACTCCCTATGGGAAAACTACCTTCAAAAATCCTAGGAAAATGAACATAATTTGATATAACATCTAAGTGAGGAAATGAAGTAGAAAAGGAACAACACAGCCTATTAGTTGTGGGTAATACTACATCATAAATCAGGTGCAGAAAAAGAGGGTCAATGCAACTGCAACAATGTCGTATTTTATATTCTCTGATCCCATTAAAACCATTTGCTCATACCCTCCATCCAGCTGCATGAATGTGAGCAGACCTCAAAGAACATTGTAACAGAAATTGTTTTTTACAGAAATCATCTTTCCAATAGGAATACAGTAATTTGGTAAAGGGATAAGTAAGCTAGGATGTAGCAGTCTCTGAAAAAATTCCAGAACATTTGCTGGCCTTTCTACCTTCCATAGTTGACATGGAGGCTGCAGGCAGGAAACAAAACAAAGGAAGATACTCATATATACACAGAAACAAAATGAAAATTATGTACCAAAATAGAGAAACATAAATTATTACAAAATAACAAATTCCTTGTAACATGGCAAATTCTGAAATTTGACGATAAAATATCAGTTAATATATTGTTTATCAAATGAGTACTTAATTAAAGCTTCATCACTTTTTCTGAACACACAAAAAATGGTTGTTAGGAAAGGAGCTGAAAGTAGATGCATCAAAGAAGTATGGGATTTTTTTTCATATGGGATGCAGTTCTAGGCATATGAAGATTTCTTTTTCAGAAAGGTAATTGTACTGTAAGGGAAGAAGTAGAGAAGGAGGACAAATAAAATGGTTATAGCCTGATCTTTGTTTATGGGAACATTTTCCCATCAACAATCTGTGGAAACATGATTTCCATTTCTCCTTAAAAATCAGCCAGACAACATAACTCAACACATATTCTTCCCTGTCAAACATTTCACTGATGCCTCATTCTGTAGACAGTTTAATAAAATATATTTCATCCTTACCATGTTACTGAAGCTGTGTATTATTTTCTTTCTATTTGAGGTGACATTTGCAGCAGCAAGGGGACCTAGTAAGTAGCGTCACTATCAGGATTGTTAACTACTTTCTTTCTGCCTAACTTACAGTGCATACAGACGGAAAATGTTTCACACTGTTTCCTCTTGAGAGGATCACTGGTGATAGCTTAACAGCTGATGTTTAAAAGGTGTGTGTATGTATGTGTGTGTTGGCAGTCTGTGCTTATCCTTCATGTCGGTCCTGAACAGAGGTGAATAGCCCTGTGGAAGGAAGAGTTATTATTGTGGCCATTACTGTACTCTGCCAGAACCAGCACTGTCCTCTGAGTGTGTGTGTGAGATACATTTTCAGCCTTGTTACTAATTAAATCTTTAAATAGGGAAGCAATTGTCATGTCTCTTGGCCTGGGATGAAGACCCCAGGTCTTCAGGTTCTTCAAGCTGAGTTCTAGTGGCTGAACAGGAGAAACCCCAGCACTAGAACTGCTGAAGACAGTTTTGAAATTTCTCATCCCTTCATTCTGCATTGTACAAGACGTTATTTTGAACTTACTATAGTAAACTCAGTCTTTTATATCTTTTTAATCTTCCCAGCTTCCAGTAAGTATTCCCATCTGAGGTTCCTGCTCAATCTTAAGCATAAGTAATTACTCTCTTCCTTCTATGATCTTAATTTTCAGGAAATGATCTTTTCCAAGTTCTCCTCTTTACTTTTTAATGTTTAATTTTGAAAGCAAGCAAAACAAACAGACAAAAAGCAGTCAAACTTTCTGTCACATTTTTAAGCAGTTTCTTCGTTGTTAGAAATTAAATTCACTGTAAATCCATTCTGTATATAAAATGTAGCACTCCTATATTACTATAACTTGACAGTCAACTTTTTTTTTTTCAGCTTGAAATGTATTCACCTGGTGCCAGTGGAATTGTATGGTGTTATTTTTGTTCCCCCATTTATTTTACATATTTGGTGGTGTAAAATTTTTCCACCATTGATAAACTGCTTTTAAAAAAGGCTTATCAAAGAATGTTGAAGTGTGCAGAACATGATTTAAGTGACTTTACCCAGTTCATCTACAGCAGCCTTGATTTTTTAATAAATCCCCTCTCAAAATTAGAAGAGGTCAATGGCAAACCTCAATTGTCTGAAAGCTGAGTTAACCCACTGGAGCAATCTATTTTGGCAGATGTACTCATCCAGAAAATAGATAACATAAAATTAAATGATTTTTTTCTTATCACACTGGACAAATTTAAGCCACTCATAACATCAATTTATAGAGAAGTGGCAGAGTTATAAATTACTTTAACTTTATAGGCAACATGAAGAAAACACATGGCCAAAGGTATTTGGAAAAGTGTTTATGAGTCCTGTAAAAGTGCTGTAATAAAGTTCTAAGCAATTTATTCCAGGATACTTTGTCAGTATTGATAAGTATTCTTGGCACAAAAGTCCACTTTCAAATACTACCCACCTGTGTGAAACAAATAGTTTTCTCAGCTTTCTGTACTTTTACACAGTCTTAACTTTTTAGCTGATACTCTTTTTTTGTTTGTTTTTATTTAAAAATGAAATTTGAATGACTCTATTATTAGCTGCAACATAACTTAAAAATAATCCTATTGTTAAACATCCACAAATGTAAAAACCTTAATACTGCACAAGCAGTTCAGTACAGATTTAGATGAGATAATAAATTAATGCATATCCAGAATAGTTTTACATGTACCTGAAAATAAATACGAGCAAAAAGGATCAGAAAAAAGAAAAAACTACCCTTTTAGGTGACACATCTTTACCTCTAACCAATGCTGTTGTAGCCTATTGCACAGTTCTGCAAGCATTACATAGGTCTTCATTTCTCACTGAGAAACACAACTCAATTTTTTAAATTGACCTCTTTTTATTTTGATTGACAAGATCTACTTTCTTCAGTGGTGCACTGAAAAAGTACAAAGCAATAAAAATTGCTTTCATAGCTTGATAATCAGAAGTGTGAAAATTGACTGCATAGGTTCTAAATACCTACTATTAAATATAAAATACAACAATACTTGCAGTATAATCTCCAATTTTTTAACAGTTTTAGAGAAACACAAACTTTTATTTAATTCAAATGACTGTTACTTGACACTTATTTGACAATACAGATGTATTTGAAAGATAGCAAAAGAGGCAATGGTCACAGAATTGAATTACATGAATTTATGGCTTGGTACAATAAAAAGAAAGTTGTCTATTGCAGACAAAATGTTACCATCTTCATTATGGTTCAGAAAAAAAATAGTTTATATATTTGTTTACTTACAGTCTATAATTGTTTTCTCTTTGGGAAATTTAATCCTCAGTGACATTAGAACAGAAGTCTCTGTAAACTTAATAACATAAAAGCAAGGGGACATAATTCCTTCTAATGAATATAAGAGGACCTTGGAGTTCATTGTCCAGGATGATGTTGGTAGATATGAAATGAGAAAGATTCAAAGGGAAATTGAATGCATATAATTACATTGAGACTCTACATGTAATAACACATAGTACCATACATGTTTTGGACTTTAAATTAAACCTAAGTTACAGATGCTCAGTACATGACCATTTCCTTCCCCAGGCACTAAACAAGGTGATTGGGATGTTGGCAACAGCAATGGTGACAGGACAAGGTTTCACAGGAAAGTATTTTTACCACGGTACACTACAGATTTTGGGTGAGTGGAAGAAGTGTTTCTCTGAACTTTTTCTGTTGTCCTTTGATGGAGAAATGGAACCTATGCTGCTGCTTTTCATATGTGATCACTTTGTTCCACAGTGATAAATAGATAACATTTCCTGATGTGATTTATCAGGAACAGAAAAGCTGAAATATGACCACAATTCTCTTGTATATGAGAAGCGCTTCTAGATCACTTCACCAATTAATTTCTTTAAAAAGTATTCATTAAAAATTATTCTTTAAAAATTATGTATTTAACATACATACACTAAAGTTATGCAGCAAGAATAGATACACATTCAAACAGGTCTCACAAACACTTATGTTTAATTATCTATTTATTAGATAATCCATCTTTTATGGGATGTTCACAGTAGTTAGACTGGAGAGGCTATTATTTTAATGGATAATAGATTACTTAATCTATTAAGTTGTTCTAGAATAAAATTTAGGATTTATTGTTCATGGATTTATATCAAAAATGGGGCAAGATATGCATGTTTAGAGACTATCAAGCTCGAATGAATGTCTTCTACTTATAGTGAACTTTGAATCAAAACTTAAAAAAAACCCACAGTTTAGTTTTATAATTATGGGATATACTAGAAAGTCAAGTATAACACATTTGGCAATTCTGAGAGTATCAGAATTTATAGCAATCTTACTGTGTCAAGCATTGCTCTTTTAACAGAATTAACATCACTTTTCAGGAAAAAAAGAATAAAGAGGCACAAAGGAAGCATTTAGGAAAGATTCCAAAGTACATCATATCAATTCTATGAAATAAGATGTTAGATCACCTCTTAGTTTCCTATTCTTCCCATTACTACAGTGCACCCTTTTGTATTTTACCATGCAAAGTGTTAATTTTTCCACATATTTTTCAGAAGAGATGGGAATAAGTGTATATTAAATACTGCTGGATGATGAAAACATGGCAGTTTTTCTTGGTAATGGTAGATAAAATAATGTTTTGAGATAATACTTTTAGCTAATTTTGACTGTCTGTGATTCACACACTACTTGTGAAAAACTATATAAATCAGTGATGTCCATCAGGCGGTAATAACATGATCATATAAGTCAGATCATCTTCTAGCAAAGATTTTTGATGACTGCATCAGTGGTCATGCTATAATAAGTAAACCAGAGAACAAAATCATCTGATTTAAAAGGCATATTGAAGAATGTCTCTGGCTTTCAAGTCCACGAGTAAATAAACTACATTTTAATTCAAAATCAGTTGAAACATGAATTATCTTTTCTGCAAGTTCTTGAAATAAATTTACTTTTGCTTTCTTTACATTACTCATTCTTTTCCCTAACTTGGCTTTTCCTAAGCTTAAGGATAGTCACTCTATTAGTTATTAACAAGACCGGTATTGTAAGTGCCTCTGCTTTGGTCAACTAATTGTGACAAGGTTAAGCATCACAAACAAAAGAGCATACTAACATTGTCCTCGGAAGTAGGAAAAAAAGGAAAACACTGAATTCATTATCTTTCTCCTGGGGCAAGGAATGTTAACGTATCTGTCAATCATTTTAAAACTATGACCACTCTCCAGTCTCCCTAGGTGAATTCTTAATTTATATGCAATTATATTACAGATGTACCTACATAATTACATTTTTTAATATCTCTTAAGATTTTTAGCTTGTTGCAGAAAGAGTCTTTTATCAGTAACTCTGTTATAATTTAATATATATTTTTTCGTCATTAGGTCGTATATTTTGCTGTATCTCCTTAGGGAGCCATTGTTGTACAGATTCTAAGTAAATTAAGTTTAAAGAAAAAAATTAATAGCGAATCATGCAAACAGACTTTTGCCTATTAATTGCAATGCAAGTTGCTAGCTGTAAGTTAGTAAATATTATAGGATAAATGCTTATTTTAAGCTTTTATCATGTTGATATGAAAGATACTTTAATTAAGCAGAATACCAAGTGGATTTCTTTGTACAGGTATTGAATGAAAAAGAGACATGTGAAAGTCAAACAGTGAAGGAGAGGATGTATGTAGTTTTCTTCAAAAGTAATTTCCTTTGCTTATTTACATGGAAAATACAACTGCTATAAAGAGCACAATAACACTATTTGATAGAGCAAATTCTCAGCTGCAAAACACTATTTTTCAACAGTCATTACCATTACCTTTGCAATTTCACCAGTGATGAACAAGAGCCCTCATGACATGCTCATAAAAAAATGAAATTGTACAGCAGAGGAATGACCACTGTCACTGCCACTCTCACCATTGCCAAACTGCACCACCCACTGCCTGTGTTCACATCCACTCTTTGCTCTCCATAAATATTTGGCATTCATTGATGAATGTCAGTGCATGCAATTTTTTTTCCACATGGAGAAATTCAATGACGCACCTTTTCTCCATATGCATTTCCATGTCAAGCACCATTTTGTCAGACTGCCCCTCTGCTGCCGTCTGTTGCATGACAACAAAATGTAATGGAATATTGTCTGGAAGATTCAGCCCCTATTGCCATACCACCAAAATCTGCCTCTGATGTTGTGGGTCAGCACAATATAATAGGAGGCATTACTTTTGGAACAGCACTTGATAGGGTGGAAAAGATTTAAGGCAGAACAAAACTGCCATATCAGGCAGATCTAAAACATATGGACTTCAGGGGGCACAAAAACACTCAAGTCTAGAGCTCCTGTTTGTAAGCAATCAATGATTCTGTTCATGACATCCGGGATTAAGTAGCTCCTGCTACAATTTCACTCTTGGCGACTACTTTGTCAAAGCTGTCATATCTAAAAATTGTGTGCATTCTGACCTTGAAATGTACTCCTAGAAGCTGCAGGTACTAGATGACCAGACAGACAATGTGGCCAAGTGTTGTCTGGGTTAACCGTCATCCAGTGAATTGTGCAATGTTTGTAGAAATGGTATAGACGCCTTTTTCAAAAGAAAATAACCAGTCTGATGGAGATTGTGAGCAAGTTTATAGTAGATATGAAAAAGTGAAAGACACAGACATTTAAATTAAAAAAAAAAATACTGTATACTGTTAATATTGTATATCAGTGTAGTTAACAATATAGTATATCAATGAAGTTAACAAGTTTTCTGTCATTGAAGACGTTACTTTGGACAGCAGTGAATGGATTTGGCATGAAAAGTGGAAATGAAACTCAGCTGTTGTGGATGATGTTTTTGGAGCAGCTGAAAAAGTCAGACCATTTTGTCTTGCAGTGTTTTACCACACAAAGAGGGCAAGAGATTCCCTTTTCCTGCCTATATGAGTTAGAAAATCCATTAGCACCATGGCACACTGGCTTTTGATGTTCTGTGCTTACACAGTGCTTTGTAAGTCAGGTACCTGATTTTGAAGAAGGTCCATAAGTGCTGTGATAAATAATAAACAAGAAATAATAGCAGAAAGAATGAAGATGATATAGCATCAGAAAACTATTTTCTTCTAGGATTTAGGAGAGTGTAACTTCATATCTGTCAGTGGAGAGAAATTGTTTTTCATAACAAATTATTCTGTTGTGAGGAAAATTTGCCTTTACGCCAGGTAAATTTTCTTCTATGCTACTATATGTGATGTTGCAATCTATTAGACTGTCAATTCTGAGTGAATTTATGAATTCAAGAGAACTGATTTGTTATTCAGATACTGTTAAGACTTTCTTTTCTGTGATTTTGGAGATTACAAGTTATTCCCAAAAATGTGATAAGGCACAGTTTTAAATAAATCAAAGAAAGTAGATTTTTGTTTTGTTCTTTCTAACCAACTGTCTTTCTTCTGCCAGTGTAGATGGGAGGAGATTTTTTCATAGTCTAAATGTCCAGATTACTGAGATTTCCATTGCCACTGTTTAGTTCTGTTTTTGTTCCTAGTGAGAATTCTGGTATTTTTCATCCTCACCTGATGATGACTCTTCTGTTATTCACCTGGTGCTACAATTTTTACATTTTATTCATATTCATATAGTGAAAAACACTCTTAAGTGAGGTTTCTTTATCATTACAATATCCAACTTTCAACAGAGCACGGATCATTGTGCTATTTCCTAAGAAATACTGCTCATTAAGCTGGTCATATCTGCAGTTCTAATTTGCTCTCCGTGTGTGCTTCTAACTATAGCTTTTCTGAGTCACTGAGAGAACCTGCCTTTCTTTTCATCCACAGTATTTAGCATGGCACACTCAGGGTCCAAGCGGATTAGACCAAATTAGAAGGGCTATTTAAATCACCCCCAGCTTAATAGCTGCAAAGTTTTGAATGTATCCCACCCTGAGACGTGAGTGCTCTTCTCTCTGTACCCTTATAGTCATTAACATTTCATGCACATTTCAACATCAGAAGCAGCAGGAATGTCTTGTTCTTGTCCAGAGCATGTAACCATGGTTGTGCAGTCTTTTCAGCTTTGCACACATAGGAACATGAATCTAAACAGTGTGTAAAAAAGATATATTATTAAAAAAGAAATTACTTACAGAAGTACGTCTGAATGGCAGACATACTTAGTCTTGGTCAGATTCAAACCTGATCTCTCAAGCATTTTTGTCCATTATGATGTTTGCCCATTTATGACAGCTGTCTATTCTTAGTCCTTCTAGAATTCACATAATAGACATTTTGTGGTGGAAATATAGAAATATACATGCCAATTGACATGTTGGCTGTCAACTCCACACGTTATTGGCCACACCCTATAGTAGGTTTTACCCTCTACCATGAAAAAGAGATGTGAAGATTTGTCCAAGTTCTGCACCTTCCTCTTTTAACTTCACAAAGTCATGGAATAAATAATTGAAAGTTTACTAGCAGCTACTCTTTAAATATTCATATAAGTGGAAAACATAATTTCATAATTCTTCAGACTCTGTGAAGACCAAACACATGGATTCCTCCAAACACATTAATATTAATATTAGGCAGATCAAGTGACCAACTGATTTTACATCAACATAAGACACCACAGTGAGATACTTTCCAGGATGATTTAGTGAGCTATGAGAAACATTTAATATGTCCTCTATTTATGACTGTCTACAAGATATTTTCATAAGATATACTGTACTAATTTTTGTGCTCTTTCTTCTAAAAATGCTAAGCTCGATGCTACTGCTTCTTAATTGTCTAATGTCAAAAAAATTGAATGCAAATATAAATTCATCCTTAGATATTCACCTTTATAAAAAAAATTAGAACTGGTCAATGCAAGTAAAGGTAAATGACCTCAGGGAGCTGCTGAGAGCAAAACTGAAAACAGTTGGAGTATAGAGTTGTTTTTCAAATCCCTGAAAAGGAATTTTGTCCCAGTTCCTGCTCCCTACTAAAAAAAGAAATTATTCTGTTTACAGAATAATGAACTATATTTTAAAGCATTACTACTTTTTTATAGTGTTGTGTCTAAAAAACACTGTCCATACCTGTATGAGTTAAATTCATTATCAATAAGCTAAATACTTTTCCTTTCTAAACAAATTATTTTCAGAATAGCATATACATTCCTTTAAAATCTGTCGTAGAAGGCTAAATACGGTCTGAACAAATAATTTAATATCTGTCCCAGTTTTTCAGATAACGTGCCTGACTAAGATTAAATTAATTTCCTGTGATTTGCAGCAGCCTTTTTCCACTTGAATACCTAAGCTGGTAAAACAGTTCTTTCAAATGCTGGTAGTATACATCAGAATGCAGGGAGAGCTGGTGTCTCCACGTGGGCCAAGTTCTGGGAGATGTAAGAGGCTGCCCCTGGAGGTGGCAGAGAGTGATGGCTCTGGGCCATGCTGAAGTGGAATCTTGGGAAGAGGGAAGCCTGGTAGAAGATCAAATCTCAAAGGCCTGAAAAAAAGGTCAGATTTACTCAACTACTGTTTATCCTGCAGTGGTTCGAGCATTCACCCTGGAAATGGAAGATTTGGTTTCACACTCATTTCTGACAGCAGTAATTTGGGCTTATTTCCTGAAAGCACTATACTGCATTGTGTTTTCAAGTGCAGACTCTCTGGCTGATGCAACACCATTCATAGTATCAGCTACCGTGAATGACCTCTTCTGCCAATGGTTGTTTTCAGTATTATTATCTGAGGTGGAACAAACTAATTTACTAAATATAGTATCAGCAAAGTATAATGAGAGAGAGAGAGAGTGTGTCTGAAAGGTGGATAGGCCTCACCACAACGCTGAGGTGAGAAGTGCAGTCCAGTTGAGCAGATGAAGAAAAGCAGACAGCAACGGTTCAGGAGAATCAGAGGAGGATCTTTATGTAATATCTTTATATAATCTTTCTATACTGTCACTGTGTTCTCATTAACTTTAAGATATGTTTTATCTTAATATCCTTAGGAAAATATTCTGAAGAATTACTTCTACGGAAAAATTATTGACTACAATAACACTAATCACGAAATGAGGTTGTCAAAAAATATATTCATGATAACATAATTTAAATATATCAAAGGTCCATGTATCTCAGAAGAGAGTTTTTTTTGAGGCACTGTAGGAATTACGGAATCCGACTACTAATCTATTTTATTTTGTTTGTTTGTTTGTTTGCTTGTTTTTAAACAAATCTTTTTTCCTATCCTTTATCATAGGAAATTATATTCATGAGTTTATGTTTAAACTTTAAGGAAGCTTAAATGCTTCAGGTGAGAAATTAACATTTGATAGTTCATTTTCTGATTCTGCATGGAAAAATCACAGAGTGAATTCCATTATACATTCTTCCTCTCTTAACTTCAATACTTAACTGGATGCAAAATGTGGACATTAACTTGTGGCCTAGCATAATTATATTAAGGAACATTGTTTTGAAATTCTGCCCTCAACTCACCTGGAATGGTTCTATTTTTTCTATCACATGATTTATCTGATAGGAGGAATTCTATTTTAAGGAGACTATCTTGAGCATCTGGACAACTGAATGGCTTTGTCTACAAAACCTGATACACAAGAAGAGCAATCTAAAAGGCCTTCTCATAATCCTAGTTCTAGATATTTACCCATGAAATATGGAGAGAATCTCGGGGAAAACTTCTCGTGAGGATGCTTGAAAACTTAAATTAAACTCCCTGCTGACAGCATATTAATCAGAACTTCAACTAATATATTTGGTTTAATTCTATTGTGCTTAATGGACCTATGTTGATTTATATCATCTCTGAAAAGAGTCTTGAGAAGCTAGGAGATTTATCCTGAATGTGTGGTTTGATAAGTGAATAGCTGAAACATTCAACACCATGACAAATACCTTTGATATTCTAAAGGAAAGTAATAGAAATGAAGAAAGTTTCACCTACAAATATAACAAAACTGTATCCAACCAGTCATGTCACCTTCATTGCTCAGGATTTTTTTCTTAAGCTATACCATGAAAGTCAGCAAATTTGAGTAAATTTGAGGGCAGAACTAAAAATAAACTTTTATTCTGTTGTGTGGAATAATTAATCTTAATAAATATTAAACCAATTATTTCAGTTGAAAAAAATACCGTGATATTTTTCTCATCCACATATGCCAAAGCATTTTAAATTATATTTCACTTAAAATCTAGAGAGATGGAAAAACTCTCGCAAGTTAATTACAGTAGAAATATTTTCAATAATTTTTACACAGTGCTTTTTATCTGGAAAAAAAGAAATATTCGAAAAGATATATTTTTAGCCGAGAGAAATGCAAAGTTGAAATTGTTCCAGTACAGAAATCAGAAATAAGATGAGATCGTTATTAGATAACAGACACTTGCGTATCAGCCTGTAAATGTATTTCATTTCAAATATACATATTTCCAAAAATAAATGAATAAAATGAGAATTTAGTGTCTGATTTTGAAAAATCTTTCTGTAGACATGTTGCATGAAAATACTTTGAGATTAAGCAAATCTTTGAACATTTGAGCAGAAGTAAAAGGAAATTCCCACATCAGAATTTTTATCTCACCTGAGAGATTAGAAACAAGGATTCAGTAAGTAAGTAATGTTTATTTATATAAAAAAGAACAATTTGACTTAACACCCCAGTGGAACAGTTAAAGGTATGACAAACTCATTGAAATGGATAATGGAATGTGGAGATTCTGAATTAGAAATTGCAAAACCTTTGCGATGTCAGTTCTGGAAGAATATCAGAACCCCATGCCCACTTTTTTTTTGTCCTGAAATCTTATTCACACTCTTATTTATGTATATGCTTACTTTCATGTATATAATATGTAACTATACTTCCACACAATGAATATGGTATGTTCAGTCAAAAAACACAACTAGAAAATGTTCTGAAGACAAAGAAATAAAGGGATGTTTGCCTAGTTTTTGTGTATAGTCACACTTCTTTTCTTGTTTCTAGTTTAGGGCTATTTTTAACTAGAAAAATAGCTGTAGGGCATATGGCTGCTTCCAGGCAATTTACACTGATTAAGCTTTGAATGTGTTACATATCTTCTTCCACTGGTGCTCTTGAGACCTAAACTGTAAATGTGGAAAAAAAAATCAACAACAAAAATAATTTTAAATGAACAGTACAGTTGTATAGACTTGTATCTTTGGTGAAAGATGAATCTGACAAGTTTAAATTAGTCATGGAGTTTTGTATGCTTTGGAAATTTTATCAGATTAATTAACTGACTGGAACATCTGTGACAAAATCTACAAAAGGATAGAGTTGTCACAGTATGTAGCAATGAATCAGGTATTTAATTCAGATGCAAAGTATTTTATACAATATTTAGGGACGATTACACACGAGGTAAAGGAACTCACAACACTGAGCACTAAATACTGCAATTTCCTCATGATATTCAATGGATAGTCCCTAACAGATTATAAAAAATGTCAAGTGGAGGTCTTTGGCTCAGCCTCTGACATCTTGTAGAAGTAAATGACTCATTCTACAAAGCAGAGATGGAAGTACTATCATGAAGCAAGAGGTAATGCTCTCAGTTAAAGAAGAATTATTACCAGCAAAATAGGTCAATGTGCTAGACTTACTGCAGATAATGCTGTTCAGTTACTCTGCATGCCCAGAGCAGTCTCACTTAATTACATGCTCTGAGTGCACCAGAGAGTTATGTCTTAAGATGTAGAGTTGCTGTGTGAATAACTTAAGACAGATAGAGGAAAAACAGGTGTGTCTAATCAAGATACAGAAATGTATTTACGTTCAACATAAATAAATTACTAAACTAGCCACAAAATAAAAGTGATTATGATCTAAGTAATTGTTTATTTAGTTAAATAAGAAGTATACATCATTAGAGTAAATAAGAAGCATATATCATTGAGTAATTCCAAAAAGTAAAGTAAAAGTAAACAAAAAGTAAAGTAAGTAAATAATTTCCATATATATTTGTAATAATATTTATTGAATTCTATGAAAAAAACCCACTTCAAGAAAAGAGAAGGTATAGAAAAGCTGAAAATAAAAGAGGACTTCAGTTGATATTATTTGACTGAAGAAACTTAATTAATCTGGGCATGAGAGCATGACTATAAAATACTGGGGTTTTCTTTTGTATTTTATTATGAATCTGAGAAGGTGCGAGTGAGATCAATTATTTTAATACAGAATGAGCACATAGATTATTTTAAAATAAATTATTTGAATTAATTTCTCCTGAAATATTTATTTATCATTTATTTATTTTCCAGAGTGCATAGGAGAACTTAATATGTATGGTTTCTTTAAAGTTTTGAGATAATTTATTCATGAATAATTTTTCCATTATTCTCATTCCTCCACCAGTATAGCTTGAAATTTATCATACTGACTGTATAAAGTACAAATCAGCACAACTTGTTTGACTTCAGGAGTTAGTAAATGAAATGCTCAGACTTCTTTGGTAAGAAATAATCTTGAACTATACTGGATTTCTGATGTGCTTCTGAAAAAAGGAAAATTGAAAGTTTCTTTTTAATGAGTAAAAACAACAGCATATGGGACAGTAAAGATTTCAGAGCAACAATGAGGAGAATATCCTATAGAATATTTTTAAATGGAAAATAAAATAAGGCTTTTTCAATTCATCATTCTACTATAACAAAGTGTACTTGTGTTAAGAAAAGATACAGCATGTGAACTGTGGGATACAGACTGGCTTTGTGCAACAGAAACTATATCCCCAAATGAATGAATGTTAGAGAGACATCAGTAGAGATGATTTTGAAGAATTCTGTTAGCTATAATCAGAGCTGTGGAGTGAGTATGTCTCCCTCTTTGTCTTTTTCTTCCTCTCTTCCTCTCTTCCTCTCTTCCTCTCTTCCTTTCTTCCTTTCTTCCTTTCTTCCTCTCTTCCTTTCTTCCTTCCTTTTCTTCTTTCTTCCTTCCTTTCTTTCTTCCCTTCTCAAGCTTTACAAACTGTTAAAAAAACTGGGATATTTGATTACAGAAATATGTTTAACCACACAACTAGTACACATAAATAATCAAGACTTTGTGAAGATCATTCATCCACCATAAACCTCGATAACAGTTTCAGACATGGATCCTTAATAAACAGTCCTGACAATGATGAATCTACATGCCTGTTGTTCTCCCTGACAAAGTACTAGCAGTTTTGATTGAGTCATATACTTTGAACTGTCACATCTTGTGCTGTAATGGGAAAAATCACAGTTTACACTATTTGCTCGGTTTTTTTTTTTTCTTTCTTTTTCTTTGGTAGTTCCACAATGTCTCTCATGCTTCAGGCTGCTGCTCCATAACAGAAATCATTATCTATGAAGAATTTGCAGCGTTGCCCTCAGTAACAGTAGACATATCACAGAGCATCAAACATGAACCACATTCAAAAGAGAAACTGGAGAGCACAACCCTTGCCAGTACTCTAATGTCCAGGCACATAGTCTCCTGTAAGACCTAGTACACTCAAGCGTCTACATATCCTGTGACCCTTGTATGTACATACTGCTCTGAACTTTTTTCACCTCCTTTTGACTGTAGGTGAATGATTTGGGGAATAACATTCTCTATTATTTTCATGTTCTTAGTGATCTGTGCCTAAATGATGCTATAACGCTGCTTGTTCTCCTGTATGCAGCTGGAAATTAAAGAGGTTATTTCTATTCACTTCCATTTAAGAGTGGAGTTTGTCTTACATACATCTTTAAATATTTTGTCTGTCTTTCTTCCTGTTCTGATAAATCTTGACTCTTGTGCTTTTTTCTCTTTGCAGATTCTAGTCTGGGAGATGACACAATATTTCCCTAGCCCTTCACTTTCCATTTATGTTTCATTTCTTAACACTAAGCCAGTATGCTGTACTGAGGTGTCATACTGGGTTGTGTTATCATAGATGTTTAAGCAAATGTGACATAACACAGTGCCAATGGGCAGCTGGAATTACTCCCATTTCCAGACAAGGAAGTTGTTGTCACTGCAAATATCTGTTCGTGGAAGATGGTACTGACCTGCAATAAATACTCATTCCTGCCTACATGAGAGTAAAGAAGTCAGAAAAAAAATGGAGTCCCACAGATATTATCCTTAGATTGTAATTCTTTTCATTATGATTCTATATGATACTACTCCTTCTACACTGTATATTTATCAGAATCTTTGAGTGGTAATTATAGAATCCATCTTAGAAGCAAGTGACCCATGATCATTTGACTGTTGTCTTCCAGATCTCAAGAGCAGGCAGATATAAATGACCACACAGAAGGAAGAAAGGATCCATACATCTGGACCCGAAGCACTGAAGTATTGATCCATTAAAGATAGCCTGTAGAATTCCACAGAAGCTACTTGGCATAGATTTCATTTTACTTAAATAGTGTTTCTGTTTCAAACCTGTCTACTTTCTGAGGAAAGAGAGACACATGCTTATGGTGCCTATCATATGTATAACCTCTGAAAATACTTCTTCTTTTGCTCAGCTTAGAATAGAGAAAGCCTAGATAACCTGTTCAGATTATGTTGAAATTTAGTTGTTGCATTTTTGCTACCTTAATGAGAAGAAAGAACCTTCTACCTTCGTTCCTTTGTTAACTGTCTTCTAAATAGGTATAATAGTTATTCTCAACTCCAGAGGGGTGTTATCAGAGCATAACTGTTACTTTTTCACTTTCAAAGGTAATAAGATAATTATCTGAAAGATAAAAACAATATGCATGTTAGTATGAAAAAAACCCAGAGGAATGCTGAGAGTTTTTCTAACTGGGATAAGAGTTGCAAAAAACCTCATTTTTAAGCTGAAGGAGATACATGAATGCATGTAGACGATTACTTATTCTGCTCATCAATTGATAAGATTGTTAAGGAGATCATTATATTAGTTAAAATAAGTTTATTTTTGTTACAAAGAGATTACTTAAGCAGGTCCTACCTTTCGTAAACTCATGTGCCTTGTGATTCAAGATTCGAGATTAATTCCTCTGTAACTTTCCCTGGCTCTGGGGTCACATCAACAGGACAGTATTTTCCTGGACCCTATTTCTCACCCTTCTTGTAGATTGGAGTCACATTTGCTAACCCGCAGTCAACTGAGACCTCCCCAGTTATCCAGGACTGCTGATAACTTATTGAAAGTGAATTAGTTCCACTTCTCATGTACTAATACTTCTCACTGATTACAAGAAATTTTAGAGTAGTTGAAACTCATTAAAATTCTTATCCTTAACAAAATTTCTTCATTAATCCAAAAAGAGATAGTAGACTTCAATTTCAATAAGTATTTCAACCTTTTTTCTTTACATTTCCTGTTGCTGATTGTTCTTTATATTAAATAATCAGACACTCACTCCCATGCTAACATTTTTCATAGTCAATTTGATCAACAATCTAGTTAACATGCTATGCTAAATGAATGAAAAAACTAGCATGTTCTGGTTTCAGCTGGGATGAAATTGATTTTGCATTCATAGTGCCTGATAAGATCTATTTTTTGGCTTTAGGGAAAAATCATATTGATAACACATCAGTAGTTCAGTTGTTGCTGAGTGGTGCTGTACAGAAACAAGGATATTTCAGTTTCTCAGTTTCTTGTACTGTACTGCTAGTGAGGGGTGCTTGTGGAGCGCAAATTAATGGGAAGGGAAAGGACAAGTACAGCTGATCTAAAACGACCAAAGGAATATTCTATTCCATATGACATCAAGCAGAAAAAGCTTGAAAATGGTGGGAAGTCTGTTGGTCAGGCTGCTACTGCTTGGAGACTAGCTGGACATCAGTTAGAGGATAGTGAGCAATCAATCGTGCATCACTTCTTTTGTATACATACATGTTATTATCATAACAGTTATCCTTTTTCCCTTCCTTTTCTGTCTTATTAAACCACCCAGAACTTCTACTTTTTTTTTCTTCTTTTTTTTTTTTCTTTTCTTTTCTTTCTTTTTTTCTTCTGATTCTCTCCCCTCTACTTGGGGTAAGTGAATGACAGTGTGGTGCTTAGCTACGTGCTGGGTTAAACCATAACACAGCACAAGCAACTATAGATAAAATCAAAGACAGTTTTTTAGAAAGGACTCTGAATTGTAAATCTGAAATATCCAATGAATGCATTTTCTGAGAAAATTTGGGTATATAAGGGTCAATTATCTTCTTAACATAAAAGCTTGATAATGGAGCTGTTATTTCTGATGGATAATATGATCATATTACTTTCAATATGTGACTAAAAATTATGTACACGATGAGTTAGATACATAACCACTGAAAGTCCACAACCATTATTATCTTTCCAGATACAATCTGAACTGTACCTAATGTTACTGTGATTACAATGTTTAAAATATAAAAACATGTATGGATACATGAATATATGTGTACATCAGTATATAAGTCTACTTGGATATAAATATATACACATCTGGATATGCTGAAAGTAATACCTCCCATTTTATTATGATGGTCCACAATATCAGAAGCAGATGTTGTGGTATGGCAGTAGAGATTGAACCTTTTCACCAACATTTCTTTACATTTTGTTACTGTGCAACAGAAGGCAGCAGAGAGGCAGTCAGACATAGAAGTGCAAATGAAGAAAAGGTGTTTATTGGATTTATGTTAGGTGTTTATGTGGAAAACTTGAACCCACTGACGTTCATCAATGTTTGCTGATGTTTATGGACACCAAATACTGAATGTGAGCACAGTGAGGTGGCAGGTGGTGCAATTCAGCAGGATTGGCAGTGACAGTGAGTCACTGTTCAGGGCTGTCAAAAATGCGTAATTGATGGTGACTTTGTTGAACAATAGTCTTTTTTAGCTGGATATTTGATCTACCAAATGGTGTTATTGTGCTCTTTGTTCCCTGTTTTGATGGAAATAAATAGGAGGCATTATGTTTGGAGTGAGCTACATATATAGTTACATACATATATATGTATATATGAAAGGTGAATTTTGAGTTGAATTATTACTCATGTATTTCTGCCAAATCTTTAGGTTTTATAGTTAAAATCTATCTCAAAAAAATTGTAGAAAAAATTGCAGCTGTTTAATGAAGTAACTGACCCAAAGTTTAACCTACAATTTACCAGAGGCTTTTTATTTCCAGAAAGTAGGCAGCCCTTAAAAGCAAAAATAAGGAAGCCTCAGGAACAGATTCCTTACATGACCTATCCTCACACCATTGACTACTGACATTTTGGTTTATGTCTTTGTGTATTTGCAAATACCAGTGTATACCTGACTGGAGCTGACCAACTGTGTAGGATGATAGCTTGTATTGTCAGCTTGTAGCCAGTTGATCTGGAATGACTGAGATTTAGTTCAGAAGATTTTATATTATGGAAGAAGTAAAACCAATGTCAGAAGGTCTACATTAGTCTTGAACAGTTATTTGCCACAGATAAATGTGAAAAGACTAAGTGCTTGATGTTTATTACTTTTGTTGGATTTTAATTTTTATTTAAAAATAAGCTTTCATATATTTCTTACATCCTGTAGGGTCTACCACAGCTAACTATTTATTTATTTATTTATTTATTTATTTATGAGCAGGTGCTTGGTTAAAATGGGTCTGCACTGTTTACTTTTAAATCTTGGAATCATAGAATAGCTTAGGTTGGAGGCGATCTTAAAGGTCATCTAGTTCTGATGCCCCTGTCGCAGGTAGGATTGCAGGTAGGATTGCCAATCACTGGATCAGACTGCCTAGGTTCCTATCCAACCCATGCCTTCTGGGGTGGGACATCCAAAACCTCTCTGGGCATCCTGTTTCAGTGCCTCACCTCCCTCTGAGGAAAAACAAAAAACAACAACATATATATATATGTATATATATATATATATATATATATATATATATATATATATATATATATATATAATATACACATTTAACTTAGATTTCCCCTCTTTTAATTTAAAATCATCCCCCCTTATCCTCTCATTATCAAACAATGTAAAAAAAAAAATCCTCTTCCTACTTGTAATCTCCCTTCAAGTGAAAGGTCACGAGGTCTCCCTGGAGCCTTCTTCAACTAAACAAGCCTGGCTCCTTCAAACTACTTTCATAGAAGAGGTATTCCAGCTCTTTGATCAACTTCCTGGCACTCCTCTGGAATTGCTCCAACAACTTCACATCTTTCTTTAGAGCCCCAGATCTGTACACTGTACTCCAGACAGAGCCTCACAAGGGCAGAGTAGAGGGGGACAATCACCTCTCTCTCCCTGCTGGCCATCTCTCTTTTGATGCAGCCTAGGATACTGCTGGCCTTCCAGGCTGCAAGTGCACACAGCAATGGTGTGTTCCAGACCATTAAGAAAATAATTCAGGGAAAACTGAGTCTTTGTCCTCAGACTTCTCCATGACAACTTATTGCCATAAACTCTTGTTTGATTACTTGAAATAAACATAAAACATGTATGTGAAGACCAAGGGAAAAAAAAAGAGGTTAAATATTTTGGCCTTTTCCTCATTGCCTTTCATTAAACTGCCTCTATTTCATGAACTACTTTCTGCAGTACAATTAAAAACAAACCGTGTAGATCTTATGCATCACATGAAGGTGTATAATCCTAAAGAAAGAAGGAGAGAAGCTAGTCAGCCTGGCTGTAAAACACTGTGTCAAGTAATTATCTGTCAGACTCAAAAGAACTGGTAAAAAATGAAATTTGGGAACACCATGGTGCATAGGAAGTTGATCCCTTCTCCTAACTGATGACAACCTGGCCAGACATTCAGGTGTTTTAGCAGCACTTAGCTTATAGGTTAACATGTTGGTAAAAGGCTAATAGCTTGCTAAATTTTAATTCTGCTTTATCTGTGAAAGCCAGTTAATAATTTCTTCATATTTTCTACAACTCTCTATAAATGTTTCACCTCTCCAGGGAATCTAAAATAACACTAGATGCCTCTACTTAGGAAACTGAAGAGAGCCTTTTGAGGGCATTTTAGCACAGTTCAGGGTGCTAATTTTCAGGATCAATTCAAGCAATTCCATCTCAAAGCATTGCTTAGCTCAGATATCTATCACACATAGCTAGGCTGACTGAATAGATCCTACAAGGCTGAGTGGTATTGCTGAGAAGAGATTCTAACTTCTGTTCATTTTATTTTATATTTTATTTTTTTCATTCTAAAATTGCTATATAAACGTTAAAAAAAAATTGTAATGACATATATATATGCTATTAACTTTAGCAGGTACATGTACATTAAGTCATGTTCTAAGGAGAAAAAGAGGAATCAAGTCCCTAGACCCTAGTTCCCTTCTGTTTGTATATTTATACTGTGAGTTCAATGAAATTAAAACAAATTACAGTAAAAATTTTATTTTTAGTAGGGACTAACTTAAATCACACAAAGTGGAGTGTATACATCCCCAGAGTCATTCTAGTAATTTTTTTTTAGGGATTAATTTTTCCTAATACATGCAAAAGCTCATAACCCTTTATGAAGATTATACTCACTAATTTAAATGGTAGCAGAGTGCCCTGAATTCCTTGGGAACCTATAAATGGTCCCTCAGAACTCATCAGATGACTATGGTTCTCTCTAGCACAGGGTTCTGAAAGAATTACATTACCGTTTAATTTACAAATAAGCTGCTAAGCTATTCAGGATAAACCAATATCCACAATTAATTTATATATTATGTAAGATGAAGAAACATTACATTACAAGGAAAGTAGAATGTAAACTTCATATACGTTTTTGTGTAAACTGAAGTAAAGACACGAGAATAAAGAAATGCTCCTCAAATTGGCAGAAATACCTGAAGTACTCCAAGTCTGAGAGTACAAAGCCAAGAGATGAGAGTATTGATGCAAGTTCTACAACACTTATTGCTCTTAAGTTTATTGTAAGAAATTGCAAAGGTTTGCTGCTCTACTGGCTGTTGAGAAGTTGGTTTATAATCAAGAACTAAGTTACAAGAAGAATTAAAAGTGTTGTTGACAGGCAAGACGTGAGAGCATCAAGACAAAATAGCAGCAACTTTGTGAGTAATTGAAAAATTGATAAAACTCATATAAAATTAATTTATATTAAAATTAAAATTGATATATTAAATGTTTAATATTAAGTGATTATCTCCAATCTATTGAATTTCTTTTAGTATTATCAAAGCCAGTATTATGAAATCTAAAGTTTCTTGAGAATAAATTGTCTGAAAGATTGAAAAATTTCTCAAGATCATTATCTAAAGGCAACCAATCTGAGTACTGTGGAGGACTTACTTATTGTTCTCCTCTTTTACGACCATCCTATAAATTACATAGAAACTGCTTATGAGGAGGATAACTGATGCTTTCTGATGAAAATATGGAGGTCACAAAATAGCCCTTAAATAAACAAGGGAAACGGTATCTACGTGGTGATTTTATTCAGTATTGTATTATAATTGTTATTGTCATATTTTCTTAAATATGAGCTACTATTTTAATGATTTTATTAACAATTTAGATATGTTATAATTTAAATAGTTCAGAATTGAGAAAACAATTATGATAATAACAATTACAATACAGTATTTCACTACATAGTTTAACTGCCTTTGATCTGAAGTAGAAAACAGCAGAAATTTAGGCCCCTGATCATTCCATTCAGGAAAAAGAAAAAAATTAGGAGTTCCTATAAGCCATTCAGAAATACGCACTGAGCAGCTAATTCACAGGGAAACTCTATGGAGAAAGTTGTGCCTGAAATTCCTCCCTCAAACTCAAGCCAACCAACTTTTTCAACTCAGTGCACGTCGAAATCAGAGCTCAGAGGTCTGCACAATCTATCAGACGTGAGAATGGTGCAGTTCTTTGAAATGAAGATGCTGGATGTTTTAGCCATCTTTCTCACGGTTCCTAACAAAGGAGCTGTAGCACTGCTGTAGAGTCACAAATAAAAATTTCAGGTTTTGTCCTCCTTTATCTCTGCAGTAAACCTCACATTTGTTTGTTACAATCAATATATTTGTGCCTTCATCTTCACAGTGAGTTGTATTTTAAGATGTATTGAAGAAACTTCCAGATTAGTCAAAGAAGCAGAATTAAAAAAAAAAAACAACACTGTAGTGGACATTTAATAAACTTCTCTTGAAAAAATATATACATAGTAGAAATTTGAAATAGTTTGGATGTTCTTGTTTTGTTTGATTTTTATTTCTCTTCATAATGTTCATTACTGACATTTTCTTCCAGTTAAGATCTGATATATAGAATTTTCCTGAGGGGTTGTAATTTGCATCAGGAAAATACACACAATCATCCCTCAGGTACACAACATACAGAGCAACATGGCAATTGGTGATTATAACCATATACACGTATTTGAAAACTAAAATAATATTGTGTGAAGAATTCTATCAGGAAGAATCATTAAAAAAAGAGATAATGACTACTATTTTGAATTAGATAACACAACGAAATATTCCAAATATAACACACACACACACAAAAAAAAAAAAAAAAAAACCACAAAAAACAAAGCAGACAGTATATTTTAGAGGGAAGTTATAAGATGCAATAAAAATGGTGGTTATGCATTCTCTGTATACCGTTTCAGGAACAACAAATATACAAAAGATTTCAACTGTATGAATAATAAGTATGGATTAAATACCAACACAAAAAGATTGTAGCAATACTGCAATCCTGATTACTAGAAAAAAGATATTATTTAATAAAGCAAGTTTAATTATGAGCGCAAATAAGCTATCTTTTGTAGAAACAAAACTTACCTGCTTTACTGTTCATGATCATTTCATAATTTGATTTTTAATATTATTTCTTGTAATTATATGATTATGCAGAATTTTTTTTTTCACTTTTATGAAGTGGTGGTGAAATTCAGTCAATAAATGAACAGAAAGTTCCTTGTAATGTTTAGTTCCTATTTAGTAGAAATTATATTTAAGATAAAGAATGAATAAATAAATAGTAATTTCAAACATTGTTATGAGTGAACAAAATATGTTGCTCACTGTTATGAGTCAGCAAGTATAATCTATTCTTTTATATATCTATTCTTACTGTGAGAAAAGGCAAAAAGCCATAGACAACCCTTGATACACGTGACGGTGAAACACATTAATATTTATTTCCCTCAGTTGGTAGAAGTAAGGATTGAATTTATTTCCATGAATGCTTCTCAGTATGAAAGTTTGAAGGACTGATAATTCAAGTAGCTGAAAAGGCAAGTAGGGTAAAGAGGTTCAAGTATTGCTAGCAATCAATTTCCTATTAAAACACCAAGATAAATAGGTTTTCCAAACACTGAAATGACTTTCCTAACTGATGAAAAATCTAGTTAGTCTACAAACTCACAAAGTTTATGTAGCAAAAGATAATGCTGTTAAGAAAATCTTGCTGAATTACCAAAAAAAACCCACTAAAAATTATATTGAATGATACTGCATCATTTGCAATCTTTTGTTTGTTTATTTGTTCTGTTTTGTTGTCTGAGGACAATAATGTGAGAGTTTGATTAATGCTTCATCAATTTCTTTTAAGAACAAAAGTAAAAAATAACACTATTGTAAAGGAATTTTCCTGAAGCATACAAATTTCAGAGGACTATGGATATATATACCATGGTCTACCATGTGACTTGGAAATAAATCACTGAAGAACTTCCTTTAAATTTTTTACCCAGCAGAATTTTTATTCTGGAGTACAAACACTAGAAGGCACTGTGAATGTACACAAACATATACATGCAAACACTTGTGTAGAATGGTATTTTTAAGCATGGTTTCCAAATATTTCTAACAAATACATAGTTCAGTATAACTGGCTAGCTTGTACGATACCGCATTCCATTAATATTTTGGTAATTTCTAATTCACTACAGCTAGTAAAAAATGCGTAGATAAAATAATTATATAATGAACAGAATTAAACATAAAATATTTTATACTGCAAATATTTATTGTGGGTATTAAAGTGTTCTAATTATGAATAGCTTCCCAGAAGCTCCAGCATATAGCAGGAAATTGAGTCATTGTATAAAATAAAAGTGTAGTGCACACCATGAGGGTAGGAAAAGGTATGAAAAATGTTTAAGTAATGGAAAGGCAGGGGCTCTGTGATATTAATTTCATTGAACTTGGTGAATCACCAGAATATATATCTCTAATATGAACAGCAAACAATATTTCAGACAGGCATGCATTTGCATTAATTGAAAAAATCTGTGATTTAATAAAGTAAGGCATTGTCATTAGGCCAGCCTTTTCTGTGCCCCATCAGACAACCAAACCGAGGACTCTCATGCATGCAGGGATGCAGGTCTCTTCCTCAGCCTCACTGTCTTCCAGCTGGACAGCAGAGATAGCAAACTAAATAATCCCACAGTGTTTGTTAGAGGTAGACACAGAAGTTAAATATAGCCACATAAATATATATGCATATTAGATAAAGGCCAGATTCATACTTAGTCACAAAATAGCATTAATAATTTCATTCTTATATACATGTACTGCATAAATATATTGTTTTCCTGTAGGTCTGTATATGCACTGATAAATCAGAAACCCATTTTAAGGTTGACAACAAATATTTCATTTGTAAAGACAATTCTCATTTTATTATAACCCTACTTTAATGGTTATTTCTGAAATGTGAATATGATTTTATTTTTAAATTTAAGGAAAAATGCATACATGTAATAATAAAAAACTTGTTTTCTTAATTATTGTGTAAATGACTCTAATTTGTACAGTTTCCTCAATTCAGATTTTCTTGTGGTCACAAATCCTTAAAATTGTCATGATTAAAAAAAAAATTCTTTTATTTTGTTTAAATTTAATGAAATAAAAACCAGAAGCAAGAAACAAGACATAGGGAAAGTAACTATTGGGAATTTCTGGGTGTTTTGTGAACAGTTTAGAACTTCAATGAGACTTTACTGATTATTTATAATTTTTTAGTTTCATTTATGCATCCAGATGCTATTTAAAACCTGATTGTCCATTTATTACAAATTCAATTCTCAGCAACACAAAGATTTTTTGAACACAGTGCACAGGTCTCCCAAGGATATGGAAACATATGAGATCTATGACCATTAAGGAATGAATATATATTTTAAATGCTGAAAAAATGGAAAATTGAATGTTGAATTGAGAAGTTGTCCTTTCCTAAACACGCACACACATATATAAATTATGTATATTTAAAAATGTGCATAAACCAAAAGATGACATTTGATCTGCTTCTATTTCTGTATTGCTATAGAGGGAATGAGGAATAACAAAGAACTGCAAAGCACAGAATTTTATAAATATGTCTGTAACTATGTGAACAAGATATGTCACCATTCAGATATCATTATTTTTCCAGGGCAGGAATTGCTTTTAACTATCAATGAATATTCGAAGAGAGCTCTTTCTCATGTCTTTTTTTAAAATCATTTAGACATTAGTCATCCTTTTGAGGAAAAAAAAGTGAGTGCCAGATACCTGTTTTTGGACAATTTCAAATTGCATGGAGAGTCAGCTCAGACTTTCTCTGACAAAAAGGGTTAGGATCTTTCCAAATATCTGCATGCAGTTTGGATGGCACATATGAACTTCTGTCAGTGAGGACCAAATTATGGCAATGAAAGTAGGATTCAGTGTGAGAGGAAATACCTTAACTCTTCTCTTTTTAGATGTTTAGAATCCTGTAAAAAGTTTCCTCTGGCTTCTGATTTCCAAGGCTGGTACAAGAAAACTCTTCTAGACATGCCCTTCCTTTCAGGTTTCATCTGTATTTAATCTGACTTAGAAATGTTTTGATGCTGATTAGGTGTTCCAGAACTAACATGTAGTTTCTTTCACCTCAGTAACTAGATCATTTTCTAAGGCTAACATATATTATATATTCCAGCTTGCTGCTGTTTTTTTAACCATAAAGTACTTTTTCCTATCTGTATAGAAAAGAAGGGGTGGTAAGGTGAGCTGTATTCCTGTTAGGAGTAGGACTAGAACAGGAAAATAAAAATAAAAATAGAGATGAAGATAAGGCTGTGAATAGAAATTTAAGAAAACTATAAACAGCAGAGGATGAATCTCATTTGGTCTGCATGCAAGATAGGATTTTTTATCAGAAAGGAAGATGTGCTGGTTGTGTGACCTGAAATCCACAGTTAGTAAACAGAAATCAAACTTATCTGTAACCACAAATGTGGTAAAACAGGTGTATTAAAAGTCAAGAAAAAATTTCAGTATTGTTGGTTGGTATCAACAAATAAGTAGTACATTCTTGTCTTTTCTTGAGAATAAAAGAGCAGTTGTTTTATTTGATACTGAGATCTACTACCTTTTTCTTCCTGAAGGCAGACATAATATTGACAGAGTTTAACATTTTGTGGCAGACTGAGATTGGTATTTTTCTGATTGATACTGATATTCTGCATTCAAGGATAAGCTGAAGGAAATCAGCTATACTATAGCTTCTGTATTCATTCAAGTGCTGTAAGGTAAACATTTTCTTTAGTGCCAGTGTACTTGGTTACTAAATGGTATAGGAACCTGGACAGGAAAATAAAGTAGAGCTTAGAGACATGAAATGTTCAAGTGTCAGGTGTATTTCACCTACAAAGACTAGTCCCAGCTGTTGAACCCTTGTTGCATGGCTTTTGGACAAAACTGGTGACTTAGCCTCCCGTTTTGGCCTATATTGCTGGTATCCTCAAAAGCTTTTGTTTACTGCTTTACTGTATTGTTTTGTCATATCTTTAGTGGTTAGTTTTGAAGATTTGTCATGTACTACAATGTCACAGAATCCACTGGAATTAAATTATCATTTTTAACTGATCTTTTTCAGTAACAAATTGTTATGGTATTCACGAGAAAATAACAGAGAATCGAGGAAAAATAATCCTCTAAATTAGTTTGATCAAAACACTGATGAAGTATTTTTTATTTGACTAGAAGTCTGCCAGAGGCAGTACTGGTACAAAACAAGCTTCTGCTACTGTCAAGTTCTTTATCACAGCTTTACTTACTGAGCAGAACGTAGTGAGAAATTGAAACTTTTGATAAAGAATGTTTGTTTTAAGAATATGAAGTTATGCATTCACAGCAAAGCAGATCCATTAGCTTTGCTACCATTTACGCCTACAGTTTGAACAGAACAAATAAGATGTCTTAATGACCAAGGATATAATAAAAAAGTTCAATCAGTAAATCACTGAAATTGGATAAGATTAGAAGAGATATATTAGAGGGCCTGTCAGATTCTTATTGTGCGGTACTGCAGTTCCTTTAAGGCAATTTGAAAAATGATACATTAGGTGTATTGTCGCATCTTGATTCATGTGCATATTCTATAGGCAATTGTTCCCGCAGAACTATTACTATGTTCTCAAAAAGACTTAATTTCTGTCAACGTAATGTCTGTGGACACACTTATTTAGTGAAATTAATCAATTACAGAGCAGTGACAGAGCTGCCTGCCATAACATTGAGAATTTTGCCGAAGTTGACAAAAGATCTATTCTCAGTTAATTTATAATATTTATTAGGGTTAACTGTTAATGCAGTTTATAATGAAAATGGTACTTACATGTATTGTACACGTTAATCAACTTCAAAAGTAAAGAAATATAGAGACATATTTTATAAAAACTCTTTTAAAAGTGCAGTGAATTGATTCATATGCAGTAGCAATATTTTAATAACCAAGTGAAAAGTACTCATTGTGGCCTTCCAGCATTTGAAGGGAGCATATGAACAGGAGGGGGAATGTCTGTTTACATGGATGGATAGTGGTAAGACAAGGGGGAATTGTTTTAAACTAAGACAGGGAAGGTTTAGGTTAGATATTAGAACGAAGTTTTACACACAGAGGGTGGTGACATACTGGAGCAGGTTGCCCAAGGAGGCTGTGGATGCTCCATACCTGGAGGCATTCAAGGCCAGCCTGAGCGTGACTCTGGCAGCCTGGTCTGGTGGTTGGCAACCTGCACATAGCAGGGGGGTTGAAACTAGATGATCACTGTGGTCCTTTTTAACCCAAGCCTTTCTGTGCTTCTTTGATATTGGTTCGTTAGAATTTTAAGGACTTCATTCTTAATCGTTTAAACTACAGCCAGTCCCTTGGAATGCATACACATGAAGTCATTTAGTATTTGCAAAAGGGATTCAAGTAATGTGTAAAATTTCTCATAGAAATGTTCTGAGTACCAGGAAAATGTATTATATTTTGCCAGTTGGCAGTGATGTTTAGAGCTTTCTGCATCTTCCTGACATGAGAATTGGTTCCATTCTTTCAGCTCAATTCAGAACTTCTGTGCTGTTTGCCGCAGCTTCAATATCTGCTATATACAGATATGTCTTTGAAACAGCCCTAGATGTTGTGTGGACTATGACAGAGCATAGATCCACTTGACAGCAAACAAACCATTCATGAATGCGACTGAAACATGGTTAACAGAATTCAGTATTGGACTGAGACTGGAAATAAACCATTCACTTATAATGAATAAAATTATCTTTACTAACTCCGAAGGCAGTATATGTTTTCTGAGTGACATTGAAATTCATATCCTATACAATCACAGAGCAATATTTTCATTGATGTAAACAGATTAGCAATGCAAGCAGGATGGAATGAGCTTTCTATATATACTAGGAGTGAAAACAGACAGGAGTAAGAGTTTTTCAGAGTATGTGAACCGAAGGTAGGTGAAATTTCAGAAATACTATGATAAGCAGTCTGTAGCATAAACTTCTTAGGACATAGAACACAGCTGCCAAATTATTAAAAAAAACCTGGAGAATATTCATCACAGGGAAGTGATATCATAACTATGTTATGATATTATACCTAATAAATGGTAGAGAAAGACAATTTCTTTTCTAATATATAAACAGTGGCAATAATACCAAGCAACCTCCTTTACTAGTCATCCAGGGCTTCTTCAGTATAATTATTATCACATTTTTTAAAAACACCATAATGCAATACTCTAGCAGTTTGTTTTTTAGGTTATAGCTATTATTTCTTAGAATCAAAAAGATTGCATTGCATTAATTTCATTATTTACATTAAAAATTTTGTGTAGCCCTCTTTGCCCCCGCTCAAAAAAAAAAAAAAAGGAAATAACGAAAGAAGTGAAGGTTAAGAAATCCTGAAATATTGACTCCTTGACAATTTATTCCAAAAGCAATACTCTCCAGAATGCACATTATTTCTTCCCAGCAGCATTTAGAAGTTCTGTATTGCTTTTTGTCTTTGTGACTGTCAAAAGGACCAAAGAAGGACAATTGGTGTATACGTCAGGGTTAAACTACTGCCCATTGCAGTAACAGAGATCATATTTCTCCCTTTTCTGTACTCCCTGCTCCATGCTCTTGCTTACTATTTGGCTAAGGAGATGCCACAGTGCTGCATATGCTACATCTTCAGAAACCTTTCTTAATACAAGCAAGGTACTCCAACAGTTTTGGTACTCCAAAAGAAGCATGTCTGCAGCTCAATATCAAAATTAATATTGTCCTAAATAAATACTGAAGATCTTTATCTACCTAGCAGATGGTAACAGCCTGAGAATCCAATCCAGTTTTCTGAAGTCATGATCATGAGGGAGAAATGCTGCTGAATTTAGTTCACAGTGAACAACTTATTTAAACTACAATGTATGCCTTACTTTCCCACACACAGAAGAGGGAAATCTTGACAGCAGTAACAAAGAAACAAATAAGACCACCTGGACTGAACCCAGTTCCGTCTAATCTGTTGATTTCTGTTAATTTCTGTGACAGAGGGTTATACAAATGGTGATCTTTGGTGATCTTTCAGACCTGAAACACAATATTTCTGATTAGTTTTAAAGGCTTTCTATGACAGCTTTTGCATTCCTGTGGGATAATTCTCAGTATTTAAAGTGGAGAACACTGTAAGAAATGTGTGGAAATCATTGAGGCTTCCATGGGCTTTAGAAAGAAAAGAGCAGATGACATTATGCTCTGGTCCCAGCTCCAGCAATGGCCATTGTCATCCTATAGAGGAAAATAACAGTTTTTTCTTTTATTTGACACAGTATATCCCTAGCTTCTTTCAGATCTTAATGAATCAGTTAAGGTAAGAGAGTCAGAATGGAAGTGTGGATTTTCAGGGAGAATATTATCGTGAAACCTTGTGGAGCTGAATGGTGTCCCAAAGAATAACTCATAGAAGTTTGCTTGTCAGGAGCCAGAGAGCAAAGGATAAAGTGTGATTCCATTGTGAATTTTTTTTATTCAGTCATAGACACAGATACTCTGTTTTTATCCGTATTAATAGCAATCCAAATCCCTAAAAAAGACAGCTTTTCCTCTTGTGGAAGCATACTGGAAAAGTTATACTTTAGAAGAATAGCACTGTCAGTGTAAGTTCAGCCAAATTTGAATTGATGTTTCATTTCCAAGGATGGAGGAAATTTTTTCACCAACTTAACACATAGACTTTTTAGAAACATGATTATAACACAATGAATGTTAACAGCAAAACTGACTACAGTATAATTGTGTGAAGCATTTCTAGATCTTCAAAGCTATAATTGCAAGAAATCCCATGTTTTGTCAGTCTTAATTTTAGCATTTTAAAGGTGCTGTTCAGTCAACATCTACAATTGCTTAAGATGAAAATGACTTCTCATCAATTTCACAGATAAATGCAAGTAAATTTCACAGCTTATTCTTACATGCTAATCAATGAATTTTCTAAATATTTATTATTTCCAGAACACAGAAATAAATATTTTCTAATTTCCTTCACATCGCAGTCTTTAGGTAATTATACAGCACAAAACTGTTGAGTTTTCCCTTTTGCCTCTTTTTTCATAACAATTGTGACTACCTGCCTCATACAGATACAGACATAGATATAGACATAGATGATATAGATATAGATATAGATATAGATATAGATATAGATATAGATATAGATATAGATATAGATATAGATATAGATATAGATATAGATATAGATATAGATATAGATGATATAGATGATATAGATGATATAGATGATATAGATGATATAGATATAGATATAGATGATATAGATATAGATATAGATGATTTGGTTATGGAATGATAACATGCCTTCTAATGTGCAATATTGTTTTCATATGCTACTGCAACAGAAAATGAATTACATATGTATTCATTAAGAAAATTGCACATCAAAATAATCTATTCAAATCATTATTTTATACAGTCACATGAAGTAAGAGGAGAACAGTGAGAATGCTATAATCATTTAGATTGGAAAAGACATTCAGGATCATCAAGTCTGTCTGGTCTGCTTAACCTACCAAATTCCATCACTAAACTATGTCCCTTGTGCTACATTCATGCATATTTCAAATACCTGCAGAATTGGAGACTCCACCATTTTCCTGGACATCCTATTCCAATGCTTGACCACCTCTCGGTGAAGAAACTATTCCTAATACCTAATTTAGCCTCTTTGTGTGACTTGAGATCATTTCTTTGTGATCTAACAGTTGACATCTAAGGAAAGAGGCTGAAACCCTTCCTGCAACCTCCTTTAAGGTCTTTCCTGTAGAGATACACAAGGTCTCCCCTTCACCTCCTCTTCTCCAGAGTAAACAACTCACGCTCTGTCAATCATTCCTGATCAGTCTTATTTTCTAGTTCCTTCACCAGCTTTGTTGCTTTTCTCTGTATACACCTAATTCATTATCCTCCTTGTAGTAAGTGACTCAAAAGGAAACACATTATTGCTATGGTGCAGTCCTCAGCAGAGTTGAATACAAGAGGACAACCACGTCCATAGTCCTGCTGGCCACAGTATTTCAGGTACAGGTCAGGATGCTGTTGACCTCCTTGTCTGTCTGGGCACAATGCTGGCTCATGTTCAGAAAATGGTGAAAAAAAATGAAATTGCAAAGATGTACTGTACATCTTAGATTCATATTAGAAGGTTAAATAATCAATAAATATTCCCATTAGACAGGAGGGAAAAGGTTTGTAGATAAAAACAACACAGCATTTTGTGATTGACTTGTGACCAGGACTATCACAAGTCCATGGGACCAAATGAGATCAACCCAAGAGTGCTGAAGGAGCTGGCAGGGGTGATAGCCGAGCCACTTTCTACCATTTGTCAATGGTCCTGATCAAGCAGAGAGATCTCAGAGGACTAGAGACTTGCCAGCGTGAGTCCATCTACAAGAAAAGCAAGGAGGATCTGGGGAACTACAGGCCTGTCAGCTTGTCCTCAGTGCCAGGGAAAGTGCTGGAACAGGCTGCCCAGAGAGGTTGTAGATGCCCGTCCCTGGAGGTGCTCAAGGCCAGGTTGGATGGTGCCCTGGGCAGCCTGGTCTAGTATTAAATGTGGAGGCTGGTGGCCCTGCATGTGACAGGGGGGTTGGAGATTCATCATCCTTGAGATCCCTTCCAACCCAGGCCATTCTGTGATTCTGAGAACGGATTTTCTTGACTGAGATCACATGGCATGTGTGAGACAACAGGGAGATCAGGCCAGCCTGTATGGGTTCAAGAAAGGCAGGTCTTGCTTAACCAATCAGATCTCCCCAATCTGATTTCCTCACCTGGTGGATGAGGAAAAGGCTGCTGACATAGTCTACCTAGACTTCAGCAAAGGCTTTGGCATTGTCTCCCATAGTATTTTCCTGGGGAAACTGGCATTACTTTGTTTGGACAGGTACACTCTCCGGTCAGGAAAGAACTGGCTGGAAGTCAGTGGTGGAGTCAAATCCTAGTGATGATTGGTGTTCCCTAGGAGTCAGTACTCATGCTTTTCCTGTTTAATATCTTTATTTATAACCTAGACAATGGGGATTGGGTGCACTCACACTATGTTTACAGATGACACCAAGATGGGAGGAAGTATCAATCTGTCTGAAGATAGGAAGGCCCCTCAGAGGAATCTGGGCAGGCTGGATAGCTGAGCTGAGGCCAGTGGGATCAAGTTCAACAGAACCAAGTGCCTTGTATTTCATTTTGGCCACAACAACCCCAAAAAATGCTACAGGCTTGAGGTAGAGTGGCTGGAAAACTGTGTGGAGCAAGTGTATCTGAGGGTGTTGCTTGATGCTTGGTTGAACATGAGCCAGCAGCGTGTCCAGGTCACCAACAAGGCCAAATGGCATCCTGGCTTGTGTAAGAAATAGCATAGTCTGCAGGACCAGGGAGGTGATTATCCCTCTGTATTCAGCTCTGGTGAGGCTGCACTTTGAGTACTATGTTCAGTTTTGGGCCCCTCACTATAAGAAAGTTGTTAAGGCCTTGGAGCATGTTCAGAGAAGTCAACAAAACTGATCTGAAGGGGTCTGGAGCAAAATACTTTAGGAGGAGCAACTGATGGATGTGGAATTGTTTATTACAGAGAACAGAAGTCTCAGTAATGACATTATTGCTCTCTACAGCTACCTGCTAGGAGGCTGTAGCAATGCGAGGCTCAGCCTCTTCTGCATAACTAGTGATGAAATAGACTAGAGGCAGTGACTTCAACTTGCACCAGAGAAGGTGTGGGTTGGATATTAGTAAAAATTTATTCTCTGAAAGAGTGGTCAGGTGCTGGAACAGGCTGCCCAGGGATGTGATTTAAGTTGCAAGTCCCTTGATGTTTTAGAGTAATACATGTTATGTATGCATGTATGCATTGCACACACAGATGTACACAGTGAATGCCTGCTAGCAGAGGAAGATGGACTTTGGCCCTGACTCAGTTTTTACATACAGTATTCAAGTTAATGAGACTCAGAACAATCTGCTGCTACAATAACATTGGTCTATATTTCTGCCTGCTCAACTTTGGGTCAAATGCTGTTACAAAAAAATATAACCTTGGCTAGAACTTACCTACACCCGAAGGCTCACTGAGTTCTGTGGTCTGCTCATATGGGTGTTTTTAACTGCAGTCCTGTGACCACATTTTTTGTGTGAGCAATACAGAAATTAATGCATTGACATGTAACAGATGGCAGCAGAGGGGCAGTTTGTCAAAATGGTATTTGACATGAAAGTGTGTTTGAAGGAATTTTTTCTCTCAAATAATGTTATTGTTCTCTTTGTATCTGTTGTGGTTTCCAAGAAATAAATAGAAAGCACTACTTTTGTGCAACATATAGATATTACTAGCAGTTTCAAGACAATGAGGGAACAAGTGTATAGGTAATTTCAATTATAGTGCTGTCCTTTTAGTCAAACAAAAATTCTGGTCAAGATAAATATCAAAATATACCAAGTAAAAACAACGTTGCTCAAAGCTGTGTGTTGGACCTCGATTACCTTTTGTTCTAGGTCTGTTTCTAATAGTCATAACGATCTTTATGATGTCTGATTATATTTTGCTTGATGAGTTCAAAAGAAATAAAAACTGCAAGGTGATACAAGTTTTCTTGAGAGAGTATTTCCAGATTGCAGATAAAGAAATATGCAATCAATTATCTGCATCTTCAGGATTTTTAATTGTGCCTTCCCTAAAACATAATCCACATTTCACCTTTTAGGTCTTTCAAACATTTTTTCACTACTTTCCTACCTGAGTTTTTTGCAGCTGTTCTTGACTTTTAATATTACTCTTCATGGTTCTCCCAGGATTAACTGTTTTCTTAATATATTTCAAAAAAATATAGAAATTTGAGGGGAGCTCAGATTTTAAGGTGTCAAACATGTCATACATGCAAGCTGGAAAATCTTCTAGAAGCATGGAGATAAATTAACTCCTTCCATACGTTGTTAGAACATACTGGGGAAACAGAAACAAGGAATTCTGTCAATGGTTGTTTTTATTTTTTTTCCCCCAGTGGTTAATTCTACATGTCAAACAACTTTTCAGAGACACTGTAGCAAGACAGAAATTAAATAAATGATTATAAAATGAAAACCAGCCAACGGTTGAATAGTATTCAAGCATAAGAAAATGTATTTTGCAAAATGCTTCCCTTTTAAAACACAGACTTCATCCACAGAGGTTAAAGATGTTGATGGCCCATCCTCAGGCAATTACACTGTCTATCTTGTTATACTGTGTACTAAATCTTATGGCCTGGTTTTGGCATGGGCCATGTAGCATTTTACCCCCAAATGTTGGGACACTGAATTGGTATGAAACAGTGACTATTCCCAGCAGGCCATTTTCATGAGGCCAACCTTTACTAGAAAATAAGGGAATTTAATGGGATAAATTAGACAAGACTGCACTGGTTGGCTTTAGGATAAAAGGATGGACCCTTTTATTTGTTAGTTTACAGGCATAAATGCAGTCTGTGCTTGCTTGTCTTCTGACATCTTCAGCCTCTTATAGACTCAGGTAAGGGAAGACTTTTTAAGTCTTTTTAAAAAGCAAATGTAACTGTAACCTGTGTATATCTTGATGTGTTGCAATCCGTTGGTTCCTATCTGTCGCTTTCTAACATATCTCCTTCATTTATGCAAAGCAATCTCTTATCACTTCATCATTGCCTGCTATTTTATCTTTGCTTTCTAACTATCAACCTATTTATTCATTTCCCTTTCCCTTTACTAAGTTCTCAGTATAATTCATAATATTCTTGGAGAATACATAGTGAATCAGTGAACTGTATTGAAATATTATCTCTAAAAAGAAGGCTAACATACTGGCAAATTGATTTTCTGACAGTGACAAAGCCATAACATGCTTTTTCTACCTAGTGTTCCTTACATTTTCTGTTAAATTAGCCAGTCTTGGAAACTGAATGGTTGGCTGAACTTTTTATAATCCAGTTATTGAGATTATTTTCCATTCCTGTCACAATCACGCACTTTTAAGTATTTCTTTATAGCTCTCTACATACGTCACATTCATTAAGTATCAATCCATCAGAATTTCTGTTATCAGTTCATTGATAGATCTGTATCATTGGGTTTTGAATTAAATATATACTACTAATATTGAATCTAATATTTCACTTTCTTCACCAAGATTTTAGCATATATATAATCTATGGTTTCTAGAATAAAAACTTAGATTTATCAACTGCATATATTTAGTTCAAGAAATAATTAAAGTTAGGGTAGAATGCTTCTAATTATTGCATTTACACTTTGATATTCTCTACATACAAAAGAGAACTATTGGCTTGCCTTGGAGAACATCTACTGGATTGCTGAACATACTTGAAGGAGCATTTCAAAAGATACATAACCACTAATAGCCTTTGGGAAGTTTTCCTTCAGTTTTAGATTACTCTCCCTCTATCTTGTCAGTTCCCTTCTACACTGAGTTGTTGTGTTTTATTTTGTGTTTTTTTTTGTTGTACATTAGACAATATTATTTCTAAGCTGCACAACTTTATAATTTACAGTACCATGATATTGTATATTGCAACTGATTCTACTCACCATAACCAGATCTTAACACAATCTTTTCTGGTGCCTACCAATTGTATGGATTTGTGCCTGGTTCAAAGCCAATAAAGCTGCGCTAGGGCAATTAGGCTGCATCTTGGGCAGAGCACTCTGTTAACAGTGTATCAAAAAGGTTGTGAAAATGGATGTAGAGATAATGGGTCAAGAGATTGGAAGTGTCCCACAAAAATCTGAGTGTACAGTATAAATAGTGTACAGTACCATGTGAGGCCCTAGCTGGAATACTGTACTCAGTTTTGGGCACCTCAATACAGAAAGAGAGTTGCTGGAGCAGACAGTAGGGCAACAAGACTTGTGAAGGACTCGGAGAACATGCCCTACGAGGAGTGACTGAAGGAACTGGGATTGTCTAGTCTGGGGCAGAAGAGGCTGAGGAGAAACCTTACTGCTCTTTTCAAATCCATTGGAACAGTTTGCCCAGAGAGGTTGCCCTGTCACTGAAGGCGTTGAAGACAAGGCTGGATGTTCCTCTGGGCAGCCTGGTCTGGTAGTTGGCAACCCTGCTCCCAGCAGGGCAGTTGAAACTAGATGATCATTGTGGTCCTTTTCAACCCAGGCCATTCCATGATTCTGTGAAATACCTGGAAGGTGATTGTAGCAAGAGTCTTCACTGTAAATCTTCACTGGTGACAGGCGAGGATATGAGAGGAAATGGCCTTAAGTTGCCCCAGAGGAGGTTTAAGTTAGGTATCAGGAAAAACTTCTTTACAGAAGGGGTTGTTTAGCACTGGAATAGACTCCCCAGGGAGGTGGTTGTGTCACCATCCCTGAACACATTTAAAAACTGATTGGATGTGGTGCTCAGGGACATCATTTAGTGAGGTTGTTAAAGTTAGCGTAGTATGTTGCAGTTGGACTTGACGATCTTGATGGTCTTTTCCAACCTGAGCAATTCTATGATTCTGTGATTCCATGAGAATATTTAATGTTGTAAATATCTTTAGTTCTATGTATGAATATAAACTTGAAATATCTCCTTTAAGATGCAGAATCATCTGTAATCAGTGTTATCCAGGCTGATTTCTATTAATTTCAGTGAGAATTTGTATGACAGAGACTTGCAGTATTTGAGTCTCTGACCTTAGTGGAATTATAATTAAATCAGCTTTTGTTAGTCATTTACAGTAAATCTATAGTAAGAATTTGGCTTTTTCCCATAACATAAAAATAATTAGTAAAACCTGTGCAATCTTTATTTTTTTCTTGGAGTTGGTCTGAGATACAATGCAATAGACAAAGACAAGACTTCACTGATGTATTAGGAGACTTACAGAAGACCTTGTCTTCATGGAGTGAGTGACCTTCAGCAAGACATATGTGCCATATTAGATCTTGTTAGTTATGTCTTGAGAAACCTGTATTATTAGAGTGAGCAGTAACTTACAATACTTTTGGGGAAGGTAAATTGTATGTCAATCAAGGGGTGAATGCAGTGACTCTGACCAGACCATTCTACATTGTGCTGCTTTGAGCCGCATATCCTACGCTGTGAAGCTCAAATCTTTGGCTGCAGGATGAGCTCAGCTCTCAGCTACAAAGGAGACTGCAGGTAGTTCCCACTGGTGCTGGCGATTTCACCACCTGTGTTGCCTTGACTTTACCTAGAAGTGCAGGAGAGAGTCTTCACATGAGCTTCGCTTTTATCTGGCAGAAAAAAAATGATGAGAAGTTCTTTTCCTGTAAGAAAACAAGATAACAGCTACAATGCCAAAATGGAAATTTTCTCCATGGATGGAATTGATGTAATAAAATCTATTCATTTTCTGTGTAATACTGCATTACAGCAGTTTTCCTGCTATCTGAAAAGATGTAAGATTTTCTCAATATATGTACTCCTCTTTTTATTTGACCTTATTAAAATAGCTTCTTAATTAAGCCATTTATTGTTGGGCTTTTCTTATTGAGATCCAGAATTTCACATCCTGGAATTGATTCAGACATAATATAATATAATATAAATGTTACAATTACTGTTTCTTTTGCTATTAGAGAAAGCAAGGAGTAAATATAAATTTAAATAAAGAAAATTCTTTATGAACTCCATGGTATGGGTTTTTGTTTCACTCAGCTACTTTTGCTGCAGACAACATTTTTTGTCAAATACTTCCATTCCTGTGTTTTCATGAAATGAGTTTTCCCATATTTGCACAGCGAGCCCTAGTATTCTTTCCAAGCCAACTTATAATAACATTTTAAAACATTAATTTCATACTTGCAGTTAAAGACATTTCTATTAATTGCAACAACATCTCATTAGAAGAGAGCTCATTAGAAGATAGAGAGCAGGTAGTAGTAGTTCAAGTGACAAGTAGGAAAAAGGAGAATAAGATGCATAATAGGAATATTTTCTGAACTGGCCAAAAGAATTTGTGGAGAACAACAGATTCTTGAAAATCATGTAAAATGTCCTCTAGTTTCTTCATGCAATTACATTATGGGATCTATACTACTATAATACTTGCATGACAAGATTAATTAGTGGTAAGAGTCATGGAAAATAGGCTAACATTCTAAAGAAAATAGTCTGTTTTCTCTCAAACTTATTTATTTTATGTATTTTTATATATAAAATAATATATAATATATATATATATAAAAATATATAAATATATAAATATATATATATTATATTTTCTAAATTTGACACCCAGAAAAGCAGAAGATAACTTGATTCAGGAAGACTCAAATTTACAGGAACATTCACAGTCTGATAAGACAGCCTGCAGTAAGATAAATTACTAACATTCAAAAAAAACCTCAAGCCTCTATAATCGGATAAGAACTCAACTGACAAGATTTAGGTCTAAAAGTGAAAATAAAGTAGGGTGACTAGTCTTGGCAATGACACAGAATATCAGACTAGAAAATGGAGATCAAGTAAAACTTGATGTCATACTTCTGGAAAGATATCTGTGGCATTATAGGTGATCTATGCAGAAACAGAAAGCTCTGGATATAACAAGATAATGTCAAAAAAAAAAAAGAAGAAGAAGAAGAAGAAGAAAAGTCTGTGACTAAAATATATGGAACATATCACAGAAAAAAGAAATAAACGTTGTTTTTATTCCTGCAAAATGATGACAGATTTGACAGCAGTGCTTCCTGAAAAGATGTCAACAGATCTACATGGTTGCATCAGCAAGGCTTACCTGGAACTGAGTTGCTTTTGACCTTCAGTGTGTCTCATTTACCATGGCATTTACAGTATGATACAAAAACATTCATTCAAGCATCTCTGAATAACTAGGAGACAACAAAATTCCTGTGGGTTTTTTGGTGTTCTAAAATGGTGGCAGCACAGGAATTATTTGTTTTAACTAGTCAGTATTTGTGTTACGGAATCTTCTAAAGTTGCTGAGCTTGAAATAACTAACTACAACATGTCAATCTATCAAATCCAATAAAATATTTTCTATGTTATTTTGATTTGAATATAATGAGTTGGCAATTTCTAAATGAGTTGTCTTTGAATGATAGATAGAGAAGATAAAAAAAAATTGTGCAGTCCAAATCATTCTGCACTAATATACAAAATTGTGTGACTACAGGCTCAATATAGTGCATATCACACAGATTAATATGAAAATCCAGAGGATTGATTATAGGCTAGAAGTTTTTTAAGTACTTTATTTGTTGTATCTCAAAACAAACATTTTATCCTTGTAAAATTCAATTAATGGATCACCACACTTTGCCCATTAATTATAGTTCCTGAAGAGCATCTGTAAATAGATGAAGAACACAATCCAGAAGCAGTATATCTAAGGATGCTGTCTGAGGAGAGAGTTCCTAAATCCTGTACAAGTCTTAATTTTAGTAAATTCAGAACTGTGAATATACTGTCTGCTCTGCATAATTTTAGAAAGCAGAGGGCTCCTACCACCAGTTTAACTGGCAGCCTAGATGTGCTTGCTGCTTAGAGAGACTACACTGCCATTGCTGTTACTCTGGATGAGATGAGATGTCTAAGATGAGGTTATACACTAGAAATATGATTCTAAAACATAGCTAAGCTGAAAATCATCTACTTCTCTTCTGTGTAAACCCACGGTAGGTGCCATGCTCTAGGCATGTCTGAGGAAAAGAGCTCTTGAACAAGACAGACCAAAGCCCAACTCCTTGCATGTCAGCTGCCAAAGAGAACAAGTTAACTCTTTGGAAGATGAGTCCACCTGGTTGTCTTCCAAAAGGGATCCAGTGTAAGGTGAGGAAGGTGTTGGAAAATACGCAAGCTCCCAGGTTTTAGGTTTTTACTTAGGGTTGTGGTGACACCACAGAAGGTATTGATAAGGAAGGAGGTATAAATAAGGAAGAACAGAGCATCCTGTGCCTTAAATCAGAGACAGGGCTGCACTCCACTGCAATGTCTACCTGCAGCCTGAGTGCATCAACATCTTTAATCTCAGGCAGTCACAACAGGAAAAACAGGGCTTTTTTGAACGGATCCTCCTATGTCAGTACTATACACAACGCAAAAATTTGGCTCCAGGAAAAACAGGGTTTGTGAAAGAAGGAATGAAAGCATCTGCAATTTTACATTTCCTTCCATGATACTCTGGAGATACCACAGAGGGACTTTTCAACTACACTTAAATGTTGAGTCTATTTATTTATATGACTATGAGAATTCTTTGATTCACACAGACTTCTTGTAGAAACAGAAGCTACATGAATTCTGCTAATGCCTGTGGTGACCTGAAAATACAGCTTTTTAAGCCAAGATTATGGCAATGTAAACAAATAGCTACACTAGGCAGTCCAGGGATGGCATTTCTTTGCATGCTGTATACTCGCTGACTGGAACAAATTTAACACTCTTTTGTTTTATTAAACGGTGGCAGTTAAGGTGTCTCTATTATGAACTACTAAAGATAAAAATAATTTGGAAAATGACTTTTAAATCCTTTAAAAGCCAGAATTCTAAAATATGGAGAATTGAGACTTTGTTTTAGAAGTTTTCTACTTATACATCTCTCACTTTCTCTCTGCATACGTGTATTATCTTCCAAAATGTGAATGCTTTTTTTTTCAAGACACATATCTGAATGCAAAATGCATCATTCATGTATTTTTAAAGAACAACCTTTTCACTGTTTAAAAAAAAAAATTAAGTAGATATTTTGTATAAACTAATAACAAAGTTAGAAATTACATAATATTTTGTACAGCTTCCAGCTATAAATTTGGTGTGTGAGCCAGCTACTGCTTGAGTTTCAGAAGCACTTAAAACACTTAATTCCTTGGATGAAAATGTTCCTTGGTAAATTGTGGCGCAGAGGTCTTCTGGCTACAGAGATAAGGCATAGATGAATACTAAATTTATTTCAAGATGGAGTCACATTCTTAATCTTTGAATTTCACAGGTCCTACAGATTAATATTTCTTTTAAAGTTTTGCTAGTCTATTAAAGAATTTATTTAGAAAACAGATCAGGGAACATTCTCTGGAGCCTATAGCAAACTTAAGCATTTAAGAATACATTTATAATCACTGAAAACCAGAGCTCATATCTGTAGTTTCTGCATGGCTATTTTGTGAACTCGATTGAATGCTTAGAAGATGGCAATTCTAAACATAAATACTACCTGTCCTAGGACTTGTCAACATCAGAAATGAAAATGTAGCATTTCTAAAGCAGGAAGTGTACTTTCTTTTGAAGGTCATGTAAATTAAATGCTGACGATCATGAAACGTATATTACAGTCATTTAATATCTGTGGGATTAGTAAAAGGATGGCTTGGTTTCCTGTTTCATTCAATTTTTGAATACAGATACTTGGTATCTTGGTAGGCTTATTAGGCCTGTATTTCAGTACTTTCTGTGCTGGAAACAAAGTCAGCAACTAAAGAAAGTAGCTACTTTATGAGTTTCCATGTGTATTGCAGGAGCAAAGGTGTAGAGAAATTTGAAATTTGCTCCATATGCATAAAAGTTCAGTAGAATGTGAGAAAAAAAAAAAAAAAAAAAAGAAAGAAAAAGAAAGAAAGAAAGAAATTATTCTGTCTTTACAGAACAGTATTTTTTTTTTATTTAATTGTCTCCTACATTTGTTCTAGAGGAATCTGAGCCTATTTGGAAACACTGCTAATTATAAATGAAGATTGAAAATATGGAAATTACAGGACTAGTTGATGGTATGTATCTATTGGATTTGTAAGGGCAGCCCACGCACATATTGGTGTTTCTTTATGTTCTATATTCTCCATACTTTGATACTTGTTTCTAATGATTTCTTTTTCTGTACTAGCCATGTCTGATCCACAGTCTCTTTGTGTACATAAACAAGACTTGACAATGTGCACAAACAAAAGTGCTTGTCCTGTTGTATGAATCCTTCCTTTCCTGTCTCAAAGCTTGCTTCCTGAGACATTTCTTGTGATAAGACTGACTTGTTTAGGAGATGAGTGATGGGTGTTGCCCTGTGGCAATCAACATCACTGTATGGACAATTTTACATTTGAGAGCACTTCTTTGGAAGTTTGCCTTCTGAAGAGAGTGCTCAGAACTGTTTACAGGTGGATAACCTGGCCTGTGACCAAGTAATTCCATGGGAGATTAGGGGATGATACCATTGTATCCTGTGAAGGCAAGATTCAAGTTGACGACTCCCTGCTCCATCTTATCTGCTGGCAGGGCCCAGAAGATGGGAACAACAGGAGTTCCTGCTGTGATCCAAAAGCCAGAACCTGTCACTCCAAAAAGAGCTGACTCAACCACTTTGGACTTATAAATACGTTGATATTACCTTTGGAAAGAAGTCGCCATCATTGCCATGGTCACTGTCTTCGTCAACAGAACGATGCCCAATGACCCACCACCTGAAGACTGAGCTATGAACTATGCTGGATCCATGGTGGTGACTATCTCCCTTTTGCTTCCTATAAAGACTGCTTGCTTCTTTCCTGTTGCCCTTCTTCCCTTACCCATCACCCTAATTTGTGATAGTGTCCATCCTCCCCTTCCCCATCTCCCTGATTAAGATTCATAATAAACATAATAAACCAACATTTGAACCGTTGCTTCTTAATCTCATGCCAGGGATGCAGATATCAAAGAACCTCCTCTCCCTCCTACAAATTAGAGCAAGACACCTGTATGTAGCTGTGGAAACATTCACTCTATAAGATAAGTCAAGCCTTATTTTTTTTATTTTAAACAACATTGTTTATAATACCATACATACAATACCATAAATAATTTGTTTATTATTTCTCAGTCATTACACTTAAAGGCTTTGAAATTGAGTCTCCAGACATTAGAATCCCCTATGAGCTTGCTAATACATAACACTCTTCCTATTCTTTACTCTTGTTCAACCATAATGAGCATCTTTCTATTTCTCCTACAAGGAAATAACTTTCTTTTTGCCTTTTCCACCTAACTTTCATCCCAAATAAACACAGAAATTAAATGCCTTCTCTTCTGAATGCCTTGGAGTATCCCAGTATTCTGTCACTCCTGTATCACATGTTTTAATAGCTAGGCTGGAAGGTAAATTGAGAATCTGGGATTTACAAGGCTGAGGAAGAGAAACTGCAATTCAGTAAAAGAAGTAACTCATAAGCTTTTTTTTGAGGGAAGGGGGGAGGGGCTGGGGTGGGAAAGGGGACAGTCTCTCTCAGTTCTTTAAAACAGCTTTTACAGATTAATTTAAAACACAGAACTCATCTCCGTTTTCCATGAAATGCTTGCTTACAAGTGACACATCAAACTGACAATCCAGATTACAGGCTTTATTAAAATGCAATCTCATAACAGTTTTTCCAAACACAAAAGTTGCATCTTTAAAAGGGTAGTTCAACCAGTTGTAAAATACTGTTCTGCAAAGGCACAGAATAATGTCTAGAAACCAAATGAGTTCACCAACAGCTATGAAAGTCATCTGCTTTCTCAAAGAGCTATAGAAAATGCAATGGGTACATTTCTTCTTTTTATTCTTCAACATATACTCAGCCTAACCAATATTTTCCTCTTCTCTCTGCTTCCCACAATGGTACTATGAGGGATCAGCAATGCAGAACAGCTTTAAAACATTGAGGTAATAAAGGAAAAAAGTTTATGCAATGTTTTCACTTGCACACCTTTTAGTGTAGGTACATTGCTATTTACTTCTTCATACTCAGCAGCAGTTCCTGTGAAATCATAAATATAATTTCCCCTTTAAGAACTTCAGAGATACATCAGATAATTTAGTAGAAGATGCAATATAACACAGTCTTAAAGTAAAATTATAGAAATAGCTTTCCTAACTTTTTAGCTTTGTCCAATAGAAAGTTTGAAAATTTGAGAATTATCTGGTAAAAATATGACAATCTTTACAAAAGTTCAAAAGCAGAAATTAAACAAAGGAGCTGCAACATTATGATGTACCTCTGGAACTAAGAGAAACATATTATTTGTCTTGACTGTAATAGACTAACAGACTTTTTGTGAATCACCTACTGTAAGTATTCAAAACCTAACTGAAAACAGGTCAGAAGAAAGGTGGGTAAAATGGCAGTTTGTTACACTTTTCAGAAATGTTATACAACATCATAATCAACTGTCCTTCCTATTGCAGAGCATACAAAAATAGTTGAGGGCTAATTCATGAATCCTAGCTCTACCTTAATCCTAGTTTGGAAGATTAAAGGTAGATCAGGGGTAGGAGTGGTCTGAACCACATTACTGGAGTAAATTCAAAATCTAGACTAGTGTTTGTGGTACGTTAAGCAGATGCTTTTTTATCCCACCACCATTGAAGGTTCATTTCATTTCTTCCTCAGAAGATGGAAAATTTCATGTATTTTCATACCATATTCCCTGATCATAGACTAGCTCCTGCTGGAATTTATTTACCCATGTTGCATGAAAAAGGCAAATAAATTTAGCAGAAAATAAACTTCCTTGTATTCCAACTTATCCTCGGATACCAGAAGGGCTGGAGGTGGCTAAGTTTAGATTCTGAGTAATGCCCAGTTTGGTGCTATAAATCTGGTCATGTTCAATACATCAGATTCACAAATAGCACACTGCCCAATTCATCTAGTTCCATTTGAATAGACATTTATGACCACTCCTAAGGAAGGCGTAGCATTTCATGGGGACAGCAGGAATAACAATGAATTGTTCCAAATAAAATATAGAATGATTAGAGAGGGACATGACCATAGGTTTTCTTGTGGACATAATGTAGTTATGTAAAATCAGTTTATATGATTACATGGGGAATTTATAATAAACTAGTTAAAAAAAAAATCAGATTCTTAGTCTTTTACTTTTCTCTTATGTCAGGAGTTATCTGAACCAATACAAACCAGAGCTGAAATTAGAATCCACTTCTGCCCTCAAGAGTGCCAGACAACAGCTGCTGTAAAATCATCTAGGGACTTTTCTCAATACAGATGTACAATTTTGTTTGGGGCTCTGATAATGTATCTCATATACCTCCGATAATAAGGCTATAAATATTTTTAAAAGGGTAATGATTCCACCTCTTGTGATATATTTTTTTTACTTTTATTTTATTATATTATTTTATTATTTTACTGTCATTTCAGAGGGGGAATTATTTGCTGTTGCTCAGAGAGCGTGATTCTGGCCTATTCTGTCCCCCTCCCCTTCCCTCACCCTCCCAAAAAAGAGGCCAGAGGGAGATGAAGACTATACAGGTTCAAAGCAGTTTCTGTGCTGCCTCATTAGTGGTTCTCACCTGCGCTGTCTGCAATAGAAAAAGAGACAGAAACCACAAGTAAAAGAGAAAATAGTTATTGAACATTAGTTTTCATAGTCTTCATAAGCAGTGCAATAATAATGTAAACACACTGTTTGCATCTAATTGCCTTGTTGCCTGAGCTGGCCTCATCTGTGTCCCTGTTTCACCTGGATCTTTGGAGGTCTGTTTTGAAACAACACTGCTTTTTCTCCCCAACTTGGGAAATAACCTGATCTGAAATTTGACTGAAGATACAACTAGATATTTCATGTTAACTGGATTCTCTACAATTTTTAAAGAAAACTGAGAAGTCTCAAGTTCCACTGTTAAAAAAAAAAAAAAGAAAGAAAGCATCAGAAATACTTTAAAAGATCCCATCAACTGGTATGTTTTTAATACTCTAAGCAAGATGAACAGTGAATAATCCATATGAATATCTAATTAGCTTTTTACTACTTAAGTACCACATAGGACTTACAAGACTTCACCGAATATGCTGAAAATATGCCTTTGAGTGTTATACTAGCTGAAACTGAATTCAGCAGCTCTGTTTTCATTTTTATACCAATATTTTACTGTAGCTCAAAAAGAGACAGAGGATATTTACCTTGAATAAAAAAACAGAAAATAGCAACCCTTTGGGGGAAAATTTTTAGAAACAAATACGGTGGCTCTTGTGGCTGATCTTTGTACTGAAGTACAATATATACCATAGCTTTAGAATTTTTTTTTCCCACACAAGTCAAGCTGTGAGAGGGGGAAAGGGGAAACTCTTCTAAGTTACAGCAAATCTGTTAGATCTTACTAACTGGCAAGGGTCAGACCAGGCCAGTATTCAAATGAGATTCCCTGAATGAACATGGAGACATTTCCAGGAAGTGCAGTTTATAACTTAGTAGATAGCTTCCTTCCTTCCTTCCTTCCTGCCGTCCTCCCTTCTTTCCTTTTGGACATAGGATTAAATCCTGTGTCAAAAATCCTCACTTGTTCTCTGGGGTTCTACACTGTACCAGGAATGCAATTAAACAGTAACGGTGACATTCATCTCTCCTGCTTTAATATCTACAATACAGATGTATCAGGCTAAGTAAATCTCCAGAGGCTCCCTTAATAGACAACAGGGAAACATAGGTACATTTAGCATGAGGATCATCTGGTGCATCTTAGAAAAATTAGGAGGAGCTTAATCACCCTCTTACATTTTTAGTTGTACTGATTCTAAGTTATAAAGAAACTTTTTATAAGATCTGAAGTGTTGAATTCCAGTGAGAATTTGTTCACAAATTCTCAAGCATAACTTCATGTGGTAGTGATATTCTTCATTAATTTATCATGTTCAGTGACGCCATTTAGTAGGCATTTTCAGTTTTCATGGTCATATTTTAAATGTCTTTATCTCTCTTTCTGACAAGGTTACCTACCTCACTGGCAAAAGGGAAGTCAGGTGTTGTCATCTTTTTTTGATTCCATCAAGGCTTTTGATACTGATTCTCACAGGATCCTTCTGGATAAAACACCAGCATACAACCAGACAAAAACATAATGCAACTGGTAAACAGCTGGCTGATGGGTCAGGCTAGTCAGTTTGTATAAATGAGGCTACATCAGGCTGTGAGATAGTCAGTAGTGATATTCTGCATGGGCCCTTTTAGGGACAATTCTCTTTAATGGTTTCAACATTGATTTAGATACAGTACTCAAAAGGTATACTAAGTTAGTTTGGAGACAACACTAAACTGGGAGGAGTTATTGATTTCATTGAGGGTAGAGATGTCTCGTAGAGACATCTCAATAAATGGGAAGGCTGGGCAATCACCAAACACGTGTTAGAATTCAAAAAGTGTCTGGACAGTGTTCTCAGAAATATAGTTTGAATTTTGAGTAGTTCTATGTGGAGTTAGGAGTTGGACTTGGTGATACTTATAGGACCTTTCCAATTCAGGATATTCTGATTCTAAGATTCTATGATAACTGAATATGAAAGAGATCTAAAGTGTTAAAAATACAGAAGACCATTCACTTTGCTCTTTGGTTCTGAGGATACAAGGATGTTCACATATGGATTATTTTCAGATAGCTATAGCTGTTTAGATAAATGCCATTACCAAAGCCTCAATCTTCAGGCATTATGTTTGTTTTTCAGAACAAGTGTGATCAGCTTAAAGATAAGGCAGATATAGAAAATCTCCTACTTCTACATAACAAAGAACTGTTTTATCTTTATGGCTGGACATTGTGTAAAAAGACAAAATCAGCCACGATTAAAACAGTGTTCACAATTTTTTTGAAGACACGAAGAGGAGTCAGTGAAATATTATTTCTGTCAATTCTCTGAGAGTCTAATGAAAACTTCCATATAAACACATAGCAAGGAGCTCTGAGCATACTCGAGAGCAGCTGCTGGATAGATGAAGCTCTGCATACAATATCCCCTGGCCAAGTGAAAGAAATTCTTGGTGAAGTTCATGTTATGCCCTTTTCCCTACATAATGAAGATTAAGTGGTGAATATTCTTATCTGGAATTGTGGCTAACCAGTGCTGTCTGCAGAGTGTGAGGTCTTGTAACTAACTCATCTGGTCACAGTCCTCATTCTGTGTTTTGTTCTTACAACTCATCCTTGCAAAGAATCATTACATACACAGTGTACCCCTGCTCTGAAATGTGTGTACCTGTAGGTCTGCATACTGATGTATCCATATGACTGTGAATCAGCACCTGCAAAGTGCTCAGCTTTCTCTTCTTGTCTCTTGTCATTCTGTGAACTCCTGTATACTTGCCAGAAGCTAGAAGCTTATACACTAACATCTGAAAAAAAGACAGGAAACATCTGGGTCCAGATTAGTTCATTTATATGTAAACTCTTACCAAGTGTAGATCTCCTGAAGGAGGAGTTAATTTAGCAGTCTGAAAACAGTGGAAAAATAGTGACATCACTAGCACCATTATTTATACTTCCAGGCACTAATTACACACCGTGACAATATACAGATATACAAAGGATTTGTTTCTGTCTCTGCACTAAGTGGTATTCAGTTTTCTGTTGCAAATTTAAAATACTGTGTCTAGAGTTTCATCTCCCAGTAAATAACTCTATATGTACATAGGACTATCTCTTCTCAAAAGAATTTACACTAAGATTTAGACAAAAAGATAAGAAGAAGGAAAATATCACCCAGATAATAGGTACCTATATTTCTGCTAGGAAACCTCAGGTAAATCTTGGTCTGGAGATATACCAGCATTAAATCAAATACTTCTTATTTCAGTAGAACTGATCGAGAAAAAAGGAACATCACAACCATTGTAAAAATTCAGTTTTCTGTACACATCAAAAGCATTGTAATTCTGATATTTTCTTAATTGTTAATCCTTTGAATATAGGCTTCTTGGAAATATATTTTTTTTTCCTATCTGCACTTTTTAATGTAAGATGGGGTAACCTTGTTAGTAGTAAATGCTGACTGTCAGGATCAAAACCACTCTCAAGCACAGGTGAAGTATAAGTAGCAGATTATTCCAAGTCTCGCAGGAAAATGTTTCCTGTTCCTACCACTGAATAGAATAAACAAAAGATAAAGAATATATTTGAGAGCATTGTCTAAATGTCTTTTGAATACTGACAGGCATGAGACATTAACCATCTCTCTAGGAAGCTGTTCCAGTGCTTGACTACACTCACATAAACAAAGTTTTCCTGATATCCAGCCTGTAACTCCCCCTGAGCAGCTTTGTCTTCCAGCATGTCATGTCATCAGTTACCATGGAGCAGAGACTGGCTTCTCCCTCTCCACTTTCCTTCAAGGAGTTGTAGAGCACAGTGATTTCACTTCTCAGCGTCCTTTTCTCCAATGTGAATCAAAATGTCCTCAGCCTCTCCTCATAGACATGACTTTCAGTCTTTTTACTAGCTTCATTGTCCTCTGGCTGTTTCCAAGGACCTTAATGTCATTTTTATGACATTATGACCTTAATATTCAAAGTAGGGCTTCAAAATATTGCACTTCTTTTTTTGCTGTCTGGCTACGCTGTATTCAATGAACTTCACAATGCATTTTGCCATTCTGGCCTACTGCTGCCTCTTTCTGAGCCTGCTGTCACCAGGCCTCCTCCTGTTAAGCTGCTCTCCAGCTACTGATCTCCCAGTCTGTGCCTGTGTTTAGCATTACTCTATGCCAGGTGCAGAACCCTGCGCTTTCCTTTGTTGAACTTCATGACATTGGAGACATCCGTGCTCCAATGTATGTAGATCTCTGCAAGGCCTCTCATTTCTCTAGGGAGTTGATGGCACTTCCCAGTTTAGTATCGTCAGCAGACTTGCAGAAGTAGCATGCCAGTCCTTCATCCAGACCACTGACAAAAATTTTGAAAGAGAATGGCCTTGGAGTTGAGCCCTGGCGAATAACAGTGGTGACTATCCGCCACCTAGAGGCAGATCCTTTTACCGCAACACTTCGAGCTCTACCGTTGAGCCGTTTCACCTGGAATAGCATGAACCAGCTTATTTCATAGCTGGACAGTATACCCAGAAGGATGCCATGAAATATTGTATCAGAACCTTTACTTACATCCAGAAAGATTACATTCACTTCCTTCAGCCACCGATCATCAATCACCTTATTGTAGAAAGAGATCAAATTACTAAGGGTGGACTTTCCCTTGATGAAGCCATATTGACTATGCCTGATAATAGCTTTGTTCTTTAACAGACTTTCAGTACCTCCAGGACAATCTTCTCCATAACTTTTAAAGGGACTGAGGTGAAACAATGTGAAAGATGTGTAGTTTCCTGTGTCTTCTTTCATGCCGTTTACACAGATAACATTGACTAACTTCTGGTAAGCAAGGACCTCCCCAGATACCCAATACCTTCCGTAAACTGTTGAGAGAGGTCCAGCTATAACATATGCTAATTCCTTCAGCACTCTGAGTTGAAACCCATTTCACCCCAAGGACTTCTGAGTGTTCAGCTAACACAGCTGTTTCCTTGCAATTTCATGTTGGAAATCTGTTGCTAGTATTTAAATACATAGCTCTGATAACCATCTTCACACCATTTTTTTGTTTACACTTCGTTGATTTAATTGACATCATGGAGAGGCTACAAGAATGCCTAAGCAAGAAAATTTACATCGAGTTCTGTAGACAAAACAGCTGATACCATTTTCACAGCAATCTGTCTCAAAAACCAAGATGCCAAGAGACTTCTCTCCTCTGACAATCCTGATGATGCTGTTCTTGTCTCTCTCACATTTAAAACACAGAAATTCCGCTTGTATATTTAGAATGAGTGCATTTCTCAGATCTCTGGGAAAAAAAAAAAAAAAAAAAAAAATGAAACCCTCACCATCCTCCCACCCCATATTACATTGATTCTTATGGGGAAAAATTGCTTTGCTGCTGTTGAATTTTTAACTGTCACACTTTTCTTGAATGTCATGAATTGCAAAGGATAGCTGTACTAAGAATTACAATGAAAGAAGAAACCATATTGACCAATGGATCTATGAGGTCAGGAACATACACTTTTTTTTTTTTTTTTTTTTTTACTTTACGTAACTAGGTGCAGTTTGCACTCTGATACTTTTATGGATGAAAACTCCAGTCTAATTCTACTCAACTGCTTTCCATGACAGCAATTTCTGCTGGTTTTTTTTTTTTTTTTTTTTTTTTTTCATTGCTGGTGCTGCTGTGGCACCAGGATGACTAAGGATTTGCTCTTCCTTTAGCTAGTGTTCATTGCATAGATGTCCTTAGAAACAGAATAAAATCCTGTCACAAAACACAGGAGGAGCTTTTTCTGTACTGAAATAATGATAAGGAAAATCTGTAATATAAGAGCACCAAATTCATGGTGAATGATTACTGACTGAATATTTTGTATGAGAAATATGTCAGATGCTGAGAAGACAAGCCTAACACACTGGTATCTTAAAATGCATTTTTTTCATGGAAATCTGGAAATTAAAATACAATATTTGCTTTTAATAAAAATTATATAGATTATTTGCTTGGGATGAAGAGGCACTGGAACATGTTGCCAGAGAAGTGGATACATCATCTAGCTGTTTCAGGCCAGGTTGAATGGAGCCCTGAGTAACTTGATCTGGTGGATGACAAAGCTGTCCACAGGAGGGGAGCTGGAATTCAGTGATCTTTAAGGTCCTTTTCAACCCAAGTCAATCTATGGTTTCACGATTCTATGATTTTCTGTGATAGTGTATATAAGTCAGCCCAAAAGTAATTTGTCCTATTTATTTCCAATATAACTACAACAGATACAAAGAGCACAATAACACTATCTGATAGAGCAAATTCTCAGCTACAAAATGCTATTTTTCAAGATAGCCACTACCATTAGCTATGCATTTTTGCTAGGGATGGACAAGAGCCTGCATGACACACTCAAAAATCTGCACCAGCAAAAGTGACCCACTGTTTCACAGTTGCTATGATAGTATCATAGTCATTGCTAGGAAAATGTTGCCCAAGCCATCTTTCACTGGCCCAAATAGATAAAGAAGGAGCCAAATCCCAATGATACAGTGGGTGTGGTAAAACAATCCAGCCAAGACTGGCAGTGTGCTCTACAGTCATCAGACCAGCATGGGGCCTGGCATTCTTGTTGCAGTAGAACTGTTGTCTTCTTCTGTGGCCTGACTCTACAAGTTCAAGCCTTCAGCTTAGTCAATGTTGCAATGTCGTGTCAGAATTGCTGGTCTGTCCAGGTTTCAGGAAATCCAGAAGGATCACCTCTTTCCTATCACAAAAGACAATGCACATCACTTTACCTGTGCAGGCCGCATCATGAACTTTTCCTTTGATGAAGAATTCAAATCACCACTCTGTAGACTGTCATTCTGACTCCAGCTTGTAGTGGTGATACCATGTCTTATCACAGGTAATGACGTGATCCAGGAAACTGCTACTGTCAGCCTATCTGTTCAATATGTCCTGGCAGTCTTGCAGACAGCATTTTTTTTTTTTTTTTCCCCCCCTCCCCCCTTTGTGGACATTCATGAGACCTACCTGGTGCAAATTTTGAGATATCCCAGTCTTATCAACATAATTACCAATGCATTGAAGCAGATATTCAGCTCCATACACAGTTCCCTGGGTACGTGATCTCATTAGGAGACTTACCTTGTTGTCACCTAGGGCAGTGTTTTTTAAATATCAGAATAATACAAAATACAGGTTTAGAAGAAACTGAGCTCAGTGTACAACAACTGCAATTTTACATATTTTTTAAGAATTTTCCTTTCCCTAGGAATCACTAATATCTGTGTACCTCCAGTGCAAGTCACTTTGCTTTTCAGAAGATTCTTGGTATAATGAACAGTCAGAACATCAAATAAAAGCCATTTTGGCCCATAGGGACATCATGTTGCACCTGCAAATGAATACAAAAAGACCTACATACTGAATCTAACAATGCAGTTATATAACAAAATTATTATTGCATCTTCAGTTATATGTTTCAGATCTTATTGCAATTTCTTTTTCACTTGACAGGAAAGAAAAATATTCCAGTCTGGAAAGGAAATGAATATAAACTAAATAATATTCATCAAAGAGAAAGATTACAATTGTTAGTTTTTCATTAATTTCAGAAGCATTTATGAGGCATGCAGATTGACTGTGAGCATACTTAGAATTCATAAACATATTCTGAATGCTCTGGATGTGTTATAAAGAGATGCCAGATTGTTTACATTGGCTGTTCAGTTTAACTGATCTCACAGTATTTCTGTTCCTTCACTGTTTGACAAATTTATTAGCAGGAGGACAGTGGGTAAAAAAAATATCAAATAATACGCTATTAACATTTCTGGTTTCACAAAATAACTACTGAAAGCATAATAAGCCCTAGGTATCCAGCAACCCAGTATTTGGAAATATAATATCTAGCCCTTTTTATTTAAAAAAAAAAAAAAAAAAATTATATATATAAATAAAACATAAAAAAAATAATTCAAATAGTATCCTCTCATAACCGAATCACCTTGTAATTTAAGCGGCAAAACGCATGAGCCTAAGATTCAACAAAATGTACAGGATAAAAGAAGAAATACAGCTGGGTATTGGAATTGTCAGTATGCTTACATATATCCTAACCCATTTCTGCATTAACCATGCTAAATTCTTGAATGTTCTGATTCTTCAAAGAAACATATTTTGGAAAAATATTTTCCTTGACAACACTGTTGTATTGTGTGAAACAAATAGGTGCAAACACAAATTTAGCTTAGAGATTTTGTTCTTAGAATTGAATGAAAAAGCAGCACCAAGAGAGTAACAGCTTTCCTGGAACAAAGTAGGTATTTTAGGCACTCCAATACTAAGCATGTCATTTATCCTTAATTCTCCTTTTCTATAGCATGCTGTCAGTGGCTGAAAATAAAGGCAAGTATAGTTACTGAACCTCTTTGTGAGCCCTGAAAGCTGGTAGCATTGCAAATGAATTAGAAATTCTCTCAAATATAAGAATAACAGAAGCAAGTCACACACCTAAGTTTTTGCACAGTTAGCAGAAAGACAAAAAATACAAAATATCAGAGGTTCTGCTCAAAGAATTGATTTAATCAGTGTCAGACTAACTAAGCATCTACATTACAAGCTGGCTTACATACAAGAAAATAATGTGTGTGTGACAATTCCTTTTTATTTTGTTTCTTCACCACCCACTGCGGTGTTTGCATTTTTTGCATTTCATACACCTGAATGACAGTTAAAAATAGAAGACTACTGGAATACTGGAAATTCATCCTTAAAGCTTTCCATATCAGAGCCTAAGTTAAGCATATATTGAAATCTGCACTGATTTTCTAATTGACAAACTGCATTTGGAGCTCAATCTTCATAAGAACATACAGAATGATGTCTTTTTCCTTGAAGAGCTATCCTTACAATGCAGATACACTGAATACCTTGCAGGAATTTTAAGTCTCAATGAAATAGCATGAGGTTACAAAAAAAAAAAAAAAAAAAAAAGCCAGAGTTTTGTCCCCCCAATGTTACTTCCACAGAATTAACAAGCTCTTGGCTTCAAAGGGCAATTTTTACTAGAATCCTTTCTCACATACTTTTACCGATCATTTTTTCTCTACATTCCACATGCCTTGATAAAAAAAATAATTGAAAAATCACAACCTTTGGTGTGATCATAATTGTCACTGTGTCTGCTCCAGGAACACGGGCAGGCTTACTCACCTGGTTCTCCCTGGCTACAGCAGCTAACACTTTCTCTCACTTTAATGCCTCTTCATGAAGAAAATTCATCAAACACTAATTGATTTGAAATTGCTGTTTGCTTCCTAACCCACTACAGGAAAATGGCCTGCAGCTTCACAACAACCTTAATGAAGTTCAATTAGACTTGCTTTCCCTCTCTGGTGCTATAGCTACATGGACGTTCTCTGACCCACTACTCTTTTCCTATACTTGTAAGTTTTCTCAGACAAACCACGTCAGAATGAGCACAAAGCAACACCTGTGCTGTCAGCATAGAGGAGAGGCCTGAAATGCAAGTAGATGTATAAATGAGGTTGATTTAGGACCTGTACCATGGCATAGCTCCAATTTAGCTGATTTTGACTGAAATGAAGGAAGAGATCATCTCCAGCAAAAGAAGCTTCTCTAGCAAATCTGTAGCAAGAAGTTGCATTGCTGAAATTCTCACAAAGTCAGTTGTCTGTGACACAAAGAATTAATGCTTTTGAAATTAGCAAATTCACCCAACGCATACCTGTAGGAACATACTGAGGGTTTTGTTTGGTGGTTGGTTTTGTTTTTTGAGGCTTAAATCTGAAAGTAAAAAAGAAAAAAAAAAATGTGGAAAAAGGAAATGAAAATATAAAAATAAACATTGCCTTTCAACCACTAGAAATGATTGTATCTGTTAGCCAAATGTACCAATACCCGTAATATAATAACAAGAACGCAGTTTGAGACAGTGGAATTTTAACTATTGGAAAGAACAGTAAAAGGTCTTGAACTTTCACAAGTAAGCAGCAGTCAAAATAGTATGAGGATTTGGCTTGTTTACAGTGGGGTTTAATACTTGTATAAGGAGACTCACCTGTGATGACTCCCCTCGGAAAGCAGCGCTTCAAGCCCAACTGTGGTAATAAATGCTCCATTTCAAGGGGATTATCTCCTCCCCCTCTTCTTCTGATTTTTCAGAACAAAGCAGGAGGTGGAGAGAAGGAGGGGGAGATAATCCCTTTAGCACTTAGCACTTCACACCTGCCAGGTAAGTAATAAATGCTGCATTCTGGGGGGATTAGCACAGTACTTGTTTAGAGTGGAATAAAATGCTTTCAGACATTGGACCAACCCCCTGGGACAAAAGTCCAGCTTAGGTTTTGTCATTTAATTACTTCTTATAGTCTTCTTGCATTTGTTTGTTTGCTAACTCAAGTACAACAGTATGAAAACAACAAAAGCTGAGTTTCTCGATTTTCTGTGTTTCTGTGTGTATGCCATGAGAAAACTTAAGCATATTGCTACAATAAACAATTGATAATAAAATAACGTTGTATTATTTAAAGATATGCGTTCCACAAGAGGTAGAATGCTCTTCATGAAACCCATATTCCATACAATGAAGTGTTCCTGAACTGAAGTTATGTTGAAGGAAGTTCATTCTGATCAGTGTATTAGTATCCTCACAGCAACACTCAACAATGTGACGCACTGTCATCAACAACCTCTTATGCTTGCATTTTTCTAATCTTCACTTTGTATTTTATTGCAATAAAATAATGATAATCTTGCATAGTGTGAAAGCTAACATATATTTTGGTGTTATATTTGAGTCATTCTGTCCAGAATTTCTCTTTGGGAACTGCAGTAGTGAGTCAAACCTGAATGAAAGGGAAAAGAGGAGAAAAATAATAATAATAATAGTAATAAAGAAATCTTGTCATCTCCAAAGAACAGAAGACTCTTCCGCTCTACTCTTCCTTTTTAGGACTTTCTCTTCCATTTACCTGGAAGATACAATTTAATATAGATTATATTGCCTGTGCTTTTCTCTGTATACCTGTGTGTTGCTTGACCACAGATGTCAGGTGGACACCAGATGAGAAACCCTGGGGCATCTGAAATGATACCAGATGCCTCTGTTTTCTTCCCAAATCTCACTCTATATTGGCTATATGTAATAGTTGGTATTTAACTATAATGGACCTATTTTTTTCCCTAGGCTTAAAATATGAGCAAATAAAGAACCCACCCCTCTAACATAAACAGCTATGGATAAAATAGCTCTTGTACATTTTTTTATTTCCCAGGGTGAATATAGCAAAGCTCTGCCTAGTTAAAGATGTGGGAGAGATCATAACATCTTTAGGCTTGCTGAGAGTCTCAGAAACAGATCCCCCTTGCTGGGAAGGTCTCGGGTAGCCTCTATATGAATCACTTCTTCACAAGCATACCTCAGGAGCTCTGAAATTTGAAGCAAATAGGTTTTACTCTTTAGATACAGCTAAAACAGTTCTTTTTGTCCAGATATTTTCAAGTTCCATACCTCTGCTAAGTTATAGTTCAGTAAACATAGAATCTTAATATATGTTATTTAAAAGGATTTTTCATATCAATTTCTAAAGGTGGAGGAGAGAACATGGATGAGAGCTTTTTTCATGAAACTGGACATAGTAAGCTGAAGTCTAACTTCAACATAATGTTATTTTTGTTGTTTCATTTTAGTGTCTCCTTCCACATGATTAAAAAAAGAGAGATGTACAATAAATACAAAACAGTTAATAGGAAAAGATTTTGTCATTCTCCTGAACTCCTACCTTTTTATTTTCTATACAGGAAAATTAAACTGTTGCCTATCATGTCTTTCATTAGAAAAGCATTTCAGCAGAGTGTATCTCTACATGAAGTACAACTGTTGGCTTCAGTGAATGTTTCGTGCTGGATTGCAAAATATGACACACAATACACAGGTAAAAAAATTTGTGATGTCATCACATATGGAGGAAAGTGCAGGACAGTATGTGCCCTGCAGACTAGTTAAGTCTTTTACCTAATTAGTGAGAAAAGGCTTTTTTACTCAGTACGTGTGCATATTTAATTCCACACTTTTAATCTAGTACAGGGCAGAAGTAGTGGAGAACAGAGTATTTTAAAATAATACATTTTCTGTGAGATTTCCCCACTCACCATCATTCTTTCTCAGAGACAGAATGCATCTTAGTGGCAACTTCAGCTACCACTTACACTTACCAACATTTTCTTCTAGAGCAGAAAACAAAGAAACCCAAACAGTAAATACCTTAGAATATAATCTCAGAATAGTAAATTCTCCAAGAAAAATCTTGGTGCTAACTGTCCTGTGTCTTCTATTCCAAAAAAGTGCAAGGAAGAAATATGACACATCATGTTCCCAAAGACCATAGTAGCAAGCATGTCTGCTATTAATTATCTTTTTTGATACTGAATTTTGACCATGTAGCATGGTAATACAAAGAGAAACAAGAGATGAAGTGAGAAAATACAAAAGGCACTGCATTATCCCAAAGAGAGTGGGGACACAAAAAATTTATGTTCAAGGGCTATTCCAAAAAGTAATGTCCCTATTTTATTACCTTGACCCACAACATCAGAGATGGATGTTGGTGGTATGGCAGTAGAGGCTGAAACTTCCCACCAGTATTCCATTACATGCCATGAGTAAAAACAGCAACAGTGGGTCACCTCCACAGGTGTAGATTTTGGCAACCACAGCATGCAGGCTCTTGTTCATCATCAGCGAAAATGCATAGCCAATGTTGGTAACAAAGTTGAAGAACAGTGTTTTGTGGCTGAGAACTATATATTCTATGTATTTGCTGTTCTTATTTTGTTTTCTAAATTCAGTAGTAGGGAGGAGGCCTAGAACATGGGTTGCTGTTTGTGATAATCACTGTAAACAAAGAAAAGAGAATCTTGTCATTACAGAATCAATTTCATGAAACCATGGTTTCTGAAAAGCTACGTGAAGGTACGTTTAGGCATCCTAATAAATGTTGCAGCTGAAGTTGGGTCTCTGTCATCTCCTTTAGTTAAAATGGAGTTTTTGGGGAAGCAAGACCCCAGAGGGGAATGTGATCATGAAATTAATGTGAGTAGGTGGTTTAAGATAAAATTCTTAGCTCAATGTTAGAAGATTCAGAAAAGTATGATTAATTAATGCCAGTAAACACGATTTTGGGCCAGACAAGAACATGACCGTGGCACATCCGGAGATAGCAGAATGTCAGAACATGAAGGAGTAGTGATGTAGAATAAGAAGGTATGGTTTACGATAGCTCACATCTATTTTAAGAGTTTTTCAAAGAAAATACATTAATGACAAAACTATAATAAAGATCTTCGAGTTGCATGACACCTTTGAGATGACATCCAAGGTTTTTGTAATCTGTCTGTTTCTCAGTAACATTGATGCAACAATTGTCCTGCACAGTCAGATGTAATAAAAGTATAAATTTCAGCATGCATACTCATTAGATATAAATTGTTTCATGCTGAGAGAAGAGAATAAAAGTCCACCCAAGGTGCCATAGAACAAATAGGAAGGTATTTTGCAAAGCATCTCCTTCAATTCATAGAATCTGACTTAAAAGTTCCTCTTAAGTGTATAGTTCACCAAATTGATTTTTACTTTTTGAAATGGAATTAAACATTTCCTAGTGGCAGAATCATCAGACACATGTGCATAGAAACACAAGAGCATGTGGGTGGAATTTAAAATCTAGTACGTGTCTAATGCACAAGCTGTTGCAGACTGTGATAAATGGGAAATTAAAAAAAAAAAAAAAAACAATTGGAAAAAATAATTTTAAGATTTGGATGATAAAAACATTGTGAGCACGTTACGAAGAACAACAGAATTTAGAATAATAATTATTTTTGCAGAACTTTAATTAGCTCATTTTCTTAAGTGCATCTCAGGTTGTTTTCATAACTATTTCTCTTGTTTATCTGAAACATTCAGTCATAAGGATCTCCACTATGACTAAATAAAAGAAGTCTTTGAATTTTGATCATTTTGTGATTCCATGATTATGTATTTACCAGCATGTTTGTATTAAATGATATTACATCTAGCCAATGCAGAGGGAAAAAAAAGAAAATGTAAAAAGCAAAGAAACTAAAAATAGGTCAAATATGTATGTATAAATGGAAAAGCTTATATCAGGACATATGCATGAGGGCTGTTCCAAAGGTAATGTCCCTTTTTTTGTACCTTGGCCCAAGACATCAGAGGCAGATGTTGGTGGTATGGCAGTAGAAGTTAAAACTTCCCACCAATATCCCGTTTCATGTTGTTTCTATGTGACAGTTGGCAGCAGAGGGGCAGTCTGACAAAATGGTGTCTGACATGGAAATGGATTTGAAGCAAAGGTGTGTTTCTGAATTCCGCCACGCAGATAAATTGCATCCACTGACATTCATGGGCTGTCGATGAAAGTTTCTGGAGACTTAAGAGTGGGTGTGAGTACAGTGAGGTGGTGGGTGGTGCATTTCAGCAGTGGCAACTGCAGCGTATGTGACACACCAATTTCTGAAAGGCCATGAAGATTTTCATGAGTATGGCATGCAAGCTCTCATTCATTGCTGGCAAAAATGCAGTGCTACTGGTCATGACTAGTTAAAAAACAGGGTTTTTTAGCAGATAATTAGCTTTATCAGCGATCTTTGTGTTGAATTTTCCATGGAAATAACTTGCAGAGTGACCCACATACATGCATACATATGTACTTATGCATGCTCACATGCACACACATTTTGTCATTTATCCTGATATTTTTTCCTCATTCCCATGACTTCTTTGGTTTATACAACCCATCCTAGGTTGCTCCTGTTTTCACCATGGGAGACTAACATCTCTGTGAATAGGTGAATCTTTCTTGAAAACCTTGCTTATACTTCTAGGTTGCCAAATCCGCATTTAAGTAAATGAATTTGGATTTGGAAATGCTACCTTTCATTTATATTTGCAAGGTACTACTGTGTAGGGTAAATTTGCAGAGATTAAACATTGTTTTTTTATTTTGGAGAGCTCACATCAATCTCCTACTACTGTGTTAAATATTTAATCACCTGTACCAGTACAAAACAAACCTCACTCGTTGAATTCAATCTGTCTATACTTGCTTGCAAAGAGTACAAAGAAAATTTCCTTAACAGACTACTACAGTTTTACATAATTTTTCTCTCATTGCTTTCTAGTTTTATCCTCACTGCCGCAGCAAATATATCTATTCACATAATTACTTTTTTTCCCTCATATTTTAATCAAATTCTAAAAATGGTTAAATGGTTCATTACATCTCCTTACATTCGCACACCACTGATTCTTCATCCAAACAAACAAAAACAGTAATTTTTCATGTATCGTCTCAGCAAAAATGTTGATTTTTTTTATTATTTCATAACTTCAGTAAGTATAATGCTCTTCCATAGAGAAATGTTGAGTTACCCACTGGAATAAAATTCCTGTTATTCACACATCTTATGGAACACTGTAACCATATTAGATAGCAGGACAGATTGTTTGCAGAAGGTTCCTGCCTGCATAGTGAAGCCGCCCCTCAAGACTGATCCAAAGATAGGGACTGGTAACAGCTAGTCCTTTGAGACTGTAGTCAGCAAAGCAAGGAAAGAAAGCATTCTTAATAAGATAACAAGACCATAGGACTTGTCAACTAAAGGACACTCCAAGAGGTCCCAGGACAACACCACAAAAATACTGAGCATGTGCAAGGATGTGGGACTCTTACGTTAAAGATTTCAATGAAAATGTTGAATAAAAATACATGGTCTGGGACTATCTTTACATATGTAACACAAGTGATGTATATAAGCTGAAGATCTTTTGCACCAGATATACACACTTAAGTGGAGGGATCCCCCATGCAATGGCACCACAATAAAGAATGTCTACTTCTTAATACCACATTGGTTTTAGGAGCTGTCTCTTAGACCGATGTTTTTGTCCAGTAACACATGTAGTAGTCCAGCATAGGCACTCAAATAAGTAACTGAGCTGTTTACTGAAATCTCTGCTGTCTAAAAACATTTTTTTCAGCCAGTTTAAGGTCTGAGAGTAAGACAGGTAAGGATACAAGAAGGGAATTTAACCTATTTTTTGATGTTGTTCATAAAGTCCAGACAAGTGTAAGCACAACTAGAAAAAAACGCAATGGTGTTTGGAACAGAGTATCTATATAAGGAAAGGGCACAGCTGTCAATAAAAGATTTAACTGAAAGGGGAGAATACGGGAAATTAAAAGTAAATCACTTACTAGACACCATCTTAGGGAATACAAGAACAGAATTAGAGTGAGAGGAAAAAAAATAAAAAGAAAGAAAAAGAGATTAGGGATCCAGTTGCTGAGAATACAGGAGAGAAAAAGAGCTCGAGGCTGGGAAAGAGGGGAAGTAATTCAAGTGATTGAGGGAACAAGCCTTTGTGAAATCAAGAAGGAAACAGTAGAGGCAGACTGTCAGTGGCAGGAAGGTGTGGAGAGGAGAAAGGGCAAGACAAGTATTGGGTGCTGCCTAATGAGCAGAAGAGAAATTTGATCATAATCTCGGCAGAAAAAAAGTACTTAGAAAAGAATGCCAAGAGTGTGACCATGTAGGTGGACTTCAAAAGTAAACAATTGACCCAAACAATGAACAGAGGAAATGAATGATATGGTGTGTATTGGGTGGTCATCAGCCAATCAGAAAACAGAAATCATTTGGGATGAGGACTGAAGATAGAAGTAGAGTGGGAGAGTGAGCAGGGCACTTGAAAGATGAAAAATATGCATTGGTCTCGTTCTTCATTGTTCTTCTGTGTTCTGTATTTATTTTTTGCTCAATAGAAGACATTTCCCTTTTACCTCCTTGGGAATCCTGATCTAATTAGTAAGCCTTACAGGAACGTATGATAGATTTTTTTGCATTAAGCAAAGATGCTTAACCAGATCTTCTGTGCTGTAAGTTTAGTGCTAACAACATTCAGATGGATGTGATTTGTATAAAAACTCCTCTATACCTTTGTGTTCCACTTCGTTTTCTAGAGATCATATTCTTGCCAAGTGTTATTATTATTAAAGAATGGTAGAAAATATGCAACATTGTTTCTTATAAAATCTACATGATGATACAGAACCATTGTAATCGTGTTTTTTAGCTTTTTAGATTATTTATTTCCTTATCACAAATGATGTCATATTTAAACAGAAAAAAATACATCAAAATTTCCATTTCACATGTAAGAATGAAACGATTTAAATTTTAGGATCTGAAATAAAAATTAAAAGCAAAGAGAATCTAGAAACACTCAGATACTGCTGCAGTTCACATTAAAATGAAAACGACTTTCTCTAGTTAATGAATACAAAAACAAACTGAAACAAAAAGGAAATACTCTGTGAAAACATTTGAATATTTCTTATATCATAGCAATTTTTTTCAAGTAGTTTCCATTTCATTTTTCTGGCACTGAATACAGAGAAAATTAATGTCATCCAAAAGCTTTGCTTTTCTCAACACTTACCTTCAAATTCGTGAAATTTACTCTATTCTTGCAAAAATTCTCAAGCATTAGAAAAAAAATTCTCAGCATCAGAAATCAATTAGAAATTGATTATTTTACAATGTCATACAAGGCAATGCTGTTTACTGCTGTTTAGAGAAAATTAATCAATTATAAAAGAGATTATGAATGGCTCAAATTCCCAAATTTTATTCTATATATATGCATTTTTTTCAGTTTTTGGCATTGGCAAAAATCACAGTAATACAGTATGCCTGTAAGTAATCAGGAAGCTTGCACTTAGGTAATTAAATTGATATTTTCATGTTTCTTTCTTTTTAGAATGTATTAATTCATAAAGTAACAACTTTCTTAGTGCAATATAAATAATCTTATTAAATTACTTTTTCTTTACCACATACGTCTATGCTATTCATAAAGTCTGTGTGGATAATTAATTTTATTTACAGAGCAGTGTGTTAGATGTTACTTTTGTTGTCCCCGTGCACTTCCACATTTATGATATAACAGTCATGATTGGCATGTTACCACATGCAAAATAATTGGACCCCATTTCAGTTTTGCACAGCATTACCAATGTTGTCAAAGGAATTCAGCTGGGTTCAGTATTCTTCCATACTATTGTAAAAAATTGCTTTAAGAGACATCGAAACAATACAAAATGAATTCTTCAGGTAATCACAAATATTGTGTTTCCTTTCTATTTAATTAAAATGAAAGCAAACAGACACACAAACAAAAACATCATTCAGTTAGTGTGTGCAGCAGATTAGCCTGAAGTGCTAATGTGGTAATCAGAAAATGAAACGGCAGCTTAAAAACCTTAAAACTCTCTGTAACAACTTTCAGTAAAGGTCACCAACAATGAAATTCTGTGAACTCCAGCTTGGACTTCCATAGTGGCTAGGAGTGATAGGGCAATATCATGAAAAGGCGATAACAAAACATTTTCTTTGATCTAGAAAGGACCAGAGGAATGCAACTGATACATTTTATGGTAAAATGTAAATTTCTTGTATCTTCTTTTGCTAGATACAACCTATTTCATTCTGCATTGCAGCTACAATTCTCCCTTTCTTAACCTGGTGGATCTAATTCAGGAGGTCTCAGTAAAAACCTTCTAGCCTAGGTATGAAGCAGGCAGACCTGCTAGATATTTCATCACCTTTGAATAGTACTTGATAATTATGCTTCCCTCGAGCTGACTACTGCTGATCAGCATTTTTTTTTCACTCGGTATTCAAATTCCACTGTGGTATTAACCCACCTACCAAATCAGTCACTTTCTTTTCACGTAATTATTTTACCATAGAGATATATCCATGTCATTGGAACAATGAAACTGTCACTAATTAGAGGAGTTTTTGCAGACAGAACTTAAATTAACTGGACCCAAACTATTAGTTTTGCTTTTAGTGTGGAATAACCACTAGCTGTAGTGTGGAGGTTAAAAAAAAAAAAAAAAAAAAAAAAAAGTCATACATCATCTTCCCAGTTATTTCACATTCTTAGTAATGTTTCGTGAATCAATCAAACATCCCCCATTTTTAAAGTGCAAATAATGATTTAAAAGCCTCTATTAACGTAGCGCAGAATCTGCCTTTGAGTGCTATACACTGCTTGTGGTGAAATGATAAGAGCTTCATCACAGACAGCCCACATTAGTGCTCTGATTAAAAGTCTCCCTTTGTCTCCATTTTCAGGACTTTTCTCCACATTAGACTGCCATTCTAAGAAATAGCCCTCTGCTGCAATCCCTTCAGAATTGTAAGAGCTGCATAATACAATCCATCAACCAATTGTCTGAGTTTAAAGTAAAATCAGTAACAATAGTCATTAGCAGATGATGTAGAGTCTCTTTCTCCTCTCACTTTCAAAACTTGAATTCCTTTGAAATTGATTGTTTACAGTCCTTTATGTTGGGGCCAGGGTAATGCGTTTAGCTGGATTACTGCAAATCACTGTTTCCAAAGGTGAATGTGAAAACAATGCATACCCTTGTGATGATAGTGTGTCTGGTTTTCCTTCTTTGGTTTCAGACTTGCAGTACTCACCCTTTTCTCAATTGATGCTTCAACAAGTCCAGTTTGAGTAAAGAGTGTAACTGTTTAATGAGTGTTTTGGTGTTAGATAATGGCGTTGTTCACTGACTATAAATAAACTGTCAGAATGTCCTAAAACTATCTTGCCAAGAGTATGATGAGAATACACTGCGTCTTCAAGACTGTAGATATGCTATAGGGTAATCTGCAAATGGCAAGTTATTGCACCACAAATCACAGCATAGGCTACCTGTATTCTCCACCAGCTGTCATATCTCCACTTCAACAGCCACTCAACAGGGATGCAGTACAGAGCAAGCACTGCAAGTCATTCGGGTGGTTTACAGAGATAAACTGAGGGGAGTGCTCAGAGGAGACATTATTGCTTTCTACAATTACCTGAAGGGAAATAGTGGTGAGGTGGGGATCAGCCTCTTCTCTCACATAACTAGGGATAGGACTAGAGGGAATTGAGTTAGGGGATGAAGGGTAAACATGGGCCAGCTGTAAAGGAAGACAAGACAAAAGAATGTAGCAAGCAGGATGTGTAGTAAATAAGGGTTAACAATTGCATAGGAATGTGAATAAAGAGAGGACAAGATAAGGGCTAATCATTGCATAGAAATGCAGTTAAGCAGGATGTGAAGCCAGATAAGAACATCTTGAAACTCTATTGTAAACTTGATGAGCACATCACACAAGGAACAAACAGGTCGGATCAGATTACTTCGGTTGAAGACAATGAGCCTTCATCCCATGACCACCAGAAGACCCCCAAACTGCCCACGGCCCACGTGCAAGTGGGACGGACCATACGCCGATGTGTTCTCGGAAATGTAATTAATATGTATACGAATTCCGGGAAAAACACTGATTATGGATTAGTTCGGCCTGTATCTGTACCCAGCTTTTGTCCTACGGGGTGCAAGTTTGGAGGAGCTCTCCCCTTTGCACCCAGCTTGGTGCCAAATGCTGAATAAAAACATACCTGCTTTATAACCTAACTCTGGGTTATAGAGTTTGATTCCGTAAATCAGAATTGCATCAAGTTCTCCAAGGGAGATTCAGGTAGGACACTAGGAGAAATTCATGCAGTTAGAATGGCCACTGAAAAATGAGAGGCATGATTTGAATCAAAAAACTTGTCAGAATGTGTTGAGAAAAGCTGAGCAAATTTTCTTGAAGTGAGCGATTGCAGTACTGAATCTTTCTGAACCCATGGCTTAAGAGGACTGAAGACAAGAAGAATCAGCAGAAGGGATTCCTTTCGTGAGGAACAAGAGCTGGCATGTCTCCTCGGGGTTGTATATAAGCACAATTAACACAGTCTTGTAGTACAGTAATGCCAAAAGTATTTTCTGATCCAAGATTTGCAATAAAACACTGTCATATTTTTCATCTGAATCAATGCAAGTCCACAGTTAAAGTGAATCTCCTTATGTTTTCTGTACAGTAAATGCACAGAACATTCCCTGAATACTAAGTAGTAATTTAGATGTTCTTTGTAAATGTTCAATAGGACATGAGTTATCTGAAATTGTAGCTATACATATATGAGCCCCTAAAATAACTGATACAGTAGCTGTGGTTTTAATCAGAGAATGCAAAGGGTCTTTCACAGATCACCAGCCATGGCCTTTCATGGTAGCCTGCCAGTATTAAGCATAATACTTTATTATAATAATAGAATGAAGTGCTTGGTTTGCTATTTGATTTTGAAATATTCTAGAGAAATAAAATAGATTTGGGTCTGGCAGAGTTATATCCATATTACAAACCTTAATACAGGTTATGTCACAACTACTTATTGTCCATGCAAGTGTAGAGCTGGAGTGGTATTCACCTCTTCACTGATTCGAGTTTCCTCACTCAAAAAGACAGCTGATAAGCAAGAATGCAAAATCCAAATACATCCCAGTATGCAGAGGGTGTTGATGGCAAGGTGGAGAGTGGGGAATGGTGTAAAAATTTGTCGTAGAATACATGAGAATGTAAATATGCTCTGCGTGACTAATGTTTCTTTCCAGATGACAGAAAAGGAACGTGGCTCTTTACTTTAAAAAGCACCAGGAAAACTGCCATTCCATTTTGCTGAAGTGTGTAACAACAGGAATTCTTCAATAGCCATTGTGGTTCTATTCAGCCTATTCAATTTCAGCATCTGCTTGCTGTTGAGATTAGAGGATTTATCCTTGAATGTACAAAGCACTCAGAAGGCTACATAAAACAATCCACTTACGGGCTTCCCTTTTTCTTGCCTCACCCTGTAGGAAGAGCTATGACTGTAAATTGTGCATAAGTAAAGGTTCTGGCTAGACTAAATTCGCATTATTCCTTCTCACAGCAACTGTTCCGTGAAATTATAACCTGAAGTTTAAGTAATTCCTCAAGATGCCTCTGTGTTTAAAGCTACTTTTGGTATTTAGTACTTGACACTTTCAAGGCCTTTCATATTCCTTTGTTGCCACTGGTTGCATGTTCTCTCCCATCTCACACATTGTTAGTTACAGAAAAGGCCCTTTGTAGTTAAAGTCGGGTTAAAGTCGTTGTGTTCTAACCAAGGTACAACTTAACTTCCTTAAGACACGAGCAAATTCTGAGGAAAGATGGAAAAGAGCAGAGGTCTGACTGAGGAGGTGATAACACAGCTGAGGAAAGCGCTAATTAAAGTATTTGAAGTTTATTTCCGGAGAACGTCTTAAGTGCCTAGAAGGCAACAGTTTAAACTGTGTTTCCAATGGAGGGTACTGATTAAATGCCTTTTGTGTGACCTACGTTGTTGGTACTTATATGCATTCCGGTGGAAGGTGGCTGATAACAGAGATGATCTCTGCACCCTGAGAGGCCAATCAAGCCAGACTTCACCACTCCACTCACTAGTGCCACTTCTAAATATCTAGGGCAAAATAGAGTCTGCTCACAAATCTGTCAGAAGAAAATGTCTTACAAATCTCTTACAGTGAAGTCTAGAAAAACAGGAAAGTTTTCTAGGTTGATTTCTAACCTACTCCATCTACTTAAAAAAAAAAAAATATATATATATATATATATATATATGTATACATATATATAAAATAGCAGAAGTATGTCAATATGTTCTACAGTGAGGGATTTCTTGTTTTGTGTATTCATTAAATTTGTAAAAGATAGATGATTAGAGAAGCAGAGGCTCTTGAAAAGCAATGAATGTGACTTGAATTATTTTGGATCTAGAGACAACCATGGGAATTTTAGAGATCTGCATAAGAAATATGTAAAGATAACCAGATAACAATGAGATTTTGTACTAATGAATTGTAAGTATGTCCCACTACAGGGGAAAATAAAGGGCCTGTATGTCTTAGAAAGTGATGTTATCTGTCTCTTTTCAAAATGGGTCTGAGAAAACTGTAGAAATCTTATTTCTGCTTAATGCGATGCTGTTTAAAAAAATGCAAACGAGGTTATGTTAAAAACAATTATAATGCTACCAGAAATCATTCCACTACCTTGTTTGCAAAATATTTGTACACTGCATTCTCATCAGAAATATTTGTATGATAGGAGAGGTTCTAAGAAGTGGGGTAAGACATGAAAAACTTTCTTATAAGTGGTTACAGAAGTCTATATTTTTTAAATTTCATTTAGAAAAGAGACAAATAAGAGAACACACAAAAAGTTTTCTAAACACTGTGATAAACAAAATACCAAAAATATAGACTAGTTAGCTCAGGAACATCAATTCTTGCATTTCCAGAAGACTGAAGAAAGCTTCAGCTTTTTTCTCTCTGTCCACCTATGCTTGTGTTTCTTGTCTTCATGCATGTCAGGGCGTGCACAGCAACCTTATCAAAGAAGTCAAACACATCACATTATTTACTTGAGTAGTGAAATGTATTATTATATATATAGTGGCTGAGATCCAAAGGAGATCAGATAAAATCAGCATGTAAAGTTACCATAAATAACAAATCTTATAGTAGGCAAATATTAAAATCCAGGACATACAGATTACCAGGATATAATCAAGATGCAAACTTCAAGGAGAGGTTTTCTTCCCTTTTTGAACACTTATACTACCGTTGGTCCCTCTGGATACACATTTACGATGCTGCTCTTACTGCAAATAGGCTACAGAACTAATGTAAATTCAGATCTCATCTCAAGTTTGTCATTGCTGTATTCTCATCTTTTGTTTTATATACCTGTCATGATTTTTTTTTCCTACCAAATAGATATAATCCCTGAAAAAACAACAACAACAACAACAACAACAACAACAATAACAACAAAACTTTTAGTTTCCTGGAAACAAAATGATTTTTTATAACTTAGGAAAGTTATTGCATGCAGTCACATGAAAAATTCAGTCAGTATTTTGTGGAAATTTCATCTTTTAAATTTCCTAAGCCTGTCATTAAAATTAGTAAGATTTCTCATCATTATTTAGAAGAAAAATCTTGATCTTTTTGTTTAGTATTGTAACTCATTTGGATTTTTAAGCTGGATAGTGTTGTTATTGAAAATGTAATGATTGTGTGCTCCCTAAACTCGCTCACAATGTATATTTAGAAAGGAGATATTGTTTGTTTTCTGTGTATAGTGCCAGATGTAATATTTCCACAAATCAAGCACACCTCCTCCTGCTCATGCAATTTTTTTATTCATACAGTACTACATTATTCTACCTGTTTATACATAAGAAACGCCTACTAACTACATATTCATTAGGTTAAGGAAGCACTCCATTCCCTTTTGGATAGTTATCCTGGCCTTCTGTGCTTGCGCGGGGTTGTCTGTGGGTTGTGTGAGCCTTGGTGTTTGTCTGGGGAGTGTCCTCCAGCTCATTTTGCCCTTACTTGGTCATGAGTAATCTAAGGACTTTGTTGTTTCCATTTTTTCCCAAGGCCAAAGAGAATGTACATTCTGGACTAGACAGATCTCTGCAGACATGCAACATTCCTCTTCAGAGGATACTGACAATTATCCAAGCATCAGCTGTTGAAATAAACTTACAACAATTGACCTTATAACACACGTATTCTTTCCCATACCTGGAGTGAGTATCTTCACAGCAATGTCTGGTATTAATTTTATTTGTTCCTCCATTAAGAAACAGGACAGACTATGTCTCTCTGGTCATAAACTAATCACACATTTGCAAGCCTCAAAGGTAACCTGGTTTATTATAGGCAGACAGGACCGCATTTCATGACATAGCTGGAAGGAGGCTTTTCATCAGGGAAAAGTTTTCCTTAATGACAGCATAAATTTTAGGTACCCTTACCTGCCTTCCCACACTCTGGCTGATAATACAGATGCATAAACATACACAGTGATCTCCACCGTGCAGCAGAAAGTCCACTTTTGGGTTGATGTAGAGACTAATACCTATCAACCATGGCTATTTTTTTATTGCCTTCTCACTTTAAAACTTCAGGATCTGAAAACATAAAATAAAGATAAAAAAATACTTACAGGACAGAAAAAATATTTTACAGAAATAAAGAGAAAATCAAAAATACCTTTTCACCAGTACATGTTACTGGTGAAATACATGTTAGAATGTACCTGTGTACATTCTAATTTAGAGAATATATATTTTAGTTGGTAGTTGTCAGTGGCTTTGGTGATGTATCCAATAAAATTGTTCTATTTGCTAAGATATTTCAGCGTTTCATTTGGGAATCTTGCAAAGGTGTATTTTCAGTTTGCTCATGCAAAAGCCAAGAAGTTTTCTCATTATCTTTTTACTTCAGCTTCTGATTTTATTTTAGCTTCCACAGTAACTAAGCTTGTTAGAGAGTTTCAGCCAAAACAGCCAGATGCTGCTAACCCCCATAACATTTTGTAAAGTTCTCTTGTGGAGCCTTGAACAATGGGCTGTATTCCACAGCAGCCAAACTGAACCTGAAGCTCCAAACAGATAATAAACAAAAGACAGAGGAAGAGAGAGAATGTTTGGCACTTAAGAGATTAAAATCCACATGCTTATGGCTCATAATTTAGTTTCCACTAGAGGCATCCAAATGTTGGTTTGATTACACAATATTTTTAATGTAATATTTAATTCTCATAGCTCGTATGTTTAGGAGGCAATTAAAGATACTCAAAGCTCAAAACAAAAAAAAAAAAAAAAAAAAAAAAGAAAAAGGAAGAAGAGAGAGAGTCCAAAAGAAGATTTCTTCCAACAGAAATAGAAATATAACAGGGATTACTCTTAATATTGGAAAGCTACCTATCCACCAGTTGATACAGACAAGTCCCAGACCATCTGCAGAAAGTGCATAGTATAATTTTCATCTGTTAAGTGGAACATTGTGGAAAAGGATTGTGACAGCTGAAAAACCAAGAAGCACCAATACAAATCAGGGAAAGTCATATCCCTAAGGAGCAAGGTCTACTTGTTAATCAGGTAGGAACCTTAAAAATGTGTGTGGCAGATACATACACACCAGATGTATTTTTAATAACCAGATGTTGATCAAATACAGGAAATGCAGTGGAAAATGTTATAGTATATGCTAAAAAAGTAGATACATATTAATGTTTTGTTTCCGTCCAATAAGGTGCATGGGATTTGTTGAGATTTATCAGTGCAATCAAAATTATTTTTGGACTGTGCCAGCATCCTTGGATTTGCATCTAATATGATTTCATGTTGATTTAAATGGCTTCACATTAAATGGAAAGGAGAAGTACCCATATTGAGATTCATTAGACAGTTTTCTGGGGATGTTAAACAAGGTATTAAGAACTGTTAATGAAGGCTTTACTAAAAAGCAGTGGAACCATACAGCCACCAAATTCAGTACTGATCTTATCAACAACAGGCTGAAAGCTTTGGCTGGAAGTTTGAAAGGCCTCAGAACTGAGGCTTGTCAGGCTTGCTCTTTCTGAAATTTTCTTGACTTCAGAGAAACTTGGTTTAGCTGCTGTAGCACTCTGCTGCCTGATGTCTATGGCTAGTTTGTTTTGCTTTTCTGTAACAACTCTAGTTCTATTTATACAAAGGCTGATCTGGAAGTAGTGCCTCCTATTTTATTATGTTGAGCCATGATGTAAGAAGGAGACATTGGTAGCATGGCAGTAGAGGCAGTAGCGTCCCACCAATATCCCGTTACATGTTGTTGCCATGTGACAGTTGGCAGCAGAGGGGCAGTCTGACAGAATGGCATCTGAGACAGAAGTGTGGATGAAGCAAAAATTTGTTACTGAATTCCAGCATGCAGAAAAAGTGCACTCATTGACACTCAACACTTACTGAATGTTTATGGAGACCAAAGACAGGATGTGAGCACAGTGAGTGGTGTGTTTCAGCAGTGTCTCTTCCTGCAAAACAGTCTTTTTCCTAAAATAATATATTTAAATATTTAAGCATTATAATGTTTGTGTGCCAAATAAATAAAATAAATTAAAAAATAAAAATGTAAGCATTTAAATACATCCCCCTGAAAAATTATCCACAGCTACAGTAAGTTACAGTGATTATACCAAACATGATGGAGAAGTTGTACAGAAATCTTTGTCTTCATGGAAAGCTGTGTCATTAAAGCACGGGGAATAAAACTGTGAGCTGTGGAAGCAGGGGACTTTGGGTGGGCTGGGGCCCCGGGTGCATTAAGGTGCAACCATGGCTGAGAGCTGAAGGGGCTCTGTGAGACGGGGAAGCCCTGCAGCGACAGGAGTGCTGCGTTTCAGTGCCTGTTTGGAGACGCTCTGCTCCGTGAAGACCATCAGGAGCGCCTTGAAAGTGAAACTTGGTGCCGTGAGCAGCTGTGTCAGCAGTGAGGTGTGCTGGGGATGTTTTGTGACAGCGGGGGAGGCAGGGAAGGGTATTGGTGTGCTGTGCTGAGAGTTCCATCATCCAGGTACACAGAGATGCATTAATATGTAGAGACGACGACAGCAAGGAACCCCTCCCACCTCCCAAAAGTGTGCACTGTGGATGCCACGAGATGGAAGAAGCACCACGGGTGTAAGGAATGAGACAGTTTATTTTGAAGGTTTTAAAATTAGTCTTTAATTCAGTGTTGTCTTCTGGGTGGTTGTCTGGGGTCGAGGCAGGGAGGCTGACAGTCTTTGTGGCTCCTAAACTTCCATGCCAGCCTCAGCAGCGCTCGGTTACGGTGCTTCCTTCTCTTCCGGACGTGGTGTCTGTGGTATTTCTGAGTAGGGCCCATCCATCCCTTTCGGCCTCTTGTTCCATCCTCATCTTCAGAGTTCTGTTTCACACAATCCATGTGGTTCCTGGAGGCGCTGATGTGTGCAGCACTGAAGGTCCTGACTGGGCTGTCCATCTGCAAGTCAGAAGGGGAGGAAGGATGAAAGGAGCAGCCTCCTGCCCTGCTTCCCTGTGCTGCTCTCTCCTGCACAGCCCTGCTCACCGGGTTGCTGCTCTAAAAATGGTTTCCTTGGCCATTTGGGGCTGCCTGTGTCACCAATGCCACGTTGACACAGCCACAGCAATCGGCAGGTCCGGTGCCAGCACCTGGAGTGAGGTCAGGACTCAGCAAAGCAGCACCAAATGTTGGGGTAAGGGCAGGGGGATTTTTGGGAGCATCCATGGTCCTCTCGGAGCACGGCCGGCTCCAGTTTGGGAGCTGACATACCTTTTTTGTAGGACACCAGTATGGAGGGCTGAGCTCCAGCACTTGGGGTCATCTGGTGCCATTTGTGCTGAGCTGTCCATCTGCAAGGCAGAGGGGAAGGAAAGGAAGGAGCAGCCTCCTGCCCTGCTTCCCCGTGCTGCCCTCTCCTGCACAGCCCTGCTCACCGGGTCGCTGCTATGCCAGCCATTTCCATGCTGTGGGGCTGCCTGTGTCCCCGGGGCTGTGAGGAAAGGGCCTCTGCAATCGGCAGGTCCGGTGCCAGCACCTGGAGTGAAGTCAGGACTCAGCAAAGCAGCACCAAATGTTGGGGTAAGGGCAGGGGGATTTTTGGGAGCATCCATGGCCCTGTCAGAGCACGACAGGCTCCAGTTTGGGAGCTGACGTACCTTTTTTGTAGGACACCAGTATGATGGGGTTTGCTCCAGCACTTGGGGTCATCTGGAGCCATTTGTGTTGGGCTGTCCATCTGCAAGGCAGAGGGGAAGGAATGAAAGGAGCAGCCTCCTGCCCTGCTGCCCTGTGCTGCCCTCCCCTGCACAGCCCTGCTCACCGGGTTGCTGTCCCCAGGGCTGTGTGGAAAGGCCACTGCCATCAGCAGGTCGGGTGCCAGCACCTGGAGTGAGGTCAGGACTCAGCACAGCAGCACCAAACATTGGGGCAGGGCAAGGGAAACCATGGGGAGCTGCCAGGGTCCCGCAGGAGCGAGGCGGGCTGCAATTTGGGGGTGACTTATCTGTGCTGTGAGTGAGAACAGGAGCGTGTTGCCGTCCTGCTGTGTCCCTGTCCCTGCGTGTGGCTGTGAGGCAGAGGAGGAGCGGCCCCATCTGTCCCCATGGGCTGCTCCTGCCCGCCACAGCCCTCGCTCACAGCTACTCGGCGGCGATCTCGGACTGGCACTGCCCTTCTGCTCAGCATTCCGGGCTGCTGTGACACCAAGCTGGCTCTGGAACACAGCCCCCCCCCCAGCGCTGTGCTCTTGTGACATGGCTGTGCCGGCTGCAGGGGGCTTCCTGGAGCTGCTGGCTGCCCCTGGCAACGTGGCCGTGACATAGCAGGGCTGGTGCTGCCTGGCATGGGGCTGCTGCCTTCCGCCGTCCGTCTAATAAATGGTCAGTTGTTCATCCCTGAATGTCTGATGGTTATGTAAAGTAGCTTTGCTTGCAAATGTCTTGGTTTAACTTAGAACTATACATAAAGCCTCATCTTGAAATTAACAATTTGTATCTCAATATTAGAAAAAAAAATGACTGCTTGTTAAGTGAGTCACTAAATTTTAGTGAACCTGGTGTCCGTTATACAATTGTCTACAGAGCGCAGGTGGATATCTGTTCTTTGGCCTTTTTGTGTGAGAAAGGTATAAGGATAACACTACAGAAAATGAGAGCAGCCCAGTGGAGAAGACTTGGAGGCTCTGCTGGACAAAAAGCGTAGCATGAGCCATCTGTGTGCTTTTGTAGCCCAGAAGGCCAACTGCACCCCTTGTGGCATCAAAAGAAGGGTGACCAGCAAGGAGAGGAAGGTGATTATTGACATCCAATGATAGGAAAAGGGGCAGTGGCTGCAGGCTGGAACATAGGAGGTTCCACATAAATATGAGAAAAAGCTTCTTCACAGTAAGGATAACAGAACACTGGAACAGGCTGCCCAGGCAGGTTGTGGGGTTTCCTTCTTTGGAGACATTCACAACCTGTCTGGATTCCTGGATTCCTGGGTGATCTAATCTAGGTATTCCTGCTCCAGCAGGAGGATTGGCCTAGATGATCTTTATATGTCCCTTCCAATCCCTGACATTCTATGATTCTGTGATTATCCCCTTTACTCTGCCTTTGAGAGACCCATTCTGCTGTACTGTGTCAAGACCTGGGGCCCCCTGCACAAGAAAGATGTAGGGCTCTTGGATCAGGTCCAGAAGAAGGCCAGGAAAATGATCAGAGGGCTGGAGCATCTCTTCTACAAGAAAGGTTGAGGGATCTGGACTTGTTGTGTAAGAGAAAACTCTGGGGAGATTTCATTGCAACTTTTCCGTACTTGAAGGGAAATCATAATCAGGAAGGGGACTGATTTTTACACAGTCTGGCTTTAAATTACAAGAGCGGAGATTTAGGCCAGATGTTAGGAAGAAATTCGTTACTTAGAGGGTGATGAGGCACTGGCAGAGGCTGTCCAGAGAAGCTGTGGATGCCCCATCCCTGGAGGTGTTCAAGGTTGGGTCGGGCTCTGGGCAGCCTGATCTAATGGTTTGGAACTCTGTCCATGACTGGTCCTAGATGATCTTTAATATCCCTTCCAACCAAAGCCAATCTATGATTGTATGATTCTGTGGAATGCACAGATGGCCACAGAAAGAAGAAGAAGCTATAGATATATTGAGAAATCAAAAATGTCTTGCAAAAGCTGTAGGAGATAAAGAATGTAATAATGGATGGATCAGTGAAAAAAAAAAAACAAACTGATAACATAGTCATCAGAAAGTATGGAAAAGAGATCAGAAAGTTTACTTGTTAATCTGTGGTAAACCATTTGAGAATATTAAATCTCAAAGTTTCTTTATCCGTGTCAGGAAAGGAAAGGAAAGGAAATTGGGTGAGTAGAATCAATATAGGATCGTAGAATAGAATGGCTTGGGTTGGAAAGGAACTCAAAGATCATCTAGTTCCAATACCCCTACTGTGGGCAGGATTGTGACTGAAGATAATGTAAATATGACTAATATTGGATAAATGCTTTGTTTCTTTTTAAAGAAAGAACACTGAGAATAGAGTAAATACATTAAAGCAGTTACTTGACTATTCAAGCTAAGGTGAATTTAAAACTTCAGGTGCTACAATAGTACTAAACTCTGCCTAGATACTAGATAAAAAATGAACTGGCATGTCATGCTGAAAGTATAGGTATCTTGAGAAGTACTGTAATAGAAATGGGATTAAATTTAACAAAAGTACAAAGCCCTGTGAAGAGGAACCAATGATAAGATTGTCTGCCATCAACCAGAAATTTATCAATTGGCCATGAAGAAGTAGAAGAGCCTGACACAACAGCAGCTTTCTAAGTTATTAAAAACTGGCAACATGACAGGCGTGTGAATTAGCAAGTTTGATTTCAGATGTCTTATGCAGGCAAGGTTACTGCGATTGAGCAAAATATATTTTAGAGAATTTTACCTACAGTATATTGTACAATTTTAGTCATCTGTGTAAAAAGTATGAGCCAAAACAGAAACAGTAGCAGAATAAAGAAATCAGATAATCCAGTTAATGAAGAAGCACTGAGAGAAGATTTAAAAAGTGTTTATGCACTAAACAAAGCAAAGTTCTGAGGAAGTAGCTGGAAGAAGGAGAAAAGAATCAAAAAGAAAAACCAGCTTTTTAATAAAATCACTTTGTTCTGACCAGTAACAAAAAGTTTTTCAAAATTGAAAGTTTTTGAAGCAAAGTCCTGGACTAGGTTCCTGTAACTCTGGTGAAGATCTGGCTTTAAAATAGAATGTAGTATGTTATTAAAATCATTGTCTGGTATAACTTCCTGCACTGTATTGAATGATCTCTTTCAGGTGTTCCTGTCAGTAATATTAAAAGGAAACATGTTCTGTAAGAATTTATTTCCCTAAAATATGGGGCCTATTAATAGTATTAGATGCATACTAACATTATTAACAAAGATTTATGGTTTATCTCCGTATTCTCTGTATTAGTTTCTGGTTCAGTTCTGTAGTGTTCTCACTACTGTACTATTTTACTCAGACTAGGATCAATTCCTTCTAACTATGTTAAGTGGGAATTTTTTCCTCTTTAAATTATGCCTGCAGAAAGTGTCTGAAAAATCTCTTAGTGCTATTGCTCACCTTGCATGCACAATTAGTTGTCTCAGTGCTTTCCTGCTATAGGGAAGAAAAATATTGTGAAAGACACTGAATGATTAAGGAATACTCTTAGATCTAGTGACCTTGATTTAATGTGCCCTTGGGATCTAAAACTTGTTTTATCTTGCTGGTTTTACCTGCTGACAGCCTTATCTTCTTTCTCATTCTTGTTTATGAGGTCCCTAACATTGCTTCCTTTTCTTATTCTATCAACAGACTTTAATGGTTAATGTTAATAAAATCTCTTTGCAATCCATACATTTTTCACAGATACAAATGAGATTTTGCTTTCGGATATCAAATAAAGCATGATATAAACTTCCCTTTTCTGTAGCTATCAAATGCCAAAGCCAACATACCTATCACCTCGTAAGTTTGCTCATTTTATATTCTTTGCCTTGGTTTCAGGAGTACTGCAAAGAGACTCATTCTATCTAGAAACAATCTCCTAGTCCTCTATCAGAAAAGACAGACACTGCTATGAATACTAAGATGTGTAAAAGTTCCCATTAAAACTGATCTAAACTACCAGCAGTTTGAAAATGTGATCAGTCAAGGCCTACAAAGGCCTCCAAAAACACTCTTATTTTCAGAGCTATTAAAAAATCATGGCCAGGACATCATCATTTTACTTCAGTTAATAGACTTTTGTCACTTCAGGTCAACCATGGACCTGATTTGGATTAATTTATATTCTTATTTTTGTTGTTTTTAGTATTATTGTATTTGTGGATATTTGGGATACTTAAACTAAATACTTTATATAATTTTACTCTATCAAATGCAACATTTTTTAACTTTACCTCCTTTTTTTTTTCCCCTGGCAACATTCTAAACAACATAAATTGAATAGCTTTTAATGATATGGTGATAGTATCTTTCTCACAAAATTATCTTAGTCAGTTTTGCTCTTGAAGAAGCTATAGACCACTCTAATGGCAGGCAAATTAAAAAGTTAGAAAACAGAATTTGTTTCCATTGGCCAGTAAAGAAAACTGAACATAAGATATGGACAAAATTCAAGATTTCTTTCCTTCTGCACATCAGATGCTGGCCTTAGGAATTAAAATAATTGTTTTCTATGTGCTAGCAACTCAGGTAAACTTAAGCATCATCCATGTTACATCATTTGAAATCACCAGCAATATCTTAATTTAGAATTCATACCTAAAACTTGATGCTGCTTTACTAAACAAAAATCAAATATTGTGCCTTCCAGGCTCAAATCTTAACAGGACTACATAAAAATCAGCTATAGAAGTGCAGAAGGCCAAAGTATTATGAAACTGGTGCTGCTGACTTCTTATCTAAAAGATCTATACTGCATGAGTAATTGATTTAAGGCCTAACTTGACAGATGAGACAGGCTCACAGTCTGATACCTGGAAGATATCTAAGCTCAGTCTGGAGGGCTGGAGAAAAAGGAACAAAATCATTTTGCTCCTTGATTCTTATGTTAGTCCTGTCCTGGATGTAATTTGTTCCTAATCTATTTTCTGTATATCTTCTCCCTGTTTCCTCTTGGTTTCCAGCTTCTGAGTGAGTTTTATAATTTGGAGGATAGTAATGAAACAGAGGAAGTTTCAAATGTGCCCTAAAAAACACTGTCCCTAACAATTGGAAAGAAAAGGCTAATTCTACATTTTTTCTCCTACTGTTATCCTACTTTTTACTGAAATAGAGGGTCTGTGCCTGGAAAATTATAAAAATCATTCCTTTCGTATACTTATTTCAAACGTGGTTGTTCTCTAATCCCTTTTGGTTTCTGAACCTTTCAACCTTACATATTTTTGCCTTGTTCTTATTGATTTGGTCATGTGCTATCTGAACTGCTGTGTTACTGCATTTAGAATGGATTATGTTTTGGCTCTAATTGATTTATTTCATGCAAAATGTGTCAGACAACAGATAGATCAATTCTCAATGTGCTGCGTGAGATTCAAGTCATGTCTTCAGAATACTTTTTCTTACATACATATGCAAAGACACTTACTGCCTCAAAGCAGAGAAACTTTGAAAATCACTGAGATCAGCAAGCAGCCAATAGACCAATTTTAATATTTTTTTTTAATAAATCTTGCAACTTGATGGTAAGAAAGGATATCTAAACTTATGTCATAAAGAAGGAAACTAAGACTTTACTCAACACTGAGGCAGGAAAAGTACATTTCTAAGAGAAACAGTGATTTTCAGTAAATGCATCTTTTAGATACCTATGGGGATCTATTTCCTATTTGTTTTTATTAAAAAAAGCCAAACAAACAAACAAACAAACAAACAAACAAAACCTGCATATAAAATTATGAGTCCAGAGAATGTAATGGAAGAAGTCCCAGTCACATTTAGTGGACAAGATTCATCCACAGGGTCAAGAGATCTTTATCCAAATAGATCCAGGTAGGCAAATTTAAGTCAATTAAAAGTCCTGTTCTCAGCAATCTGGCTCTCCATTTAGATCACAAGCATATATATCAGCTAAAATGTAAGTAAAAACATAACCATGCTCTGTTAGACTTGTAATCAGTAAGGTCAGAAAGGGAGAAGGAGATGTGTCTTCAGAGAATAATTCATATATTTGTACTGTGAAATATCTATTTCTTTCCACTGACTACATCAGAAATTGGAAGTATTTTATTAGTATAAGATATTACCTTGCTTAGTACCTATAGATCTGCCTGTAGATTACATATTCCTATCTAATTTCCTCTTTGTTGGGGTACAACAAAAATCTCTATAACCAGATTTCTGAGGTTCTTAAATACTTCTGAATTGTCAAGGAATTAGAACCTAGTCCTATGTGACTAAAATATCTTAATGCTTCATAGGAATTCAGCTTGAATTCAGAAAGCCATTCAAAAATCTTTATGGTCTCAATGAAGGTCTGTATTTGTGTATAGTACAATGGATAGATTTGTATGTGGCTACATTTTAAATGAACTAGCAACCAAGTTTTTATTTTTGTGATTTTGGTACCACTGTTACTTAGAATAATTGTGAAATTAGTTATGGCAAATCATCTACCTCACGGTAGGTGTTGCTTCCATCAGTTTATTATATATCTGAATATTTCAAGAATATTTTCATTAAATATAATAATAACAACCACATATTGAAAATGAAGCACGTATGCCTTGACAATCAGGATGATTCCTAAGCTTGCATCAGTTATTCATAGAACTCACTTGCTGTAACTTAAAATTTCTGTTATGTGTAAAGACCTTGCATTCAGTTCTATTCAGGAGCCATTTCCTTCTAATCTGCTTTCATTTTTAATGAATATTTAGACAGTATACTGTTTACAGAATATCAAATGTGATTCAACTTCCCCTTTATTTAAACAGCTTAATGTGCTGTGGGTAAGATTGCACGAGTGTGTTAAGAGGATGAATATCTATGAATCAGAACAGAAATTTAAAAAAATACGTAATTCAGTTAGTAACTGGGAAGATTAGCTACTTGAGTAGAAAACAGTTTTAGCTGGATTATACTTCTTAAGTTTGTTGTTTCATGAATAAGAGTTAAGAGCTCATGCTCGTTGTTGAAGGACAGTAGATCAGGCTAAAACATACTAAATGAAGAGTCCACATAATTCAGCACTCATCTGTTCATAAGAATTGACCAATTGTTTAAAAATTGCCACTAAAACTAGGTCAATCACTTGTTATGAACAAATTTGTCTGTACCTGTTAACTGTTACTTCAATTTTATATAGAGTTCTGCTATCATCATCAGCAGTCATTCGGACTGGGGACAGATTTGCCTTTATCTGTTATGTTCAAGTATAGTTAGATGTGGTACTGGGTACAGAACAGTAGTTTGGTTGAAGCTGTAGATGATTTGAACACATTAACTCCGCAGACATCAGCAGTACTTCTAAGACAGTTTCTATTGACTATGTGAACATAGAAGAGAAAGAGTACATTGTCTAAAAATACCAGTTATCAGTTTGCATTAATATTTTTATTTTCTTTCCTGTAGTCATTTATCTGTTTGGTCTCATAAGCTTTAAAGGCTTTGATAGGGATCGAAGCTGAAGCAAAACTTACTTACTAACTTAAATTAGGGGTTTGAGTAGCACACTGCCCACATAAACAGTTTCAATGTCATAATAACAATTACTACTACTGCAGAAAAATGTCAGGACTATCATTCACTTTAATGAATATTTAATTCATCTCGTAACGATAAATTGCTATACATCTGATCACATAACAGCCAGGCAAGCAAATAGATGAACAAAATCCTGTAGAGCAATAACCTGTATTGTTATGTCATTTTCATTTTAAATTAAACTAGAACAGTTACATATGCATGTACCGTCACAAACTTGTATTCTGCTGCAGGAAATCTCTTTTCTGTGCTTCTGGAATGACATTTTATATCACATGAAGACAAAAGTTAACTCTGTTTACAGCAAATCCTTGCTGTCTCCTGCATTTACTGAAGATCAAAGCCTCCCTCATCACATTTAGTATCTTTGTCTCATGAAAGTTAGGTGAAACACACTCAGCTATCCTGGCACTGCTGATTCCTTCAGCTCTACTCTGATTTAGAAATAACCTTTTCTAGACTCTTCCGGAGCATTAATTACAAAATTTTCAAGGCCATTCAGAATAGCCACAACCTACTGTTTTTCACTTACTGCTGGTTCACTCTTTTAGGTGGATGAGATGTATGGTTTTCATGCTTTTAACAGCAATACAAATTAGCCAATAAAAGCTAAAGTGACTACACTCTTATATACCGATGTTCAGAATACCACAGTTCATGAGGTCTTCAATCAAATAAAACACAGACATACTCTGTTCACTAATCATCTTATTTTATTCAAGGATCCACTCCATTATTAACTGCTGTTGTGTGACATTTTTTTTAGAAATTCTTATTTGTATCCAAGTCTTATAAAAGTCAGATGAAAAAAGTAACAGTTTTCGTAACATACCCACTGTTACCTCTAGCTTGATAAGCATACCTTACAGGCAGTTTGTTGATATAAAGTGCAGTTGCTTAATACAGAAAAAAACCCACCAACCTTCCCAGTTTCCACTCAACTAAAAGATGTAAGACTTGCCATCAGGCCTGAATGTGCAAAGGGAGCTAATCAGGATTCCTGCTTTTCTGGTGAATTTTTTGTCCTCACAAATCCAAATTCTACTGGTGTAGGGTCTGTCTGTGTCCAAGAGGGACACATTAATGACCAATAGTTTTGTTTTATGCTACCATATTTTTAAGAATTCCAGCAAGAAATCAAACAGACAAACAAACATAAAAAAAACAAAAACAAAAACAAACAAACAAACAAAAAACAACCAAAAAAAGATTTCCAAAATGCCAACAGCATGGTATTACTAAAAACAACAACAAGAAAAAGACAAGAAACAGAAAAGAAACCTCAAATCTGAATAATTTGTAAAAAGAAAATATATTATGAACATTATTGACAGTACTATTGACATTAATGATTACTTAAGCAGTACCAATATCAAATAGATTTCTTTTAGTAGCTACTTGTGAAAGATTTTTGTGGCCACTTCAAGCTGAATCCTTTTACCAAAGTGTTTATGAGGCCTTTGATGACATCACATTGATCATCAAAGCTTTTGGGGAAGTATATTTCTGCTCTGTATATTTGAAAAGGGCTTACATCCTGGGTGAAAACTGACATGGGCTGTAGTCCAAACAATGCTGGTTGCTGAGACCCAGCTGTTTACACTTCTTACATTTTGTAACATACCTGTTTCTTCCTTCAGGTTGCCTTCTGCTTACTCTGATCAACTAAATCAACACACAGATTTTAGCCTCCAGAACTCCAGCTAGCTTGTTACCATTGGTATTCAACAATAAATAAAAACAAGGCCCATCTTTAAGATGGGCAAGCCTATTCCTGTAAATCTGAAGTACAGATATTCCTTGTTCTGAATGTTACAGCAGATAAAGAGCCAACTTATTCTTTTTTTCCAAACTAGTCTTGTTTTTGCTTTTTTCTTTCTGCAAGTAAAAACAGTAAATAGGAAAGTATATTATTTTTCCATGTAGTTACAATTTAATGGCATTCAAAATAATTCAATCTATTCCATGTGACAGCTTCCATTTGATAATCCAAAGTTCATTGCCAACTCCATTATCTTTGTGCAGTGTGCCCCTTGCTATCCAGGAGGCAGAATTTTATTTGGCACTCTGATTCAAACAGACAAAAACATCAATTATCGCAACTGTGAGAGCAGCTTCAGCTACCAGCCTTCTTCATCTTTCTAAACAGTGTATGCTATCATTCTCATTTTGATTTCAGTTTCAGGCATCACTAGAAACTTAAGTACTCAAATAAGCATATAATAGCCCTGAAGCAGGTGCAGAAGCATAACTACAGCCCTGACTGCTGGTGACCACATTATTTTGGTCAAAAAACAAAAACAGGGAAGAAGGCTTAGAAAATTTGTCTGTTGCCACATGTGCACGAATATTCTGAGTAAAGCACAACAGTGCATCCATTGTTGTATGCCTATGATTACAATTATTAGACAAGCAGTTCATCTATACAGCACATATATTCTGTTAGTGTCTATATTTTGAATTTGAAAATAAATGTACATTTTTAAAAAATGTTTTTAGTTTCAGCTGGGAAAAAACTGTTTTTCTTCAGAGTGTCTGATATGATGTTTTGGTTTGGGGAGAAATATAATACTGATACTACACCAATACTTTTAGTTGTTGCTAAGCAGTGTTGTACAGAACTGAAGACATTCCAGTTTCTCAGCTCCTAATACCAGCAAAGGGCTTGTGGAAGGTGAGGGAAAGGGTGGGACAACAAGCTTGGAGGGTACAGTACCCGTGTTGCTATCATCAATCTTTTTAAGTTGTTTCAGTTCCTTTTTTAAAATTATTATTATTTTTAATTGACTTATTACAGAGAGACATTGTATAAATATTTGATTTTACTCTGGAATATTAGAAAAATAGTACCTTGATTATAAAATATTTTGCAAGCAGAAGGTTCTGTGCAAACAACCGGAAAGTAAATCTGAATATATATCTTACTCGTACACTGAAATAAATTTTTCAATATTTAAAATATCAATATTTGAAATATTTCAAATACCAAAAAAACAAATTCAGCTGGAGCAAGATGTCCAGGAGTGATTAAGAGAAAATGACCTCTGACCTTTGAGTGGTATTTTCATTCCCTTGATACAAATGGAGTCTTCAGATAAGAGGGTGTTACATGCTTTGAGGGCAAGAAAACCATATACTTTATGCACAGAGAACAGGCTGTAATACAATTTTCAAAACTGTTTGAGGTGAATTTAAGTTTGCAAGAATATAAAGGATCAGCAATAAGTGAAGACTTCAGTGCACTATAGCTTTTAAAAGTTTTTGTAGGAATCTAACATGATCTCTTCAGTGTTTTGTTTGAATCTAGACCAATAGCATAGCTTATTGGTCTAGATTCAGTCCTGCTGCTGTACTGTTCAGCATGGCTTTAGATAGGACACATTTGTTTTGCAGTCTATTTCTATTCCTTCCCAGTAATACAGCACATGTAAACAACAAAGCTTTATTTCTCAAACAAAAAAAAATATTCTTTTATCAGTTCCCTCTGAAGTATAGAGACATAACAGCTATCTCAGTGGGACAGAAAGATATTGGGAACTACAACAAAGGAAGACAAAATCACTAGTCTGCAATAGCTTATGAGACTAGATCAAATTGGTTTGCTCTTGGCTTGCTTTTGTTTTTGTTTGCAATCATTGCTTTTCAACAAACTCTGTGTATCAATGTTTGTATTAGGGGTTTTTTTTGTTTTTGTTTTTGTTTTTATTTTTGTTTTGTTTTTTGTAGCTTTGAAACACTCTTATACATGAATGACTTGCTGCAAAATACAGCAAAGCAACTGTTTGTACTTCCAGAAGGACACCTCTTTTTAGCTCCTTGTACAATTCCTTTTCAGTGCAATGATATGAAAGCATTGACCGGAACTCTCCTGGTACTTTTTGAATATGAAATGTCTCTGAACAAATGCTTCATTCTGTACATGCACAGTGCATCCTTTTCTACCAGAACTGCATCCCAGGGGAAAGGCTTCCTGCAGAGGTTATTCTAAATAGATTGAATCCTATTTGAGAGGATTTTTAAATTCACTTAAATATAACATGTAGTTATTTCTATATAAGAGACGTTCTTGGAGAGATTGTATCTCAACAGCCAGCTTTTTGGACTGTAAACAGCTCGCAGGTGTGCAGTGCCGAAGGCAAGGCCACAGAGGATTGTATGGTAACAATGGGATGACTGAAAGCTCAAATTCCTGCAAAGGTGCTTGACAGCCTCCTATCAATATGTTCTGAAACCCAGAACTCCTGGACCTCAGCTACCGAGTTTACAGTTATCTGTTTGCCACACACTCAATTTTTTCTCTCAGAGGGTGGTCAGGCGCTGGAATGGCTGCCCAGGGAGGTGGTGGAGTCGCCGTCCCTGGCAGTGTTCAAGAGGCACCTGGATGAGGAGCTATGAGATATGGATTAGTAGCTTGTGGTACTGATAGGAATGGGAGGGTGGTTGGACTAGATGATCTTGCAGGTCGTTTCCAACCTTGCGATTCCGTGATCTGTGATTCTGTGATCCAAACTGACACACAAATCCTTTTCATCTTCTTAGGAAGACCTCTCAAAGTTTGTCAACATGCTTTCTCAAATAAGTTGTCAATAAAAAAAAAAATATCTTTTTGTTCTGCATTATAGTTTCAATTTCAGGACTGGTCACAGAATCAGAATCATAGAATGGCTTAGGTTGGAAGGGACTTCAAGGTTTACCAAGTTCCAGGCCCCCTGCTACAGGCAGGGTTGTCAGCTGCTCATCTAGTACTAGATCAAATTGCCCAGGGCCCCATCCAACCTGGCCTTAATCACCTCCAGGGATGGCGCATCCACAACCTCTTTGGCAACCTGTTCCAGCACCTTACCACTCACTCAGTAAAGAACTTTCCCCTGACATCTAATCTAAATCTCCCTTCCTTTAGATTCAAACCATTCCCTATTGACTTATCAAAATCTATCCATGTAAGAAGTTGATTCCCCTCAGGTTTATAAATTCACTTTAAATACTGTAAGGCTGCAACGAGGCGTCCCCAGAGCCTTTTCTTTTCCAGGCTGACCTCCAGTTCCTTCAGCCTGTCTTCATGGGAGAAGTGCACCAACCCCTGGATCATCCTTGTGGCCCTCCTCTGGACCCTCTCCAAAAGTTCCACATCTTTCCTGTATTGGAGGCCCCAGATCTGAATGCAGTACTCCAGCTGGAGTCTCACAAGGGCAGAATAGAGGGGGGCAATCACCTCCCCATCCCTGCTGGCCATCACTCTTCTGATGGAATCCAGGATACCACTGCCCTTCCTGCACACACACTGCTGGTTCATGTTAAGTTTTTCATCAACCACAACTCCTAAGTCCTTCTTATCAGGCCTACACTCAAGTTCTTCTTCTTCCAGTCTCTATACATATCTGGGATTACCTCAACCCAACTTCAAAACCTTGTACTTTGCTTTGTTGATCCTCATTAGGTTCATAATGGCTCACCTGTCAAGTTTATCAAGGTCCCTCTGCATGGCATCTCTTCTTTTTGGTGTACCAACTGCACCACTCCGCTTGGTGTCATCAGCAAGCTTGCTGAGGGTGCACTAAATTCCATCATCTATGTCACTGATAAAGATGTTAAAGAGTACTGGACACAAAACAGACCCTGGGAGACATCGTTTGTTACCAGCCTGCACCTTGACATAGAGCCATTGACTAAGACCCTCTGGCTGCAACCCTCCAACCAAGTCCTTATCCACCAAATAGTCCACTCTTCAAATCCATATATCTCCAATTTAGATACTAGGATGTGGCAGGGGACCATGTCAAAGGCCTTGCAGAAGTCCAGGTAGATGATATCAATTGCCTTTCCTTTGTCTGCTGATGCTGTCACTCCATCATAGAAGGCCACCAGATTGATCAGGCATGACCTTCCCTCAGTGAAGCCAAGCTGGCTGTCTTGTATATCCCTCACATACCTCCCGCTTATCACTCACATACCTCAACATTTCTTCTAGGAGGATCTGTTCCATGATCTTCTGAGGCACAGAGGTGAGGCTCACTGGCCTGTAGCTTTCTGGATCCTCCTTCCTCCTTTTCTTGGAAGTGGAAGCAATGCTTCATTTTCTTCAGTCCCCAGGGACTTTGTCTGACAGCCATGACTATACAAATATGTCAGAGAGCAGCTTGGCAACCACTCAGCCAACTCTCTTAGGAGCCTAGGGTGCATATCATTCTGCCCCACGGACTTGTACACGTTCAGTGTCATGAGTCAGTATCAGACTTACTCCATTTTTACAGTGGGGGTAGTTTCCTTCCTCAGTTCCGATCTAGAGGATCAAGTTCAGGAATGTGAGGTTCAGGGATGCGAGAATTCTGGTTGCCAGTGAAGACCAATGCAAAGAGCTCATTAAGTACCTTAGCCTTCTCCGTAACTGTAGTAGCCAGTCCTCCTTTCACATTTAGCAGGAAGGTATGTTCTCCTTGACCTGTCTCTTCTGACCTACATACCTGTAAAATCCCTTGTTGTTTTTAACATCCTTCACCAAGATCAGTTCCATATGTTCTTTGACTTTCCTAACATCATATCTGCAAATAAATGATCACCTGATGGTCACCCAATAAGGTACAACAGCTTTGTATTTAATGAAACTACCAGGCAAAACTGAACAAACATTTGAATAAAAATTGAAAGTGTATTACCTCAAGATTCCAACCAAGAAAAATTCATGGACATCGGTCTGTTGATCGCAGAGTATTTATTTAATTTACAGGTGCTTAATCGTGTTTTAAAAACAAAATATTGATTCTAAGATGTAGACTTTTATCCTCTACACAAAATTTTTTATCATGCTACATACCTTTTTTTTTTTCTCAAAGAAAATGCTAAATCTATATATGCTGTTCTTGTCAGGTCACTGTCTGGGCTCAGTTAAGACATTTTGGGTATGTTCAGACATATCTTCATTACAACTGCACTGTTTTTATAACGATGCTGTAAGAAATACGTCATCTTTTCCATTACTCCTTATATATAAATATATAAGTGCACAAATATATATGTATATACAGCACACATATACATACTGGTGTATATATGTATATATTTGTGCATAACATATACATGGATCTATGTGCATCAGTATATGTGTATTTTATCTTGTGTATATTTATATATATACACAATATATACATACTTATAGCCTAATTCTGCCATCAATTGACATTTTGACAGAGATCTCAAATCAGAACATCATCCTTATTTTCAGCTTCTTTTGTGCAATTCTTGCTTTTGTTAATAATCCCATAATGACAAGACATTCTATATGTAGTTCACTTAATATTTGCCCGTCTTGAGTTCTGTTTTATATCTCAATCTACTCTTTTATTCATGTTTTGCATTTTCTTCATCTTCTTTTTTGTCCTTGCCTTTCTCCGTTTTTGTATTCTGTTTTTAATCTGTTTCATGTTTCCTTTAGAGGTTTTCACAACATTAAATTGATTTACTGAAAAATCCCCAAAGGATCTTATTTTCTTCCAAAATCTTAGGAACCACTGCTCATGCTGAATTCATGACACTTGAGAATCTATGTCTGAATAAATAAGACGTTGAAGGACTGAATGTGGAACAACTGAAAGTAAGGTAATTTTTTTCTGCTCTTATTGAATATTGTCTGGTTGAACACCAATGGATAAGGAAAGAACTCACTGCATAAAAGTTTCCAACACCTTACAGGCAAATGGGGAAGATCTGGTTGCAGTTATGTAATGTATTTATTTTGTAATATAGGTAAAAGCAAGGAAGTTGTTTATGAAGCTTTATGGGATTAAATATGACTATAAAATTAAGTACTTAAAAGCCAAGGCAAGATCAGATACCGTCAGGCATCTTTCCACTAACACAAAAGAAAAGTTAAGATAGTTAATATTGAACACAATTCATTTGCTGGCTTTGTGGCCAGCAACCTCTCAGATTAAATTGATTATGCACTTTTGCATGACAAAATGGATATAAAATTAATTGATTAGTTAAATGTTTTCCCCCTGACCCTGATCAAGCAAGAATTGCAATTATTTACACTCGAAGGGCTGAGTCTGACAGGAAGTGGTATTCCTGGGAAAAAATAAATGTGTTATAAATTGTTCTAGACCCAAGTGAATCACTGACTATTTTCAGAAGAAAAGGAGCTGTTAAGAAAATCAGAAAACCCATAGGGAACACGTAAGATGTTCCTCTAATCTTGTTGAGATAACAATAATTGTAACATATCAAGCACAGCAGGAAGATAGATGTTCAGAATGCATACGTCTTGGAAAAGATTAACTTAAATGTAAAGATGGCAGTGCAGGCTTAGGAGAACCCCATAACTAAATAGAAAGTTCCTTTAAATAGATTTGAGTAAATGTTTTTGTGGCTTTTTTCTTTGTACGCTTCCAAAAATGAGCAGAAAGACTCAAAACTTGCCTAAATCCCACTGAAGTCAGCAAGAATTTTGCATGTTTATAACAGCATTTTTCTAAATTGAAGAATAATTAAACAATATTTAGTAGCACAGAGATTATTTTTAAATAATAACACTTAAAAGGGAAATATTAGTGAATGTCATTTCAGAGAATCATCAGTAAATAGTCATATCATTTATTGAGATCTCATTACATGGTACTGTTTGAATAATTTCTGTGCTACCTAAGTATCAATTTATTACATTGACAAGTAATGTGACAAGTAAAATGCAGGTGTACTGGATTTTTATTACATTTTTTTCTCAGTAGAAAGAGTATATTTAAAATTACCAAGGAATTTTCATTATAACTTACTATTTTACATGTTATGCTTATCAAATGATCTTTGTATCTGAAATTTGCTAAATTCTGCTTCAGTGCAGGGATGAATTTTACAAAAAATTCCAAAAAATCATTCAGAATAGTGGTGCATATTGATAAGCATTTTAAAATACTAATATGGATATTAAAATTGCAAATTTTGCAAAGAAAAGGTAATTACTCTTATAAAATTCAACTGAGCTAAGTTAGAGATTTGTTCTTGAATAATTAGTGCATGAGAATTTGAGGAAAATCTGAATCTATCTTAAAGATACTTTTAAAGACATTTGTTAAGAGGAAACTTTGAAATAGATAGTTTCTAAAGGTACAAGAATAGTAATGATTAAAAAGATGAAAATTCAAATGGACTTCTCACTTCTTTTGACTACAAGACAGGTAGAAAAGAAAAACACACACAGTTTTGCAGATTGACCTGAGTACGTATTTCCTTCAGCCCAGAAAAATACTGCCCATTTTAGTGGGAGAAGATCCATCTCACAGAATCAACTGCCCTAGTGACTATGCCACATGATTATCTCATCTGTCCTAACAATGGTATTATTACCATTCATTCAACTGAATGAATGATTCCATCTATCTGCCTAATAATGTGGAAGACTGCTACAACTACCCACCACAGCAGGAGATTTAGACATGGGAACCATAGTTAAACAGTCTGAACACCATCCATCTACACTGCCTTATTTTTTGACATCCACGTAGTCAGGCACTGAAATATTCCTACGCATGCATGGTTTCCCTTTTAGTAAACTACAGCCACCTATAGGAAAGCATTGTGCACTTAGCTGAAGTATTTCAGCAAATGGATACATTGAATCCCACAAAGCTGTGTGTAGTATTAATCTGACAAATGCAGGCACCTATTGAAGGTGATTATCTATATTGAAAGAGCCATCCTACATTCCCTACATAGTAAGAGCAAAATAACCACTTTCATGGCACCATGACTATCACCTTAATGTAGGAACATTTGATGAATTCTGATTCAAAAATGCTCACTCTTCACCAGTCATGAAGGGAGCTCAGCTTGGTTATAAAAGTTCTTCACTGTAGACCCCTACAGTTGAGTACAAATGTATCTCTCACAGTGTCTGATTTATTGCAGTCTTTATTAATAGGATATGGTAATATTACAGAACATCACAGACTACCTAAAGGATTTTTTATTATTATTATTACTGTACATATTTTAAGTATATCTTTTAGTAAGGAGTAAGTTTACCATTGCTTTCAAGAAAAGAATGAGGAAAGCTTTTTCCTATTAGCTGCAAAGAGCAAAAGCCAATAAAATTCACTAGTAGATGCTAACTAGTAGATTGTAGGACATAAAAACCTGCTTGGAGACATAAGCCCCAGTCATGTGTTACAGTAATTGGTAGTTCTATAAAGTACTGTATATTTTTACATTTAGTTTACAGTTTAGATTATGGTATCTTTTCTTTCACTAGATGTATTCCTGTTCTCTCGCTCACAAACAGAAGTGGAAAAAAGAAACTGAATATAAGAGTAAACAAACATATTATGCAAGACTTAATTGAAAGGTCACAACATTATTCTGAACTTTCTTGTATACAGAAAACTTGTACCTTCTAATATTTATACTTTGACTCTTGGCAATGAGATATTTCCTGGCAGGCATAGAGACAGGGCTACTGTCACAGGAATTGGAACAGAAGGTTAGAATTAGTTTTCTGCATAAACTTTCTCTTCAGAAAATGAAAGGTTTGGGGTTTATTTTAACCCTGTAACAAGAGAGGTTAGTCATTCAAATGCCAAAGAAGAGAAACCCTCTAAAGTTGACATACTATTTCTTTATTTCAAAATTTTAATTAAGTCTCATCAGAAAGAAGAAATCAAAAAGAAAAGCAGATGAGAATTCTGGTCTATTTTGAAAGGAAAAAATCTCTTTAAAAAAAATCCGGAGTCTGTTTATTATACTCAATTCTTTTCTGTAACAAAAGACAAAAACACTGGGAACAAAACAGAACAAAACAAAACAAAAGACAGATCACAGAGTAGGAACAGCACAATGATCAGTTAATATACCTGTTCTGATGGAGTGGCAAACATTTGTTCCCTACATTCTTTTGTTCTCTTTCATTTCTTATAAATCTTTATTCCATTTTTATGAACGAGGTGTCAATAACCAATATTGCATTACAAGTTTAAAAAAAAAAAAAATTCTGCCAACTCTTATATTTAATCTGTATAGCTCTATGGAAAAATGAAGTAGTGTAGAATCAGGCATAGATTTTGATAGATGACTCTTAGTGAATATATCAGAATTTTTACAGCTAAACAATGTCTTTGAAGTTCTATTTGGTTTCATAGCTCAAGAACATTGTTTTCCAAACTTCCTCATTTGTAAAAAATAAGCTAAATACTTACACTTTAGCACTAAAAAAATGACATTATCTGATTAAATATAGTCCAGTTCTGAAACCGAAATGTGGCCTATTACTGTAATTTGCTGTAGTTACTATACCATAAGTTACTTTAAGATGCACCATAATACCATTCAGAGCTGGTTAATGTTCTAATATAACATCTTCCATGGAGAACAAATACACAAAAATTCAAACAAATCCAGTGTATTCTGTGTTAAAATGCTTTAAGTGGCATTCAAAGACATTCTTGCTGAAAATACCTTTTGCAAATATGTCTAGATGCAGATATTTCTTAGTTTTTAAGAAATTACTCAATTTTTAGGAAATGCAGTAAAGGTCATGGCAAAACTTTCTATAATCAGAACTAATATAATTCCACGAACTCTGTGATGTTGTCATGATAATGTCAAAATCTGTTTTAAGGTCTGGCTAAGGTCATCACATGTGCATTCTTTCACAATATTATCCTTTTTAGCATGGCTCCAACATTCTCTTTTTGAAGACAGCAAGATGCATTTATAGAGGTCTCTGTAAGGTGAATATGCACGTTGTGAAACTAGGATAGGCTGGTAACAGAAAGGTGAGAAAATAAGCTCCCAGAAAAACTTACTTCAAAGAGTTGTCATGAGCAGTTTTTGAATTTGGAAATGAAAATGAAAGTGCTCACCAGGAATCTGTAGGTTTTGTGAAAGAGTTCATAATTTGTTCATCAAATACTGTCAAGAAGGAGAAGAAATTCTATATCTTTCCCTCTCTCGGATATGATTCACATAAAATAGGATCTTATGGCTTTCAAAAGCAAAACAACTAGAAAAACAAGCATAGTATTTGTGGCTGAAATTCATAAATGACAGTATATGGAGCTTGATTATAAGTAATCAGTAGAGATTCTGTGACTGCTTTAATTACATGGAAGAGAAATCAGGAATGGTATGGAGGAAAAAAAAAAAAAAAAAGTCCTTTAATGAATATTTTGTTATTACAAAGGTGAATAAAAGAAAACAAGACATCAAGACCCTGAGTCATGTCCAGAGAAGTTGTGGAGGGTCTGGAGCACAAGTCTTATGGGGAGCACCTGTGAGAATTGGTACTGTTTAGTCTGGAGAAGTGAAGGCTCAGGGGAGACCTTGTCAATCTATACAGCTGCCTGAAAGGAGGTTGTGAGGTGGAGGCTGTCCTTTTCTCCCTTCTATCTAGGGATAGGACTAGAGGAATAGCCTCAAGTTGTGCCGGGGAGACTCGGGTTGAACATTTATTCTCCAAAAGAATGGTCAGATGCTGGGTAGGGCTGCCCACAGAAGCTGGAGATGTTCAAGAAATGTGTAGATGTTGTACGGAAGGACGTTTAGATGTGGTGCTCAGGGACATGATTTAGCGGTGGGTTGTTAGATTTTGGGTAGTACTGTTAAGTTGCAGTTGGACTTGATGATCTCTAAGGTCGTTTCCAACCTGAGCAATTCTATGATCCTATGGTTTAGTAGGGAAATACTGGTGGTAAGTGGATGGTCGGACTGGATGATCTTTGAGGTCTTTTCTGACCTTGGAAAAGACAACATTCTACTATTCAATGGACTGTGTCCCTTGCTGTCCCCCTTTCTGAATTGCCCAGGACAAACAAAGATGCCCACTTCTCTATCTCTCACTCCTTTTTTTTGTTGTTGTTGTTGCTGTTGTTCTTATTTAAGATTTGGCATAAATACCTATAGTCATTCAATTCTCATTCCTACACGTTCACAATATTGTAGTATATCAGTTCTACCTTAAGACATTGTCTCTTCAAAACACCATAAACTAGTACTAGCATAAGACAGGAAAAGCTGTCATTTCATGTCATCTAAAGTCTTATATTTTTCTGAAAATGATTTTAAAACATTTTTATGCGATGTACTGAAAGGCAAGTCAAGAAGAATACTAACAGTCACAATGAAGCTGAATATACATTTAGACTCATGAAAACTTTGCTTCTGCCAGACACCCATTCTTGCCAACATTTACCTTTTATCAGACAAAACAAATGTAAATAACTAAGTAAAAGTAAAATGTTAAAAGGATGGCTAGAGTATACGAAGCTGTTTTCTACACTTGACTCATTTCTTCCTAAAATGGGAAATGCAGTATTTGAATAGCTGTCTGATTTCGAAAGTGTGCAATTATTTTAGATAATAAGAGCATACAGATAGAGTATAGTAGCACTTTATGATCAAACAGGAGAACATACTGTTGATTTTTGGCCTTCTAATGTTCCAAACTGTCAGAAATTTTCTAAGCGACCTTTAATGCTCCAGTATATTTGCCATTTTGTGTAAGTCTCTGATTTTCCTAGCTATGTCAGTCAGCACTTGCTGCTAATGTAATTTCACCTGAGCAAGTGATTTATGTACATATCTATGTGCACAGAGTAGCAATGCTTTGCAGGTTTCAGAGAATGAGAGCTGTGCTAGGCTACAGATTACATTTCTCCCCTATTATTTCACACTCAAAGACATATTAGTTTTGTTTAATGAAAAGCTTTTGACATTTGAAAACATTTAGCAAGTAACTCAGGAATGTTTTTGGACAAAAGGAGAAACCATATCTCAAAGTTCAGAAACAGTAGCAACTAATTTTTCCAAACTATAATTGTGTACTTTAAAGAAAGGCATTTCCTTTCATTACAAATAAAATTGAATGGGAATGTACAGAGGTCTATAAAATGTGTATTATTTACCTGGACTTCTTTCTTACACATATGAAAAATTAATCCTTTCAACTTCTGGCCTACAGAGACTTCTCAATCATTAATGAATTGTTTTCAAAGTCCTATCACATTAATTCTCTAAGGCAAAGAGGTTGGAAGGGTACGGGATAAAGAATTTTAATCCAGCCTCTGACAGATTTTCAGGAGCAATTTGAAGTTGAATGGGGGTGCTTTTACTATGCCCAGTGCTCCATACCAACCCCATACAACTGTGAACCAGAATGAAAGAAACTGACACAGGAAAATCAGAAGTCCCTGCAACCTCTGCTGGAGGGATGGACAAACAACAAACTCCAGTAACTTTCATTTTCATCGTTGCTCAGAAAATTGTCAGGTCACTTGACTGGAGAGTAAAAGAAGAATCATTTGCAATACTTGTTTTTATGTGGGTAGTTACAGAGGAGAACTATACCAGTGTAGAGTGTTGAGAATTTGTAAACAACAAATATTATTTTCCCAGATATCAGTCAATCACATTTCAGGCAACTAATTGAAATTCAAGACGATGTCATCCATTCATTGTAAAATACATTAAATAACTCAGGGAGTGATGGTCCAGACTTTAATTAGGAAGAAAGTGTTTCATAAAAGAAAAATATATCTTAAAATTATTTATTGTCATTTGTGATTTTTGGTTTTCGGTATTCTACATCATAACATCATGTAGTGCACTGGGAGCTAGTGTTAATGCTCCAGTTCTGGGTACCTGTCCCCGAAGAGAAGAAGAGCTACATGTCCCAGGGGGCTGCATGGTCAGAGAGGAAGATACGTCAGGGAAGTCACGGGATCTCGTTTTCTCTCCCTGCCTGGTAGGGAGTGTGGGTGTGCTTCTAAGCCATGCGCCTTCAGTTTTGCTTGGTTTTGGAAATCTCTTTCTCCTATTTTATTTGATTTATTAGTCTCAATTTCAATTAGATTGTATTATTGTGTTATCTTGTATCCTGGTATCATAGTTACTAAAATAAGTTTTCCTCCTTAGATTGTTGCCACTATTTTTTTGTTGTTGTTCTTTTTTGAGCCCAGCTCCTATCTCTCTACCCTTCCCTTCTTCCCTTTCCACTTTTGGGGCCAGGAGGCCCATGGGCCTACTGCCCCCTGTCACCAGCATAGATTGATCTAGACAGCTACCAAGTTTCCAGTTTTTAATTTCACCAAGATAGAGTCACTTTTAATGGCTTTTGATTCTAAATTCACATACCTTATTTTGCTATGTAAGAGGATAGCATTTTACTGTAACTCTTCTTTGGAACTTCCTTCCATTCACTGGGGTTCAGATACCTGAGACCAAGGGTGCAAAGCCCAACAAGCTGAGTCTTAATTGTGTAACTTGGGTTCAGACTGCTGAGAAAATGTCAAAGTTGTGAGGAGGATCTGTGGAGCCATGCAAGATTGGAACAATATAGCTACTAAATAAATAAATAAAAATCACTACATCACAGAGAAGTTTATTTTTGTGTAAGTGGCATGTTCCAGCAAGAAACCAAAAATTTGCAGAGGTGAACACAGTGAGAAATCAGATGAAGGCAGTATTAATTCCAAAGAAATACAGCTACATCCTGATGAACTGCTATTCATGAATATATGAAATGCTACAAAGCTTGTCCTTACCTGCAGTGCTGCACACACCAGGATGTCTTTTTCTCATGTAAATTCAGTTCTTTTTGGAAAACACAGGCTAGTCCTCATGCAATTTGATCTCCATGGAAACATACTGACCGAGAAATAAGTTTGTTGGGAAGTGAGGGAGTTAGCCTGCAGTACTGCTCAGTCTTGCCCCTAGAATGAAGCCTGTCCACAGGTGGGACATAGAATGGTGAAACCACAAAGGCTTCTGGGATTCCCAAGTTCCTAATGATAAAAATCAGGGACAGAGGAACTATTGCTGTGAAAAACAAAAATGGCCCAATTGAATGGCACAATTGAGAGAATACATCCCTTTAGACAATTTATCTGACAGTGGCAGAAATCAGAGCAGGCAGCTAGCACAGAGGGACAAAACAGACTGAGCTTGGGACACTTGGCTTGCAGGGTACAATTGCAAGTATTGGGGGAAAAAAAAAAACAAAACAAGCAAAAGTCAGAATTAATCAAGTATGTGATGTAATTTGTTTGCAAAAATACTGAATGGTCAGTTGGAAAGGTTGCAGATGTAAATGGATTGCAGGACTATAAGCAATTGCACCTTGACTTGAGAGTGAGAAAGTTAATCTACTTAGTATATACTCAAATTGCTTGGGTACTAACATACCACACTGGGGGATTGTGTATGCTGATTAAATCTGTTATTACCCTTAAATCCTCTGAAAAGCTTTCCTATTTTTTAATCTGTGGCATACTAGGAGGGTCTATCCAAACAGCATATGGTACTGAAATTAGGGTTTACAATGTTGTAAACTGAGACCCTGACAAAACATCTGTTTGACTAAGCACAAACATTCACCAACTGCAATACTAACAATTAATTGCTAAAATTACAATAATAATAAATAACAAAGCAGTTAGTACAAATGAATTATATTCCACTAAACTGATTTTCAAAATTGTAAAAAAAATATGTTTTCATTTGTCAACCAGAAAGTCTAAGAAAAGAGAACAGCAACAGAATGAGCCCGTTACATCAGCAGTTGTATTTCCTGAAGATAGTTCATAGATCGAGGGAATGAGGGGAATGAGTATATGATAAGGCACTGGAATAGAAGACAGAAAAATCCATGAATAACAGAGTTATTTACAAAGCCCAGAGGATTTTATTATAATTGCATATTATTACTAGCCACACTGACAGAAATGCTTGGACATAGGTTACTGTACAAAATGAAAGCAAAAAATTGCAGAAGGCGTTTTTAATTTATATGTGCTTCCACGGGAAAGTCACAGGAAGCCTTCAGAAATTTGCTTATTTGATTGCCTGCAATACAGATAATTATGTCTAGTAATGGTTAGTACCATTATATACCACTGATATGAAACCAATCAAACAGAAAATTTGTAACAGTATCCATAGTTTTGTAACCCAAAACTCATTTTTCCTTTATGTTGCACTGAAAGATAAGGTAAATTTCAAAAGTAGCAGCATAGCTCAGAACTAACATAAATTCTTTTGTTCAGTATGGGTAAAATGCATAGAAAGACTGTGGATGTCAGGAATGTTGTGAGTTTTTTGCAGGGAATAGCACATATTTTGCATGGAAACTTACACATTTATAACTGTAAAAGAAAGGAAAGAATCATTCTAGTTTGCATGTACAAGCTAACAAATAGCAGCCACTAGAAATTGCCTCCTCATAGATAATAGTTGATGATTTTGGAGACAGAAAAGGCAAAATTTCCACAAACTTACCTAAAAATCACCAATACCCATCATTTATTTCATTTTTTTTCCCAGTTCTGTCAAACAATTTCTATGTTGACAAAATTTGCAAACACTCAGGCCTCTGTACCACTGGCAATTTGAATTCAAAAACCTTCATTCTAGAGACTCAAATTAAGTTGGTCCTCATGCATTACTTTACTGAAAAATCATTAAAACTCTTGCCAAAATCTTGGCATATTTCACTGCATTATATTTATTTCTTTAAAAGGGCCTGTAGTTCTCGCAAGTGTTGCTTATCCATTTTGAATGGGTGATAGACTCATTACAGTGCAAGGAAGCTGTGCATCTGAATGAGATGAGCCTGTGAATCTACCTCATTTACCAGTTTCAGTTTCCTGATTGAAGAGGTTCCTGACCCATCTACGTCCCACCTCACAGCACCAACTTCTCCTTTATTACAGCAGCAGAATACTTAGCGCAGACTCTCCTTAATTCCATAAAAATTGGCCAGATATTTCAAAAGACTGAGATACAACTGTATCCTGGGGTGCACCTGGCCCAGCACTGCCAGGGGAGAGGGACTGTGTCACTCTGCTCTGGGCTGTGCAGCCTCACGTCAAGAACGGGGTGCACGCTTGGGTGCCACAATAGAAGAATGATTTTAAACTATTAAAAAGTATCCAAAGGAGAGCTACAAGACATCTGAGGTCCTTTGGTTTGTTCAGTCCAGAACAGAGGAGCCAAGGGGAGGCCTGACGGCGGCTGCAGCTCCTCACAGGGAGCGAAGGGGCAGCGCTGACTCTGTGACAGTGAAAGGGCCCAAGAGAACGGCATGGAGCTGTGTCAAGGGAGGGGAGGGGGGGGAGTTAGGAAAAGATTCTTCAACGGAGTGTTGCTGGGCACTGAAACAAGCTCCCCTGGGAAGTGGTCAGTGCCAGGCTGCCAGAGTTCAAGAAGCACTTGAACATTTGTACAACACTCTCAGACATAGGGTTTTAATTTTTGAGTGATCTTTTGTGGCACCATGACTTGATTTAATGATCCTTGTGGGCCCTTTCCAACTGGGGATATTCTATGGTTTACATTCTATCTCACCTAATGGCTGGATCCCTCGATGACAGAGGATTGGCGACATAAGCAATTCACCCAGCATGCTGGGACCAGTTAAAATGAGCAGCTGCACCTTGGAAACTTGTCAGCTAATGCAGTCGGTTTTATGACAGTGAGTGAGTGAGTCCTCCAACTTGGGATGAAACTACACTTCAATCAGTATATAGAAGTAAAATCTTCTTAAAAGTAATCTTTTAATGGTGTGGCTGGGTTGGTTCCTGAATATATTTACTTAAACTTATTTACATCATTAAAAAAAAAAAAAGTATGCTTGAATATATTTGCCAGGTTTAAATGATTAAACTCAAAACTCAGAAAAAAAACCTAAAGTACCTCTGCAGTCCACATCATCTGTTTTCACATCCTCACAAGCATAATAAGCACAACCTAGATCATCTATTTGTGCATTGTGAAGGAATCGTATTGAAAGTGTGTAAAGCACCAGGCTGAAGAGCACAGCAAAGGATTATCTATTTCCAGGAGAAAATGTGGTGGTCCAAAGGACAAAACGCACGATTCCTTTTGAACGTAGGGTACAAAATGTTCTAATAACAGTATTTGCCTCCCACTAGCCATTAATCTATGTTATGACGCTAAAAAAATCTGTCAAAGATTTCTTCATGGACTTTGAAACAGAATCAGAAAACATCCGTATCATTTTCTCAGCAACCTGGTGGTTAGCTCTTTAAGTGCTTACTCTGTAAGCTTATCACCTTTCAGCTCTCTATGGTACTTCAAAGCTGTACAAGATTCTGGCCCTATTGACCCTGCATAAATTCTTTTAGCTAGACTCTCCTCTCCTTAATCTTTCTAAACAAGCAGGGATTTCTCAATAACAGCTGATTTAGAGAGGCTTCTACAGAACATTGCTCTGGATTTCTAAAGCTTTTCTTTTAGCTGGAAGTTCTTAGAAGCTGAAGTATTTGACTTATCATATTTTTGTACTGCAGCAGAATATTCTTAGCTACTGAATTCTTAAATGCTTGAGTGGGGAGTATGGAAAGGAGGGAACAAAGCTCTTGTAAATTGCCTATGTTACAGTAGGATTAATTTTTAGTCTTAGCTTTTTTTTTTCTTTGCTTTTTTTCCCCCCTGGACTTATGCCATTTACTAAGTAAATTAAAACTGCTAGTGAGAATGTGTATCCACTGTTTTGCAATTCAGAATTAATTTGCCTGAGTTAGCACTAACTTTCGAAATAATTCTCCTTTTGTCCAAGGACATTTCGATTCCATATTAGGAACTAACTGAATTGAAGATGAAGAGGAAGGTAATTATGATTAGGTATGGAAATAAAGCTTCAACTTCACCCTTTTCAGGAACTACGAAGCACATGCTAAAATAATTTGTAAAGTAAGTATATAGAAAATTCAAACATCAGTGTGTAGTGAAACATCATACACAGGGGAGCAGTGAAAGTATGAGTTGTTTATTATCTTCAATAAGGCAACAGAGAGAAAGACACCATGAGCAAATAGAGTGAAAGAAAGAGTATAGAATAAATTTTGAGCTGGAGAAAAGACTCCTCTTAGTAGACAAGTTCTATGGTGAACAGTTTCACACCACAGTTAGTAAAGGAATAGTGATCACAAAGAACAAGTGAATGAATGAAAACAAATGACTGTGAGAGATTTCCATAAGCATTCCTTGGCCACTTAGGTCTATGCTAAATTGTTACACTGTGTAGAAGGACTTCTAAAATTTGTTCTGCTCTGAACAACTTCAGTTACTAGATTAAATTAACAGTATGGACTATCTTTTACATTTCTTAATATTTTCTTGGAAAAAAAAAGGTCAAAATGTTGTCAAATAAAGTTGTCATAAGATAAAACTGTATAGTTCTCATTTTTCTCATTTTTCTGTTTGTACTAGTTCTCTGTATCCATCAATTACAGAATAACTGAAACAGGTGTGAAAACAAAGCATTTCTTACTCTATGAGGTTAAATGAAGAATCAGCTAATTTACTTGGTCCATTAATGACTGAAACGATTGAAACCATTGTTCAGTGAATTGCATGGTGAGGCTGAACTAGAAACTGTATCAGGTAGACATTATTGCTCTTCTCTGTTACACTGGCTGCAAAGACTGAGACACTGACTGAATACCAGAAAGTCTAAGAGAAGCTGCCAGAAGCAGCTCACAGATCTAGATATCTGTGGATCATATACAATACTGGCTAAAAAGTCAAGCTTGGAATCATGTTGAAAATACTTTTTTCATTTCTACTGTTCCCAACAGTGTTTTTTCTTCCCCCCCCCCCCCCCCCCCCCCCCCCCGGGTATAGAGAGTATAAAAGAAATATTCTACTCAAGTTATAGTGCAGGTTTTTTTTTTGTTTTGTTTTGTTTTGTTTTGTTTTAAGTCCCATTGGCAGAACTTATTTCAAAAAGTCAGATTCCAAATGCAGGTTAGATTCTGTATACTAGTAGAATTATTCACATAAATAAATAAATAATTTATAACAAGAATTCAAACACTACTTGAGACCTTTTGCATTTGTCAAAGAAAGCAGTATAAAAATCCTTTCAATTAGCAGCTTCTCCTATTGTATTTTTTACTATTTCCTTGTACATGTTTCTATCTGCTGTCTTTTGGTGAAGAAAAGTATCAGTTTTCTTGGCCAGATTTTTCTGCATTCACTGATAGCGAGGTCTGTGCAAAAAATTCATTGATTACACTGATATTTCTGACCACTAACTAATATGAGAAAAGATGATAGAATCTGCCCAGAGTGAAGTATTTAATCACTGGTTTTGTTAATTTGAGAACCAGACTTACAAAAGAGTGCACTGATTTCTTCCTGAGAAAGTTAAGTTAAAAATGAATTTCAGGAACAATTTTATGAACTTATGTTATGGTTTCCTGCTTGCAAGAGGAGAAGGGCATCAAGGGAGAAACTGAAACAATAGAAAATCTCAATGAAGCTCCAGCCTTTATGTCTTCTTTTCTGTTTTGACAGAATGAAATGAAAAGAAAAATATCCCATGAAAAAGGCATTTCTTAATGTAAATTTTATGGTTTTCCATTCTGATCTCATATTTATGCCTTTTGCATCTACTTCTTCTCCATAAAGATTTTATAGATGCACATTAATGAGGAACACTTGGATCTGACATGAAGATGTAAGATGGAAAGCACAAAGTTATATTTTAAAGTAAATTTATATCTTCTTTAATTGAGTCATCTTCTAAAATTAATTATGCTGAGCTTGTTTAAATGTAGTCTTTCCTTTTTTAATAATAGCGCATTTTCATACCTCATTACAATGAGCTTGTATTCACCTTTGAACATGATGTGAGAAACATGATTTTTTATATCTTTCAGAGATGGTTGTCTTGCATGAAATAATTCCCCCATCAAAAAGGACAAAATGAAATCATCTTAAAAGCTCACAAAATTTTTTTTCTAAATACAAAGCAATTTCAATCAGAATAAGCAAAATTTTCATTTAAACTTTTCTGAATCTAAATGTTATTATTTTTCTTGGTTTCTAACAGCAGCTATGTTTGAACAGAACAAATATGTTCTAAAAAAATGAAGAGTGCCTAATGTAGACCTCTTTCTTTATATAATAATATATGCGTAATGATTGTAAGTTTTTCTAGTGGGGAGCTAAGCTTAATTGTTTCTGCACATGCTACTGTAGCTTCAGCACATCACTTATAATCTTCTGGGTGCCTGCCTTGAATTCTATGAAATGTGATTTTTTGGTTGAAATGTTAATGATACAGTAATTTAATGCATGATAATTAAAATAATGTTCTAATGGTTAATTATCATCTGAAGACGCTTTTACACTGTCTGTAGTTTACTGTCAGAGATGTTTTTAACCTTCATATAAGAACATTTGTAGCTATACTGCATCTGCATTTCTTAAACATATTTTCACATCACAGTTTCTAAGTTTTTGTCATTTTTCTTTACTTTGTTTCCCATGTCAATTCCACTTTAAGACTTCATGGCATTTTGACCAGATTTCCCACCCAGCCTCAGCTTCTGCTGCTTTCTCTTAAAATCATCTTGACCACTATTTCATAGGAGCAAAGAATTCTCTCTCTTAGAGATACACCTCAATTCCAGGAGTGATTGTCCTCTGCGTATCCTGAAATAATATTCACACACTTACTGCTGACTAAGATGCTTTAAACATGAGCATAGGTTCCCAATTGAAATAAAGAAATTTCACATAAATCATATATTTTTTTTACACCAAAATCTTTTTCCCTTTCAAAGCATTTGACAAATTCTGCTTCACTTTTATCAGTTCTTGTTACTGTTTCTTCGTCATAGAGACAGCTTCATCTGTCATTTATCATTCATATTATCATATCAATTCATTCATATTCATCATGCAGAATAACTGAGAGAGTAAATTGTAAACAGAGGAAAGACTTAACAAAACAAGAATCCTATGATACACTTTGTGATTTTCGTCTTGCTGTTGTTTTTTGTTTGTTTGTTTTGTTTTGTTTCACTGTTTTTAGCAGGAAATATATTTTGACCTAAAAATAACTAATGTAAGTAATTTCTGTTTTGTTGTTGTTGTTTGCTCGTCTTGTTTTGTTTATTTTCATGAGGCCATGTTGCTAACTTCTGTAAATATAAGATAAAGGACATTACCTATGCTATAAAGAAATTAATGTTTCAAAGTAGATGAGAACATGGAATTTCTACTTAGAAGTCCTAATTACCACTTTTGTTTCTGAATAGAGTTCTGAAATTTCCCAACAGTAACAAACTCAAAAGTATTTCCACATAGAAGCAGTGTGGCATTTTGTTTCAGAACTCATGAGTGGGAGGATATGACTCAATTTTTATCCACCTAGACAAATAATATAATAAATGAAAATAGAGTAATGCAGCATCAGAGATACATGTTTTAGATTCTGTTCTTTACTTAAGTTCACAAATGAAACAAATGTCAGATAAAGCAAACTGTTAGCCAGCAAGAGTATTCATCAACCAAGAAGAGACACACTATAATTAATGTACTGCAAATATCCATGCTTTGACAGACTGTGTTAAATGTCAGTGATCTCACACAAACCTCTCCATACTGTTACATAATTTTTTAAATTTTAAATTATTTCTATCATAACTTTGATGAACAGCTTCAGATGAGTTGCCTTCGGAAATGCATGTTATATTCTTCAGAAAATATTCCATCTATGAAAAAAACACTTTAAATTTTCCCATCTTATCTGGTCAGTGAGAAAATACTGCTATTGTCATAGTAGTAATAAACTGATGAACTGCTACTTTCAGCTTGTTTCACTTTATTTGTGAAAAGTGATGAAATATATATAATAATACATTTTTAAATACAAGATGAAGTTCTCAAGCATAACATGTACTTTTAATTTTCATGTGATAAGTATTACTGTATTTTCTATGAAGAAACACAAGAACTTGATAATTTGTCAGTGATTTAAGTCTGTAGATTGATTACTTATTTTTCTTTGTACTGTAGCATCATCATTGCTACAGATAGTGATGATACATGACTTCATCAAAGTACTTCATAAAATTTTTCTGAATAATTTTTATTCTGCGTCATTGATCATGCAGGTTGTCAAAGTTGAGATCCAGTTAGCACCCCATTTATTCCTTTGGTTTCCAAGATACTAATTCTTTTCATTTCTGAGCTATCTAAAAGCACATATTTTCATACACACATAAAAAAAAAAAGTCTAACTATAAACCACTTCATGATGCTGACAATTCATGACATCGTTTTCAGAAAATCAGAACATCAGGAGAGCCTATACTACTTCATGCATAGGAAGCCTCCAGCTTTAGAAATATAATTTTAAGGGGGGAAAGAGAAGGAAATTTGGGATTGTGAGGTTGGAAGAACGAAGGATTTGTGAGGAGATCAGATTCATCCTCTAGCTAAAGGTGACATAAGCTCTGCATAAGCCAGGAATTAATCAAAGTTGTTTGTAAAAACTCCTGTTTCCACACTTACTAATATTAACAGTATTCTGTTCCAGAAAGTTTTCCTAATGTCTACTATGAACTTGATTTGTTTCAGCTGAAGACCTTTACTTTCTTATGTATCATAGTTGGACATTCGCTTTCCCCATACAGCTGTTTTCTACGTACCTGGAAGTGTAAGCACTAAGCTCTCATTTTTAAATTCCAATTTCTTCTGTCTGTTGCATATGTCAAACGATTGTTGATTCTTCTCGTCTTCTCAATATACTCTCAATGCCTTAGACACAGCACCAAAAGTTGAACAAAATGTTCAAATTGCAGCCTTATCAGTGATGTTTTGAGAAGAAAGATTGCCTTATAAACGGACAGTATCCCTGTTTATCATAATATAACCCTAATCAGTCATGACCAGTATAATTTAATTCTGTCTCTTTTGGATGTGGTTGTTTGCACCTGAATGTGAAAAACTGGTGTTTCTCCCTAGTGAACTGCATTTATTTTCCTGATGACTTCTTCAGCTTCTCAAGATCATTTTGTATTGTAACCCTCTGCTCAAGTATGTCTTCATCCTGCCAGCTCAGATTTAAGAAGTAATATTAAGAAGAAATATTTGGCTTATAGGTGTAATACTATGTATCAGTTAACCACACTATTCAGAATTATTTAAAGAATTCCAATTAACATACAATGCTTTGCCTAAGAATAAAATCAAACATTCTTCTTGTCACAACAAAAAGAATGAACTGAATAGTAATAAATTGTACATTATGTATTAGTGCCTACTGCAGCAAAATTAAAATGAAACTGTTTGCATGAGTAAGGAATACCTAAACAAGGAGTCTGCAAAATCAGGACCTTGACTTTTTTATCTATCAATTTCAAATTTCAAAATGCTTTTGATCCATGTTCTAGAGGGCAGAGGCAAGATAATGAATACATTGCTTTTATAATGCATATATTACTTTGCCAGAATTTTCCATCTTATTTAGGATTAAGCCACCCATGCATTTCAAATAACCAGAGTGCAAAAAGTATCAGGATGTTTCAGCTGTAAAGAAGAAAAATTATACATGTTTATATTACCATTGATTTCTAGATTAGCCAGGAGCTGGCACTGAACATACAGTATCGAGAAAACAGAAAACTCATTATCATATATCTGCTATACATGGAAGGAATTATTTCATTCCTTCTTTTTGGCTATGGGACAAGCAGCATTACCAGATAAGAATTCCTTGCAATATTTGCAAATTAGGACATGAATAATTGAAAGTGTTTGGAAGTGACTCTGTTCACTGGGGAAAGGGTATAGAACTTACTCAATCATCTGCAGTAAAATGTAAGTATATTTCCTTCATGTACCGCATAAATATTTGATTAACCACTGTGCAAAGCATTAGTAAAGCATCTGCTCAGCATGTGATTGAAACCTGGTCAACACTAATAAACAGAATGCATAAACTCCACCCAGTGTGAAATGTCAAAATTGAGTTTGAAAATTTCAGACTTTGATATTCTTACGTATCGAATTGGAAAGAATAAGGAAATAACTATTCAAGAAGCTGGTATTGTCATGATATGATCAAATCAATGTTGTTGATGTTTTGAAATTATCTTGGCTAAATTAAGGTGAAATGACAACAAATAATTGGTTAAATGTTTATTTGCATCTCACTGTGATGCTTAATACAAGATGTGGAGCATATATATATATATATAAATCTTATTGAGAATAAATTATATGTCTTGCATTACATTCTAATATAACTTGAAGAAAAAAAAAAAGAGAAAAAAGAGATGGGGAGAGAAGAAATGAGAGGAGGAGAAAAGAGAGATTAGGTAGGCTGGGAAAGAAAATCTGGTGGCAAGTGCATACCTCACTGTTGAGCTGTCAAGTTGATGTAAACACTAGTGTTTTGTCATTATATGGCTAATTTGAAGTTCATATTTCCTTGTCAGATTTCTGAATCACCAATATATCAACAACATGTATATGTAGAATCATAAAATATATCTATTTGGAACAGACCCATAAGGATCACTGAGACTAGCTCCTGGCTCTGAACAGGACCACCCAAAAATCAGAGCATATGATTGAGAGCATTGTCCAGATATTTCTTGAACTCTGGTAAGCTCAGAGTCATGACCACTCACTTGGGGAGCCTGTTCTGGTGCCTGACCATCCTCTCAGTGAAGGACCTTTTCCTAATATCCAACCTGAACATCCCTTGACACAGCTTTATGTTGTTCCCTAAGGTTCTATCCCTGGTCATGAAAGAAAGCAGGTCAGCGTTTGCCCCTTTTTTCCCCGCAGAAAACTGTAAGCTATGGTTAGGTGTTCCTTCAATCTCCTGTAGGCTGGACAAATGAAGTGACTTCAGCCACTCCTTGTGTCATCTCTAGACCTTTCGCCATCTTTTGTAGCATTTTTTTGGACATTATCTAATAATTGTTTATGTTATGGTGCCCCAAACTGCACACAGTACTCAAGATGAGGTCACAACAGCACAGTGCAGAGTGGGACTATCACTTCCCTTATCTTCGCACCAATGCCATGCTTGATGCACCTCAGGATACAACTGGCCTTCCTGGCTGCCTGGGCACACTGCTGACCCATGGCCAACTTGCTGGGGCAGCTCTCCAGCATCTTTTCCCCTAGTCTGCACCTACAGCCAGGGTTGCCTCTTCCCAGGTGCAGAATCCAGCACTTGCTGTTGTTAAACTTCAAGTGCTTGGTGACTGCCCACCTCTCTAATTCATTCAGTTCTCTCTGGAAATATATGTATTTGTATTTGCTTTATGATTAAAAAAAATGTGTTTTCTTTGCGGTGAGTTGTGATTTGCATTTACACTTTCATAGATAACTCTTCATGGATTAAAGGACTGTATATCTTGCATCAAATTATTTGTGCAACATGACACCATTTGTGCTTGCTGTTTGGTAGTGGAAATGTGGGTAGTTCTTATTAACAGGAATAACTGATAACTGTTGATTGGTGAGACAATGTGTGGGGAAGTCTCTGGACTCTCAGGATAGGCTAGAGACATAACACCACACCAATGTGATTAAAAGCTATTAGTCTGCTTTATTGTTAAGCACTACTCTATACATGTTAACAGAGCATTCTGCAAAACACTCTTAAACTGTTCACACAGGCACTTAGCCAATCACAGCCGTGAGATGTTCTTTCTTCTTTTAAAGGTGGCCTTGGTTCTCATGCCGCTTATCTTGCTCCACAGCTGCTGCTCTGAACAGTTTTTTCTTATGTTCCCACACAATGGAACATGTTGCCCAGTGAGGTTGTGAATACCCCTTCCCTGGAAATATTTGAGTCCAGGCTGGATGAGATTTTGAGCAATCTGGTCTAGAGGGATTGGAACTAGACAGTCTTAAAGGTCTCTTCCAATCCAAACCATTCTATGACTCTATGATTCTGTGATTCTATCACAGCCTTTAGAAAGTAGAAATTTCATGGGTAGATAGAAAATAATCAAATATATAATCAAATATTCAATCATTTCCAATCCTAAGGAAAAAAATGCAACCTGCCTGAAAAGTTCTGAAGTGTTTGACTCTAACTCCTTCAGCTTCAATTCATGCAGTGATACTCTGTAAACAGTTTTGAATAACATGCTTCAGTGCTGTCTGTGGAAAAGAAAGATACTGTGAAGAACTGAAATGAAAGAAAACACACAAACAAAACAAAACAGACAAACAAAATCCAAACCTGTTTCTTGGTGATTTTAACCCACACTATGGATTCTGAACAAAGGAATGGGAAAATCAGGAAGGACTGATAAACAAAAACAATGCGGTCACATTTCCTCCTAATCCTTGCTTCAGGTAGCATAGTTCTATCATTCCAGGTGTTCTGGTATAAATCTAGGAGACTAGATTTAATCAAATTGGAGCTCCCGAACTTGGAGAAAGAGAACAACAGAGAGGAGAAATATGATGCAAAACTGATTATTTAAGAAACAAACAACATTCGTATCAGTGCCTTTGGAATTTTAGCTGTTAACACGGACAGCAAGAATGTGCCTGTGGAAATATGTGCACTATGCATGGCATATATTGAGATATTCCTTTATATTGTTCTGTCCAGACAAACAAATATGTAGGATGCATCTGAAAGGCATCTTTAAATGTCTTTGCATCACTGTGTTAAACTTCACAATTTAGAAAATGCAATCTTGCCTCATACAAACTACAAAGTAACAGTTCATCACTTTTCAGTATTTGTCTTGTTTGTACTGAGTTATATTCACTTAATTGATCTAATGGAGCGTAATCCTTTTAAATACCAAGTTTGATATATTTTGCTATATTGCAAAAAAATCTAGTTTCTGAAAGAAATTAACCCAATTCAATTATTTCATTTGTTTTAAGTAGAGCGTGTATGTTTAAAAATGGTCTTTTGTTTATCACCCTGAATTCTTCACTAGTGAATTACAGCACAGTAAAAAGAAGAAAAAAAAAAAAAAAAAGTGGAATGAAAGGAGACAGAATTATCTACATAAATTTAATATCCTGTGGCCACAGAGTCCCTAGTAAGAGCTGAGAATGAAGAATTGTTGTCAAAGCATGGAAACTTTCCTTTCTGATTTTTGCTCACTTAAATTGAAGTGATCAGTATGCCTATTGCAACTGTATTTTGTGTTTACTTTTATTCTCCCTAATGGTCCATTGCTTTTGTATAATGTACCACTGCAGCTGTAACCTGATGTAATATGAATAAATGAAAAAATACATTGGATGCTAAAAATTGAAAGCCCTTAATACTATTTTCAATTTAGGAAATCTCTCGATTTATAGTATGATATTCTGACCCAACATTATTTATGGAATTTACTGAAGAAGAAATGGATTTCTACAGCTTACAGCCTGTGAAATCTTGGTAAGAAGAAAGCTTGATACAATGCAAAAAAGCCCCCAATGTTTTAAAAACATTTGTTTGGCAGTAAGAATGCAAGGAGCAGAATAATAGAGATTCTGCAGCATAGCCTTCTTGACTGAATATCTTCTGGTTCCACAAAATATATTACCAAGTATGACATATTCAACAATTCTAGACAGGCCCAGAATTGTACTTTCATGTGCTTGCTCTAAGCAAGAGCAAATAATTTCCTTTACTCTCTGAACTAAAGCCAGAATTGTAGCAGACAAAATAAAATACCTGGTCTTGCAAATGGACACTGTTTATTTTTGAATATCTCAATTTTTAATCCTATCCAGTATGTCTCAGGCACTATTACTGTGTGGTAACTTCACATGTTACTCAGGGAAATAGCAAATGAAAGAAAAAAGGGAACAAACAAGAAGTCCAAATTTCCTACCAACCTTATTTTTATAACTCAAAATAAATGTAAACTTTGTTATTTTTACAAGTATTCCAAGTACTTGTCTAGTTTTTTTCTTCAGTATCTTTCATTACAATACTGAATGAGACACTTTCTAAAAGAAACTAAGATAAATGAAATACTAAAAACCCTGATGACAAGAATAAAAGCAGTTTTAACCATGGCAAAATAACAAAAAAAAAAAAAAAAAAAAAAAAAAAAAGAAATAATGTAAATAAACTCTGATGTAAAGAAGATAACTATGAAATGGAAACAAAATTGTATTAAGATAAAATTATTTCAAAAATATGTTTTTGAAAAAATTTAAATGAAGCTGTATTGATTTTAGAGGCAGATGTCTCACAATCTATTTTAAAAGGATTCTGGAGTTAAAATTAAATGTTCCAATTTTGTATCAGAAATGTTTAGATTTTATCCCCGAAAATACACTTCAATATTTCTTTCATATAACAGTTCAAAATTTCAACATTTTATTACAAAACATAATGAAAAAATACTCTAAAATTTTTAATTGAAAGTTTTTTGTTTTGTTTTTTAATGGAACTGTTCTTGTAGTATGTAAATCATAGAATCGTAGAATCACAAGGTTGGGAAGGACCTACAAGATCATGCAGTCCAACTGTCCACCCATTACTATTGCTGCCACAAGCTACTCACAGAATCATGGAAACACCAAGGTTGGAAAAGTCCCACAGGATCTCCCAGTCCAACCACCCACCGATCACCAATAGTTCTCACTAAACCATGTTCTTCATCACAGTGTCCAAATGTTCCTTGAACACCTCCAGGTTTGGTGTCTCCACCACCTCCCTTGGCAGCCCGTTCCAGTGCCTGACCACTCTTTGAGAGAAGGAGCATTTCCTAACATCCAGCCTGAATCTCCCCTGGCACAGTTTGAAGCCATCCCCTCTCCTATCACCAGTTACATGAGACAGAAGAGGCCGACGCCCAGCTCACTACAACCTCCCTTCAGGAAGTTATAGAGAGCAATGAGGTCTCCCCTGAGCCTCCTCTTCTCCAGGCTGAACATTCCCAGCTCCTTCAGCCTCTCCTCATAAGCCCTGTGTTCCAGACCCCTCACCAGCTTTGTTGCCCTCCTTTGAACCCACTCCAGGGCCTCAATGTCTTTCTTGCAGTGGGGGGCCCCAAACTGGACACAGTACTCAAGGTGCGGCCTCACCAGAGCTGAGCACAGGGGGACAATCACTGCCCTGTTCCTGCTGGCAACATGATGCAAGCAAATTCATGTTATCCTTTTGGTAGCATTTAGGTAGCATAATTAAGTTCACTTTTTTATTTGATTATTTTTGTGCTTTATCTTATTTCCAGTGGTATATTTTATTTCATTTCATTATTTTTGTGCCTTTCTCATACATAACAATGCTTCTTCCCTTCCTGCCCAATGTCATCACAACACTAAAAATTAAGGTTCCCAACAATATAAATTTCCGTAAATTTATGGAATAAAACTCCCATTGGCCCATAGAGATCAATGATGATACATCTTGGAAATGTAAACTGGCAGGTAAAGGACCCTGCAAGCAAAACTAGATTGCTCCTTGATGCTGAGTTCCCAAACAGTTAGACAAGGCATGTTGGGGTTGCCTAATAGTACACGTTTCAATGGAGAAGTGTCCGAATCTATGTGTGAATTTTCCTACCTGCATCATGCTTACCTTCGCTCTATATCTGACTTCCCTCTACAAGTTCTCTTTGCTTCTGTGGCCTGCTGCCCAGACTCTCTTCACTCTTTTTATCTTCAACAAGAATCTGTAACCTTCTGAACATGTTTCAGTAATTGTTCTCCTTGCACTTCTTTCATCTTTTTTTTAGCCGCTGAAACTTGCATTTCACTAATTTCCATTCCCAGTACCTCAGGTGGTCTTGATACAACTTTTTATACAACTTGATACAACTATTTATACATCCCATACATTCATCATACCCTTTTACTTCACCTCATTTTGTTATGCTACTTTAGCTCTAGGCCATAATACTCACAGTCCACCTGAGTAAATGGGACTTCTTTCCATTTCCACTCATTCTTCTGATCCAAATTCTAATGATAAAAAATACAGCAAGGTTTACAGATGTTTTGGAAAACAAGCAAAAAAAAAAAAAAAAAAAAAAAAAAAAGTAGCATTGATTCTATCTCAGAAAGCTACTCCTCAACAGATAAAAGAATAAATCCTGTCCTTATGAAACTACGTAAGGAAACTATATTTAATATTATATCTCACAACATCAGTCTTCCATATTTACAGAAACAGGTTAGAAAACAACATAGCCCAACCCTTGATTACAGCATGGGAAATGCAGTACTTGCAAAAGGATTACCAAGAAGTGGGGCATTGTGCAGATTCACAAAACAGAGTACAAAGCCAGTTTTTCTTCGCCCCGTATGTGCACTATAATAAGCACCATATCCAATGATTCAATCCTCTGCTGAGCAGAGTGCCTCCTGGAGAGTGCCAAGTGCCTTCAACTCCTAAGTCTTTCTGTCTCTCTCCGGAAGCACTGGAAAATTGAGCTATAAAGTAGTGAGGCACTTCTTTATAAAATAATGCTTTCTGTCTGACTTAACGAGAAATCTTTCAAAGAAGGAATGAAAGTTACTGCTGAGACATTCTTGACTGAAAAAGCAAGTTGATTCAAGTGGCCGCTACTTATGTTTTTGTGATAACAATTCATCAAATCTTGGTCATCAGAAATGATAGAAAAGGAAAAAAGGGGGAAAATACATAGCAGCTAGATGGGGTTTTGAACCAGCCCCAATTTTCTAAAGTTTGACAAGATGTGGAAGTTTGATATTTTGTATCTCTTAAAATAGTCTTCTTTGTACAGTGAATGATATTATTTCCACAACGGTAACTTTGCAGAAGACCATTACATTCCTTGGATTTCAGAAAATATTTTATGGTGATCTATCACTCAAAATTTCATACTTTATATCATATTTATGTTTTTCAAAATGTTTAGAACTTCAAAATGTTCTAACAGAAATAGTCAAACAGGTGATGTCAGAGAGAATGTCAAACAAATATCTAAATGTATGTAAGGGAATCAGCTCTCTGGTGTGATGTCATTGCACGCCACCCAGACCTTGGGAGTCCTGTGTTGGCATGCCATGCTTCAACCTATGGAGCATCGGAAAGAGTAAAACTGTGCTAACTTCCACCACCACATCAAACCTGAGTGTAGGAGATATGAACTGAGCAGAAAGAGGATTAGCAGGCAGAGTATATCCTTTGGGATAAGACAGTTTTCACTGAGTCCTGAGTAAGTTAGCACCTTTTTACAACATTATATATACATACAATACATCACTTCTATCAAAGACCTAGCCTCAAAGACCTACTCTGGAAGCTGATCCCTTTACCTTTCTTAACACCTCCATACAAGCACTTTTAAATCAGAGAGCAGAGAAGGTGAAACAGCTCATCAAGGATGAAAGAATATCCCATCTAATATGTCACCTAAGAGTCATAGGAACAGTACATGACAAAGGGCTTTTAATATATTATTGGTTAAGATAATTTTGTCTCCCAAAGATCAGAAAATTTACCACCAGAGCCACTTTCTCCAGGCATGCTTTGGGAAGTGTTAGGTTGATAAATTATATCATGCCCTTTACTAAGGTTGAAAACAGCAAAACTATTCTTACATAATAACAACATAGCTTGAACATAAATCATTCCTAGTTGTTTCCCAATATACATTTTTAACAGAGAAAAATAGCACACCATTATATCTGCTAGATATTTGCATTGCATTAACAATTGATGCTATGAAGTAGAATTATATGGCATGACTGCCCCAGGATTTCTGGATCAGAAAGGATTCCATAGGTAATTACTGAGAGCTGACAAATATTGATTGAATAAATAATTTCTAATCAAAGGATTCTGTAAAAGTTAATTCTACAAAAATAGAGAATATAAACAAAACATAGTAAATTATACTAAAGGTCATAGTTTGAGAGTTCTTTCTTTCATTCAACAAAAGATCTTGCTTGTTTCTGTTCACTCAAATTTTAGGGCTATAAACAGAAATTTCAGTAAGGAAATTCAAAGCAGTAAAAGAAAGATAAAACAATCAACTCAAGCCAAAATATAGGAATTCCACCTTTTATTGATAAGTGTGTAGTCAGAGTAGGAGGAACGGCTGAGATTGTTCAGCTTAGCATGAAGGACATGGAAAGAGGAGAACTTAAAAATCAGTCCAATCACTCTCCCTTTCACTTCTGGCCCAAGAGCATTCAAAGCCAAGCATTACAGAAGACTCAGGGAAAATTCTGGGGGAAAAAGTCATTTTCTGCAGTCTGATCTTTTCTGAACGTTTCCTGCTAGCCTTCCACAGATGCATATAAGCATCAGTATTAAAAATCACATAATGAATGTAACATCTGTATTATGTATCTCAGTGGTGAAGAAATATCAGTGCAAGAGAGGCAATGTATCATACAATCTGATCTTGCATTTATACTGAATTCTCCAATAAAATTTTCTTATTCTTTTCCTCAGGTCTCTCTTAGTATTTTATTTATGAAATCCTTTATAACCAGTGCTTCCACAAGTTTAAAAACGTGTGTCTTTCCCCTGGTGAATCTCTGAAGAATAAACATCTGATTCAATTTCATCATTAATTATGCCCTTTTCATATTCATCTCTTTATGGCGGGATAAAAGAAAGAGTTGAGTATATCCTAAAGACTGTCTTTTCCAAAATAATCTGCTTACATTCAGCAAGAACAGACTTTTGTAGAGTTACTACTGGTCACATACGACTTTGTATGAAATTAATTGATACGATTGATCTTGCTTGTAATGATCAGAGACACTAGTGGATTGCTTCCTCATCACTTTACAGACTGAAGGCTGATCATGTAAGGACAAGAACATAAGAAATTTGATGCAGCTTTTTGTGTAAGTTTAACTGTCTGTATGTGTAATTCACACAAATTGTTCTGTGTAGGCAATAAGTCCAAGAAACCACCTCTGATCACCACTGGTGAAGCTCTGCTCCCCAAATCAAACAATAATTCAGTTTTTTTCTGACTTCTTTTCTTCATTGCTCAAAAAGTTGATTCTTGTTACGGTGAAAGATTAATGCACTGTGCCATTAGTTCTAAACTATCAGGGAAAATACATGTGAACAACTGGTACTGCAGTATTACATTATCTGACCATCTTCATTCCTGAGTATGTTTTAGATTTTTCTTCCTATTAATTCCTAATTAATTAGGCAGAATGTTGAGAATGTTGAGAAATCCCTGCTTAACATCAAATCTTTTTAGTCACACATTGTATTAAATCTGAAAATACTATAACACCTGGAAGAATGTTTTTCAAATGGAATTAAAAAATAAGAGTAGTTTGTTTCCTCAGCAAGCTGACATATTTCTTATTCAGAGCTTTAGAATGCTTGGAATGTGGGTATTATACAAAAGGTAGAAAATAGAAGTAATCACAGAAAGATTAACTTGGAATGCACACAGTCTTTTTCAATCAGGTATGTTTAAAGTCCCGCTCCAGGAAGTGCCATTATCTTGAAATTAGCTTGACTTGTGGGGTAGTGAGGTTAAAATAAATACAAAAATTATGTACTTCTTGAAATGATGTCATAGTATAATAGATTTCACTTTCAGTATTTGGCCAAAATTGTCTGATTTTCATCCTTCTATTAAGAGTTCAACTTCTACAATTAGAGCTGATATAACTGGCTTTAAATTTATTCAGCACTGTGAAAATTTATTACCAACAATTGTCTTGAGGAAGCAATAGCAGAAGGTCAAATATTGTTTTAAAATGATAATTATTATTTTTAAGCTTGTGGGCATGAAATTCTTTGAATTTTTTTTCTGAAAAAAAAAAACTAACATATTTCTTTTTTAAGGCTCATTTTCAATTACACCAATCACCTTTGGTAGCATTTTATAATTAATTAAATTTGGTGGAGAAAAAAGGTTAAAATATTAGAAAGAAATAACTGAGCAAGTCCATGCTCCTAATAATTTATTAATCAGAAACTGATGAAGTAGCTTTCCAATAAAAATCTCCACAAAGGTGTTTTTACTAGGTAAAGAGCAGTGATAAAAGCAGTGGCTTTTATTACTTTAGGTCAATAAATCTGGTGATGTTTTACATATAGCTTGTGTAACCACCACAAAGGTGGTGAAGTGTCAGGTAATAAGCTCATTTTACTTCATCTTATAGTCATTTTCCTTAATAGTTAATGCCAGTATTCTTGGTGGTGCGAGGTATCATAGCTGAAGGAAATTAAGAAGAACACTTCATCTGGTCAAGATGTTTTCTGTCAACTCAGATTCAGGCTCATTTACAAAGCTGAGCAAGTAAAGGTGCAGCTTTCTGACCTGGCTGAAACCTCCTGGAGGTCCTCCTGGATTACCTTCACCCTCTGACAGCTATCTCCACTTGGGGCACTTCCATCGCTAAATTTGAATTTGAAACAAAGATCTTGGTTTCTGTCTCTAGTATAGTCTTCACATTGTCAGTACTATCTTGACTAATACAGACATGCTACATTTTTCTTTTTTCTTTTTCTTTCTTTCTTTCTTTTTTTTTTTTTTTTTTTTTTTGCTTTAAAATGAAGCGATTCTCATTTGCTTTTTCTGAATCTGGATGACTATTCCAAAGTTATCCTAACATCTTGGACGTATTTTCTCATTACAGTGACATAAAACATTAAATGCATATTCATTTCAGAAAGGAAAATTTGATTGCAACCTGAATTTCAACACAACTAATCATTAAATATAGTGAAATTCATACATTTGTTTGCACAATACTTACAAGTTGGAGATATTTTACTTACTTTAGAGCACTGTAAAATACAGAAAGTACTGTATACAAGAAATGAGTGCTAGATAATAATGTTAGCTATTATAACTTAATACATTTAAATGTCTAATTGCATTACAAAAACTCATACTAAGGCTTAAGGTAATGCTTAAACAAACTGGGGTATAAATTTCCAACATTAAATTTCCTTCATCTCATTATGTCCAAAATGTTTTTGGACTGGTCTGCCATGAGAACTTTGGCAAAACAGAAATACTAAGCACTTATCACCAGGTGCTAAGTAAAACATTCTCCAAGAACGCTTAGCAAATCAGTCATAATGTTTTAGTTGTTGCTGAGCAGTAGTGTACTGAGCCAAGGACAGCAATCCTGGTATGGAGAAACAAAAAGTGGAGACTTATCTGGCAGAAAGGAGCAAAAATATTTCCTATTGAGCTTATTGAGCTGTTGTTGGCGTGTGAAATGTGACATGGTTAAACTTTAGGACATTGCAGAGCCCTCATGAAAATAATTTGAAAATCTGCGTGATTGAAGGCTGTGAAAATGTTTAAGGACATTTTCAGCTTAGGTCTGGTAAAGAAGCTGAAACTTTGTGAGCTGTGTCACTGCAGAAGAAGAGATCAACGTTTTGTCATTATGCTTTATATCCATGGTTAATTCAATATTACATGAATCCTCAAAGCTGTCCTGAACTTGAGAAGAGGATTTTCCTAGAGTTTTTTCGTTGAATTTGAAAATAGATATTTACAATGACGTTGAGCCTGAATGGTGACTAATTCAAATTGTGTTTTTTAAATGTACAAGCTATACATGACAATTACTGATTTCTTCCTTTAACAATGCGGATATTATCTGTGTTCATTATTTATATCAACAACTCAACATGTGCAGTTAGATTATTTTGTTGTTGTTATATATAAAGAAATAGTAGGCGGCAAAAAAATCCAACTTTAAAGAGAATGACAGAGTGAAGTACTTAAAGCATTAGCTGAATCTGCAGGGGGTAAATTGTCCTTGAAAGACACAAAGGCAGCTTAAAGAGAAATTTATAATCTCTCTCTTGGGTTTGACAATATTAATTTGTCTCAACAATTTTAGAAGCAACCTGGCCACAGTGACACTTTTCTAGCTGCATTCTAATAAGATGGTACTCTCTCATTAAAACAAATGGCATTCAGCAGAGAACAAGACAATAACTCCAAAGCAATTGCCATGGAATATAATGTGATCTGATATTAACAAGTGACAGCCATATGTAGTTCATGCGATCAAGAGATCATGAGATCAGAATAATTATTCTGTAAATAAGCCAAAATACATTGCATGTGGAAGCAATGTTATGTTTCAAGCTGATATATAGAACTGTGCATTGCTGTTTACTCAGCTAGGTTAGTGTTCTTATACTAAGATCTGTGAACTGCTGAGAGGTTATGGCAGTCATTAAATTTCCAGTCTTGTGGATGCCATGGTATCATTCTTACCTACACAAAAGTATTTCTAGGCTGGCTGTTGTCATAATCACATAAGCAATCTTTTGAGGAATTATTGTCATTGTTTCCAAAAGGTATACATCATTCAAACATATCTTGGCAACAAGTAAGTTCAATTGTTTCCTTGGAACACTGGAGAAGAATGATTCACAGACAGGCTGAGGGTTTACAATATTAGCAAAGGAAATCAAGAAAGTGCATTTTATTATCTCTCCACATGGTAAAAAGAAACAAACCAACAACCATACTTCGTATCAAACTAAAAAGAGAGCTGAGTAGAGCAGTGTGATGAAAGTTATTTTTGCCCAGCAGTAAGAATAGCTGCTGTAAACTGAGAAGAGCAATTTTTCTTTTGTTGGCTGCTATAAAGCCAGTGTACAATTCTTCATTTACTAAGGCTTTCTCAAGGCCATTTCTACAGCATCATTTTAGCTCTATAATAACTGATGCCATCTGATTTCACATAAACTCATTCATTAGAAAATATCCACGCTGTTGGAAACACATTCAATCCATGTATTTCTTTTAGGGACCTAACAGTGCTTTCACTGTATTGGCTCAAGATCAGTATGATTCTAGAAAGATTTTTCTATTTATTATTACACTTTTGCTATAGCATATTTGCCAATATATATTTGGCATATATACTGCCAAATTCAGTGGCAGTACTTACTGAGCACAGTACTGCAAAGAAGAAGATAATTACTCCTAGTTGGATGAAAGAAGAATTAAAACAGTATTTGAGGGAACAATTATTTAAACATATTCTAAAACTACTTAGGTAACTCAGGGGCTATAACATATATATCTATACACATATGTACATACACACTTTTTTTCTACACTAGAACCTAATGACTATACACAGCTGCTGAACAGACTTCAAGGCCCTTCATCTATCACCTTAGCCAGACCTGTCCTTTCCAAGAGCTGCAAAGCGTGCTGTGTGCTAAATTACTGATCTCCTTTATCCTGAGTACCAGAATGCTTCACATACGCTGCGCTTGTAAAATGCCCAACACATATAAACTATGGCAACAGTGTAGTTCAGTTCATTGTGAAATGTATTAAGATACTTATTTTACTGGGTAAATATCCTGGTTTCAGATAGCACAGAATTCATATTTCCTTCATAGTGCCTGGTATGATACTTTGTATGATACTTTGTTTTTTTGGGAGAAAAATGACACTGATAACACACTGATGGTTTAGTTGCTGCTAAGCAGTGCTGTATAGACAGGGATGTCTCAGTTTCTCAGCCTCTTATAACATCTTGTCAGTGAGGGGGCTGTGGGACACAAGGAGTTGGGAGGGGACAGAACCAAGACAGCTGACCTAAGCTTGCCAAAGCAATATTCCATACCATATGGACATCATATGAAAAAAACCACCAAACTCAGAGGAGTTGGCTGGAGGTCAGCCACTGCTTGGGGCTTGGCTGGGCATCAGTTATGTGGTGAGCAATTGTTTTGTGCTTGTTCTGTATATGTATATGTACATTATTATTATCATTACTGTTATTTCTCTCCTCCTTTTCTGCCTAGTAAACAGTATTTATCTTGAACAACAAGTTTTACTTTTTTTCCTGTTCTCTATCCCTTTGGGACAATGGAGGAAAGAATGAAGGGCTGTGTGGTGTTCAGCTGCTTACTGGGGTAAACCACAACAGTAAAGTTGACAATGGCCAATGACAGAGAATAACAGTAGATTGGCTGTAAAATGATTAGAGTTGATCAACCACTGTCAAGATGGTTTATTTCTGTTTCAGGATTAAACTGTTACAGATTCTGGTAACAGTTTGCATAGGGAATGAAAGAATCTGTATCTTGTGTATACAGTTGAAGGAAGCTGAGGACACATGCAGCAAGCAGAACTACAGGCATGGAGTATAGAGCAAGGTCCTTACTACACCTGAAAGGAACAAACCACAGTCAGCTTACGAGAGGAAAGAGGCTCGTCTCTACTTGAAGCAGAAGGAGCCATCTGCCCCAACAGCCACAATCCCACTAACCCCTGCAGTGTCGCTGAGGAATAGATTTGAGGCTCTTGGGTTGGACGGGGATGAGGGTCTGGAAAGTAGTCCAAACAAGTGCCCTGAGAAGCATGTTGAGAACAGAGGGAGTAACAAGCATAGGGGGCAGGGCCAGACAGGGCAGTGAATCAATACCAGTACCATCAAAAAAGGGTGGAGAGTCTTAGAAATTGAGGACTCCTTACTGGGGGGCACTAAGGCTCCTATTTTTCTGGCCCAATAATCTCTCCAGAGAGGTGTGCTGTCTTCCAGGGGTGTTTGTTAGAGACATTAGGAAGGCTCTACCAGAGCTTATTAATCCAGAAGACTATTATCTTTTTATTGACATTCAGGCTGGGACCAGGGATGCTGCAATGAGGAAACTAAAGAATGTTAAAAAGATGCACTTTGGAAAGATGCTGAAGGGTGCAAGTAGTGTTCTCTGTCCTTCCTTTAGGTAGCTGGTACCCAGGAAGACGGAGAATATGTCAGGTAAATGACTGGTTGAGGGGGTGGTGTCTTGATTAAGGCTTTAGGTATTTTGATCTTTGGCAGGCCTTTGAGAAACCAGGTATGGGGGCTACTGATGGACTCCCGCTGAGCAAGTGGGGCACAAGTGTTCTTAGGAGCAAACTCTCTGGACTGATTACCAGGGCTTTAAACTAAGTCCAAAGGGGGAAGGAGGAGGGGGGGGGAGGGGGAGAGTTAGATGTGATAGAGAAGGGCTGAGGGATGCTGTCTCTGTTGGAATTTGCAGGGAAAAACCTCTTATTTGTCCCATACGATCGCACAAGGACTCCTCAGAGAAGGTTATGTTGCTGATATACTGCCCCCCTTAATTTTGCATCTTTCTAGGGGTAACTGCACCTGCTGCTTCACTTAAGTGCCTGCATACCAGTGTGTGTAGCACGGGAAATAAACAGGATGAGCTGGAGATCTGTGTACAGTCACAGGGCCATGATCCCACTGCAATCACTGAGATATGGTGGGACAGATCATATGACTGGAATGCTGTCATGGAAAGCTATGTCACCTTTAGGAAAGACAGGCTGTGGTAGCAAGGTGGAGGATTTGCCCTTTATGTGAAAGACCAGGCTAGAATGTAGTGAGCTCCACCTGGTAGCGGGTGAAGAATGCGGGCTGGTATGGCTGACATCATTGTGGGGGTATACTACAGCTCATCAGATCAGGAGGATGAAGACAATGATGCCTTCTACAAGCAGCTAGAAGTAGCCTCGCAATTCCGTGCACTGGTTCTCTGGACTTCAATCATTCAGATATCTGTTGGGTAAGCAACATGGCTAGGCACGTGAGATGCAGACACTTCCTGCAATGCATTGAAGATAATTTTCTGACACAGGTTGTGAAGGAGCCAACAAGACAGGGGGTGCTTCTGGACCTTGTTCTTCTCAAGAAGGCCAGTGGCATCCTGGGGGGCATTAAAAGGAGCGTGGCCAGCAGGTGAAGGGAGGTGATCTTCCCCCTATACTCTGTCCTGAATAGGCCTCACCTGGAGTACTATATCCAGTTCTGGGCTCCCTGGTTCAAAAAAGATAGGGATCTCCTGGAGAGAATCCAGAGGGCCACGAAGATGATAAAGGGCCTGGAGCATTTTTCCCATGAGGAAAGGCTGAGCAACCTGGATCTGATCAGCCTTGAGAAAAGAAGACTCAGAGGTGATCTTACTCGTGGTTATAAATTCCTTAAGTGTGGGAGTCAAAGAGACATGGACAACCTCTTTTCAGTGATCTGTGGGAACAGGACAAGGGGAAATGGCCATAAATGGGAGCATACGAAGTTCCTCAAAGTAAGGGTGACAGAGCACTGGAACAGCCTGCCCAAGGGGGTTGTGGATTCTCCTTCTCTGGAGATATTCAAGACCCACCTGGATGCCTACCTGTGCACACTGCTGTAAGGGAGCCTGCTTTGCAGGGTTGGACTCAGTGGTCTCTGGAGGTCTCTTCCAGACCCTACAATTCTGTGATTCTGTAAATTAAAGCCCTCCTTTCTAAACACATTCTGTTTTGGCATTTAGTTCTTTTTTTCTAATGGAGATTCCTCTACATACCTCCAAGATGCTCCTTCCTTATAGGCTGAATGTGTCTCTCATCTTGATGGGATGCATTTGTGATGATTGCATATGAGAAGGAATAGCTCTGTGCTTACTGATAGTCAATCAGATGGAAAGCAGCTTTGCAGAAAAGAAGCCAGCGTTCCTCATGGACAGCAAGCTGGCCATAAGTCTGCAGTACATCTTTGAAGCAAAGAAGGCCAACAGCTTCCAAGAGTGCAATAGAAAGATTGTCCTAGCATGTTGAGCAACTAGCATGTTGAGGGAGCGATCCTCTGCTCAGTACTGGTGACACACATCTGCAGTATGGGGTTCAACTCAAGGTTTCCCAGTGCAAGAAAATCACCAAAGAATGAAAGAACTGCAGAATGGTTGAGATTGGCAGGAAGCCCATCTATTGAAACTCTGCTCAAGCAGAGTGCCCAGGACCATGTCCAGGCACCTTTTGAAGATTCCCCATGAGAGAAACTCCACAACACCTCTGGGCAATCTATTCCAATGTTCTACCACTCATATGCAGCACAGAAGTGCTTTCTGATGTTCAAATGGAGCCTCTTGTGTTCTAGTTTGTGCCCACTGCCTCTTCTCCTGGCACTGGGCACCACTGAACAGACCTTGGCTCCACCTCCTTTCCATCCTCCCTTCAGGAATATTTATCTATATTGATAAGATTCCTCCTGAGCCGTCTCCAGGCTAAATAGCCCTGATTCTCTCTGTCTCTTCTCATAAGAGAGAAGCACCATTTCCTTGATCCTCCTGGTAGCCATCAAATGGATTGTTTTCAGTATGTTTCCTATACTGGGACATACTGGACCAAGTTCATGGACATACTGGAGTAAGTTCAATAATTAGGAGGCTGGAAGAAGCTGAGATAGCTTAGCTTGCCCTGCTCAGCCTAGAGAAGAGAATGATCAGGTAGATCATATCCATGTGTACTAAATACCTGGCAAATGAGAAAGAAAATGAAAGCAGACTTTTTTCACTTGTGTCTAGTAATGCAATAGACACAAACTGAAACAGGAAATTCCATTTAAAAAATACATTGCATATGGAAGCAATGTTATGTTTGTAACATCAGAATAAAACCTGCTTTGTAGTGACTGCAGTCAAACACCAAACACAGAGATACCTCCAGAGATGCTGTCCAAAGTCAGCAACTTTGTGATTCTGTAATTTTGAAAAGTCATTGTTATAACCTTGTCTTTTTTATTTTCCTTGGACTTAAAGCTTCTACATTCCAAATTTCACTTTTATGTGACAAAAACATTCTCATTCTTCTTCAAAGGGAGTTTGACTAATGATATTATTTTACATATATATGTCAAAATGTAACCTTTCTGCCTGGTAGTGTAAGTACAAGGTCCATTGCTGTGCAGAACCAGTGAGAATATTTCCACAAGAAAAAGAAAAGCACTTGAAAAACCAACAAATTTTGCTTGTTTCTGTTTCTAAATTTAGATGAGCTAATTCTTTTTTAAATAATCTGGAACTGTATTTGTTGTGCATGAAAATCATAACAAATGTTTGTTATAATAGAAAAAAATATATGTCACAAACATATGATTTTGGAATTGGCAGGCAAATAGCAATCAGCAAGACTGCAAGACTATTTTTTACAAACAAATATGATTTCCATTGATTTGCAATTTTTTATTTTTTATTTTTTTTAATAGGAGGAATTAAATTCAGTACAAAATACTTTGCCTCTTGACACGGTTCCAACTGTAGAGAAAAAAAGAAGAGAAGGAATGATTTGAAAAGGAAGATGCATGCATTTATTATTATTATTTTTTCCACAGAGCCTGTTGCCGCAAGTTACTATTTGTCCAATTTGGTTTCTGTTATTAAGAAAGTTCAGTTCTGGAAGCTCCAGATCTTCAGAACGTGTATTTCTCACTTCTTCCTAGTAGGTACATACACAGTGCAAGTCTTTAAAATATGCCTATATGATCATGGATTATCTTCATTTGTTATTTTTCAGATTGAGCCTTAGCTTGTTTTTCCATAACATTTGTATGACAGGATGAAAGCCATCTATAAACTGCCACACAGAAAGGGAAGTGTGAGCAGATTCACTTAGACACAATAATCTAATAAAATACTTGCATGGTTGTCAACTCAGGTCCTGCACAACTGCATAGATGACTCATACTTGGCCACCTAGGTAAGTCTTTCTGCAAAAGACCAAGTAGATCAACTGCTCCCTGGGTATGTACAAGCAGTAAATGATAAATGAGTGATGTGCTATTGCATACAATTGCTGCATAGCTGCAATATCTAGGAAAAAAAAAAAAAAGAAAAAAAAGAAGAAAAAAAGAAACTTGATTGTGTTTGCAAAATCCAGTGTACTTTAATACAGCCAGAAGCGCTCACATGGAAATACCAAAGAGCTGCTGCATAATAGCTCCATTTATTTTTGTATCTTTCAGATTGTTTTCACCTGCAAAATAGGTAGAATGGGAGATGAAACTCCCCACAGTAGTTTGTTTATGTCATGAAGATATCTTGCTGTGCCTTGTGGGTACCAGCAGGTGAGAGAGTGTAGAGTCCTTGGTCTAGGAGAAGGTGGCTGTTTGTAAGTCAGCTAAGGAAAGAGTTCCAGTCAATGCACACTCTTTGTGAGCATAAGTCTCTGAGGAAATTGAAGAGATCAGATTAAAGTTGGCAGCTGTAGGAAAGGAGCTGGTGCATGCAGCAGTAAGAGATCCCTTTCCCACCACAAGAAAACAGTAAAAGACTAGAGGAGAGACAGGTAAATTAAGCCAATAAATCACTACATAACCGTTTCCCAAGGCACACTGCTTGGCTTAAGTCACAGTAAGATTGCATATGTCCTTGGAGTGCATGGTTACAATCAATGACCAGGCTACCCAGAAAGAGTAGAAGAGACAGTGGTACAGACATATATCTTTCAAGATTAAGGGAGGAGAAATGACTTAAAGATCTCCACAGAAAGGAAGGGATTAAACTAGATAATTGATCATTCTGAAGAGTTGAGATTTAAATACAAAGATTCATTATCTTTTGGAATATTTTGTTTCAGTTTATTCAACTATCAATGCTTTGGTGGTTTATTGAATAGTTAAATGATGCACATAGTCTGTAAACATCACATTAATACATTTATGCCATAGGTGATTGCTGTGGTTCAAGCTGAAATATATATCCCCAGAAAGTCTAGAAACTCCAGCTCTGACTCTCTTATTGTTACTAACCTATTATACAAAATACTTTTATTATTCTCCTGGGAATTCAAAGAAAATGAAAAAAATATGCATGTTTTATTTGGTATATGAACTGTCAAAAAAACTATAGAACAACTCTGAATACCATGATAGATCAGTAGATAATGTGTTTTTATATTTATTAAGATGATATAAAACAACATATTCAACTCTAAACAGCTACTTTTTTTTTCTGAAGCTGAAGCTGACTGCCATGTAGATAAGATAGCAACAAAACAATGATAAACGTGCCTAATTCACAAATAGCTTGTGAATGATGGGAATGTCAAGACCCCAGATGCATCAGATGTCTGTTTCCAGTGCTAAAAGCCAAACTATTTTTTAAAAAAACACCGAAGTCTAAGCTTTGAATTTGCATCTTTATTGCCCTGAGTGTTAAATTTGGGAACCCTTCTGAATTTTCTATCAGGGAGCAAAAGAACTGTGCTTTGGCTGTTTTGGAGAAGCATAGATCAGTGACATATATGATTTCTACTGACATTCTGCCTTTCTAGAAAAAAATGTGAGATATGCTACCAAAGCATGACCATGAAACTCGAGCACAGGTTAGCTTCAGTTTAGCCCATGCTAGCTGATCATGAATGGAAGTCAACTCCTTTCACCACAAATAGTAATACATTACAGAGTCAGAAATATGTTTATTATCAGAAATTGTTAAATTTTAAAACTAGAATCATGCAAGGATTAATAGCTATGTATGCACTCTCAGCATACATTCCTCAGAATTCTTCTATTTCTTTTCTTTCAATTGCTCAAGCATCCCTTCACTACAATTCATTTTCAGCTGGAATGACAAGAACATAAAAGAGGCCAAGGACAAACAGCAGATCAGAGGAGGTAGAATGCTCAAAAACAGAGAGCTAAAATATTACAGTATATTTCATCACTGATGATAACACTTTATCACTGTAGAAGGTATATGTAAATACTGGATTGATTTTCTGTATGGAACAGATCTGACTTTGGCCTCATTAATAAAAATATTTAAATATAACTGAAGAATAATTGATGCGTATGGTTTGACAGTACAAAAAAAAATTTAAAAAATGCATATAAAAGTGAAAGGGATTATTAAGTACAACAGTAAGATATATGTATAGACATGTTTCTCATAAACTCATGTTTCTTTGCAAAGTATCTCCTATTAGAGATAAAACAGAGTAAAACATTCTGCTTATGCTCTATTCTGCTTCATTCCATGAGAAGTGCTTCTGATTTAAAAGGAATAAGTATAGTTTTTGAAACTGAATCATTTGTCTGGCACCTAGATATTTGATTGATACTACAGAATGACAGAATTGTTGAAGTTGCAATGAACCTCTGGAGGATCTTATCAACCCCTGCTCCAGCAGGAACATCCAGAACAGGGTGCCCAGGACCATGTCCAGGCATCTTTTGAGAACTTCAAGCAGCAAGAGTCCGCAGCCTCAGATCTCTGAGCACCTGTACCAGTGCTTTGTCACACAGCACAGGAAACATTTGTGCTCCTGTTTGTGCCCAGTGCTTCTTGTCCTAGCACTGGGCACCACTGAAAAGAGTGTCGCACCATCCTATTTGCATCCTCCTTTCAGGGATTTTAGCCATTGATGAGATCACCCTGAACCTCCTCTCCTCCAGGCTGAACAGCCCTGATTCTCTCAGTCTCTCCTCACAGGAGAGGTACTCCTCTCTTGGTAGCCTTTCACTGAAATATCTCCAGGATGTTTAGGTCTCTCACCGAGGGGTCCAGAACTGGACAAAATATTCCAGATGCTGTCTCACCACCACTACACAGAGCAAATGGGTAGACTAGAAAAAAAAACTTGAAAGATCACTTTTGGTGTAATTTTGAATGTTCCTGATGTGTTATACAAAGGAAAAAAATCTTCCAAAAAGAGAAAAGTATTTGCTCAACACTCATCATCATTACCCAGCAGGTAGAATAAAATAGGACTTAAAATTGCCCATTTTTTTCCATCCCACCAGTCAATTCCCGAGAGTTTTATAGCTTTTGCATGATATCATGTGTTATGACACATCTTTTTGGCCAGTTTTTGTCAGCTGTCCTTGTTCTGTCCCCTCCCAGCCCCTTGTGCCCACCAGTTCCCCTTGCTGGCAAGACAGAGTAAACAGATAAAATGTCTGCTGAAAGTACTGCACTGCTCAGCAACAGCTAAAAGATATTACTGTCATTGTTTTTCCTCCTAAAGCCAAAACGTAGTGTCATGCCAGATATTTAGAAGAAAAAATCAACTTTGTCCCAGCTGAAAACAGGACATTCTTTAATATTTCTTTTCTTTTCTTTTTTTTTCCTTCCATTTAGTTTTCACTTGCAATTAAGTTTTGAACTTAGAAACCTGTAACACTTCAAGAATTCTGTGTTAAGGAATTCTAAAGAAAGCATTTTTCTTTGTATTGAATCCATTAATTTCAGCTGATATACTCATTCCTGTACTACAGTAGAGTGCACAGCCCCATTCCTCTTCTCAATGTCACTGCTAATTTTGATAGACATCATAATAAATTCCTCCCATCATATCTTCTCCAGACTGAAAATCTTACTTAATTGCTCCTCACATAGGAGCCATTCTGTGTGTTTGTTCACCCTTGCCATCTTTTCAAATTCTGCTACATTCTTTTGACACAGACTGTCAGAGAACAGAACTGCACAAAGGATTTATATTGTGACTGTGGTCACAAAGACACAGAAGATTAGTCCAGAAGACGATAAGGAAAAATGACTTCTATTAGATGACATTACACACTGCAGTCTTGTGTTTATGCAGTGATGGAATTCTTAAAATCCTCGTTTATCTTTTGCTTAACCTTGATTGCATACTGTCTTAATCTTCAGTGGCTGTGGTTACCAGTTACAGATCTAAAACACTTAGAAGTATAGCAAGAATACAGTTTCCAGAGTCACAGACCATGTGTTCCATTAAAACACTGCTCTGCCATGAGGAGACATGGACCATTTAGACCTGAATTGTTACAGTCAGCACTAACAAACTAGCCTTAAGACAATGAAATTTTGCAGCATTTAACTGATCCACACTTGCTTGAAAGTAAACAGGAATTGAACCCAGAGACAGTAAACTTGCAGATTTTTTCCAGGGTCTGAATGTTATTAACATATTCCTCTGTAATCTATTTTTTGAGGGAAAAAAAAAAAAGAAAAGACAAGACAATGTTGCTATCAGTTTACTCTGAGGACTTTTTCATTTTGGTATTGGTTTTATTATTATTATTTTTTTAATACTGTGAGTGTATAATTTCGTTGAATCTCAATTTTGTAGCTTTACCTCAGCATTGTTGTACCTGAGTTCACTAGAACACACTGATAACATCTTAAACTGAGACACCCTAAGCTGTGTGGGTCTTTAACTAAATGTCTTGCCACAAGAGGCTTTCATTAGTATTCCGTATTTCAAAAGCTCCTAATGAGGGCTCTTTGGCAGAAGGTGTCCTTAAAATTACATCCTTGACAAATATCTTCTTAATGTTAATTACATTAGAAGAGGGAGTAGGAAAATGAAAAGGAATGTGGTAAGGAAATGGCAAGGACAAAAATTACGTACTAAGCATGCTCAAGATCGTGCAAGACAAATAATGTTTTACATGCGTTTATGCTCAATATTAACTTTTCAGACCAGTCATTAAAGACACTATTTTGGATGAAAAAAAGAGTGTGGAGTTTCAGCATTGCATATGCAGTAGTAGTGCTGAAATGTAAGCATGAAATGTCTACCTTCAGCTGCATTTGAACAGTAAATGACTTCTTTCACTATAGAAGTTAGAGAAATGTCATTTCTTTCATGCATTAGAACATCTGCTTTCCAAATAATTTGGCTTAAGATTTTAAATAGAAAAAGACTGAAAAAGTTTGTTATATTGAGGCAGTTACTTACGAACGAAAAGAGTTAAACATAAAAACTAGATGAATCTTAGTGTTTGCAGTGTGCATTTTACTGTCTGGGTTTGAAATATCCTATTCAACACACAGAGAAGCATTTAAACTTAAGGGACCGAAGCAAGAATATAAACCACAAGAGCAACACAAGTCTAAAATGTCCTCTGAAAGACTAAAAGGAAAATATTATGGTTTGAACAAAATATACAGAAATGTAAAATGCATGAAGACAGCAATAAATAGCTGTAAAGGGAATACACGAATTAGATTGCTCTGAAGATGATGCATTTACAGTGTCATTACTGAGCTTTAAATTGGCACTGAGGTGATGCCTAGATGTGTAATTCATTTTATGGTTTAGGCACCTCGATTTAAGTTTACTATGCATGAAGATAAAATTTCATACTACTCTGCCAATAAAGCTCATCTGGGATGAATCCTTGACTGACAGAGGACAACCTTTCCATCTATCTCCACTCTCTTGAAAGTATTATTCTAGGAAAGAGCATCTTTAATTCCTTCCAAAACACTTGATAAATCCCTACTAGTGACTACTATTGTAGAGAAATTAATTAATGCCACTTTTATCCAAGTTTATTCTCACTTATCTGTGCAATTTTAGCAATGGTAACTGCACAGTTTGGAGACAAAAATATTCACAATAATTGGACAGACAAAGTATGTACAAGACATTCAGTAAGCAGGCTTTTCCTGAAGTTGATCTAAAGAAGGACTGCCAGTGTTCAGTGTGTAAACAGGCAGAATAAAGAGGACAATACTGCAGTCCAATATTTTTTCTTTATCTTCAAAATCTTCCAGAAGGTTTAGATTTTTTTTTTTTTTCTGCTTTGAAACTAGAAGTCTGGGTATAATGTTACAGTGGGACTGCACTTAACATTCTGTGACAACTAATTGCTAAGTCATAAGCAAACAAATTGAGCTACAGCAGAGATTAAGTTAATAAGTTAAACCTCTGGTTTGTCATGCAAGCCAGAAGATGTTTCCAGAGCAGTGGCAAATAGCTTGCTAGTGCTTCAAAGAAATACTGCTTATTTCTGACTGAAAACTAATAGTGTTATTTCAATTTCATTTCCATTATGCTGTAAGTGGTGTTCCTGTCAGTTTAGGAATATGCAGAATATGCCTCATTAAGTAATTCAGTGGAGAAGAAAAAAAAAAATACTAGGAATTTTTATGCAATCTCCATGTAGCTAATATGACTAATTTCCTAGTAGAGGAAAACCTGTACTAATGCCAACAAACATTGCAAAAAAAAAAAAAAAAAAAAAAAAAAAAGAAAGAAAGAAAGAAAAAGAAAGAAAAGTTTTCCAAGAATTTGAAGGAGTGCTATGGAGTACAATTTATGCATATTCTTTAACATATCTGTCTTTCTTAGAGCTTATGGTAATGCCATTTATACTTAATGCAAGAGGATGCATGTTTATACAGGTATAAATATGTTTCTTTATGCCCAAATACACTTGAAGTAAAAATATTTTCATTGTAAGCAAAACATCAGGCAAAAAAAGTAACAGGCAATAAAAATATCTTTTGTTTTAATGTAAAAGTTTTCTTATCTGTGATAGTAATATGTGTGTATTTTCAATTTGCAGTTTGTGACTGAAAACTTGTAATAGAGTCTTGAAAACCAGCAGAATCAGTAGAATTATGAAAAGAAGAATAGAACAATGGTAACTAGCTCATTTCATTCTGTAACACAGTATAGACTGACAAGTCAGCTTTTTGTAGCTATTTTAGAATAATGTCTGTAATATAAATAATTATCCAAGACTGATTTGTCTTGGATAATTGAGAAGTATTAATTTCAAACTACTTCAAAAAATTTAGTAGTATGAAGATATTGACCAAGGTTATACTGTTCATAGGTGGAATATGTTCAACCATCTTGAAGAAGGATAAAGTGTGTATGATCACTTGAGAGAAATTTTTCCGCTTTTTTCAGCTAGCAATAATGAAGACTATGAGAAGGATATGAAGTATTTGGTGTTTTGTTATCATTTTAGGTCATTGAAATGCTTCCATCAACATTCAACCCCAGAGCACTCTGTTCTTTGACAATTTTCTTGCCACAGCTCTTTTCCAGTTTGAAAAAAAGTCCACCTAAAAGTGACCAGTATAAGCAAGATACATCCATGCACAGGGCTCCTGGTATATTATAGTCCACTGACAGCATTCAAGCCTTTAATTTAAAAGGAAAAATATTGATTTTCAGATTTTGAATCAAAGTATGAAAATTCAACCCAACTCTATTTTGTGCAACAAAACCTGTCTGAAATGGCAGTGTTGTTACTGCTGAGAAGTACCAGTAACACCTGCTGTTTCCCATGATGTGTCACTGCAGAGCTTTGAGAGACTCCCTGATGTCACAGTAGCAACACATGCCTGACTGTGGAAGAGAGTCTGAAGTGCAGCAGATTCACTTCATATAAATAATATTCAGAACTGGAAGGTCTTGCTGACATCCCTGTCTCTCTGAGGAGCCCTTACTGACACTTAAAATGGGAAACTGAAGACATTTATGATGCTCTTTACTTCTCTGAAAAGGTTGAGAGGAGAATGTAGCCACCATGAGCTGAGCGTGAGCCTCAGAAGAAGCCTGGAGAGTCTTACGTTTGTGGTCAAAGACTTACCTATCTATCTTCTCTCTTGAATTTTTTCACACGAGAAACTCTGAAGATATTCACAGAACAATGTTTGTAAAAGAGAAGCTGAAGAAAAATATAGGGACAGATGTCCCTAGCCCTACTATTCCCTACCATCTTTACTTTCCCTCAACACCACCTATTGAGTAGCATTTATAATCAGACAGTGATTGAAAAGATCAGATTACTGCCTTTTTCTTTGTTTCCTACAGATAAAGTTGCAAAAGGCAGAGTTACAGCCCACTGATTTTATACTGCTTGTTACAGCCATTCAGACATTGCATTCATAAGCTATTGCAAATATTAATATAAAGAAAATGCTACCCAAACACAGCACTTAAATTCATTGAAGAAAAAAATGAAGAAGGCATGGCTAATGTAAGCAAGTGCTTGTTTGATTTGAGAGATTCAGATTTGTGAACAGTCTCCAGTAGAGGATCTTTGTCTGATGCTGCTGAGATTGAGTCCACAGGGAAAAGACAAAGTGCAAGTTCTGAACTGTAGAAGAATTTGGCAGTATAATTGGGTCAGATCAATTGATAGCACAGCAGTTGTGTGAGAAATCGCTTATTCTCAGCACATAAATCAAGAAAGTCATTTAATCTACCAAGCACTTTATGTAACAAGTTGAAAAGCCTTCAAAAAGTTGTAGATCGTTCTTTTTTATTAAAGTCTGCCAAGTCTGCCTCTTTGCTGTTGAAGAAAATGTACAACGATCAGTTGAAGTTTGTAGGTTTTATTATGAAATCTGGAAAGTGATCTGGAAATAAAAATGCAAAATTTTATTTGAGATGGATGTGAGTATTTCAGGTATAAATTAAAAAAAATATTTATTTATTTATGTGAAGTACGTATAAGCCAAAGACTGCACAGATGTTCCAGGGACTTTGAATCCTGGTCTCCATTGTCTAGTTCCATGACTGATTTTCTAAGTGAGGTGCAAGCCTGTGTGCAATGTTTGTACTAATGAGTGCTCTCTAACTGCATACGAGGAAGCAATAATTTATATACCCAAAGATTAAAAGAATGCATACTAAGTCCTTCAATAGCTTTTCTATTCTTTTTTGGCCATGAGAGCCAATATCTTTCCTAAAGACTTGGCATCTGATTTCTTAGGAGATGTAGTTAAGAGATATGATCCAGTTATCTTAACACAGATAGCTAAAACTGTTGGATACATGCAGAACATCTACCAAGTGGCTGATAGGTTGACTTTCGGAGTTCTGCACCTCTTGAATGGTAATTAAACATCTAAAATTGTATTAAAACATTGATTCTCACCCTACCTATCATACTGCTCATGAAGACTCACACAACCTGAATATGATGAGTATGTCCCCTAGTACGACTAAACAAGAAGACAAGGCTAGTGTCTGTCATGTATTCCAGATCTGTATCCAGTTGGTTGTGTTTATACAAAACATGTTATATTTTACTGATTCGACTATATACATACATATATGGTCATTATATATGCTTATATGCATAATAACTATATATACAAGTAGAAGAGGAAATACAGGAATATTAGGAAGAATTCCAACATTTTAGAGGGCCATATCATAAACACTGATGATTTGTCATACAATTACTCTGAAGGCACAGCTGTTTTTACCATTCTTCCTGCTGTCAAAATTTTACTTCTAGTTTATTTAAAAAATTTTGCTAAACCAGACCTCCAGGAGGAGACACCTCCATAAACACTCTACAAACTGAGCAACTTGTCACATTGGGCAAACAATCAAGAGAAGTTGTTCTTCCCATGAATGGATAAACCCAAGTCACATTTCTGGAAAAAAAAAGAGTTGAAGCAGGCAGTGCTTCTGTTGGCTGATCTGCTCTCCGCTCTGTGCCGGAGAGATAAGAGATGGATGGCCTCAGGGGCGCTGGAGTCTGTTGCCCCTCCCTGGGAAAGAAGATGATCCAAAGTCATGGTCATGCTCACTGTTGCACTGCATTCCATCTTAGATTTGGCAAGGAAGTCTCATCGAGGAAAACTGTGACAGCTGTGTCACCAATTAGTTCTATACATCCATATTTTTCTGTAAGAGGAATTTGTGTTCAAACAGCATTTCTTGCTCTCAGAAGACTGCAGGAATTCTTACCAGCTCCTCAGGGAGCACCAATCTACAACCAAGCACCCAATCTACAATCCTCATCCCTCATTCTGCTACCTCAACTTTAATTGCTACCTACCAACTAATATTCTAGGTAGATCTTATCTGGCCAGTCCTTCCATTCATAGCCTTTGTGATATGCTGATTTATACTGACAAAACAGGAGTTACCCTTTGAGTTACTACCTAGGTAATACTCCCCTTTTCTTGACTACAGAAGAAATATAGGAAAACTGGCCAGTGTTCTTAAACATCAGCAAAAATCGCAGAGGCCTAGAAATTTTGTCTTCACAAATATATCAAAAGATCCCTGAGCTAATAACTTTCTGGAGTTTACGTTGGGTGTCACAGGGCTTTCTTCTGGTCCATAAAGACATATAACATTTTTTTTGTCCCTGCTTTGTAATTTATTGTGTGCCTTCAAGCCTCAAGCCCTGTTTAGTGAGAGCATACAGTTAAGCTTAAAGCTTCTGTGAGTTTCCAGCCAATATGAAACAGAAAGTGCTTTAGAAGTCACGGGATATTAATATCATAAGATGACAGTGCTATATTCAAGTTTCTAGTTGTTTTTATTCATTTTTTTCTTTCATTGGCTCCTGAGAAGTCAAGCATTACCATACGAATTTGTTGAGTACTAAAAAGTCATAGCTACTACTGGATTTTATTAGGAAATTTTTTGTTTTGCAAAATGAGTAATTCTTGTAAGTGTCATATTTACATGTGAATAACCTACAGGTTATCTGTCAAAAAAATTTAATTCCGAAGTATTGAGGGTTATACATATGCATAGGTAATACAAGGCAATTTTATTGAACGGAGCATTTTCTCTGACATAAAGCAAGATTCATCTTCTCTCCTTCCCCGGCACAGAGTAGTGTCCCCTGTCTCTCTGCAGCACAAGTGAAGCTAATGGCAGTGGACACTCTTTTATCCACAGTGAGTATTTGAGAAAATGGAATACGGTTCATCTTCATCAGTGCTCTTTTCAAAGACCACTACTTGTAAAGCAGCTAAGGCCACATGATGGATGGATTCTGTGTGTGAAAATACAGTGTATTCTTAACTCTTTATTTCTAATATTTCCTGAATAATACTCTACTCTTTAGCATATCAGCCACTTCTGAAACTAAGACCTATCGCATTTCATTGTTAGAAATGGTCTATATTGATTTAATTCAAATTAGAAGGCCCTTTGATGATTACAATCTAAAATGCAGGCACATGAAATGCAAGGCAAAGTGTCTGAAAGTGATCAGGACAGCCTACTTTGTTGCTAATATTTATGTTGGAATCTAGGCAAATATTCCTCTCATTTGGGTGTGTGAATTATATAAATGCCCTTATATTTAGCATTTCAGTATCTAAGTAAGCATTAATAAGCCCACAGTCTCTCAGATGAACTAAAATAATCAATTCATTGATCCATCAACTGACCTGTCATTTAGAAATGAAATTTAAACCATAGTATTTGTCCCCACATTCTCCTTCACATTCTACTTATGTAAAATTGGGTTACATTTATGCAAACTCAGTTTTGCCGCTGGAAATATAGTGATTGTAAGTTTCCTCCTGGCATTCTGGAGTGTAAATTTTCTGCGAATTAATTATTTTAATTCAGTCACTACAATCCAATTCAACTGACTATCATAACTTATTTTAAGAATTACTCTGGTTAATGCATTCCTTACCACAGCAAATAACCCTGGTGGATAGGTCCTAAAAGTTTCCAATGTCAGAAGACTTTTAAATATTCTAATATGCTGCTTTGAAGGTTTGACAATAATCCACACATTCTCTCTGCTCTTTTTCAGTATTCTAAATGCCAGGGAGGGATTTTTTAAGATTCTCCAAATGTTTTGCCATAGAACTGTCTAATTATCTTTCAGACTTGTTGCTAAGACACTTTCTCACCAGAAAATATTTATTTAAATAAAATGATCATACACATTTGTCCTTTAATTTTATTTCAAATTATCTCCTGAGATTTTTATTCAATTGAAAATTTTATTAAAGAAAGATTGTCTAATAAACCACTTCAGAGAAATATATATATATATATATTTGTACAGTATTATATTGCAATCTTTATTTTAATTACAGTTAAGAGGATAATCTTCTAATCTTCAAGTATGCAGTATAGGGGAAAAGAAGTAACTCTCAGTTGCTAGGAAAAGAATGTTACTACATTTATGAGGAGAGCAGGCTCTGAAAAAATAATTTTCAGATAATAACACTTGATCAGTAAAATTTATAAATCATGTTTTAGTCTGTGTGCCTCCTAAACAAATTCATATCCAAGTAATTCAGATCTGATTTGAATCTCTGCACCTTTAAGAACAGTTAAGCTTTCTTCTAAACATTTAGAATAAATATTCCACATATTGGCATTTTCTCACATACAGCATTGAATGGGAAGGACTTACTACAGCTTCTATAACTCCACTTTTCCAGTCTCTACACTTCAAAGCCCCGAGGCTCTTTTAAGTTGTATGATTTAGAAGTCACATCAACTAACTGAATGGGAGCCCAGGTTTAGAGCCATGTGCTCCAAAATGTGTCATTTATATAGAGGACATCAGATAAGAATTGAGAACCTTGTGAATGAGTCCTTCCTGGTACACATCGAGGGCATCTTTAACCCTGTCCTTTACATCAGAAGAGGGAATATCAGGAATCAAGATCTCTCCAACAGTTCATTGCAGTATCAGACACTAAAATGAATACAAGACTGTTGACTTCTGTCAGCAAGGAAGGAACACTGAGTGACAGAGAGAAGGATAAGTTGATATGCTGGGAGAAGAGGGCAGAAACTGGACAAACCGTAAAAGCTGGATCTATTACCTTTAAGATACATATTTTTCTCTAATATGTTGTAGAACTTATTCCTTAATTCCTGCAATTCAGCAGTGTTCTGCTGTCAGTAAACATCTCTGAAACTCTTAACTCTATCCCTTCCTCTCTCCTAGCTGGTTCCTGTAACAAACCACTAAAGCCTTTAATTGGTATGTATTGAATCTACATAGTTTATTCCTATGTCACTGAAATGTGCAAAGAATGACACCAAATACATTTTTTTTTTAAACTTTGCGTTAAAAATTACAACTCATAAACTGTATACATTACACTGCATTTTAGAAAAAAACATCAGTGTTTTCAGGTGCTCATCAAACTCACCACTCAAGTAATTCCAAATTCACTTGCCAGAAGTGAACATTTTGAGAATCATTATCCAATTTTTCAGGTAAAATTTCCTCCTCACATTCCAGAAAACTGATTTCCAGTAAATTCATAATAAGCATCCTAGAATGTGAGGTAAATTGAGACTGAACTTTGTGCCTGTCTTCAAAGGAACAGCATATTTAAGCACATGGAGTGAACAAGAGATTTTTCCATCTGAACTTGTTCTCAAATGCTGACCCTATTTGTACACAATGTACACTACTGCAGGCAAGCTAAATTATATTTTTTTCTGCCTTTGTCAGAAAATTTTCTTCCAAAATACTACTTTCACCAATTCCACAGAAGGCCCCAAAGGCATATGAGCTCTCTGCTAAGAATTTTCATGTCAGGATGCAAATTTCTATTGGCATCAAAATACAGAATGTAGTCCTTTTGGAGAATGGAATATATCTTCATAGTAAGATTCAAGTCAGCTTGTGACTCTCTGATAGCTATACCTGCTACAGTGAAAGCTTTTAAATGTAGATAGATTAACCATTTATTTCAGTTTTCAGAACAATGCAAAATAACGCAATTCAATTTAAAATTATTAATTTCAGTGAGATCTTCTCAATTTAGGCCTAAAAACATAGATATTTCACATTATGGGAAACTCAAGTTGTAACTTGGAGAATAAGAAAGCCTTAAAATGTAGAGAGCAACAGAGAATAAGAGAAGAATGTAATTGATATTTCTGAGCCCTAAGCCATATTGAAAATTACTGGTGTTTGGGTTTTTTTCAGCTCATTGAACTCAGGGAAAAGAGGTTCTGGTGACCACATACTGTCTTGCTATTAGCTTTTGCCTCTCAATTTCTTTAGAAACATTCCTAGTGTTGATTTCACTCAACAGAGAAACAGAAATTAAAACAAAAAAATCAAGTTACCAAAAGTTTTGCCACTTTTTTCCAGAAAAGATCCCACTGTAGCAGAGACAAAGGCAGTAGGGCAAATTCCATCTGTTTAGACAATGGAAACAGGTCTGCACTAGGCAGAACTCTTTTTCTCCCAAATGTAGCAATAGTTTTGATAAATGCATAAAGGAAATGAAGTCTGAATGTTTCTGCTGCTCTCTGTCTGACTAACCCGCTCCTCATAGAGCAAAAGCAGATAAATGAAATGGAAGGAATAAGTGGAGAATGTTGAATCCCCAGATCACAGATCTATATCAAATATAGAGATGAAAGGGAAAAGAAGCTACTCTTGAGGAGAACTGTAATTACCTTCCCTACAGGGTTCTTGATAACTTATGACCGAACGCTGCATAGGGAAATCATGAGTGCCATTCTCTACTGAATCTGTACAGTAGATGTGGCCAACGCAAATTACATGTGAAGTCATACTGCTGATCCCCAGTGGCTGGAGCAGCTTCATAAAAGATTAGTCCAGCTGTTTCAGAATAAAATAAACAACACAGCAACCATCTTCTGTTTCTGGCTGGCACTTTACTAAACATAATTTAATCAGGATGAAATTATCTGACTCTGTGGATCCAGAAGAGATTTAATTAAATATTCATTATTTTATTCTTTCAGGCAGAGCATATTTTGATTTGAAGAACTTACAGTTTCGAATATAGGGTTTTTGAAGGCCTTAATTATTTTATTTAATATAAGATATATTGCTTCAGATAGGGCAACACTTAGATTTGCTATTAAAACATAGAATATTAATTTGTCAATTGGCACATGTGGTAAATGATCAGTTACCAGTTTTCTATATAAAAAATCTGTAACAACATACTGGAATCACAAATAAAGTATTCCAAGAGCATTTGACTAAAATTAATTCTGAGCCCACTAACAATATAATAACATTTAGTGTCAATCATTTTAAACGTATTCCATGTCAAATGGGAAGAAAGCTATTAACAAGCATAGGAATTAGCAGAAGCGTCAGGCAAAAAAATTGCCTGTCATACTGCTGCTAATATGGATTAAGATCTAAGATGCCTTCCTCTTCATACAGAACTTAATAGCAGATAGGAGCTGAAGTATGTGCATTTGGGACCAACAAAAGCTGCAATCTGATGTTGAAGAATCATGTATTTGTATCTTTTTGTTCCAGCCATCTAATCATCACTGTGGCCTTCCTGTAGACCCTCTCCGAATCTTTCGCATCCTTCTTGTGCTGGGGGCCCCAAGCTTGGATGCAATACTCCAGATAGCACCTCACAAGGGCAGAGCTGAGGGGGCAATCACCTCCCTCTACCTGCTGGCCACCCACCCCTCCTTTGATGCAGCCCTGGATACAGTTGGCCTTCCAGGCTGCAAACACATGCTTCTGGTTTGCATTAAGCTTTTTGTCCACCAAAACCTCCAGGTCTTTTTTCACAGGGTTGCTTTCAGTGAGTTCTTCTCCCAGTCGGTACACATCTCTGAGATTGTCTCGAGTCCACTTTTCAAGCCTGTCCACGTGTCTCTGGATGGCATCCTTTCCTTCTGTTGTTTCAACTGCACCACTCAGACAAGTCTCATCAGCTAGCTTGCTGAGGGTGCACACAATCCCACTGTCTATGTCATTGATAATGATATTGAAAAGCACTGTTCCCAAGACAGACCCCTGTGGGACACCACTTGTGGCCTACCTTCATTTGGACATAGAGCCACTGACCACAACTTTCTTACTGCAACCATCCAACCAGTTCTTTATCCTCCAAATAGTTCAGCCTTCAAATCCATTCTTCTGAAATTTAGAGGTTGTGAGGCAGGACCATATCAAATGCCTTGCAGAAGCTAGAAAACGTCAGCTGCCCTTCCTTGGTCCACTAATGCTGTCACTCCAATGTAAAAGGGAAGTTGTATCACCAAATATCCTTTCCCTTCTTCACTCATAGGTTCAATCCTTCTGCCAGAAGCAAGTTTCTACTTCAGTTTTTGTCATGTTTGGCCAGCCTCCCCTCTACTTTACTAACTCCTCATTAAGGCCTTGCTAATCTGAGTACTTTCCATTCACCATTCCTATCTTGTTTACCCAAGCATAATCTGAGTTAGTTTCCCTACATTCAAAAGCCCATCTCTTTACTTTACTGTGTAATCTATATTGCAGCACTGATTGCTTTGACATTAAGAGGCTGGTTTTCAGTACGCCAGATTACTGACATCCTTCCAAAACAATCTCAAATGCATTTTAAAATGATCTTTGGATAAGGCTTTTGAAGACAACGAGCAACTACTGAAAAAAATTTCTGTAAATCTTAAGAGGAAGAAAGTTGTTTACGTGGTTCCTACTCACTCATTTTCTGTTGAGACCAGCAGGTACGACTGCACTGGGGAAGGGATCCAAATTGAAAAGGGCTGACAAAAAAGCTCTTTTGGGGCTTTCTGAAGCCAGCAAAACTGCTTTCCCATACCCAGGGCCTGGCAGCTTGTGGGTGGGCTGGTGAGCTAGTGTGGGAGGAGCTAGCACTGCCAACCCTCCACCAGGCCACCAGGCTTCAGTAGCCTCCAGGAGTGCAGCAACTAGCTGCTGCTCAGTGAGAACACAGGGTGAGCAGCCAGTGTTTGTGTGGCTTGGTGACTCCAGGTTGTACGACAGTGCTTTGACCCTTTGCCAGTATACAAGGTGAGTTTGATCTCTCTGGGTGATTAAAGGTTTAGGTCTAGATCAAGAGGTCTCACACCCACCAGGCTGAAAGCATGTGAGCATACTCAGCTCACTCCCTGAAATGCCTGTGCACCCATACATACATTATGGGGAACAAGCAGGAGGAGTTAGAAATCCGTGTTTGGGCAGGAGATTATGATTTGGTGGCAGTTACAGAGATGTGGTGGGGCAGATCACATGACTGGAATGTGATCATGGGTGGCTGCGTCCTTCTCAGGAAAGACAGGGCAGCAAGGAGAGGTGGTGGAGTTGCTCTTTATGTGAGAAAGCAACTACAATTCGTTGAGTACTCTCCAGGGGCGGATTAGGAACAAGTTGAGAGCTTGTGGGTGAGAATTAAGGGGCAGGCTGGGGTGGGTGATACTTTTGTGGGTGTTTATTACAGGCCACTGGATCAGGACAAGGAATTTGACAAGGCCTTCTGCAGAGAGCTGATAGCAGCTGCAGTCTTCAAAAAGGGCAAGAAGGAGGACTAGGCTAACTATAGACTGGTCAGCCTAGCCTCCATCCCTGGAAAGGTGGTGGAATGAATTATCTTTGGTGCTGTCTCCAGGCCTGTCAAGGATAAGAGGGTCATTAGGGCACTCAACATGGCTTCACCAAGGGGAACTCATGCTTGACCAACCTGATAGCCTTTTATGAAGATGTGACCAGGTGGATAGATGATGGTAAAGCAGTGGGTGTGATCTATCTTGATTTTAGTAAAACATTTGACACCATCTCCCACAACATCCTTGCAGCTAAGCTGAGAAAGTGTGGTCTGGATGATTGAGTAGTGAGGTGGACTGTGAACTGGATGAAGGAAAGAAGCCAGAGAGTTGTGGTCAATGGGACAGAGTCTAGCTGGACGCCTGTATCTAGTGGAGTCCCTCAGGGCTTGGTACTGGTACCAGTAATTTTCAACATATTCATCATTGACTTGGATGAAGGAATAGAGTGCACTGTCAGCAAGCTTGTTGATAACACAGAACTGGGGCGAGTGGCTGACACACCACAAGGTTGCTGCCACCCAGTGAGATCTAGACAGGCTGGAAAGTTGGGAAGGGAGAAACTTAATGAAATATAACAAGGGCAAGTGTAGAGTCTTGCATTTGGGCAAGAACAACCCCAGGTACCAGTATAGGTTGGGGACTGACCTGTTGGAGAGTGTTGTAGAGGAAAGGGAGCAGGGGGCCCTGGTGGACAGCAGATTGGCCATCATTACCCTTGTGTGTGTTAGAAGGGGTGTGGTTAGTAGGTTGAAAGAGGTTCTCCTCCCCTTCTACTCTGCCCTGATGAGGTCACATCTGGAGTATTGTGTCCATTTCTGGGCCAATCATAGAATCATAGAATGGCCTGGGTTGAAAAAGACCACAATGATTATCTAGTTTCAACCCTGCTGCTATGTGTAGGGTCGCCAAACACTAGACCAGAGTCTGGCTTCCCAGAGCCACATCCATCCTGGTCTTGAATGCATCCAGGGATGGGGCATCCACAACCTCCTTGGGCAACCTGTTCCAGTGTGTCACCACCTCTCAGTTCAGGAAGGATAGGAAACTGCTTGAGAGTCCAGTGCAGAGACACAAAGATGATTAAATGAGCGGAGCATCTCCTTTATGAGGGAAGGCTGAGGGAGCTGTGTTTCTTTAGCTTGGAGGAGACTGAGAGGTGACCTCATTAATGTTTATAAATATGTGAAGTGTAAGTGCCAGGAGGATGGAGTCAGGCTCTTCTCAGTGTCTTCTAATGATAAGAGAAGGAGCAATAGGTTCAGGCTAGAACACAGGAAGTTCCTCATAAATATGAGGAAAAAAACTTCTTCACAGTAAGGATAACAGAACACTGGAACAGGCTGCCTAGGCAGGTTGTAGGGTCTCCTTCTCTGGAGACATTCAGATCCTGCCTGGACTCGTTCCTGGGTAGCCTAATCTAGGTGTTCCTGCTCCAGCAGGAGGATTGGACTGGATGATCTTTAGATGTCCCTTGCAATCCCTGACATTCTGTGATTCTGTGATCTATCAAAATGCAGCTTTGATGATATTACATAATAAATTTCTCCACACACAATTGGCCTTTCTGTCCTGTATGCCTGGCCCAAGATCCAAGATAGAAAAACCTCATTAGAGATTTTTCTGATTTATTCACAGTAGATTTTCTCATTACTTTTTTTTTATTATTATTATTAAAAAAGAGCATTAAAGTTTGACCACTTCTAAAAATTTACTCTATTGCTACTATTACCAATTTCACCGGAGAAATTTAACACAGAATGTCTCATATCACAGACATACACTTGACCTTGTCTTGTGACACCTTGTCTTTTTTTTTCCAAATGGTGGAAGATGTAATTGAAAGTGGAATTCTGTGTAGCTATTCAGTGTTTGAAACCTTAATGGCATGCAGCATCTTTTCTAGTTAAGAAAAGTCACAAAGTTTCAGGGATGCTGACATCTGTTCTCACTCTTCATTTGAGTGTCTCACACTGTATATTAACCTCAATGTATAAATTCATTTCCTTTTTCTCTTTCTCACTCTGTATTTTTTTCCATTACCTCCAGAAACAAAACAGAGGAAGAGAAAAAGGTGAAGTATAGGAATTAAAATAGTCTTTGTAATACAGAATCTTTGAGTGATTGGGTAAACACTGCTTTTCATTTAGCTGATGTGATGAGGAAAGCTGAGTCAATGTCTTCAGCAGATTGAAGAGTCCTTCAAAGAGCGTTTCACAGTGAACCAATTACCTAATTAATCAAACTGCATTTGCTGCATCCTTTTATGGCTATGTAAAATTTCATGAAAGATTTTAATAAGACCTGCTTTGGCAGTTTATAAAACTAATGTTCCATTTATTGAAAAAGGTATTTAGAAGAGTAATATTTCATCTTTTTGAATTTCAAGTTGTTCACTTTACTTACAAATGGATACAAATTAAAAGAAACAGAATTTTTGAAATAACATCACAAAAGTAGCCAGGTCTGCTGCTTCAGAGCAGGCATAGCTGGAGCTGCGGAAATGAATCACAAGATACAGAAGAGTTTTGGCTGTTTTTCTTTCCATGGAGAAACCCGAGAGAGGAGAGTGACCCTGCACCGGATACTGGCTCTTGCGAGAGAGGCTGAAGTGGCATGGGCGCTTCTGAGGCAACGGCAGCCCCACCCACATGCTTACAGAAAGCCTCTGGGAATGCAGCTACAAGTCAGGAGGCATGGGGAGGGCAAGGCAGTAAGTGCGTGTGTGTGTAACTGCACAGCAAGGAGGCATCGACTGCTGTGTGTGACGGCTCCTCTGCTGCCACAAGTTGCAAAGCAACAACATGTAAAAGAATAAAGGTAGGAAGGTTAAGACACTATAGTCATACAACCAACATACGCCTGTGATGTTATGGCACAACAAAATGAAATTCCTTGGCAGCAGGTAGGTGTATTCCTGGTGGATCATGTGAATTCCCCGTGGCTGTGGTTCCTTTCACTGTTTTCTGCCCGCATGCAGCTGCAGTCATTTTCTTTATGCTGTTTCCTGCACGGGTGGTACTCGGGAATGTTTTGTTGCTGGCCTCATTAGCGGCCCTGCCAGTTGTTGGGCCAGTGTTGTTGGCTAGCCGTTGTGTGCCGTTTGCTGTTTCTCTTGGAGGATGCAGCGTGTCCGAGAGAGACTCCAAAGCAGTCGGCGTTGCCTGTCCAGCAAGGCTTTTCTCCTTCTGCCGAGGTGCTGTGGCAGCCGTGGACCGAGCGCGTCGTGAGCATGTCCTGCATGGTGCAGGCCTTCTGGGATGGGAGCCCAAATCTTCCGTGGCCGCCCGTGAGTGCTCCGAGGTTGGTGCTGGCGAGGGTTTCTTTCTGCTGGGGGAGGTTTTGTGGGACGTCCCAGTGGATCCTCCCTAGTTGGCTTTTTCCACTTGCTTGCTTTGAATGTTTCTTTTCAGGAGGAGGTTGTGTGTGCTATTTTCCTAGAATGCTTCAAGTTTCCTTTCTTTCCTCCTGCTTGGCTGCTCTTTGCTGTGATGTGGCAAGCTCTGCGATTGGCCCTTTCTCTCGGAGTTGTTTTCCTTTGCATTTTGACATTTCCTTTCTTTTCACTGTTGTAATTGCTTTTGCCTTGCATTGGGTCAGTTTGCTGAATTCCTTTTCTTTACTCTCCTTGTGTTTGCCGATTACTTTGCTGCTCCTCTTGCTTGCCTTTGCATGGTTTGTTTTTCACTGGTGTTGGTTCTTTACTCCGCGCTTCCTTTCTTTGCATGCTTTTCATTCCTTGCTAGATGCATTCCTTTTCTGCTCTTTGGGAATGAATTTTCTTTTGCTTTCCCTCGCTTTTGGCTTTTTGCCCTTTCTTTTTGTGCTCCTTTTCCTTCCCTTCCTTCCCGTTCCTTGTCGCCTTGCCCGCCCCTTTCCTCTGAGCTTGCCTTCACTTCCCTGATGTGATCTCTCTGGGTTGTTTTTGTCTCTTCTTTCCCGACTTGTTTAACTCAAGCCTCGTCCCTCGTCATTCCTCCGGTGCTGGATGGCTTTGCAGGTCTTTCTTCAGTGGCAGAGATGGGTTTGTGCCTCCTGGCTGTCCTTGCTTCTTCATCACTTGCGGTGGTCTTCAGGCTTCTCGTGTGATGGCTGGGCCGATCCATGCCCTGTAGCTACCCTTACCTCCTCCCCGGCATGCCTAGGAGCTCTTTCCCCCGTCCAGAGAGATGTTTGTTCTGGCTAGCAGCCCCGGGCTACTCCTCTGGGGTAGCTAGCGGAGAACTGGCATGTCTCGTGGAGGGAGGGAGGGAGCAGCACGCCCGGTAGCTACCCTTTCCTCCTGCCCAGGCATGGATGCTCAGCTTTTGTCCCCCGGCGGGGTCCGTTTTCATGCTGGATAGCAGGCCTGGACTCCTCCAGGCTAGCTACCCAACCTTTCTTTTCTTGGCGGCAGGTAGGTGTATTCCTGGTGGACCATGTGAATGCCCCGTGGCCGTGGTTTCTTTCACTGTTTTCTGCCCGCATGCAGCTGCAGTCATTTTCTTTATGCTGTTTCCTGCACGGGTGGTACTCGGGAATGTTTTGTTGCTGGCCTCATTAGCGGCCCTGCCAGTTGTTGGGCCAGTGTTGTTGGCTAGCCGTTGTGTGCCGTTTGCTGTTTCTCTTGGAGGATGCAGCGTGTCCGAGAGAGACTCCAAAGCAGTCGGCGTTGCCTGTCCAGCAAGGCTTTTCTCCTTCTGCCGAGGTGCTGTGGCAGCCGTGGACCGAGCGCGTCGTGAGCATGTCCTGCATGGTGCAGGCCTTCTGGGATGGGAGCCCAAATCTTCCGTGGCCGCCCGTGAGTGCTCCGAGGTTGGTGCTGGCGAGGGTTTCTTTCTGCTGGGGGAGGTTTTGTGGGACGTCCCAGTGGATCCTCCCTAGTTGGCTTTTTCCACTTGCTTGCTTTGAATGTTTCTTTTCAGGAGGAGGTTGTGTGTGCTATTTCCTAGAATGCTTCAAGTTTCCTTTCTTTCCTCCTGCTTGGCTGCTCTTTGCTGTGATGTGGCAAGCTCTGCGATTGGCCCTTTCTCTCGGAGTTGTTTTCCTTTGCATTTTGACATTTCCTTTCTTTTCACTGTTGTAATTGCTTTTGCCTTGCATTGGGTCAGTTTGCTGAATTCCTTTTCTTTACTCTCCTTGTGTTTGCCGATTACTTTGCTGCTCCTCTTGCTTGCCTTTGCATGGTTTGTTTTTCACTGGTGTTGGTTCTTTACTCCGCGCTTCCTTTCTTTGCATGCTTTTCATTCCTTGCTAGATGCATTCCTTTTCTGCTCTTTGGGAATGAATTTTCTTTTGCTTTCCCTCGCTTTTGGCTTTTTGCCCTTTCTTTTTGTGCTCCTTTTCCTTCCCTTCCTTCCCGTTCCTTGTCGCCTTGCCCGCCCCTTTCCTCTGAGCTTGCCTTCACTTCCCTGATGTGATCTCTCTGGGTTGTTTTTGTCTCTTCTTTCCCGACTTGTTTAACTCAAGCCTCGTCCCTCGTCATTCCTCCGGTGCTGGATGGCTTTGCAGGTCTTTCTTCAGTGGCAGAGATGGGTTTGTGCCTCCTGGCTGTCCTTGCTTCTTCATCACTTGCGGTGGTCTTCAGGCTTCTCGTGTGATGGCTGGGCCGATCCATGCCCTGTAGCTACCCTTACCTCCTCCCCGGCATGCCTAGGAGCTCTTTCCCCCGTCCAGAGAGATGTTTGTTCTGGCTAGCAGCCCCGGGCTACTCCTCTGGGGTAGCTAGCGGAGAACTGGCATGTCTCGTGGAGGGAGGGAGGGAGCAGCACGCCCGGTAGCTACCCTTTCCTCCTGCCCAGGCATGGATGCTCAGCTTTTGTCCCCCGGCGGGGTCCGTTTTCATGCTGGATAGCAGGCCTGGACTCCTCCAGGCTAGCTACCCAACCTTTCTTTTCTTGGCGGCAGGTAGGTGTATTCCTGGTGGACCATGTGAATGCCCCGTGGCCGTGGTTTCTTTCACTGTTTTCTGCCCGCATGCAGCTGCAGTCATTTTCTTTATGCTGTTTCCTGCACGGGTGGTACTCGGGAATGTTTTGTTGCTGGCCTCATTAGCGGCCCTGCCAGTTGTTGGGCCAGTGTTGTTGGCTAGCCGTTGTGTGCCGTTTGCTGTTTCTCTTGGAGGATGCAGCGTGTCCGAGAGAGACTCCAAAGCAGTCGGCGTTGCCTGTCCAGCAAGGCTTTTCTCCTTCTGCCGAGGTGCTGTGGCAGCCGTGGACCGAGCGCGTCGTGAGCATGTCCTGCATGGTGCAGGCCTTCTGGGATGGGAGCCCAAATCTTCCGTGGCCGCCCGTGAGTGCTCCGAGGTTGGTGCTGGCGAGGGTTTCTTTCTGCTGGGGGAGGTTTTGTGGGACGTCCCAGTGGATCCTCCCTAGTTGGCTTTTTCCACTTGCTTGCTTTGAATGTTTCTTTTCAGGAGGAGGTTGTGTGTGCTATTTCCTAGAATGCTTCAAGTTTCCTTTCTTTCCTCCTGCTTGGCTGCTCTTTGCTGTGATGTGGCAAGCTCTGCGATTGGCCCTTTCTCTCGGAGTTGTTTTCCTTTGCATTTTGACATTTCCTTTCTTTTCACTGTTGTAATTGCTTTTGCCTTGCATTGGGTCAGTTTGCTGAATTCCTTTTCTTTACTCTCCTTGTGTTTGCCGATTACTTTGCTGCTCCTCTTGCTTGCCTTTGCATGGCTTGTTTTTCACTGGTGTTGGTTCTTTACTCCGCGCTTCCTTTCTTTGCATGCTTTTCATTCCTTGCTAGATGCATTCCTTTTCTGCTCTTTGGGAATGAATTTTCTTTTGCTTTCCCTCGCTTTTGGCTTTTTGCCCTTTCTTTTTGTGCTCCTTTTCCTTCCCTTCCTTCCCGTTCCTTGTCGCCTTGCCCGTCCCTTTCCTCTGACCTTGCCTTCACTTCCCTGATGTGATCTCTCTGGGTTGTTTTTGTCTCTTCTTTCCCGACTTGTTTAACTCAAGCCTCGTCCCTCGTCATTCCTCCGGTGCTGGATGGCTTTGCAGGTCTTTCTTCAGTGGCAGAGATGGGTTTGTGCCTCCTGGCTGTCCTTGCTTCTTCATCACTTGCGGTGGTCTTCAGGCTTCTCGTGTGATGGCTGGGCCGATCCATGCCCTGTAGCTACCCTTACCTCCTCCCCGGCATGCCTAGGAGCTCTTTCCCCCGTCCAGAGAGATGTTTGTTCTGGCTAGCAGCCCCGGGCTACTCCTCTGGGGTAGCTAGCGGAGAACTGGCATGTCTCGTGGAGGGAGGGAGGGAGCAGCACGCCCGGTAGCTACCCTTTCCTCCTGCCCAGGCATGGATGCTCAGCTTTTGTCCCCCGGCGGGGTCCGTTTTCATGCTGGATAGCAGGCCTGGACTCCTCCAGGCTAGCTACCCAACCTTTCTTTTCTTGGCGGCAGGTAGGTGTATTCCTGGTGGACCATGTGAATGCCCCGTGGCCGTGGTTTCTTTCACTGTTTTCTGCCCGCATGCAGCTGCAGTCATTTTCTTTATGCTGTTTCCTGCACGGGTGGTACTCGGGAATGTTTTGTTGCTGGCCTCATTAGCGGCCCTGCCAGTTGTTGGGCCAGTGTTGTTGGCTAGCCGTTGTGTGCCGTTTGCTGTTTCTCTTGGAGGATGCAGCGTGTCCGAGAGAGACTCCAAAGCAGTCGGCGTTGCCTGTCCAGCAAGGCTTTTCTCCTTCTGCCGAGGTGCTGTGGCAGCCGTGGACCGAGCGCGTCGTGAGCATGTCCTGCATGGTGCAGGCCTTCTGGGATGGGAGCCCAAATCTTCCGTGGCCGCCCGTGAGTGCTCCGAGGTTGGTGCTGGCGAGGGTTTCTTTCTGCTGGGGGAGGTTTTGTGGGACGTCCCAGTGGATCCTCCCTAGTTGGCTTTTTCCACTTGCTTGCTTTGAATGTTTCTTTTCAGGAGGAGGTTGTGTGTGCTATTTTCCTAGAATGCTTCAAGTTTCCTTTCTTTCCTCCTGCTTGGCTGCTCTTTGCTGTGATGTGGCAAGCTCTGCGATTGGCCCTTTCTCTCGGAGTTGTTTTCCTTTGCATTTTGACATTTCCTTTCTTTTCACTGTTGTAATTGCTTTTGCCTTGCATTGGGTCAGTTTGCTGAATTCCTTTTCTTTACTCTCCTTGTGTTTGCCGATTACTTTGCTGCTCCTCTTGCTTGCCTTTGCATGGCTTGTTTTTCACTGGTGTTGGTTCTTTACTCCGCGCTTCCTTTCTTTGCATGCTTTTCATTCCTTGCTAGATGCATTCCTTTTCTGCTCTTTGGGAATGAATTTTCTTTTGCTTTCCCTCGCTTTTGGCTTTTTGCCCTTTCTTTTTGTGCTCCTTTTCCTTCCCTTCCTTCCCGTTCCTTGTCGCCTTGCCCGCCCCTTTCCTCTGACCTTGCCTTCACTTCCCTGATGTGATCTCTCTGGGTTGTTTTTGTCTCTTCTTTCCTGACTTGTTTAACTCAAGCCTCGTCCCTCGTCATTCCTCCGGTGCTGGATGGCTTTGCAGGTCTTTCTTCAGTGGCAGAGATGGGTTTGTGCCTCCTGGCTGTCCTTGCTTCTTCATCACTTGCGGTGGTCTTCAGGCTTCTCGTGTGATGGCTGGGCCGGTCCATGCCCTGTAGCTACCCTTACCTCCTCCCCGGCATGCCTAGGAGCTCTTTCCCCCGTCCAGAGAGATGTTTGTTCTGGCTAGCAGCCCCGGGCTACTCCTCTGGGGTAGCTAGCGGAGAACTGGCATGTCTCGTGGAGGGAGGGAGGGAGCAGCACGCCCGGTAGCTACCCTTTCCTCCTGCCCAGGCATGGATGCTCAGCTTTTGTCCCCCGGCGGGGTCCGTTTTCATGCTGGATAGCAGGCCTGGACTCCTCCAGGCTAGCTACCCAACCTTTCTTTTCTTGGCGGCAGGTAGGTGTATTCCTGGTGGACCATGTGAATGCCCCGTGGCCGTGGTTTCTTTCACTGTTTTCTGCCCGCATGCAGCTGCAGTCATTTTCTTTATGCTGTTTCCTGCACGGGTGGTACTCGGGAATGTTTTGTTGCTGGCCTCATTAGCGGCCCTGCCAGTTGTTGGGCCAGTGTTGTTGGCTAGCCGTTGTGTGCCGTTTGCTGTTTCTCTTGGAGGATGCAGCGTGTCCGAGAGAGACTCCAAAGCAGTCGGCGTTGCCTGTCCAGCAAGGCTTTTCTCCTTCTGCCGAGGTGCTGTGGCAGCCGTGGACCGAGCGCGTCGTGAGCATGTCCTGCATGGTGCAGGCCTTCTGGGATGGGAGCCCAAATCTTCCGTGGCCGCCCGTGAGTGCTCCGAGGTTGGTGCTGGCGAGGGTTTCTTTCTGCTGGGGGAGGTTTTGTGGGACGTCCCAGTGGATCCTCCCTAGTTGGCTTTTTCCACTTGCTTGCTTTGAATGTTTCTTTTCAGGAGGAGGTTGTGTGTGCTATTTCCTAGAATGCTTCAAGTTTCCTTTCTTTCCTCCTGCTTGGCTGCTCTTTGCTGTGATGTGGCAAGCTCTGCGATTGGCCCTTTCTCTCGGAGTTGTTTTCCTTTGCATTTTGACATTTCCTTTCTTTTCACTGTTGTAATTGCTTTTGCCTTGCATTGGGTCAGTTTGCTGAATTCCTTTTCTTTACTCTCCTTGTGTTTGCCGATTACTTTGCTGCTCCTCTTGCTTGCCTTTGCATGGTTTGTTTTTCACTGGTGTTGGTTCTTTACTCCGCGCTTCCTTTCTTTGCATGCTTTTCGTTCCTTGCTAGATGCATTCCTTTTCTGCTCTTTGGGAATGAATTTTCTTTTGCTTTCCCTCGCTTTTGGCTTTTTGCCCTTTCTTTTTGTGCTCCTTTTCCTTCCCTTCCTTCCCGTTCCTTGTCGCCTTGCCCGCCCCTTTCCTCTGAGCTTGCCTTCACTTCCCTGATGTGATCTCTCTGGGTTGTTTTTGTCTCTTCTTTCCCGACTTGTTTAACTCAAGCCTCGTCCCTCGTCATTCCTCCGGTGCTGGATGGCTTTGCAGGTCTTTCTTCAGTGGCAGAGATGGGTTTGTGCCTCCTGGCTGTCCTTGCTTCTTCATCACTTGCGGTGGTCTTCAGGCTTCTCGTGTGATGGCTGGGCCGATCCATGCCCTGTAGCTACCCTTACCTCCTCCCCGGCATGCCTAGGAGCTCTTTCCCCCGTCCAGAGAGATGTTTGTTCTGGCTAGCAGCCCCGGGCTACTCCTCTGGGGTAGCTAGCGGAGAACTGGCATGTCTCGTGGAGGGAGGGAGGGAGCAGCACGCCCGGTAGCTACCCTTTCCTCCTGCCCAGGCATGGATGCTCAGCTTTTGTCCCCCGGCGGGGTCCGTTTTCATGCTGGATAGCAGGCCTGGACTCCTCCAGGCTAGCTACCCAACCTTTCTTTTCTTGGCGGCAGGTAGGTGTATTCCTGGTGGACCATGTGAATGCCCCGTGGCCGTGGTTTCTTTCACTGTTTTCTGCCCGCATGCAGCTGCAGTCATTTTCTTTATGCTGTTTCCTGCACGGGTGGTACTCGGGAATGTTTTGTTGCTGGCCTCATTAGCGGCCCTGCCAGTTGTTGGGCCAGTGTTGTTGGCTAGCCGTTGTGTGCCGTTTGCTGTTTCTCTTGGAGGATGCAGCGTGTCCGAGAGAGACTCCAAAGCAGTCGGCGTTGCCTGTCCAGCAAGGCTTTTCTCCTTCTGCCGAGGTGCTGTGGCAGCCGTGGACCGAGCGCGTCGTGAGCATGTCCTGCATGGTGCAGGCCTTCTGGGATGGGAGCCCAAATCTTCCGTGGCCGCCCGTGAGTGCTCCGAGGTTGGTGCTGGCGAGGGTTTCTTTCTGCTGGGGGAGGTTTTGTGGGACGTCCCAGTGGATCCTCCCTAGTTGGCTTTTTCCACTTGCTTGCTTTGAATGTTTCTTTTCAGGAGGAGGTTGTGTGTGCTATTTCCTAGAATGCTTCAAGTTTCCTTTCTTTCCTCCTGCTTGGCTGCTCTTTGCTGTGATGTGGCAAGCTCTGCGATTGGCCCTTTCTCTCGGAGTTGTTTTCCTTTGCATTTTGACATTTCCTTTCTTTTCACTGTTGTAATTGCTTTTGCCTTGCATTGGGTCAGTTTGCTGAATTCCTTTTCTTTACTCTCCTTGTGTTTGCCGATTACTTTGCTGCTCCTCTTGCTTGCCTTTGCATGGCTTGTTTTTCACTGGTGTTGGTTCTTTACTCCGCGCTTCCTTTCTTTGCATGCTTTTCGTTCCTTGCTAGATGCATTCCTTTTCTGCTCTTTGGGAATGAATTTTCTTTTGCTTTCCCTCGCTTTTGGCTTTTTGCCCTTTCTTTTTGTGCTCCTTTTCCTTCCCTTCCTTCCCGTTCCTTGTCGCCTTGCCCGCCCCTTTCCTCTGAGCTTGCCTTCACTTCCCTGATGTGATCTCTCTGGGTTGTTTTTGTCTCTTCTTTCCCGACTTGTTTAACTCAAGCCTCGTCCCTCGTCATTCCTCCGGTGCTGGATGGCTTTGCAGGTCTTTCTTCAGTGGCAGAGATGGGTTTGTGCCTCCTGGCTGTCCTTGCTTCTTCATCACTTGCGGTGGTCTTCAGGCTTCTCGTGTGATGGCTGGGCCGATCCATGCCCTGTAGCTACCCTTACCTCCTCCCCGGCATGCCTAGGAGCTCTTTCCCCCGTCCAGAGAGATGTTTGTTCTGGCTAGCAGCCCCGGGCTACTCCTCTGGGGTAGCTAGCGGAGAACTGGCATGTCTCGTGGAGGGAGGGAGGGAGCAGCACGCCCGGTAGCTACCCTTTCCTCCTGCCCAGGCATGGATGCTCAGCTTTTGTCCCCCGGCGGGGTCCGTTTTCATGCTGGATAGCAGGCCTGGACTCCTCCAGGCTAGCTACCCAACCTTTCTTTTCTTGGCGGCAGGTAGGTGTATTCCTGGTGGACCATGTGAATGCCCCGTGGCCGTGGTTTCTTTCACTGTTTTCTGCCCGCATGCAGCTGCAGTCATTTTCTTTATGCTGTTTCCTGCACGGGTGGTACTCGGGAATGTTTTGTTGCTGGCCTCATTAGCGGCCCTGCCAGTTGTTGGGCCAGTGTTGTTGGCTAGCCGTTGTGTGCCGTTTGCTGTTTCTCTTGGAGGATGCAGCGTGTCCGAGAGAGACTCCAAAGCAGTCGGCGTTGCCTGTCCAGCAAGGCTTTTCTCCTTCTGCCGAGGTGCTGTGGCAGCCGTGGACCGAGCGCGTCGTGAGCATGTCCTGCATGGTGCAGGCCTTCTGGGATGGGAGCCCAAATCTTCCGTGGCCGCCCGTGAGTGCTCCGAGGTTGGTGCTGGCGAGGGTTTCTTTCTGCTGGGGGAGGTTTTGTGGGACGTCCCAGTGGATCCTCCCTAGTTGGCTTTTTCCACTTGCTTGCTTTGAATGTTTCTTTTCAGGAGGAGGTTGTGTGTGCTATTTCCTAGAATGCTTCAAGTTTCCTTTCTTTCCTCCTGCTTGGCTGCTCTTTGCTGTGATGTGGCAAGCTCTGCGATTGGCCCTTTCTCTCGGAGTTGTTTTCCTTTGCATTTTGACATTTCCTTTCTTTTCACTGTTGTAATTGCTTTTGCCTTGCATTGGGTCAGTTTGCTGAATTCCTTTTCTTTACTCTCCTTGTGTTTGCCGATTACTTTGCTGCTCCTCTTGCTTGCCTTTGCATGGTTTGTTTTTCACTGGTGTTGGTTCTTTACTCCGCGCTTCCTTTCTTTGCATGCTTTTCATTCCTTGCTAGATGCATTCCTTTTCTGCTCTTTGGGAATGAATTTTCTTTTGCTTTCCCTCGCTTTTGGCTTTTTGCCCTTTCTTTTTGTGCTCCTTTTCCTTCCCTTCCTTCCCGTTCCTTGTCGCCTTGCCCGCCCCTTTCCTCTGAGCTTGCCTTCACTTCCCTGATGTGATCTCTCTGGGTTGTTTTTGTCTCTTCTTTCCCGACTTGTTTAACTCAAGCCTCGTCCCTCGTCATTCCTCCGGTGCTGGATGGCTTTGCAGGTCTTTCTTCAGTGGCAGAGATGGGTTTGTGCCTCCTGGCTGTCCTTGCTTCTTCATCACTTGCGGTGGTCTTCAGGCTTCTCGTGTGATGGCTGGGCCGATCCATGCCCTGTAGCTACCCTTACCTCCTCCCCGGCATGCCTAGGAGCTCTTTCCCCCGTCCAGAGAGATGTTTGTTCTGGCTAGCAGCCCCGGGCTACTCCTCTGGGGTAGCTAGCGGAGAACTGGCATGTCTCGTGGAGGGAGGGAGGGAGCAGCACGCCCGGTAGCTACCCTTTCCTCCTGCCCAGGCATGGATGCTCAGCTTTTGTCCCCCGGCGGGGTCCGTTTTCATGCTGGATAGCAGGCCTGGACTCCTCCAGGCTAGCTACCCAACCTTTCTTTTCTTGGCGGCAGGTAGGTGTATTCCTGGTGGACCATGTGAATGCCCCGTGGCCGTGGTTTCTTTCACTGTTTTCTGCCCGCATGCAGCTGCAGTCATTTTCTTTATGCTGTTTCCTGCACGGGTGGTACTCGGGAATGTTTTGTTGCTGGCCTCATTAGCGGCCCTGCCAGTTGTTGGGCCAGTGTTGTTGGCTAGCCGTTGTGTGCCGTTTGCTGTTTCTCTTGGAGGATGCAGCGTGTCCGAGAGAGACTCCAAAGCAGTCGGCGTTGCCTGTCCAGCAAGGCTTTTCTCCTTCTGCCGAGGTGCTGTGGCAGCCGTGGACCGAGCGCGTCGTGAGCATGTCCTGCATGGTGCAGGCCTTCTGGGATGGGAGCCCAAATCTTCCGTGGCCGCCCGTGAGTGCTCCGAGGTTGGTGCTGGCGAGGGTTTCTTTCTGCTGGGGGAGGTTTTGTGGGACGTCCCAGTGGATCCTCCCTAGTTGGCTTTTTCCACTTGCTTGCTTTGAATGTTTCTTTTCAGGAGGAGGTTGTGTGTGCTATTTCCTAGAATGCTTCAAGTTTCCTTTCTTTCCTCCTGCTTGGCTGCTCTTTGCTGTGATGTGGCAAGCTCTGCGATTGGCCCTTTCTCTCGGAGTTGTTTTCCTTTGCATTTTGACATTTCCTTTCTTTTCACTGTTGTAATTGCTTTTGCCTTGCATTGGGTCAGTTTGCTGAATTCCTTTTCTTTACTCTCCTTGTGTTTGCCGATTACTTTGCTGCTCCTCTTGCTTGCCTTTGCATGGTTTGTTTTTCACTGGTGTTGGTTCTTTACTCCGCGCTTCCTTTCTTTGCATGCTTTTCATTCCTTGCTAGATGCATTCCTTTTCTGCTCTTTGGGAATGAATTTTCTTTTGCTTTCCCTCGCTTTTGGCTTTTTGCCCTTTCTTTTTGTGCTCCTTTTCCTTCCCTTCCTTCCCGTTCCTTGTCGCCTTGCCCGCCCCTTTCCTCTGAGCTTGCCTTCACTTCCCTGATGTGATCTCTCTGGGTTGTTTTTGTCTCTTCTTTCCCGACTTGTTTAACTCAAGCCTCGTCCCTCGTCATTCCTCCGGTGCTGGATGGCTTTGCAGGTCTTTCTTCAGTGGCAGAGATGGGTTTGTGCCTCCTGGCTGTCCTTGCTTCTTCATCACTTGCGGTGGTCTTCAGGCTTCTCGTGTGATGGCTGGGCCGATCCATGCCCTGTAGCTACCCTTACCTCCTCCCCGGCATGCCTAGGAGCTCTTTCCCCCGTCCAGAGAGATGTTTGTTCTGGCTAGCAGCCCCGGGCTACTCCTCTGGGGTAGCTAGCGGAGAACTGGCATGTCTCGTGGAGGGAGGGAGGGAGCAGCACGCCCGGTAGCTACCCTTTCCTCCTGCCCAGGCATGGATGCTCAGCTTTTGTCCCCCGGCGGGGTCCGTTTTCATGCTGGATAGCAGGCCTGGACTCCTCCAGGCTAGCTACCCAACCTTTCTTTTCTTGGCGGCAGGTAGGTGTATTCCTGGTGGACCATGTGAATGCCCCGTGGCCGTGGTTTCTTTCACTGTTTTCTGCCCGCATGCAGCTGCAGTCATTTTCTTTATGCTGTTTCCTGCACGGGTGGTACTCGGGAATGTTTTGTTGCTGGCCTCATTAGCGGCCCTGCCAGTTGTTGGGCCAGTGTTGTTGGCTAGCCGTTGTGTGCCGTTTGCTGTTTCTCTTGGAGGATGCAGCGTGTCCGAGAGAGACTCCAAAGCAGTCGGCGTTGCCTGTCCAGCAAGGCTTTTCTCCTTCTGCCGAGGTGCTGTGGCAGCCGTGGACCGAGCGCGTCGTGAGCATGTCCTGCATGGTGCAGGCCTTCTGGGATGGGAGCCCAAATCTTCCGTGGCCGCCCGTGAGTGCTCCGAGGTTGGTGCTGGCGAGGGTTTCTTTCTGCTGGGGGAGGTTTTGTGGGACGTCCCAGTGGATCCTCCCTAGTTGGCTTTTTCCACTTGCTTGCTTTGAATGTTTCTTTTCAGGAGGAGGTTGTGTGTGCTATTTCCTAGAATGCTTCAAGTTTCCTTTCTTTCCTCCTGCTTGGCTGCTCTTTGCTGTGATGTGGCAAGCTCTGCGATTGGCCCTTTCTCTCGGAGTTGTTTTCCTTTGCATTTTGACATTTCCTTTCTTTTCACTGTTGTAATTGCTTTTGCCTTGCATTGGGTCAGTTTGCTGAATTCCTTTTCTTTACTCTCCTTGTGTTTGCCGATTACTTTGCTGCTCCTCTTGCTTGCCTTTGCATGGCTTGTTTTTCACTGGTGTTGGTTCTTTACTCCGCGCTTCCTTTCTTTGCATGCTTTTCATTCCTTGCTAGATGCATTCCTTTTCTGCTCTTTGGGAATGAATTTTCTTTTGCTTTCCCTCGCTTTTGGCTTTTTGCCCTTTCTTTTTGTGCTCCTTTTCCTTCCCTTCCTTCCCGTTCCTTGTCGCCTTGCCCGTCCCTTTCCTCTGACCTTGCCTTCACTTCCCTGATGTGATCTCTCTGGGTTGTTTTTGTCTCTTCTTTCCCGACTTGTTTAACTCAAGCCTCGTCCCTCGTCATTCCTCCGGTGCTGGATGGCTTTGCAGGTCTTTCTTCAGTGGCAGAGATGGGTTTGTGCCTCCTGGCTGTCCTTGCTTCTTCATCACTTGCGGTGGTCTTCAGGCTTCTCGTGTGATGGCTGGGCCGATCCATGCCCTGTAGCTACCCTTACCTCCTCCCCGGCATGCCTAGGAGCTCTTTCCCCCGTCCAGAGAGATGTTTGTTCTGGCTAGCAGCCCCGGGCTACTCCTCTGGGGTAGCTAGCGGAGAACTGGCATGTCTCGTGGAGGGAGGGAGGGAGCAGCACGCCCGGTAGCTACCCTTTCCTCCTGCCCAGGCATGGATGCTCAGCTTTTGTCCCCCGGCGGGGTCCGTTTTCATGCTGGATAGCAGGCCTGGACTCCTCCAGGCTAGCTACCCAACCTTTCTTTTCTTGGCGGCAGGTAGGTGTATTCCTGGTGGACCATGTGAATGCCCCGTGGCCGTGGTTTCTTTCACTGTTTTCTGCCCGCATGCAGCTGCAGTCATTTTCTTTATGCTGTTTCCTGCACGGGTGGTACTCGGGAATGTTTTGTTGCTGGCCTCATTAGCGGCCCTGCCAGTTGTTGGGCCAGTGTTGTTGGCTAGCCGTTGTGTGCCGTTTGCTGTTTCTCTTGGAGGATGCAGCGTGTCCGAGAGAGACTCCAAAGCAGTCGGCGTTGCCTGTCCAGCAAGGCTTTTCTCCTTCTGCCGAGGTGCTGTGGCAGCCGTGGACCGAGCGCGTCGTGAGCATGTCCTGCATGGTGCAGGCCTTCTGGGATGGGAGCCCAAATCTTCCGTGGCCGCCCGTGAGTGCTCCGAGGTTGGTGCTGGCGAGGGTTTCTTTCTGCTGGGGGAGGTTTTGTGGGACGTCCCAGTGGATCCTCCCTAGTTGGCTTTTTCCACTTGCTTGCTTTGAATGTTTCTTTTCAGGAGGAGGTTGTGTGTGCTATTTTCCTAGAATGCTTCAAGTTTCCTTTCTTTCCTCCTGCTTGGCTGCTCTTTGCTGTGATGTGGCAAGCTCTGCGATTGGCCCTTTCTCTCGGAGTTGTTTTCCTTTGCATTTTGACATTTCCTTTCTTTTCACTGTTGTAATTGCTTTTGCCTTGCATTGGGTCAGTTTGCTGAATTCCTTTTCTTTACTCTCCTTGTGTTTGCCGATTACTTTGCTGCTCCTCTTGCTTGCCTTTGCATGGTTTGTTTTTCACTGGTGTTGGTTCTTTACTCCGCGCTTCCTTTCTTTGCATGCTTTTCATTCCTTGCTAGATGCATTCCTTTTCTGCTCTTTGGGAATGAATTTTCTTTTGCTTTCCCTCGCTTTTGGCTTTTTGCCCTTTCTTTTTGTGCTCCTTTTCCTTCCCTTCCTTCCCGTTCCTTGTCGCCTTGCCCGCCCCTTTCCTCTGAGCTTGCCTTCACTTCCCTGATGTGATCTCTCTGGGTTGTTTTTGTCTCTTCTTTCCCGACTTGTTTAACTCAAGCCTCGTCCCTCGTCATTCCTCCGGTGCTGGATGGCTTTGCAGGTCTTTCTTCAGTGGCAGAGATGGGTTTGTGCCTCCTGGCTGTCCTTGCTTCTTCATCACTTGCGGTGGTCTTCAGGCTTCTCGTGTGATGGCTGGGCCGATCCATGCCCTGTAGCTACCCTTACCTCCTCCCCGGCATGCCTAGGAGCTCTTTCCCCCGTCCAGAGAGATGTTTGTTCTGGCTAGCAGCCCCGGGCTACTCCTCTGGGGTAGCTAGCGGAGAACTGGCATGTCTCGTGGAGGGAGGGAGGGAGCAGCACGCCCGGTAGCTACCCTTTCCTCCTGCCCAGGCATGGATGCTCAGCTTTTGTCCCCCGGCGGGGTCCGTTTTCATGCTGGATAGCAGGCCTGGACTCCTCCAGGCTAGCTACCCAACCTTTCTTTTCTTGGCGGCAGGTAGGTGTATTCCTGGTGGACCATGTGAATGCCCCGTGGCCGTGGTTTCTTTCACTGTTTTCTGCCCGCATGCAGCTGCAGTCATTTTCTTTATGCTGTTTCCTGCACGGGTGGTACTCGGGAATGTTTTGTTGCTGGCCTCATTAGCGGCCCTGCCAGTTGTTGGGCCAGTGTTGTTGGCTAGCCGTTGTGTGCCGTTTGCTGTTTCTCTTGGAGGATGCAGCGTGTCCGAGAGAGACTCCAAAGCAGTCGGCGTTGCCTGTCCAGCAAGGCTTTTCTCCTTCTGCCGAGGTGCTGTGGCAGCCGTGGACCGAGCGCGTCGTGAGCATGTCCTGCATGGTGCAGGCCTTCTGGGATGGGAGCCCAAATCTTCCGTGGCCGCCCGTGAGTGCTCCGAGGTTGGTGCTGGCGAGGGTTTCTTTCTGCTGGGGGAGGTTTTGTGGGACGTCCCAGTGGATCCTCCCTAGTTGGCTTTTTCCACTTGCTTGCTTTGAATGTTTCTTTTCAGGAGGAGGTTGTGTGTGCTATTTTCCTAGAATGCTTCAAGTTTCCTTTCTTTCCTCCTGCTTGGCTGCTCTTTGCTGTGATGTGGCAAGCTCTGCGATTGGCCCTTTCTCTCGGAGTTGTTTTCCTTTGCATTTTGACATTTCCTTTCTTTTCACTGTTGTAATTGCTTTTGCCTTGCATTGGGTCAGTTTGCTGAATTCCTTTTCTTTACTCTCCTTGTGTTTGCCGATTACTTTGCTGCTCCTCTTGCTTGCCTTTGCATGGTTTGTTTTTCACTGGTGTTGGTTCTTTACTCCGCGCTTCCTTTCTTTGCATGCTTTTCATTCCTTGCTAGATGCATTCCTTTTCTGCTCTTTGGGAATGAATTTTCTTTTGCTTTCCCTCGCTTTTGGCTTTTTGCCCTTTCTTTTTGTGCTCCTTTTCCTTCCCTTCCTTCCCGTTCCTTGTCGCCTTGCCCGCCCCTTTCCTCTGAGCTTGCCTTCACTTCCCTGATGTGATCTCTCTGGGTTGTTTTTGTCTCTTCTTTCCCGACTTGTTTAACTCAAGCCTCGTCCCTCGTCATTCCTCCGGTGCTGGATGGCTTTGCAGGTCTTTCTTCAGTGGCAGAGATGGGTTTGTGCCTCCTGGCTGTCCTTGCTTCTTCATCACTTGCGGTGGTCTTCAGGCTTCTCGTGTGATGGCTGGGCCGATCCATGCCCTGTAGCTACCCTTACCTCCTCCCCGGCATGCCTAGGAGCTCTTTCCCCCGTCCAGAGAGATGTTTGTTCTGGCTAGCAGCCCCGGGCTACTCCTCTGGGGTAGCTAGCGGAGAACTGGCATGTCTCGTGGAGGGAGGGAGGGAGCAGCACGCCCGGTAGCTACCCTTTCCTCCTGCCCAGGCATGAATGCTCAGCTTTTGTCCCCCGGCGGGGTCCGTTTTCATGCTGGATAGCAGGCCTGGACTCCTCCAGGCTAGCTACCCAACCTTTCTTTTCTTGGCGGCAGGTAGGTGTATTCCTGGTGGACCATGTGAATGCCCCGTGGCCGTGGTTTCTTTCACTGTTTTCTGCCCGCATGCAGCTGCAGTCATTTTCTTTATGCTGTTTCCTGCACGGGTGGTACTCGGGAATGTTTTGTTGCTGGCCTCATTAGCGGCCCTGCCAGTTGTTGGGCCAGTGTTGTTGGCTAGCCGTTGTGTGCCGTTTGCTGTTTCTCTTGGAGGATGCAGCGTGTCCGAGAGAGACTCCAAAGCAGTCGGCGTTGCCTGTCCAGCAAGGCTTTTCTCCTTCTGCCGAGGTGCTGTGGCAGCCGTGGACCGAGCGCGTCGTGAGCATGTCCTGCATGGTGCAGGCCTTCTGGGATGGGAGCCCAAATCTTCCGTGGCCGCCCGTGAGTGCTCCGAGGTTGGTGCTGGCGAGGGTTTCTTTCTGCTGGGGGAGGTTTTGTGGGACGTCCCAGTGGATCCTCCCTAGTTGGCTTTTTCCACTTGCTTGCTTTGAATGTTTCTTTTCAGGAGGAGGTTGTGTGTGCTATTTTCCTAGAATGCTTCAAGTTTCCTTTCTTTCCTCCTGCTTGGCTGCTCTTTGCTGTGATGTGGCAAGCTCTGCGATTGGCCCTTTCTCTCGGAGTTGTTTTCCTTTGCATTTTGACATTTCCTTTCTTTTCACTGTTGTAATTGCTTTTGCCTTGCATTGGGTCAGTTTGCTGAATTCCTTTTCTTTACTCTCCTTGTGTTTGCCGATTACTTTGCTGCTCCTCTTGCTTGCCTTTGCATGGCTTGTTTTTCACTGGTGTTGGTTCTTTACTCCGCGCTTCCTTTCTTTGCATGCTTTTCATTCCTTGCTAGATGCATTCCTTTTCTGCTCTTTGGGAATGAATTTTCTTTTGCTTTCCCTCGCTTTTGGCTTTTTGCCCTTTCTTTTTGTGCTCCTTTTCCTTCCCTTCCTTCCCGTTCCTTGTCGCCTTGCCCGCCCCTTTCCTCTGAGCTTGCCTTCACTTCCCTGATGTGATCTCTCTGGGTTGTTTTTGTCTCTTCTTTCCCGACTTGTTTAACTCAAGCCTCGTCCCTCGTCATTCCTCCGGTGCTGGATGGCTTTGCAGGTCTTTCTTCAGTGGCAGAGATGGGTTTGTGCCTCCTGGCTGTCCTTGCTTCTTCATCACTTGCGGTGGTCTTCAGGCTTCTCGTGTGATGGCTGGGCCGATCCATGCCCTGTAGCTACCCTTACCTCCTCCCCGGCATGCCTAGGAGCTCTTTCCCCCGTCCAGAGAGATGTTTGTTCTGGCTAGCAGCCCCGGGCTACTCCTCTGGGGTAGCTAGCGGAGAACTGGCATGTCTCGTGGAGGGAGGGAGGGAGCAGCACGCCCGGTAGCTACCCTTTCCTCCTGCCCAGGCATGGATGCTCAGCTTTTGTCCCCCGGCGGGGTCCGTTTTCATGCTGGATAGCAGGCCTGGACTCCTCCAGGCTAGCTACCCAACCTTTCTTTTCTTGGCGGCAGGTAGGTGTATTCCTGGTGGACCATGTGAATGCCCCGTGGCCGTGGTTTCTTTCACTGTTTTCTGCCCGCATGCAGCTGCAGTCATTTTCTTTATGCTGTTTCCTGCACGGGTGGTACTCGGGAATGTTTTGTTGCTGGCCTCATTAGCGGCCCTGCCAGTTGTTGGGCCAGTGTTGTTGGCTAGCCGTTGTGTGCCGTTTGCTGTTTCTCTTGGAGGATGCAGCGTGTCCGAGAGAGACTCCAAAGCAGTCGGCGTTGCCTGTCCAGCAAGGCTTTTCTCCTTCTGCCGAGGTGCTGTGGCAGCCGTGGACCGAGCGCGTCGTGAGCATGTCCTGCATGGTGCAGGCCTTCTGGGATGGGAGCCCAAATCTTCCGTGGCCGCCCGTGAGTGCTCCGAGGTTGGTGCTGGCGAGGGTTTCTTTCTGCTGGGGGAGGTTTTGTGGGACGTCCCAGTGGATCCTCCCTAGTTGGCTTTTTCCACTTGCTTGCTTTGAATGTTTCTTTTCAGGAGGAGGTTGTGTGTGCTATTTTCCTAGAATGCTTCAAGTTTCCTTTCTTTCCTCCTGCTTGGCTGCTCTTTGCTGTGATGTGGCAAGCTCTGCGATTGGCCCTTTCTCTCGGAGTTGTTTTCCTTTGCATTTTGACATTTCCTTTCTTTTCACTGTTGTAATTGCTTTTGCCTTGCATTGGGTCAGTTTGCTGAATTCCTTTTCTTTACTCTCCTTGTGTTTGCCGATTACTTTGCTGCTCCTCTTGCTTGCCTTTGCATGGTTTGTTTTTCACTGGTGTTGGTTCTTTACTCCGCGCTTCCTTTCTTTGCATGCTTTTCATTCCTTGCTAGATGCATTCCTTTTCTGCTCTTTGGGAATGAATTTTCTTTTGCTTTCCCTCGCTTTTGGCTTTTTGCCCTTTCTTTTTGTGCTCCTTTTCCTTCCCTTCCTTCCCGTTCCTTGTCGCCTTGCCCGCCCCTTTCCTCTGAGCTTGCCTTCACTTCCCTGATGTGATCTCTCTGGGTTGTTTTTGTCTCTTCTTTCCCGACTTGTTTAACTCAAGCCTCGTCCCTCGTCATTCCTCCGGTGCTGGATGGCTTTGCAGGTCTTTCTTCAGTGGCAGAGATGGGTTTGTGCCTCCTGGCTGTCCTTGCTTCTTCATCACTTGCGGTGGTCTTCAGGCTTCTCGTGTGATGGCTGGGCCGATCCATGCCCTGTAGCTACCCTTACCTCCTCCCCGGCATGCCTAGGAGCTCTTTCCCCCGTCCAGAGAGATGTTTGTTCTGGCTAGCAGCCCCGGGCTACTCCTCTGGGGTAGCTAGCGGAGAACTGGCATGTCTCGTGGAGGGAGGGAGGGAGCAGCACGCCCGGTAGCTACCCTTTCCTCCTGCCCAGGCATGGATGCTCAGCTTTTGTCCCCCGGCGGGGTCCGTTTTCATGCTGGATAGCAGGCCTGGACTCCTCCAGGCTAGCTACCCAACCTTTCTTTTCTTGGCGGCAGGTAGGTGTATTCCTGGTGGACCATGTGAATGCCCCGTGGCCGTGGTTTCTTTCACTGTTTTCTGCCCGCATGCAGCTGCAGTCATTTTCTTTATGCTGTTTCCTGCACGGGTGGTACTCGGGAATGTTTTGTTGCTGGCCTCATTAGCGGCCCTGCCAGTTGTTGGGCCAGTGTTGTTGGCTAGCCGTTGTGTGCCGTTTGCTGTTTCTCTTGGAGGATGCAGCGTGTCCGAGAGAGACTCCAAAGCAGTCGGCGTTGCCTGTCCAGCAAGGCTTTTCTCCTTCTGCCGAGGTGCTGTGGCAGCCGTGGACCGAGCGCGTCGTGAGCATGTCCTGCATGGTGCAGGCCTTCTGGGATGGGAGCCCAAATCTTCCGTGGCCGCCCGTGAGTGCTCCGAGGTTGGTGCTGGCGAGGGTTTCTTTCTGCTGGGGGAGGTTTTGTGGGACGTCCCAGTGGATCCTCCCTAGTTGGCTTTTTCCACTTGCTTGCTTTGAATGTTTCTTTTCAGGAGGAGGTTGTGTGTGCTATTTTCCTAGAATGCTTCAAGTTTCCTTTCTTTCCTCCTGCTTGGCTGCTCTTTGCTGTGATGTGGCAAGCTCTGCGATTGGCCCTTTCTCTCGGAGTTGTTTTCCTTTGCATTTTGACATTTCCTTTCTTTTCACTGTTGTAATTGCTTTTGCCTTGCATTGGGTCAGTTTGCTGAATTCCTTTTCTTTACTCTCCTTGTGTTTGCCGATTACTTTGCTGCTCCTCTTGCTTGCCTTTGCATGGTTTGTTTTTCACTGGTGTTGGTTCTTTACTCCGCGCTTCCTTTCTTTGCATGCTTTTCATTCCTTGCTAGATGCATTCCTTTTCTGCTCTTTGGGAATGAATTTTCTTTTGCTTTCCCTCGCTTTTGGCTTTTTGCCCTTTCTTTTTGTGCTCCTTTTCCTTCCCTTCCTTCCCGTTCCTTGTCGCCTTGCCCGCCCCTTTCCTCTGAGCTTGCCTTCACTTCCCTGATGTGATCTCTCTGGGTTGTTTTTGTCTCTTCTTTCCCGACTTGTTTAACTCAAGCCTCGTCCCTCGTCATTCCTCCGGTGCTGGATGGCTTTGCAGGTCTTTCTTCAGTGGCAGAGATGGGTTTGTGCCTCCTGGCTGTCCTTGCTTCTTCATCACTTGCGGTGGTCTTCAGGCTTCTCGTGTGATGGCTGGGCCGATCCATGCCCTGTAGCTACCCTTACCTCCTCCCCGGCATGCCTAGGAGCTCTTTCCCCCGTCCAGAGAGATGTTTGTTCTGGCTAGCAGCCCCGGGCTACTCCTCTGGGGTAGCTAGCGGAGAACTGGCATGTCTCGTGGAGGGAGGGAGGGAGCAGCACGCCCGGTAGCTACCCTTTCCTCCTGCCCAGGCATGAATGCTCAGCTTTTGTCCCCCGGCGGGGTCCGTTTTCATGCTGGATAGCAGGCCTGGACTCCTCCAGGCTAGCTACCCAACCTTTCTTTTCTTGGCGGCAGGTAGGTGTATTCCTGGTGGACCATGTGAATGCCCCGTGGCCGTGGTTTCTTTCACTGTTTTCTGCCCGCATGCAGCTGCAGTCATTTTCTTTATGCTGTTTCCTGCACGGGTGGTACTCGGGAATGTTTTGTTGCTGGCCTCATTAGCGGCCCTGCCAGTTGTTGGGCCAGTGTTGTTGGCTAGCCGTTGTGTGCCGTTTGCTGTTTCTCTTGGAGGATGCAGCGTGTCCGAGAGAGACTCCAAAGCAGTCGGCGTTGCCTGTCCAGCAAGGCTTTTCTCCTTCTGCCGAGGTGCTGTGGCAGCCGTGGACCGAGCGCGTCGTGAGCATGTCCTGCATGGTGCAGGCCTTCTGGGATGGGAGCCCAAATCTTCCGTGGCCGCCCGTGAGTGCTCCGAGGTTGGTGCTGGCGAGGGTTTCTTTCTGCTGGGGGAGGTTTTGTGGGACGTCCCAGTGGATCCTCCCTAGTTGGCTTTTTCCACTTGCTTGCTTTGAATGTTTCTTTTCAGGAGGAGGTTGTGTGTGCTATTTTCCTAGAATGCTTCAAGTTTCCTTTCTTTCCTCCTGCTTGGCTGCTCTTTGCTGTGATGTGGCAAGCTCTGCGATTGGCCCTTTCTCTCGGAGTTGTTTTCCTTTGCATTTTGACATTTCCTTTCTTTTCACTGTTGTAATTGCTTTTGCCTTGCATTGGGTCAGTTTGCTGAATTCCTTTTCTTTACTCTCCTTGTGTTTGCCGATTACTTTGCTGCTCCTCTTGCTTGCCTTTGCATGGCTTGTTTTTCACTGGTGTTGGTTCTTTACTCCGCGCTTCCTTTCTTTGCATGCTTTTCATTCCTTGCTAGATGCATTCCTTTTCTGCTCTTTGGGAATGAATTTTCTTTTGCTTTCCCTCGCTTTTGGCTTTTTGCCCTTTCTTTTTGTGCTCCTTTTCCTTCCCTTCCTTCCCGTTCCTTGTCGCCTTGCCCGCCCCTTTCCTCTGAGCTTGCCTTCACTTCCCTGATGTGATCTCTCTGGGTTGTTTTTGTCTCTTCTTTCCCGACTTGTTTAACTCAAGCCTCGTCCCTCGTCATTCCTCCGGTGCTGGATGGCTTTGCAGGTCTTTCTTCAGTGGCAGAGATGGGTTTGTGCCTCCTGGCTGTCCTTGCTTCTTCATCACTTGCGGTGGTCTTCAGGCTTCTCGTGTGATGGCTGGGCCGATCCATGCCCTGTAGCTACCCTTACCTCCTCCCCGGCATGCCTAGGAGCTCTTTCCCCCGTCCAGAGAGATGTTTGTTCTGGCTAGCAGCCCCGGGCTACTCCTCTGGGGTAGCTAGCGGAGAACTGGCATGTCTCGTGGAGGGAGGGAGGGAGCAGCACGCCCGGTAGCTACCCTTTCCTCCTGCCCAGGCATGGATGCTCAGCTTTTGTCCCCCGGCGGGGTCCGTTTTCATGCTGGATAGCAGGCCTGGACTCCTCCAGGCTAGCTACCCAACCTTTCTTTTCTTGGCGGCAGGTAGGTGTATTCCTGGTGGACCATGTGAATGCCCCGTGGCCGTGGTTTCTTTCACTGTTTTCTGCCCGCATGCAGCTGCAGTCATTTTCTTTATGCTGTTTCCTGCACGGGTGGTACTCGGGAATGTTTTGTTGCTGGCCTCATTAGCGGCCCTGCCAGTTGTTGGGCCAGTGTTGTTGGCTAGCCGTTGTGTGCCGTTTGCTGTTTCTCTTGGAGGATGCAGCGTGTCCGAGAGAGACTCCAAAGCAGTCGGCGTTGCCTGTCCAGCAAGGCTTTTCTCCTTCTGCCGAGGTGCTGTGGCAGCCGTGGACCGAGCGCGTCGTGAGCATGTCCTGCATGGTGCAGGCCTTCTGGGATGGGAGCCCAAATCTTCCGTGGCCGCCCGTGAGTGCTCCGAGGTTGGTGCTGGCGAGGGTTTCTTTCTGCTGGGGGAGGTTTTGTGGGACGTCCCAGTGGATCCTCCCTAGTTGGCTTTTTCCACTTGCTTGCTTTGAATGTTTCTTTTCAGGAGGAGGTTGTGTGTGCTATTTCCTAGAATGCTTCAAGTTTCCTTTCTTTCCTCCTGCTTGGCTGCTCTTTGCTGTGATGTGGCAAGCTCTGCGATTGGCCCTTTCTCTCGGAGTTGTTTTCCTTTGCATTTTGACATTTCCTTTCTTTTCACTGTTGTAATTGCTTTTGCCTTGCATTGGGTCAGTTTGCTGAATTCCTTTTCTTTACTCTCCTTGTGTTTGCCGATTACTTTGCTGCTCCTCTTGCTTGCCTTTGCATGGTTTGTTTTTCACTGGTGTTGGTTCTTTACTCCGCGCTTCCTTTCTTTGCATGCTTTTCATTCCTTGCTAGATGCATTCCTTTTCTGCTCTTTGGGAATGAATTTTCTTTTGCTTTCCCTCGCTTTTGGCTTTTTGCCCTTTCTTTTTGTGCTCCTTTTCCTTCCCTTCCTTCCCGTTCCTTGTCGCCTTGCCCGCCCCTTTCCTCTGAGCTTGCCTTCACTTCCCTGATGTGATCTCTCTGGGTTGTTTTTGTCTCTTCTTTCCCGACTTGTTTAACTCAAGCCTCGTCCCTCGTCATTCCTCCGGTGCTGGATGGCTTTGCAGGTCTTTCTTCAGTGGCAGAGATGGGTTTGTGCCTCCTGGCTGTCCTTGCTTCTTCATCACTTGCGGTGGTCTTCAGGCTTCTCGTGTGATGGCTGGGCCGATCCATGCCCTGTAGCTACCCTTACCTCCTCCCCGGCATGCCTAGGAGCTCTTTCCCCCGTCCAGAGAGATGTTTGTTCTGGCTAGCAGCCCCGGGCTACTCCTCTGGGGTAGCTAGCGGAGAACTGGCATGTCTCGTGGAGGGAGGGAGGGAGCAGCACGCCCGGTAGCTACCCTTTCCTCCTGCCCAGGCATGGATGCTCAGCTTTTGTCCCCCGGCGGGGTCCGTTTTCATGCTGGATAGCAGGCCTGGACTCCTCCAGGCTAGCTACCCAACCTTTCTTTTCTTGGCGGCAGGTAGGTGTATTCCTGGTGGACCATGTGAATGCCCCGTGGCCGTGGTTTCTTTCACTGTTTTCTGCCCGCATGCAGCTGCAGTCATTTTCTTTATGCTGTTTCCTGCACGGGTGGTACTCGGGAATGTTTTGTTGCTGGCCTCATTAGCGGCCCTGCCAGTTGTTGGGCCAGTGTTGTTGGCTAGCCGTTGTGTGCCGTTTGCTGTTTCTCTTGGAGGATGCAGCGTGTCCGAGAGAGACTCCAAAGCAGTCGGCGTTGCCTGTCCAGCAAGGCTTTTCTCCTTCTGCCGAGGTGCTGTGGCAGCCGTGGACCGAGCGCGTCGTGAGCATGTCCTGCATGGTGCAGGCCTTCTGGGATGGGAGCCCAAATCTTCCGTGGCCGCCCGTGAGTGCTCCGAGGTTGGTGCTGGCGAGGGTTTCTTTCTGCTGGGGGAGGTTTTGTGGGACGTCCCAGTGGATCCTCCCTAGTTGGCTTTTTCCACTTGCTTGCTTTGAATGTTTCTTTTCAGGAGGAGGTTGTGTGTGCTATTTTCCTAGAATGCTTCAAGTTTCCTTTCTTTCCTCCTGCTTGGCTGCTCTTTGCTGTGATGTGGCAAGCTCTGCGATTGGCCCTTTCTCTCGGAGTTGTTTTCCTTTGCATTTTGACATTTCCTTTCTTTTCACTGTTGTAATTGCTTTTGCCTTGCATTGGGTCAGTTTGCTGAATTCCTTTTCTTTACTCTCCTTGTGTTTGCCGATTACTTTGCTGCTCCTCTTGCTTGCCTTTGCATGGTTTGTTTTTCACTGGTGTTGGTTCTTTACTCCGCGCTTCCTTTCTTTGCATGCTTTTCATTCCTTGCTAGATGCATTCCTTTTCTGCTCTTTGGGAATGAATTTTCTTTTGCTTTCCCTCGCTTTTGGCTTTTTGCCCTTTCTTTTTGTGCTCCTTTTCCTTCCCTTCCTTCCCGTTCCTTGTCGCCTTGCCCGCCCCTTTCCTCTGAGCTTGCCTTCACTTCCCTGATGTGATCTCTCTGGGTTGTTTTTGTCTCTTCTTTCCCGACTTGTTTAACTCAAGCCTCGTCCCTCGTCATTCCTCCGGTGCTGGATGGCTTTGCAGGTCTTTCTTCAGTGGCAGAGATGGGTTTGTGCCTCCTGGCTGTCCTTGCTTCTTCATCACTTGCGGTGGTCTTCAGGCTTCTCGTGTGATGGCTGGGCCGATCCATGCCCTGTAGCTACCCTTACCTCCTCCCCGGCATGCCTAGGAGCTCTTTCCCCCGTCCAGAGAGATGTTTGTTCTGGCTAGCAGCCCCGGGCTACTCCTCTGGGGTAGCTAGCGGAGAACTGGCATGTCTCGTGGAGGGAGGGAGGGAGCAGCACGCCCGGTAGCTACCCTTTCCTCCTGCCCAGGCATGGATGCTCAGCTTTTGTCCCCCGGCGGGGTCCGTTTTCATGCTGGATAGCAGGCCTGGACTCCTCCAGGCTAGCTACCCAACCTTTCTTTTCTTGGCGGCAGGTAGGTGTATTCCTGGTGGACCATGTGAATGCCCCGTGGCCGTGGTTTCTTTCACTGTTTTCTGCCCGCATGCAGCTGCAGTCATTTTCTTTATGCTGTTTCCTGCACGGGTGGTACTCGGGAATGTTTTGTTGCTGGCCTCATTAGCGGCCCTGCCAGTTGTTGGGCCAGTGTTGTTGGCTAGCCGTTGTGTGCCGTTTGCTGTTTCTCTTGGAGGATGCAGCGTGTCCGAGAGAGACTCCAAAGCAGTCGGCGTTGCCTGTCCAGCAAGGCTTTTCTCCTTCTGCCGAGGTGCTGTGGCAGCCGTGGACCGAGCGCGTCGTGAGCATGTCCTGCATGGTGCAGGCCTTCTGGGATGGGAGCCCAAATCTTCCGTGGCCGCCCGTGAGTGCTCCGAGGTTGGTGCTGGCGAGGGTTTCTTTCTGCTGGGGGAGGTTTTGTGGGACGTCCCAGTGGATCCTCCCTAGTTGGCTTTTTCCACTTGCTTGCTTTGAATGTTTCTTTTCAGGAGGAGGCTGTGTGTGCTATTTCCTAGAATGCTTCAAGTTTCCTTTCTTTCCTCCTGCTTGGCTGCTCTTTGCTGTGATGTGGCAAGCTCTGCGATTGGCCCTTTCTCTCGGAGTTGTTTTCCTTTGCATTTTGACATTTCCTTTCTTTTCACTGTTGTAATTGCTTTTGCCTTGCATTGGGTCAGTTTGCTGAATTCCTTTTCTTTACTCTCCTTGTGTTTGCCGATTACTTTGCTGCTCCTCTTGCTTGCCTTTGCATGGTTTGTTTTTCACTGGTGTTGGTTCTTTACTCCGCGCTTCCTTTCTTTGCATGCTTTTCATTCCTTGCTAGATGCATTCCTTTTCTGCTCTTTGGGAATGAATTTTCTTTTGCTTTCCCTCGCTTTTGGCTTTTTGCCCTTTCTTTTTGTGCTCCTTTTCCTTCCCTTCCTTCCCGTTCCTTGTCGCCTTGCCCGCCCCTTTCCTCTGAGCTTGCCTTCACTTCCCTGATGTGATCTCTCTGGGTTGTTTTTGTCTCTTCTTTCCCGACTTGTTTAACTCAAGCCTCGTCCCTCGTCATTCCTCCGGTGCTGGATGGCTTTGCAGGTCTTTCTTCAGTGGCAGAGATGGGTTTGTGCCTCCTGGCTGTCCTTGCTTCTTCATCACTTGCGGTGGTCTTCAGGCTTCTCGTGTGATGGCTGGGCCGATCCATGCCCTGTAGCTACCCTTACCTCCTCCCCGGCATGCCTAGGAGCTCTTTCCCCCGTCCAGAGAGATGTTTGTTCTGGCTAGCAGCCCCGGGCTACTCCTCTGGGGTAGCTAGCGGAGAACTGGCATGTCTCGTGGAGGGAGGGAGGGAGCAGCACGCCCGGTAGCTACCCTTTCCTCCTGCCCAGGCATGGATGCTCAGCTTTTGTCCCCCGGCGGGGTCCGTTTTCATGCTGGATAGCAGGCCTGGACTCCTCCAGGCTAGCTACCCAACCTTTCTTTTCTTGGCGGCAGGTAGGTGTATTCCTGGTGGACCATGTGAATGCCCCGTGGCCGTGGTTTCTTTCACTGTTTTCTGCCCGCATGCAGCTGCAGTCATTTTCTTTATGCTGTTTCCTGCACGGGTGGTACTCGGGAATGTTTTGTTGCTGGCCTCATTAGCGGCCCTGCCAGTTGTTGGGCCAGTGTTGTTGGCTAGCCGTTGTGTGCCGTTTGCTGTTTCTCTTGGAGGATGCAGCGTGTCCGAGAGAGACTCCAAAGCAGTCGGCGTTGCCTGTCCAGCAAGGCTTTTCTCCTTCTGCCGAGGTGCTGTGGCAGCCGTGGACCGAGCGCGTCGTGAGCATGTCCTGCATGGTGCAGGCCTTCTGGGATGGGAGCCCAAATCTTCCGTGGCCGCCCGTGAGTGCTCCGAGGTTGGTGCTGGCGAGGGTTTCTTTCTGCTGGGGGAGGTTTTGTGGGACGTCCCAGTGGATCCTCCCTAGTTGGCTTTTTCCACTTGCTTGCTTTGAATGTTTCTTTTCAGGAGGAGGTTGTGTGTGCTATTTTCCTAGAATGCTTCAAGTTTCCTTTCTTTCCTCCTGCTTGGCTGCTCTTTGCTGTGATGTGGCAAGCTCTGCGATTGGCCCTTTCTCTCGGAGTTGTTTTCCTTTGCATTTTGACATTTCCTTTCTTTTCACTGTTGTAATTGCTTTTGCCTTGCATTGGGTCAGTTTGCTGAATTCCTTTTCTTTACTCTCCTTGTGTTTGCCGATTACTTTGCTGCTCCTCTTGCTTGCCTTTGCATGGTTTGTTTTTCACTGGTGTTGGTTCTTTACTCCGCGCTTCCTTTCTTTGCATGCTTTTCATTCCTTGCTAGATGCATTCCTTTTCTGCTCTTTGGGAATGAATTTTCTTTTGCTTTCCCTCGCTTTTGGCTTTTTGCCCTTTCTTTTTGTGCTCCTTTTCCTTCCCTTCCTTCCCGTTCCTTGTCGCCTTGCCCGCCCCTTTCCTCTGAGCTTGCCTTCACTTCCCTGATGTGATCTCTCTGGGTTGTTTTTGTCTCTTCTTTCCCGACTTGTTTAACTCAAGCCTCGTCCCTCGTCATTCCTCCGGTGCTGGATGGCTTTGCAGGTCTTTCTTCAGTGGCAGAGATGGGTTTGTGCCTCCTGGCTGTCCTTGCTTCTTCATCACTTGCGGTGGTCTTCAGGCTTCTCGTGTGATGGCTGGGCCGATCCATGCCCTGTAGCTACCCTTACCTCCTCCCCGGCATGCCTAGGAGCTCTTTCCCCCGTCCAGAGAGATGTTTGTTCTGGCTAGCAGCCCCGGGCTACTCCTCTGGGGTAGCTAGCGGAGAACTGGCATGTCTCGTGGAGGGAGGGAGGGAGCAGCACGCCCGGTAGCTACCCTTTCCTCCTGCCCAGGCATGGATGCTCAGCTTTTGTCCCCCGGCGGGGTCCGTTTTCATGCTGGATAGCAGGCCTGGACTCCTCCAGGCTAGCTACCCAACCTTTCTTTTCTTGGCGGCAGGTAGGTGTATTCCTGGTGGACCATGTGAATGCCCCGTGGCCGTGGTTTCTTTCACTGTTTTCTGCCCGCATGCAGCTGCAGTCATTTTCTTTATGCTGTTTCCTGCACGGGTGGTACTCGGGAATGTTTTGTTGCTGGCCTCATTAGCGGCCCTGCCAGTTGTTGGGCCAGTGTTGTTGGCTAGCCGTTGTGTGCCGTTTGCTGTTTCTCTTGGAGGATGCAGCGTGTCCGAGAGAGACTCCAAAGCAGTCGGCGTTGCCTGTCCAGCAAGGCTTTTCTCCTTCTGCCGAGGTGCTGTGGCAGCCGTGGACCGAGCGCGTCGTGAGCATGTCCTGCATGGTGCAGGCCTTCTGGGATGGGAGCCCAAATCTTCCGTGGCCGCCCGTGAGTGCTCCGAGGTTGGTGCTGGCGAGGGTTTCTTTCTGCTGGGGGAGGTTTTGTGGGACGTCCCAGTGGATCCTCCCTAGTTGGCTTTTTCCACTTGCTTGCTTTGAATGTTTCTTTTCAGGAGGAGGTTGTGTGTGCTATTTCCTAGAATGCTTCAAGTTTCCTTTCTTTCCTCCTGCTTGGCTGCTCTTTGCTGTGATGTGGCAAGCTCTGCGATTGGCCCTTTCTCTCGGAGTTGTTTTCCTTTGCATTTTGACATTTCCTTTCTTTTCACTGTTGTAATTGCTTTTGCCTTGCATTGGGTCAGTTTGCTGAATTCCTTTTCTTTACTCTCCTTGTGTTTGCCGATTACTTTGCTGCTCCTCTTGCTTGCCTTTGCATGGTTTGTTTTTCACTGGTGTTGGTTCTTTACTCCGCGCTTCCTTTCTTTGCATGCTTTTCATTCCTTGCTAGATGCATTCCTTTTCTGCTCTTTGGGAATGAATTTTCTTTTGCTTTCCCTCGCTTTTGGCTTTTTGCCCTTTCTTTTTGTGCTCCTTTTCCTTCCCTTCCTTCCCGTTCCTTGTCGCCTTGCCCGCCCCTTTCCTCTGAGCTTGCCTTCACTTCCCTGATGTGATCTCTCTGGGTTGTTTTTGTCTCTTCTTTCCCGACTTGTTTAACTCAAGCCTCGTCCCTCGTCATTCCTCCGGTGCTGGATGGCTTTGCAGGTCTTTCTTCAGTGGCAGAGATGGGTTTGTGCCTCCTGGCTGTCCTTGCTTCTTCATCACTTGCGGTGGTCTTCAGGCTTCTCGTGTGATGGCTGGGCCGATCCATGCCCTGTAGCTACCCTTACCTCCTCCCCGGCATGCCTAGGAGCTCTTTCCCCCGTCCAGAGAGATGTTTGTTCTGGCTAGCAGCCCCGGGCTACTCCTCTGGGGTAGCTAGCGGAGAACTGGCATGTCTCGTGGAGGGAGGGAGGGAGCAGCACGCCCGGTAGCTACCCTTTCCTCCTGCCCAGGCATGGATGCTCAGCTTTTGTCCCCCGGCGGGGTCCGTTTTCATGCTGGATAGCAGGCCTGGACTCCTCCAGGCTAGCTACCCAACCTTTCTTTTCTTGGCGGCAGGTAGGTGTATTCCTGGTGGACCATGTGAATGCCCCGTGGCCGTGGTTTCTTTCACTGTTTTCTGCCCGCATGCAGCTGCAGTCATTTTCTTTATGCTGTTTCCTGCACGGGTGGTACTCGGGAATGTTTTGTTGCTGGCCTCATTAGCGGCCCTGCCAGTTGTTGGGCCAGTGTTGTTGGCTAGCCGTTGTGTGCCGTTTGCTGTTTCTCTTGGAGGATGCAGCGTGTCCGAGAGAGACTCCAAAGCAGTCGGCGTTGCCTGTCCAGCAAGGCTTTTCTCCTTCTGCCGAGGTGCTGTGGCAGCCGTGGACCGAGCGCGTCGTGAGCATGTCCTGCATGGTGCAGGCCTTCTGGGATGGGAGCCCAAATCTTCCGTGGCCGCCCGTGAGTGCTCCGAGGTTGGTGCTGGCGAGGGTTTCTTTCTGCTGGGGGAGGTTTTGTGGGACGTCCCAGTGGATCCTCCCTAGTTGGCTTTTTCCACTTGCTTGCTTTGAATGTTTCTTTTCAGGAGGAGGTTGTGTGTGCTATTTCCTAGAATGCTTCAAGTTTCCTTTCTTTCCTCCTGCTTGGCTGCTCTTTGCTGTGATGTGGCAAGCTCTGCGATTGGCCCTTTCTCTCGGAGTTGTTTTCCTTTGCATTTTGACATTTCCTTTCTTTTCACTGTTGTAATTGCTTTTGCCTTGCATTGGGTCAGTTTGCTGAATTCCTTTTCTTTACTCTCCTTGTGTTTGCCGATTACTTTGCTGCTCCTCTTGCTTGCCTTTGCATGGCTTGTTTTTCACTGGTGTTGGTTCTTTACTCCGCGCTTCCTTTCTTTGCATGCTTTTCATTCCTTGCTAGATGCATTCCTTTTCTGCTCTTTGGGAATGAATTTTCTTTTGCTTTCCCTCGCTTTTGGCTTTTTGCCCTTTCTTTTTGTGCTCCTTTTCCTTCCCTTCCTTCCCGTTCCTTGTCGCCTTGCCCGCCCCTTTCCTCTGAGCTTGCCTTCACTTCCCTGATGTGATCTCTCTGGGTTGTTTTTGTCTCTTCTTTCCCGACTTGTTTAACTCAAGCCTCGTCCCTCGTCATTCCTCCGGTGCTGGATGGCTTTGCAGGTCTTTCTTCAGTGGCAGAGATGGGTTTGTGCCTCCTGGCTGTCCTTGCTTCTTCATCACTTGCGGTGGTCTTCAGGCTTCTCGTGTGATGGCTGGGCCGATCCATGCCCTGTAGCTACCCTTACCTCCTCCCCGGCATGCCTAGGAGCTCTTTCCCCCGTCCAGAGAGATGTTTGTTCTGGCTAGCAGCCCCGGGCTACTCCTCTGGGGTAGCTAGCGGAGAACTGGCATGTCTCGTGGAGGGAGGGAGGGAGCAGCACGCCCGGTAGCTACCCTTTCCTCCTGCCCAGGTATGGATGCTCAGCTTTTGTCCCCCGGCGGGGTCCGTTTTCATGCTGGATAGCAGGCCTGGACTCCTCCAGGCTAGCTACCCAACCTTTCTTTTCTTGGCGGCAGGTAGGTGTATTCCTGGTGGACCATGTGAATGCCCCGTGGCCGTGGTTTCTTTCACTGTTTTCTGCCCGCATGCAGCTGCAGTCATTTTCTTTATGCTGTTTCCTGCACGGGTGGTACTCGGGAATGTTTTGTTGCTGGCCTCATTAGCGGCCCTGCCAGTTGTTGGGCCAGTGTTGTTGGCTAGCCGTTGTGTGCCGTTTGCTGTTTCTCTTGGAGGATGCAGCGTGTCCGAGAGAGACTCCAAAGCAGTCGGCGTTGCCTGTCCAGCAAGGCTTTTCTCCTTCTGCCGAGGTGCTGTGGCAGCCGTGGACCGAGCGCGTCGTGAGCATGTCCTGCATGGTGCAGGCCTTCTGGGATGGGAGCCCAAATCTTCCGTGGCCGCCCGTGAGTGCTCCGAGGTTGGTGCTGGCGAGGGTTTCTTTCTGCTGGGGGAGGTTTTGTGGGACGTCCCAGTGGATCCTCCCTAGTTGGCTTTTTCCACTTGCTTGCTTTGAATGTTTCTTTTCAGGAGGAGGTTGTGTGTGCTATTTCCTAGAATGCTTCAAGTTTCCTTTCTTTCCTCCTGCTTGGCTGCTCTTTGCTGTGATGTGGCAAGCTCTGCGATTGGCCCTTTCTCTCGGAGTTGTTTTCCTTTGCATTTTGACATTTCCTTTCTTTTCACTGTTGTAATTGCTTTTGCCTTGCATTGGGTCAGTTTGCTGAATTCCTTTTCTTTACTCTCCTTGTGTTTGCCGATTACTTTGCTGCTCCTCTTGCTTGCCTTTGCATGGTTTGTTTTTCACTGGTGTTGGTTCTTTACTCCGCGCTTCCTTTCTTTGCATGCTTTTCATTCCTTGCTAGATGCATTCCTTTTCTGCTCTTTGGGAATGAATTTTCTTTTGCTTTCCCTCGCTTTTGGCTTTTTGCCCTTTCTTTTTGTGCTCCTTTTCCTTCCCTTCCTTCCCGTTCCTTGTCGCCTTGCCCGCCCCTTTCCTCTGAGCTTGCCTTCACTTCCCTGATGTGATCTCTCTGGGTTGTTTTTGTCTCTTCTTTCCCGACTTGTTTAACTCAAGCCTCGTCCCTCGTCATTCCTCCGGTGCTGGATGGCTTTGCAGGTCTTTCTTCAGTGGCAGAGATGGGTTTGTGCCTCCTGGCTGTCCTTGCTTCTTCATCACTTGCGGTGGTCTTCAGGCTTCTCGTGTGATGGCTGGGCTGATCCATGCCCTGTAGCTACCCTTACCTCCTCCCCGGCATGCCTAGGAGCTCTTTCCCCCGTCCAGAGAGATGTTTGTTCTGGCTAGCAGCCCCGGGCTACTCCTCTGGGGTAGCTAGCGGAGAACTGGCATGTCTCGTGGAGGGAGGGAGGGAGCAGCACGCCCGGTAGCTACCCTTTCCTCCTGCCCAGGCATGGATGCTCAGCTTTTGTCCCCCGGCGGGGTCCGTTTTCATGCTGGATAGCAGGCCTGGACTCCTCCAGGCTAGCTACCCAACCTTTCTTTTCTTGGCGGCAGGTAGGTGTATTCCTGGTGGACCATGTGAATGCCCCGTGGCCGTGGTTTCTTTCACTGTTTTCTGCCCGCATGCAGCTGCAGTCATTTTCTTTATGCTGTTTCCTGCACGGGTGGTACTCGGGAATGTTTTGTTGCTGGCCTCATTAGCGGCCCTGCCAGTTGTTGGGCCAGTGTTGTTGGCTAGCCGTTGTGTGCCGTTTGCTGTTTCTCTTGGAGGATGCAGCGTGTCCGAGAGAGACTCCAAAGCAGTCGGCGTTGCCTGTCCAGCAAGGCTTTTCTCCTTCTGCCGAGGTGCTGTGGCAGCCGTGGACCGAGCGCGTCGTGAGCATGTCCTGCATGGTGCAGGCCTTCTGGGATGGGAGCCCAAATCTTCCGTGGCCGCCCGTGAGTGCTCCGAGGTTGGTGCTGGCGAGGGTTTCTTTCTGCTGGGGGAGGTTTTGTGGGACGTCCCAGTGGATCCTCCCTAGTTGGCTTTTTCCACTTGCTTGCTTTGAATGTTTCTTTTCAGGAGGAGGTTGTGTGTGCTATTTCCTAGAATGCTTCAAGTTTCCTTTCTTTCCTCCTGCTTGGCTGCTCTTTGCTGTGATGTGGCAAGCTCTGCGATTGGCCCTTTCTCTCGGAGTTGTTTTCCTTTGCATTTTGACATTTCCTTTCTTTTCACTGTTGTAATTGCTTTTGCCTTGCATTGGGTCAGTTTGCTGAATTCCTTTTCTTTACTCTCCTTGTGTTTGCCGATTACTTTGCTGCTCCTCTTGCTTGCCTTTGCATGGTTTGTTTTTCACTGGTGTTGGTTCTTTACTCCGCGCTTCCTTTCTTTGCATGCTTTTCATTCCTTGCTAGATGCATTCCTTTTCTGCTCTTTGGGAATGAATTTTCTTTTGCTTTCCCTCGCTTTTGGCTTTTTGCCCTTTCTTTTTGTGCTCCTTTTCCTTCCCTTCCTTCCCGTTCCTTGTCGCCTTGCCCGCCCCTTTCCTCTGAGCTTGCCTTCACTTCCCTGATGTGATCTCTCTGGGTTGTTTTTGTCTCTTCTTTCCCGACTTGTTTAACTCAAGCCTCGTCCCTCGTCATTCCTCCGGTGCTGGATGGCTTTGCAGGTCTTTCTTCAGTGGCAGAGATGGGTTTGTGCCTCCTGGCTGTCCTTGCTTCTTCATCACTTGCGGTGGTCTTCAGGCTTCTCGTGTGATGGCTGGGCCGATCCATGCCCTGTAGCTACCCTTACCTCCTCCCCGGCATGCCTAGGAGCTCTTTCCCCCGTCCAGAGAGATGTTTGTTCTGGCTAGCAGCCCCGGGCTACTCCTCTGGGGTAGCTAGCGGAGAACTGGCATGTCTCGTGGAGGGAGGGAGGGAGCAGCACGCCCGGTAGCTACCCTTTCCTCCTGCCCAGGTATGGATGCTCAGCTTTTGTCCCCCGGCGGGGTCCGTTTTCATGCTGGATAGCAGGCCTGGACTCCTCCAGGCTAGCTACCCAACCTTTCTTTTCTTGGCGGCAGGTAGGTGTATTCCTGGTGGACCATGTGAATGCCCCGTGGCCGTGGTTTCTTTCACTGTTTTCTGCCCGCATGCAGCTGCAGTCATTTTCTTTATGCTGTTTCCTGCACGGGTGGTACTCGGGAATGTTTTGTTGCTGGCCTCATTAGCGGCCCTGCCAGTTGTTGGGCCAGTGTTGTTGGCTAGCCGTTGTGTGCCGTTTGCTGTTTCTCTTGGAGGATGCAGCGTGTCCGAGAGAGACTCCAAAGCAGTCGGCGTTGCCTGTCCAGCAAGGCTTTTCTCCTTCTGCCGAGGTGCTGTGGCAGCCGTGGACCGAGCGCGTCGTGAGCATGTCCTGCATGGTGCAGGCCTTCTGGGATGGGAGCCCAAATCTTCCGTGGCCGCCCGTGAGTGCTCCGAGGTTGGTGCTGGCGAGGGTTTCTTTCTGCTGGGGGAGGTTTTGTGGGACGTCCCAGTGGATCCTCCCTAGTTGGCTTTTTCCACTTGCTTGCTTTGAATGTTTCTTTTCAGGAGGAGGTTGTGTGTGCTATTTCCTAGAATGCTTCAAGTTTCCTTTCTTTCCTCCTGCTTGGCTGCTCTTTGCTGTGATGTGGCAAGCTCTGCGATTGGCCCTTTCTCTCGGAGTTGTTTTCCTTTGCATTTTGACATTTCCTTTCTTTTCACTGTTGTAATTGCTTTTGCCTTGCATTGGGTCAGTTTGCTGAATTCCTTTTCTTTACTCTCCTTGTGTTTGCCGATTACTTTGCTGCTCCTCTTGCTTGCCTTTGCATGGTTTGTTTTTCACTGGTGTTGGTTCTTTACTCCGCGCTTCCTTTCTTTGCATGCTTTTCATTCCTTGCTAGATGCATTCCTTTTCTGCTCTTTGGGAATGAATTTTCTTTTGCTTTCCCTCGCTTTTGGCTTTTTGCCCTTTCTTTTTGTGCTCCTTTTCCTTCCCTTCCTTCCCGTTCCTTGTCGCCTTGCCCGCCCCTTTCCTCTGAGCTTGCCTTCACTTCCCTGATGTGATCTCTCTGGGTTGTTTTTGTCTCTTCTTTCCCGACTTGTTTAACTCAAGCCTCGTCCCTCGTCATTCCTCCGGTGCTGGATGGCTTTGCAGGTCTTTCTTCAGTGGCAGAGATGGGTTTGTGCCTCCTGGCTGTCCTTGCTTCTTCATCACTTGCGGTGGTCTTCAGGCTTCTCGTGTGATGGCTGGGCCGATCCATGCCCTGTAGCTACCCTTACCTCCTCCCCGGCATGCCTAGGAGCTCTTTCCCCCGTCCAGAGAGATGTTTGTTCTGGCTAGCAGCCCCGGGCTACTCCTCTGGGGTAGCTAGCGGAGAACTGGCATGTCTCGTGGAGGGAGGGAGGGAGCAGCACGCCCGGTAGCTACCCTTTCCTCCTGCCCAGGCATGGATGCTCAGCTTTTGTCCCCCGGCGGGGTCCGTTTTCATGCTGGATAGCAGGCCTGGACTCCTCCAGGCTAGCTACCCAACCTTTCTTTTCTTGGCGGCAGGTAGGTGTATTCCTGGTGGACCATGTGAATGCCCCGTGGCCGTGGTTTCTTTCACTGTTTTCTGCCCGCATGCAGCTGCAGTCATTTTCTTTATGCTGTTTCCTGCACGGGTGGTACTCGGGAATGTTTTGTTGCTGGCCTCATTAGCGGCCCTGCCAGTTGTTGGGCCAGTGTTGTTGGCTAGCCGTTGTGTGCCGTTTGCTGTTTCTCTTGGAGGATGCAGCGTGTCCGAGAGAGACTCCAAAGCAGTCGGCGTTGCCTGTCCAGCAAGGCTTTTCTCCTTCTGCCGAGGTGCTGTGGCAGCCGTGGACCGAGCGCGTCGTGAGCATGTCCTGCATGGTGCAGGCCTTCTGGGATGGGAGCCCAAATCTTCCGTGGCCGCCCGTGAGTGCTCCGAGGTTGGTGCTGGCGAGGGTTTCTTTCTGCTGGGGGAGGTTTTGTGGGACGTCCCAGTGGATCCTCCCTAGTTGGCTTTTTCCACTTGCTTGCTTTGAATGTTTCTTTTCAGGAGGAGGTTGTGTGTGCTATTTCCTAGAATGCTTCAAGTTTCCTTTCTTTCCTCCTGCTTGGCTGCTCTTTGCTGTGATGTGGCAAGCTCTGCGATTGGCCCTTTCTCTCGGAGTTGTTTTCCTTTGCATTTTGACATTTCCTTTCTTTTCACTGTTGTAATTGCTTTTGCCTTGCATTGGGTCAGTTTGCTGAATTCCTTTTCTTTACTCTCCTTGTGTTTGCCGATTACTTTGCTGCTCCTCTTGCTTGCCTTTGCATGGTTTGTTTTTCACTGGTGTTGGTTCTTTACTCCGCGCTTCCTTTCTTTGCATGCTTTTCATTCCTTGCTAGATGCATTCCTTTTCTGCTCTTTGGGAATGAATTTTCTTTTGCTTTCCCTCGCTTTTGGCTTTTTGCCCTTTCTTTTTGTGCTCCTTTTCCTTCCCTTCCTTCCCGTTCCTTGTCGCCTTGCCCGCCCCTTTCCTCTGAGCTTGCCTTCACTTCCCTGATGTGATCTCTCTGGGTTGTTTTTGTCTCTTCTTTCCCGACTTGTTTAACTCAAGCCTCGTCCCTCGTCATTCCTCCGGTGCTGGATGGCTTTGCAGGTCTTTCTTCAGTGGCAGAGATGGGTTTGTGCCTCCTGGCTGTCCTTGCTTCTTCATCACTTGCGGTGGTCTTCAGGCTTCTCGTGTGATGGCTGGGCCGATCCATGCCCTGTAGCTACCCTTACCTCCTCCCCGGCATGCCTAGGAGCTCTTTCCCCCGTCCAGAGAGATGTTTGTTCTGGCTAGCAGCCCCGGGCTACTCCTCTGGGGTAGCTAGCGGAGAACTGGCATGTCTCGTGGAGGGAGGGAGGGAGCAGCACGCCCGGTAGCTACCCTTTCCTCCTGCCCAGGCATGGATGCTCAGCTTTTGTCCCCCGGCGGGGTCCGTTTTCATGCTGGATAGCAGGCCTGGACTCCTCCAGGCTAGCTACCCAACCTTTCTTTTCTTGGCGGCAGGTAGGTGTATTCCTGGTGGACCATGTGAATGCCCCGTGGCCGTGGTTTCTTTCACTGTTTTCTGCCCGCATGCAGCTGCAGTCATTTTCTTTATGCTGTTTCCTGCACGGGTGGTACTCGGGAATGTTTTGTTGCTGGCCTCATTAGCGGCCCTGCCAGTTGTTGGGCCAGTGTTGTTGGCTAGCCGTTGTGTGCCGTTTGCTGTTTCTCTTGGAGGATGCAGCGTGTCCGAGAGAGACTCCAAAGCAGTCGGCGTTGCCTGTCCAGCAAGGCTTTTCTCCTTCTGCCGAGGTGCTGTGGCAGCCGTGGACCGAGCGCGTCGTGAGCATGTCCTGCATGGTGCAGGCCTTCTGGGATGGGAGCCCAAATCTTCCGTGGCCGCCCGTGAGTGCTCCGAGGTTGGTGCTGGCGAGGGTTTCTTTCTGCTGGGGGAGGTTTTGTGGGACGTCCCAGTGGATCCTCCCTAGTTGGCTTTTTCCACTTGCTTGCTTTGAATGTTTCTTTTCAGGAGGAGGTTGTGTGTGCTATTTCCTAGAATGCTTCAAGTTTCCTTTCTTTCCTCCTGCTTGGCTGCTCTTTGCTGTGATGTGGCAAGCTCTGCGATTGGCCCTTTCTCTCGGAGTTGTTTTCCTTTGCATTTTGACATTTCCTTTCTTTTCACTGTTGTAATTGCTTTTGCCTTGCATTGGGTCAGTTTGCTGAATTCCTTTTCTTTACTCTCCTTGTGTTTGCCGATTACTTTGCTGCTCCTCTTGCTTGCCTTTGCATGGTTTGTTTTTCACTGGTGTTGGTTCTTTACTCCGCGCTTCCTTTCTTTGCATGCTTTTCATTCCTTGCTAGATGCATTCCTTTTCTGCTCTTTGGGAATGAATTTTCTTTTGCTTTCCCTCGCTTTTGGCTTTTTGCCCTTTCTTTTCGTGCTCCTTTTCCTTCCCTTCCTTCCCGTTCCTTGTCGCCTTGCCCGCCCCTTTCCTCTGAGCTTGCCTTCACTTCCCTGATGTGATCTCTCTGGGTTGTTTTTGTCTCTTCTTTCCCGACTTGTTTAACTCAAGCCTCGTCCCTCGTCATTCCTCCGGTGCTGGATGGCTTTGCAGGTCTTTCTTCAGTGGCAGAGATGGGTTTGTGCCTCCTGGCTGTCCTTGCTTCTTCATCACTTGCGGTGGTCTTCAGGCTTCTCGTGTGATGGCTGGGCCGATCCATGCCCTGTAGCTACCCTTACCTCCTCCCCGGCATGCCTAGGAGCTCTTTCCCCCGTCCAGAGAGATGTTTGTTCTGGCTAGCAGCCCCGGGCTACTCCTCTGGGGTAGCTAGCGGAGAACTGGCATGTCTCGTGGAGGGAGGGAGGGAGCAGCACGCCCGGTAGCTACCCTTTCCTCCTGCCCAGGCATGGATGCTCAGCTTTTGTCCCCCGGCGGGGTCCGTTTTCATGCTGGATAGCAGGCCTGGACTCCTCCAGGCTAGCTACCCAACCTTTCTTTTCTTGGCGGCAGGTAGGTGTATTCCTGGTGGACCATGTGAATGCCCCGTGGCCGTGGTTTCTTTCACTGTTTTCTGCCCGCATGCAGCTGCAGTCATTTTCTTTATGCTGTTTCCTGCACGGGTGGTACTCGGGAATGTTTTGTTGCTGGCCTCATTAGCGGCCCTGCCAGTTGTTGGGCCAGTGTTGTTGGCTAGCCGTTGTGTGCCGTTTGCTGTTTCTCTTGGAGGATGCAGCGTGTCCGAGAGAGACTCCAAAGCAGTCGGCGTTGCCTGTCCAGCAAGGCTTTTCTCCTTCTGCCGAGGTGCTGTGGCAGCCGTGGACCGAGCGCGTCGTGAGCATGTCCTGCATGGTGCAGGCCTTCTGGGATGGGAGCCCAAATCTTCCGTGGCCGCCCGTGAGTGCTCCGAGGTTGGTGCTGGCGAGGGTTTCTTTCTGCTGGGGGAGGTTTTGTGGGACGTCCCAGTGGATCCTCCCTAGTTGGCTTTTTCCACTTGCTTGCTTTGAATGTTTCTTTTCAGGAGGAGGTTGTGTGTGCTATTTCCTAGAATGCTTCAAGTTTCCTTTCTTTCCTCCTGCTTGGCTGCTCTTTGCTGTGATGTGGCAAGCTCTGCGATTGGCCCTTTCTCTCGGAGTTGTTTTCCTTTGCATTTTGACATTTCCTTTCTTTTCACTGTTGTAATTGCTTTTGCCTTGCATTGGGTCAGTTTGCTGAATTCCTTTTCTTTACTCTCCTTGTGTTTGCCGATTACTTTGCTGCTCCTCTTGCTTGCCTTTGCATGGTTTGTTTTTCACTGGTGTTGGTTCTTTACTCCGCGCTTCCTTTCTTTGCATGCTTTTCATTCCTTGCTAGATGCATTCCTTTTCTGCTCTTTGGGAATGAATTTTCTTTTGCTTTCCCTCGCTTTTGGCTTTTTGCCCTTTCTTTTCGTGCTCCTTTTCCTTCCCTTCCTTCCCGTTCCTTGTCGCCTTGCCCGCCCCTTTCCTCTGAGCTTGCCTTCACTTCCCTGATGTGATCTCTCTGGGTTGTTTTTGTCTCTTCTTTCCCGACTTGTTTAACTCAAGCCTCGTCCCTCGTCATTCCTCCGGTGCTGGATGGCTTTGCAGGTCTTTCTTCAGTGGCAGAGATGGGTTTGTGCCTCCTGGCTGTCCTTGCTTCTTCATCACTTGCGGTGGTCTTCAGGCTTCTCGTGTGATGGCTGGGCCGATCCATGCCCTGTAGCTACCCTTACCTCCTCCCCGGCATGCCTAGGAGCTCTTTCCCCCGTCCAGAGAGATGTTTGTTCTGGCTAGCAGCCCCGGGCTACTCCTCTGGGGTAGCTAGCGGAGAACTGGCATGTCTCGTGGAGGGAGGGAGGGAGCAGCACGCCCGGTAGCTACCCTTTCCTCCTGCCCAGGCATGGATGCTCAGCTTTTGTCCCCCGGCGGGGTCCGTTTTCATGCTGGATAGCAGGCCTGGACTCCTCCAGGCTAGCTACCCAACCTTTCTTTTCTTGGCGGCAGGTAGGTGTATTCCTGGTGGACCATGTGAATGCCCCGTGGCCGTGGTTTCTTTCACTGTTTTCTGCCCGCATGCAGCTGCAGTCATTTTCTTTATGCTGTTTCCTGCACGGGTGGTACTCGGGAATGTTTTGTTGCTGGCCTCATTAGCGGCCCTGCCAGTTGTTGGGCCAGTGTTGTTGGCTAGCCGTTGTGTGCCGTTTGCTGTTTCTCTTGGAGGATGCAGCGTGTCCGAGAGAGACTCCAAAGCAGTCGGCGTTGCCTGTCCAGCAAGGCTTTTCTCCTTCTGCCGAGGTGCTGTGGCAGCCGTGGACCGAGCGCGTCGTGAGCATGTCCTGCATGGTGCAGGCCTTCTGGGATGGGAGCCCAAATCTTCCGTGGCCGCCCGTGAGTGCTCCGAGGTTGGTGCTGGCGAGGGTTTCTTTCTGCTGGGGGAGGTTTTGTGGGACGTCCCAGTGGATCCTCCCTAGTTGGCTTTTTCCACTTGCTTGCTTTGAATGTTTCTTTTCAGGAGGAGGTTGTGTGTGCTATTTCCTAGAATGCTTCAAGTTTCCTTTCTTTCCTCCTGCTTGGCTGCTCTTTGCTGTGATGTGGCAAGCTCTGCGATTGGCCCTTTCTCTCGGAGTTGTTTTCCTTTGCATTTTGACATTTCCTTTCTTTTCACTGTTGTAATTGCTTTTGCCTTGCATTGGGTCAGTTTGCTGAATTCCTTTTCTTTACTCTCCTTGTGTTTGCCGATTACTTTGCTGCTCCTCTTGCTTGCCTTTGCATGGTTTGTTTTTCACTGGTGTTGGTTCTTTACTCCGCGCTTCCTTTCTTTGCATGCTTTTCATTCCTTGCTAGATGCATTCCTTTTCTGCTCTTTGGGAATGAATTTTCTTTTGCTTTCCCTCGCTTTTGGCTTTTTGCCCTTTCTTTTTGTGCTCCTTTTCCTTCCCTTCCTTCCCGTTCCTTGTCGCCTTGCCCGCCCCTTTCCTCTGAGCTTGCCTTCACTTCCCTGATGTGATCTCTCTGGGTTGTTTTTGTCTCTTCTTTCCCGACTTGTTTAACTCAAGCCTCGTCCCTCGTCATTCCTCCGGTGCTGGATGGCTTTGCAGGTCTTTCTTCAGTGGCAGAGATGGGTTTGTGCCTCCTGGCTGTCCTTGCTTCTTCATCACTTGCGGTGGTCTTCAGGCTTCTCGTGTGATGGCTGGGCCGATCCATGCCCTGTAGCTACCCTTACCTCCTCCCCGGCATGCCTAGGAGCTCTTTCCCCCGTCCAGAGAGATGTTTGTTCTGGCTAGCAGCCCCGGGCTACTCCTCTGGGGTAGCTAGCGGAGAACTGGCATGTCTCGTGGAGGGAGGGAGGGAGCAGCACGCCCGGTAGCTACCCTTTCCTCCTGCCCAGGCATGGATGCTCAGCTTTTGTCCCCCGGCGGGGTCCGTTTTCATGCTGGATAGCAGGCCTGGACTCCTCCAGGCTAGCTACCCAACCTTTCTTTTCTTGGCGGCAGGTAGGTGTATTCCTGGTGGACCATGTGAATGCCCCGTGGCCGTGGTTTCTTTCACTGTTTTCTGCCCGCATGCAGCTGCAGTCATTTTCTTTATGCTGTTTCCTGCACGGGTGGTACTCGGGAATGTTTTGTTGCTGGCCTCATTAGCGGCCCTGCCAGTTGTTGGGCCAGTGTTGTTGGCTAGCCGTTGTGTGCCGTTTGCTGTTTCTCTTGGAGGATGCAGCGTGTCCGAGAGAGACTCCAAAGCAGTCGGCGTTGCCTGTCCAGCAAGGCTTTTCTCCTTCTGCCGAGGTGCTGTGGCAGCCGTGGACCGAGCGCGTCGTGAGCATGTCCTGCATGGTGCAGGCCTTCTGGGATGGGAGCCCAAATCTTCCGTGGCCGCCCGTGAGTGCTCCGAGGTTGGTGCTGGCGAGGGTTTCTTTCTGCTGGGGGAGGTTTTGTGGGACGTCCCAGTGGATCCTCCCTAGTTGGCTTTTTCCACTTGCTTGCTTTGAATGTTTCTTTTCAGGAGGAGGCTGTGTGTGCTATTTCCTAGAATGCTTCAAGTTTCCTTTCTTTCCTCCTGCTTGGCTGCTCTTTGCTGTGATGTGGCAAGCTCTGCGATTGGCCCTTTCTCTCGGAGTTGTTTTCCTTTGCATTTTGACATTTCCTTTCTTTTCACTGTTGTAATTGCTTTTGCCTTGCATTGGGTCAGTTTGCTGAATTCCTTTTCTTTACTCTCCTTGTGTTTGCCGATTACTTTGCTGCTCCTCTTGCTTGCCTTTGCATGGTTTGTTTTTCACTGGTGTTGGTTCTTTACTCCGCGCTTCCTTTCTTTGCATGCTTTTCATTCCTTGCTAGATGCATTCCTTTTCTGCTCTTTGGGAATGAATTTTCTTTTGCTTTCCCTCGCTTTTGGCTTTTTGCCCTTTCTTTTTGTGCTCCTTTTCCTTCCCTTCCTTCCCGTTCCTTGTCGCCTTGCCCGCCCCTTTCCTCTGAGCTTGCCTTCACTTCCCTGATGTGATCTCTCTGGGTTGTTTTTGTCTCTTCTTTCCCGACTTGTTTAACTCAAGCCTCGTCCCTCGTCATTCCTCCGGTGCTGGATGGCTTTGCAGGTCTTTCTTCAGTGGCAGAGATGGGTTTGTGCCTCCTGGCTGTCCTTGCTTCTTCATCACTTGCGGTGGTCTTCAGGCTTCTCGTGTGATGGCTGGGCCGATCCATGCCCTGTAGCTACCCTTACCTCCTCCCCGGCATGCCTAGGAGCTCTTTCCCCCGTCCAGAGAGATGTTTGTTCTGGCTAGCAGCCCCGGGCTACTCCTCTGGGGTAGCTAGCGGAGAACTGGCATGTCTCGTGGAGGGAGGGAGGGAGCAGCACGCCCGGTAGCTACCCTTTCCTCCTGCCCAGGCATGGATGCTCAGCTTTTGTCCCCCGGCGGGGTCCGTTTTCATGCTGGATAGCAGGCCTGGACTCCTCCAGGCTAGCTACCCAACCTTTCTTTTCTTGGCGGCAGGTAGGTGTATTCCTGGTGGACCATGTGAATGCCCCGTGGCCGTGGTTTCTTTCACTGTTTTCTGCCCGCATGCAGCTGCAGTCATTTTCTTTATGCTGTTTCCTGCACGGGTGGTACTCGGGAATGTTTTGTTGCTGGCCTCATTAGCGGCCCTGCCAGTTGTTGGGCCAGTGTTGTTGGCTAGCCGTTGTGTGCCGTTTGCTGTTTCTCTTGGAGGATGCAGCGTGTCCGAGAGAGACTCCAAAGCAGTCGGCGTTGCCTGTCCAGCAAGGCTTTTCTCCTTCTGCCGAGGTGCTGTGGCAGCCGTGGACCGAGCGCGTCGTGAGCATGTCCTGCATGGTGCAGGCCTTCTGGGATGGGAGCCCAAATCTTCCGTGGCCGCCCGTGAGTGCTCCGAGGTTGGTGCTGGCGAGGGTTTCTTTCTGCTGGGGGAGGTTTTGTGGGACGTCCCAGTGGATCCTCCCTAGTTGGCTTTTTCCACTTGCTTGCTTTGAATGTTTCTTTTCAGGAGGAGGCTGTGTGTGCTATTTCCTAGAATGCTTCAAGTTTCCTTTCTTTCCTCCTGCTTGGCTGCTCTTTGCTGTGATGTGGCAAGCTCTGCGATTGGCCCTTTCTCTCGGAGTTGTTTTCCTTTGCATTTTGACATTTCCTTTCTTTTCACTGTTGTAATTGCTTTTGCCTTGCATTGGGTCAGTTTGCTGAATTCCTTTTCTTTACTCTCCTTGTGTTTGCCGATTACTTTGCTGCTCCTCTTGCTTGCCTTTGCATGGTTTGTTTTTCACTGGTGTTGGTTCTTTACTCCGCGCTTCCTTTCTTTGCATGCTTTTCATTCCTTGCTAGATGCATTCCTTTTCTGCTCTTTGGGAATGAATTTTCTTTTGCTTTCCCTCGCTTTTGGCTTTTTGCCCTTTCTTTTCGTGCTCCTTTTCCTTCCCTTCCTTCCCGTTCCTTGTCGCCTTGCCCGCCCCTTTCCTCTGAGCTTGCCTTCACTTCCCTGATGTGATCTCTCTGGGTTGTTTTTGTCTCTTCTTTCCCGACTTGTTTAACTCAAGCCTCGTCCCTCGTCATTCCTCCGGTGCTGGATGGCTTTGCAGGTCTTTCTTCAGTGGCAGAGATGGGTTTGTGCCTCCTGGCTGTCCTTGCTTCTTCATCACTTGCGGTGGTCTTCAGGCTTCTCGTGTGATGGCTGGGCCGATCCATGCCCTGTAGCTACCCTTACCTCCTCCCCGGCATGCCTAGGAGCTCTTTCCCCCGTCCAGAGAGATGTTTGTTCTGGCTAGCAGCCCCGGGCTACTCCTCTGGGGTAGCTAGCGGAGAACTGGCATGTCTCGTGGAGGGAGGGAGGGAGCAGCACGCCCGGTAGCTACCCTTTCCTCCTGCCCAGGCATGGATGCTCAGCTTTTGTCCCCCGGCGGGGTCCGTTTTCATGCTGGATAGCAGGCCTGGACTCCTCCAGGCTAGCTACCCAACCTTTCTTTTCTTGGCGGCAGGTAGGTGTATTCCTGGTGGACCATGTGAATGCCCCGTGGCCGTGGTTTCTTTCACTGTTTTCTGCCCGCATGCAGCTGCAGTCATTTTCTTTATGCTGTTTCCTGCACGGGTGGTACTCGGGAATGTTTTGTTGCTGGCCTCATTAGCGGCCCTGCCAGTTGTTGGGCCAGTGTTGTTGGCTAGCCGTTGTGTGCCGTTTGCTGTTTCTCTTGGAGGATGCAGCGTGTCCGAGAGAGACTCCAAAGCAGTCGGCGTTGCCTGTCCAGCAAGGCTTTTCTCCTTCTGCCGAGGTGCTGTGGCAGCCGTGGACCGAGCGCGTCGTGAGCATGTCCTGCATGGTGCAGGCCTTCTGGGATGGGAGCCCAAATCTTCCGTGGCCGCCCGTGAGTGCTCCGAGGTTGGTGCTGGCGAGGGTTTCTTTCTGCTGGGGGAGGTTTTGTGGGACGTCCCAGTGGATCCTCCCTAGTTGGCTTTTTCCACTTGCTTGCTTTGAATGTTTCTTTTCAGGAGGAGGCTGTGTGTGCTATTTCCTAGAATGCTTCAAGTTTCCTTTCTTTCCTCCTGCTTGGCTGCTCTTTGCTGTGATGTGGCAAGCTCTGCGATTGGCCCTTTCTCTCGGAGTTGTTTTCCTTTGCATTTTGACATTTCCTTTCTTTTCACTGTTGTAATTGCTTTTGCCTTGCATTGGGTCAGTTTGCTGAATTCCTTTTCTTTACTCTCCTTGTGTTTGCCGATTACTTTGCTGCTCCTCTTGCTTGCCTTTGCATGGTTTGTTTTTCACTGGTGTTGGTTCTTTACTCCGCGCTTCCTTTCTTTGCATGCTTTTCATTCCTTGCTAGATGCATTCCTTTTCTGCTCTTTGGGAATGAATTTTCTTTTGCTTTCCCTCGCTTTTGGCTTTTTGCCCTTTCTTTTTGTGCTCCTTTTCCTTCCCTTCCTTCCCGTTCCTTGTCGCCTTGCCCGCCCCTTTCCTCTGAGCTTGCCTTCACTTCCCTGATGTGATCTCTCTGGGTTGTTTTTGTCTCTTCTTTCCTGACTTGTTTAACTCAAGCCTCGTCCCTCGTCATTCCTCCGGTGCTGGATGGCTTTGCAGGTCTTTCTTCAGTGGCAGAGATGGGTTTGTGCCTCCTGGCTGTCCTTGCTTCTTCATCACTTGCGGTGGTCTTCAGGCTTCTCGTGTGATGGCTGGGCCGATCCATGCCCTGTAGCTACCCTTACCTCCTCCCCGGCATGCCTAGGAGCTCTTTCCCCCGTCCAGAGAGATGTTTGTTCTGGCTAGCAGCCCCGGGCTACTCCTCTGGGGTAGCTAGCGGAGAACTGGCATGTCTCGTGGAGGGAGGGAGGGAGCAGCACGCCCGGTAGCTACCCTTTCCTCCTGCCCAGGCATGGATGCTCAGCTTTTGTCCCCCGGCGGGGTCCGTTTTCATGCTGGATAGCAGGCCTGGACTCCTCCAGGCTAGCTACCCAACCTTTCTTTTCTTGGCGGCAGGTAGGTGTATTCCTGGTGGACCATGTGAATGCCCCGTGGCCGTGGTTTCTTTCACTGTTTTCTGCCCGCATGCAGCTGCAGTCATTTTCTTTATGCTGTTTCCTGCACGGGTGGTACTCGGGAATGTTTTGTTGCTGGCCTCATTAGCGGCCCTGCCAGTTGTTGGGCCAGTGTTGTTGGCTAGCCGTTGTGTGCCGTTTGCTGTTTCTCTTGGAGGATGCAGCGTGTCCGAGAGAGACTCCAAAGCAGTCGGCGTTGCCTGTCCAGCAAGGCTTTTCTCCTTCTGCCGAGGTGCTGTGGCAGCCGTGGACCGAGCGCGTCGTGAGCATGTCCTGCATGGTGCAGGCCTTCTGGGATGGGAGCCCAAATCTTCCGTGGCCGCCCGTGAGTGCTCCGAGGTTGGTGCTGGCGAGGGTTTCTTTCTGCTGGGGGAGGTTTTGTGGGACGTCCCAGTGGATCCTCCCTAGTTGGCTTTTTCCACTTGCTTGCTTTGAATGTTTCTTTTCAGGAGGAGGTTGTGTGTGCTATTTCCTAGAATGCTTCAAGTTTCCTTTCTTTCCTCCTGCTTGGCTGCTCTTTGCTGTGATGTGGCAAGCTCTGCGATTGGCCCTTTCTCTCGGAGTTGTTTTCCTTTGCATTTTGACATTTCCTTTCTTTTCACTGTTGTAATTGCTTTTGCCTTGCATTGGGTCAGTTTGCTGAATTCCTTTTCTTTACTCTCCTTGTGTTTGCCGATTACTTTGCTGCTCCTCTTGCTTGCCTTTGCATGGTTTGTTTTTCACTGGTGTTGGTTCTTTACTCCGCGCTTCCTTTCTTTGCATGCTTTTCATTCCTTGCTAGATGCATTCCTTTTCTGCTCTTTGGGAATGAATTTTCTTTTGCTTTCCCTCGCTTTTGGCTTTTTGCCCTTTCTTTTCGTGCTCCTTTTCCTTCCCTTCCTTCCCGTTCCTTGTCGCCTTGCCCGCCCCTTTCCTCTGAGCTTGCCTTCACTTCCCTGATGTGATCTCTCTGGGTTGTTTTTGTCTCTTCTTTCCCGACTTGTTTAACTCAAGCCTCGTCCCTCGTCATTCCTCCGGTGCTGGATGGCTTTGCAGGTCTTTCTTCAGTGGCAGAGATGGGTTTGTGCCTCCTGGCTGTCCTTGCTTCTTCATCACTTGCGGTGGTCTTCAGGCTTCTCGTGTGATGGCTGGGCCGATCCATGCCCTGTAGCTACCCTTACCTCCTCCCCGGCATGCCTAGGAGCTCTTTCCCCCGTCCAGAGAGATGTTTGTTCTGGCTAGCAGCCCCGGGCTACTCCTCTGGGGTAGCTAGCGGAGAACTGGCATGTCTCGTGGAGGGAGGGAGGGAGCAGCACGCCCGGTAGCTACCCTTTCCTCCTGCCCAGGCATGGATGCTCAGCTTTTGTCCCCCGGCGGGGTCCGTTTTCATGCTGGATAGCAGGCCTGGACTCCTCCAGGCTAGCTACCCAACCTTTCTTTTCTTGGCGGCAGGTAGGTGTATTCCTGGTGGACCATGTGAATGCCCCGTGGCCGTGGTTTCTTTCACTGTTTTCTGCCCGCATGCAGCTGCAGTCATTTTCTTTATGCTGTTTCCTGCACGGGTGGTACTCGGGAATGTTTTGTTGCTGGCCTCATTAGCGGCCCTGCCAGTTGTTGGGCCAGTGTTGTTGGCTAGCCGTTGTGTGCCGTTTGCTGTTTCTCTTGGAGGATGCAGCGTGTCCGAGAGAGACTCCAAAGCAGTCGGCGTTGCCTGTCCAGCAAGGCTTTTCTCCTTCTGCCGAGGTGCTGTGGCAGCCGTGGACCGAGCGCGTCGTGAGCATGTCCTGCATGGTGCAGGCCTTCTGGGATGGGAGCCCAAATCTTCCGTGGCCGCCCGTGAGTGCTCCGAGGTTGGTGCTGGCGAGGGTTTCTTTCTGCTGGGGGAGGTTTTGTGGGACGTCCCAGTGGATCCTCCCTAGTTGGCTTTTTCCACTTGCTTGCTTTGAATGTTTCTTTTCAGGAGGAGGTTGTGTGTGCTATTTCCTAGAATGCTTCAAGTTTCCTTTCTTTCCTCCTGCTTGGCTGCTCTTTGCTGTGATGTGGCAAGCTCTGCGATTGGCCCTTTCTCTCGGAGTTGTTTTCCTTTGCATTTTGACATTTCCTTTCTTTTCACTGTTGTAATTGCTTTTGCCTTGCATTGGGTCAGTTTGCTGAATTCCTTTTCTTTACTCTCCTTGTGTTTGCCGATTACTTTGCTGCTCCTCTTGCTTGCCTTTGCATGGTTTGTTTTTCACTGGTGTTGGTTCTTTACTCCGCGCTTCCTTTCTTTGCATGCTTTTCATTCCTTGCTAGATGCATTCCTTTTCTGCTCTTTGGGAATGAATTTTCTTTTGCTTTCCCTCGCTTTTGGCTTTTTGCCCTTTCTTTTCGTGCTCCTTTTCCTTCCCTTCCTTCCCGTTCCTTGTCGCCTTGCCCGCCCCTTTCCTCTGAGCTTGCCTTCACTTCCCTGATGTGATCTCTCTGGGTTGTTTTTGTCTCTTCTTTCCCGACTTGTTTAACTCAAGCCTCGTCCCTCGTCATTCCTCCGGTGCTGGATGGCTTTGCAGGTCTTTCTTCAGTGGCAGAGATGGGTTTGTGCCTCCTGGCTGTCCTTGCTTCTTCATCACTTGCGGTGGTCTTCAGGCTTCTCGTGTGATGGCTGGGCCGATCCATGCCCTGTAGCTACCCTTACCTCCTCCCCGGCATGCCTAGGAGCTCTTTCCCCCGTCCAGAGAGATGTTTGTTCTGGCTAGCAGCCCCGGGCTACTCCTCTGGGGTAGCTAGCGGAGAACTGGCATGTCTCGTGGAGGGAGGGAGGGAGCAGCACGCCCGGTAGCTACCCTTTCCTCCTGCCCAGGCATGGATGCTCAGCTTTTGTCCCCCGGCGGGGTCCGTTTTCATGCTGGATAGCAGGCCTGGACTCCTCCAGGCTAGCTACCCAACCTTTCTTTTCTTGGCGGCAGGTAGGTGTATTCCTGGTGGACCATGTGAATGCCCCGTGGCCGTGGTTTCTTTCACTGTTTTCTGCCCGCATGCAGCTGCAGTCATTTTCTTTATGCTGTTTCCTGCACGGGTGGTACTCGGGAATGTTTTGTTGCTGGCCTCATTAGCGGCCCTGCCAGTTGTTGGGCCAGTGTTGTTGGCTAGCCGTTGTGTGCCGTTTGCTGTTTCTCTTGGAGGATGCAGCGTGTCCGAGAGAGACTCCAAAGCAGTCGGCGTTGCCTGTCCAGCAAGGCTTTTCTCCTTCTGCCGAGGTGCTGTGGCAGCCGTGGACCGAGCGCGTCGTGAGCATGTCCTGCATGGTGCAGGCCTTCTGGGATGGGAGCCCAAATCTTCCGTGGCCGCCCGTGAGTGCTCCGAGGTTGGTGCTGGCGAGGGTTTCTTTCTGCTGGGGGAGGTTTTGTGGGACGTCCCAGTGGATCCTCCCTAGTTGGCTTTTTCCACTTGCTTGCTTTGAATGTTTCTTTTCAGGAGGAGGCTGTGTGTGCTATTTCCTAGAATGCTTCAAGTTTCCTTTCTTTCCTCCTGCTTGGCTGCTCTTTGCTGTGATGTGGCAAGCTCTGCGATTGGCCCTTTCTCTCGGAGTTGTTTTCCTTTGCATTTTGACATTTCCTTTCTTTTCACTGTTGTAATTGCTTTTGCCTTGCATTGGGTCAGTTTGCTGAATTCCTTTTCTTTACTCTCCTTGTGTTTGCCGATTACTTTGCTGCTCCTCTTGCTTGCCTTTGCATGGTTTGTTTTTCACTGGTGTTGGTTCTTTACTCCGCGCTTCCTTTCTTTGCATGCTTTTCATTCCTTGCTAGATGCATTCCTTTTCTGCTCTTTGGGAATGAATTTTCTTTTGCTTTCCCTCGCTTTTGGCTTTTTGCCCTTTCTTTTTGTGCTCCTTTTCCTTCCCTTCCTTCCCGTTCCTTGTCGCCTTGCCCGCCCCTTTCCTCTGAGCTTGCCTTCACTTCCCTGATGTGATCTCTCTGGGTTGTTTTTGTCTCTTCTTTCCCGACTTGTTTAACTCAAGCCTCGTCCCTCGTCATTCCTCCGGTGCTGGATGGCTTTGCAGGTCTTTCTTCAGTGGCAGAGATGGGTTTGTGCCTCCTGGCTGTCCTTGCTTCTTCATCACTTGCGGTGGTCTTCAGGCTTCTCGTGTGATGGCTGGGCCGATCCATGCCCTGTAGCTACCCTTACCTCCTCCCCGGCATGCCTAGGAGCTCTTTCCCCCGTCCAGAGAGATGTTTGTTCTGGCTAGCAGCCCCGGGCTACTCCTCTGGGGTAGCTAGCGGAGAACTGGCATGTCTCGTGGAGGGAGGGAGGGAGCAGCACGCCCGGTAGCTACCCTTTCCTCCTGCCCAGGCATGGATGCTCAGCTTTTGTCCCCCGGCGGGGTCCGTTTTCATGCTGGATAGCAGGCCTGGACTCCTCCAGGCTAGCTACCCAACCTTTCTTTTCTTGGCGGCAGGTAGGTGTATTCCTGGTGGACCATGTGAATGCCCCGTGGCCGTGGTTTCTTTCACTGTTTTCTGCCCGCATGCAGCTGCAGTCATTTTCTTTATGCTGTTTCCTGCACGGGTGGTACTCGGGAATGTTTTGTTGCTGGCCTCATTAGCGGCCCTGCCAGTTGTTGGGCCAGTGTTGTTGGCTAGCCGTTGTGTGCCGTTTGCTGTTTCTCTTGGAGGATGCAGCGTGTCCGAGAGAGACTCCAAAGCAGTCGGCGTTGCCTGTCCAGCAAGGCTTTTCTCCTTCTGCCGAGGTGCTGTGGCAGCCGTGGACCGAGCGCGTCGTGAGCATGTCCTGCATGGTGCAGGCCTTCTGGGATGGGAGCCCAAATCTTCCGTGGCCGCCCGTGAGTGCTCCGAGGTTGGTGCTGGCGAGGGTTTCTTTCTGCTGGGGGAGGTTTTGTGGGACGTCCCAGTGGATCCTCCCTAGTTGGCTTTTTCCACTTGCTTGCTTTGAATGTTTCTTTTCAGGAGGAGGCTGTGTGTGCTATTTCCTAGAATGCTTCAAGTTTCCTTTCTTTCCTCCTGCTTGGCTGCTCTTTGCTGTGATGTGGCAAGCTCTGCGATTGGCCCTTTCTCTCGGAGTTGTTTTCCTTTGCATTTTGACATTTCCTTTCTTTTCACTGTTGTAATTGCTTTTGCCTTGCATTGGGTCAGTTTGCTGAATTCCTTTTCTTTACTCTCCTTGTGTTTGCCGATTACTTTGCTGCTCCTCTTGCTTGCCTTTGCATGGTTTGTTTTTCACTGGTGTTGGTTCTTTACTCCGCGCTTCCTTTCTTTGCATGCTTTTCATTCCTTGCTAGATGCATTCCTTTTCTGCTCTTTGGGAATGAATTTTCTTTTGCTTTCCCTCGCTTTTGGCTTTTTGCCCTTTCTTTTTGTGCTCCTTTTCCTTCCCTTCCTTCCCGTTCCTTGTCGCCTTGCCCGCCCCTTTCCTCTGACCTTGCCTTCACTTCCCTGATGTGATCTCTCTGGGTTGTTTTTGTCTCTTCTTTCCCGACTTGTTTAACTCAAGCCTCGTCCCTCGTCATTCCTCCGGTGCTGGATGGCTTTGCAGGTCTTTCTTCAGTGGCAGAGATGGGTTTGTGCCTCCTGGCTGTCCTTGCTTCTTCATCACTTGCGGTGGTCTTCAGGCTTCTCGTGTGATGGCTGGGCCGATCCATGCCCTGTAGCTACCCTTACCTCCTCCCCGGCATGCCTAGGAGCTCTTTCCCCCGTCCAGAGAGATGTTTGTTCTGGCTAGCAGCCCCGGGCTACTCCTCTGGGGTAGCTAGCGGAGAACTGGCATGTCTCGTGGAGGGAGGGAGGGAGCAGCACGCCCGGTAGCTACCCTTTCCTCCTGCCCAGGCATGGATGCTCAGCTTTTGTCCCCCGGCGGGGTCCGTTTTCATGCTGGATAGCAGGCCTGGACTCCTCCAGGCTAGCTACCCAACCTTTCTTTTCTTGGCGGCAGGTAGGTGTATTCCTGGTGGACCATGTGAATGCCCCGTGGCCGTGGTTTCTTTCACTGTTTTCTGCCCGCATGCAGCTGCAGTCATTTTCTTTATGCTGTTTCCTGCACGGGTGGTACTCGGGAATGTTTTGTTGCTGGCCTCATTAGCGGCCCTGCCAGTTGTTGGGCCAGTGTTGTTGGCTAGCCGTTGTGTGCCGTTTGCTGTTTCTCTTGGAGGATGCAGCGTGTCCGAGAGAGACTCCAAAGCAGTCGGCGTTGCCTGTCCAGCAAGGCTTTTCTCCTTCTGCCGAGGTGCTGTGGCAGCCGTGGACCGAGCGCGTCGTGAGCATGTCCTGCATGGTGCAGGCCTTCTGGGATGGGAGCCCAAATCTTCCGTGGCCGCCCGTGAGTGCTCCGAGGTTGGTGCTGGCGAGGGTTTCTTTCTGCTGGGGGAGGTTTTGTGGGACGTCCCAGTGGATCCTCCCTAGTTGGCTTTTTCCACTTGCTTGCTTTGAATGTTTCTTTTCAGGAGGAGGTTGTGTGTGCTATTTCCTAGAATGCTTCAAGTTTCCTTTCTTTCCTCCTGCTTGGCTGCTCTTTGCTGTGATGTGGCAAGCTCTGCGATTGGCCCTTTCTCTCGGAGTTGTTTTCCTTTGCATTTTGACATTTCCTTTCTTTTCACTGTTGTAATTGCTTTTGCCTTGCATTGGGTCAGTTTGCTGAATTCCTTTTCTTTACTCTCCTTGTGTTTGCCGATTACTTTGCTGCTCCTCTTGCTTGCCTTTGCATGGTTTGTTTTTCACTGGTGTTGGTTCTTTACTCCGCGCTTCCTTTCTTTGCATGCTTTTCATTCCTTGCTAGATGCATTCCTTTTCTGCTCTTTGGGAATGAATTTTCTTTTGCTTTCCCTCGCTTTTGGCTTTTTGCCCTTTCTTTTTGTGCTCCTTTTCCTTCCCTTCCTTCCCGTTCCTTGTCGCCTTGCCCGCCCCTTTCCTCTGAGCTTGCCTTCACTTCCCTGATGTGATCTCTCTGGGTTGTTTTTGTCTCTTCTTTCCCGACTTGTTTAACTCAAGCCTCGTCCCTCGTCATTCCTCCGGTGCTGGATGGCTTTGCAGGTCTTTCTTCAGTGGCAGAGATGGGTTTGTGCCTCCTGGCTGTCCTTGCTTCTTCATCACTTGCGGTGGTCTTCAGGCTTCTCGTGTGATGGCTGGGCCGATCCATGCCCTGTAGCTACCCTTACCTCCTCCCCGGCATGCCTAGGAGCTCTTTCCCCCGTCCAGAGAGATGTTTGTTCTGGCTAGCAGCCCCGGGCTACTCCTCTGGGGTAGCTAGCGGAGAACTGGCATGTCTCGTGGAGGGAGGGAGGGAGCAGCACGCCCGGTAGCTACCCTTTCCTCCTGCCCAGGCATGGATGCTCAGCTTTTGTCCCCCGGCGGGGTCCGTTTTCATGCTGGATAGCAGGCCTGGACTCCTCCAGGCTAGCTACCCAACCTTTCTTTTCTTGGCGGCAGGTAGGTGTATTCCTGGTGGACCATGTGAATGCCCCGTGGCCGTGGTTTCTTTCACTGTTTTCTGCCCGCATGCAGCTGCAGTCATTTTCTTTATGCTGTTTCCTGCACGGGTGGTACTCGGGAATGTTTTGTTGCTGGCCTCATTAGCGGCCCTGCCAGTTGTTGGGCCAGTGTTGTTGGCTAGCCGTTGTGTGCCGTTTGCTGTTTCTCTTGGAGGATGCAGCGTGTCCGAGAGAGACTCCAAAGCAGTCGGCGTTGCCTGTCCAGCAAGGCTTTTCTCCTTCTGCCGAGGTGCTGTGGCAGCCGTGGACCGAGCGCGTCGTGAGCATGTCCTGCATGGTGCAGGCCTTCTGGGATGGGAGCCCAAATCTTCCGTGGCCGCCCGTGAGTGCTCCGAGGTTGGTGCTGGCGAGGGTTTCTTTCTGCTGGGGGAGGTTTTGTGGGACGTCCCAGTGGATCCTCCCTAGTTGGCTTTTTCCACTTGCTTGCTTTGAATGTTTCTTTTCAGGAGGAGGTTGTGTGTGCTATTTCCTAGAATGCTTCAAGTTTCCTTTCTTTCCTCCTGCTTGGCTGCTCTTTGCTGTGATGTGGCAAGCTCTGCGATTGGCCCTTTCTCTCGGAGTTGTTTTCCTTTGCATTTTGACATTTCCTTTCTTTTCACTGTTGTAATTGCTTTTGCCTTGCATTGGGTCAGTTTGCTGAATTCCTTTTCTTTACTCTCCTTGTGTTTGCCGATTACTTTGCTGCTCCTCTTGCTTGCCTTTGCATGGTTTGTTTTTCGCTGGTGTTGGTTCTTTACTCCGCGCTTCCTTTCTTTGCATGCTTTTCATTCCTTGCTAGATGCATTCCTTTTCTGCTCTTTGGGAATGAATTTTCTTTTGCTTTCCCTCGCTTTTGGCTTTTTGCCCTTTCTTTTTGTGCTCCTTTTCCTTCCCTTCCTTCCCGTTCCTTGTCGCCTTGCCCGTCCCTTTCCTCTGACCTTGCCTTCACTTCCCTGATGTGATCTCTCTGGGTTGTTTTTGTCTCTTCTTTCCCGACTTGTTTAACTCAAGCCTCGTCCCTCGTCATTCCTCCGGTGCTGGATGGCTTTGCAGGTCTTTCTTCAGTGGCAGAGATGGGTTTGTGCCTCCTGGCTGTCCTTGCTTCTTCATCACTTGCGGTGGTCTTCAGGCTTCTCGTGTGATGGCTGGGCCGATCCATGCCCTGTAGCTACCCTTACCTCCTCCCCGGCATGCCTAGGAGCTCTTTCCCCCGTCCAGAGAGATGTTTGTTCTGGCTAGCAGCCCCGGGCTACTCCTCTGGGGTAGCTAGCGGAGAACTGGCATGTCTCGTGGAGGGAGGGAGGGAGCAGCACGCCCGGTAGCTACCCTTTCCTCCTGCCCAGGCATGGATGCTCAGCTTTTGTCCCCCGGCGGGGTCCGTTTTCATGCTGGATAGCAGGCCTGGACTCCTCCAGGCTAGCTACCCAACCTTTCTTTTCTTGGCGGCAGGTAGGTGTATTCCTGGTGGACCATGTGAATGCCCCGTGGCCGTGGTTTCTTTCACTGTTTTCTGCCCGCATGCAGCTGCAGTCATTTTCTTTATGCTGTTTCCTGCACGGGTGGTACTCGGGAATGTTTTGTTGCTGGCCTCATTAGCGGCCCTGCCAGTTGTTGGGCCAGTGTTGTTGGCTAGCCGTTGTGTGCCGTTTGCTGTTTCTCTTGGAGGATGCAGCGTGTCCGAGAGAGACTCCAAAGCAGTCGGCGTTGCCTGTCCAGCAAGGCTTTTCTCCTTCTGCCGAGGTGCTGTGGCAGCCGTGGACCGAGCGCGTCGTGAGCATGTCCTGCATGGTGCAGGCCTTCTGGGATGGGAGCCCAAATCTTCCGTGGCCGCCCGTGAGTGCTCCGAGGTTGGTGCTGGCGAGGGTTTCTTTCTGCTGGGGGAGGTTTTGTGGGACGTCCCAGTGGATCCTCCCTAGTTGGCTTTTTCCACTTGCTTGCTTTGAATGTTTCTTTTCAGGAGGAGGTTGTGTGTGCTATTTCCTAGAATGCTTCAAGTTTCCTTTCTTTCCTCCTGCTTGGCTGCTCTTTGCTGTGATGTGGCAAGCTCTGCGATTGGCCCTTTCTCTCGGAGTTGTTTTCCTTTGCATTTTGACATTTCCTTTCTTTTCACCGTTGTAATTGCTTTTGCCTTGCATTGGGTCAGTTTGCTGAATTCCTTTTCTTTACTCTCCTTGTGTTTGCCGATTACTTTGCTGCTCCTCTTGCTTGCCTTTGCATGGTTTGTTTTTCACTGGTGTTGGTTCTTTACTCCGCGCTTCCTTTCTTTGCATGCTTTTCATTCCTTGCTAGATGCATTCCTTTTCTGCTCTTTGGGAATGAATTTTCTTTTGCTTTCCCTCGCTTTTGGCTTTTTGCCCTTTCTTTTTGTGCTCCTTTTCCTTCCCTTCCTTCCCGTTCCTTGTCGCCTTGCCCGCCCCTTTCCTCTGAGCTTGCCTTCACTTCCCTGATGTGATCTCTCTGGGTTGTTTTTGTCTCTTCTTTCCCGACTTGTTTAACTCAAGCCTCGTCCCTCGTCATTCCTCCGGTGCTGGATGGCTTTGCAGGTCTTTCTTCAGTGGCAGAGATGGGTTTGTGCCTCCTGGCTGTCCTTGCTTCTTCATCACTTGCGGTGGTCTTCAGGCTTCTCGTGTGATGGCTGGGCCGATCCATGCCCTGTAGCTACCCTTACCTCCTCCCCGGCATGCCTAGGAGCTCTTTCCCCCGTCCAGAGAGATGTTTGTTCTGGCTAGCAGCCCCGGGCTACTCCTCTGGGGTAGCTAGCGGAGAACTGGCATGTCTCGTGGAGGGAGGGAGGGAGCAGCACGCCCGGTAGCTACCCTTTCCTCCTGCCCAGGCATGGATGCTCAGCTTTTGTCCCCCGGCGGGGTCCGTTTTCATGCTGGATAGCAGGCCTGGACTCCTCCAGGCTAGCTACCCAACCTTTCTTTTCTTGGCGGCAGGTAGGTGTATTCCTGGTGGACCATGTGAATGCCCCGTGGCCGTGGTTTCTTTCACTGTTTTCTGCCCGCATGCAGCTGCAGTCATTTTCTTTATGCTGTTTCCTGCACGGGTGGTACTCGGGAATGTTTTGTTGCTGGCCTCATTAGCGGCCCTGCCAGTTGTTGGGCCAGTGTTGTTGGCTAGCCGTTGTGTGCCGTTTGCTGTTTCTCTTGGAGGATGCAGCGTGTCCGAGAGAGACTCCAAAGCAGTCGGCGTTGCCTGTCCAGCAAGGCTTTTCTCCTTCTGCCGAGGTGCTGTGGCAGCCGTGGACCGAGCGCGTCGTGAGCATGTCCTGCATGGTGCAGGCCTTCTGGGATGGGAGCCCAAATCTTCCGTGGCCGCCCGTGAGTGCTCCGAGGTTGGTGCTGGCGAGGGTTTCTTTCTGCTGGGGGAGGTTTTGTGGGACGTCCCAGTGGATCCTCCCTAGTTGGCTTTTTCCACTTGCTTGCTTTGAATGTTTCTTTTCAGGAGGAGGTTGTGTGTGCTATTTCCTAGAATGCTTCAAGTTTCCTTTCTTTCCTCCTGCTTGGCTGCTCTTTGCTGTGATGTGGCAAGCTCTGCGATTGGCCCTTTCTCTCGGAGTTGTTTTCCTTTGCATTTTGACATTTCCTTTCTTTTCACTGTTGTAATTGCTTTTGCCTTGCATTGGGTCAGTTTGCTGAATTCCTTTTCTTTACTCTCCTTGTGTTTGCCGATTACTTTGCTGCTCCTCTTGCTTGCCTTTGCATGGTTTGTTTTTCGCTGGTGTTGGTTCTTTACTCCGCGCTTCCTTTCTTTGCATGCTTTTCATTCCTTGCTAGATGCATTCCTTTTCTGCTCTTTGGGAATGAATTTTCTTTTGCTTTCCCTCGCTTTTGGCTTTTTGCCCTTTCTTTTTGTGCTCCTTTTCCTTCCCTTCCTTCCCGTTCCTTGTCGCCTTGCCCGCCCCTTTCCTCTGACCTTGCCTTCACTTCCCTGATGTGATCTCTCTGGGTTGTTTTTGTCTCTTCTTTCCCGACTTGTTTAACTCAAGCCTCGTCCCTCGTCATTCCTCCGGTGCTGGATGGCTTTGCAGGTCTTTCTTCAGTGGCAGAGATGGGTTTGTGCCTCCTGGCTGTCCTTGCTTCTTCATCACTTGCGGTGGTCTTCAGGCTTCTCGTGTGATGGCTGGGCCGATCCATGCCCTGTAGCTACCCTTACCTCCTCCCCGGCATGCCTAGGAGCTCTTTCCCCCGTCCAGAGAGATGTTTGTTCTGGCTAGCAGCCCCGGGCTACTCCTCTGGGGTAGCTAGCGGAGAACTGGCATGTCTCGTGGAGGGAGGGAGGGAGCAGCACGCCCGGTAGCTACCCTTTCCTCCTGCCCAGGCATGGATGCTCAGCTTTTGTCCCCCGGCGGGGTCCGTTTTCATGCTGGATAGCAGGCCTGGACTCCTCCAGGCTAGCTACCCAACCTTTCTTTTCTTGGCGGCAGGTAGGTGTATTCCTGGTGGACCATGTGAATGCCCCGTGGCCGTGGTTTCTTTCACTGTTTTCTGCCCGCATGCAGCTGCAGTCATTTTCTTTATGCTGTTTCCTGCACGGGTGGTACTCGGGAATGTTTTGTTGCTGGCCTCATTAGCGGCCCTGCCAGTTGTTGGGCCAGTGTTGTTGGCTAGCCGTTGTGTGCCGTTTGCTGTTTCTCTTGGAGGATGCAGCGTGTCCGAGAGAGACTCCAAAGCAGTCGGCGTTGCCTGTCCAGCAAGGCTTTTCTCCTTCTGCCGAGGTGCTGTGGCAGCCGTGGACCGAGCGCGTCGTGAGCATGTCCTGCATGGTGCAGGCCTTCTGGGATGGGAGCCCAAATCTTCCGTGGCCGCCCGTGAGTGCTCCGAGGTTGGTGCTGGCGAGGGTTTCTTTCTGCTGGGGGAGGTTTTGTGGGACGTCCCAGTGGATCCTCCCTAGTTGGCTTTTTCCACTTGCTTGCTTTGAATGTTTCTTTTCAGGAGGAGGTTGTGTGTGCTATTTCCTAGAATGCTTCAAGTTTCCTTTCTTTCCTCCTGCTTGGCTGCTCTTTGCTGTGATGTGGCAAGCTCTGCGATTGGCCCTTTCTCTCGGAGTTGTTTTCCTTTGCATTTTGACATTTCCTTTCTTTTCACTGTTGTAATTGCTTTTGCCTTGCATTGGGTCAGTTTGCTGAATTCCTTTTCTTTACTCTCCTTGTGTTTGCCGATTACTTTGCTGCTCCTCTTGCTTGCCTTTGCATGGTTTGTTTTTCACTGGTGTTGGTTCTTTACTCCGCGCTTCCTTTCTTTGCATGCTTTTCATTCCTTGCTAGATGCATTCCTTTTCTGCTCTTTGGGAATGAATTTTCTTTTGCTTTCCCTCGCTTTTGGCTTTTTGCCCTTTCTTTTCGTGCTCCTTTTCCTTCCCTTCCTTCCCGTTCCTTGTCGCCTTGCCCGCCCCTTTCCTCTGACCTTGCCTTCACTTCCCTGATGTGATCTCTCTGGGTTGTTTTTGTCTCTTCTTTCCCGACTTGTTTAACTCAAGCCTCGTCCCTCGTCATTCCTCCGGTGCTGGATGGCTTTGCAGGTCTTTCTTCAGTGGCAGAGATGGGTTTGTGCCTCCTGGCTGTCCTTGCTTCTTCATCACTTGCGGTGGTCTTCAGGCTTCTCGTGTGATGGCTGGGCCGATCCATGCCCTGTAGCTACCCTTACCTCCTCCCCGGCATGCCTAGGAGCTCTTTCCCCCGTCCAGAGAGATGTTTGTTCTGGCTAGCAGCCCCGGGCTACTCCTCTGGGGTAGCTAGCGGAGAACTGGCATGTCTCGTGGAGGGAGGGAGGGAGCAGCACGCCCGGTAGCTACCCTTTCCTCCTGCCCAGGCATGGATGCTCAGCTTTTGTCCCCCGGCGGGGTCCGTTTTCATGCTGGATAGCAGGCCTGGACTCCTCCAGGCTAGCTACCCAACCTTTCTTTTCTTGGCGGCAGGTAGGTGTATTCCTGGTGGACCATGTGAATGCCCCGTGGCCGTGGTTTCTTTCACTGTTTTCTGCCCGCATGCAGCTGCAGTCATTTTCTTTATGCTGTTTCCTGCACGGGTGGTACTCGGGAATGTTTTGTTGCTGGCCTCATTAGCGGCCCTGCCAGTTGTTGGGCCAGTGTTGTTGGCTAGCCGTTGTGTGCCGTTTGCTGTTTCTCTTGGAGGATGCAGCGTGTCCGAGAGAGACTCCAAAGCAGTCGGCGTTGCCTGTCCAGCAAGGCTTTTCTCCTTCTGCCGAGGTGCTGTGGCAGCCGTGGACCGAGCGCGTCGTGAGCATGTCCTGCATGGTGCAGGCCTTCTGGGATGGGAGCCCAAATCTTCCGTGGCCGCCCGTGAGTGCTCCGAGGTTGGTGCTGGCGAGGGTTTCTTTCTGCTGGGGGAGGTTTTGTGGGACGTCCCAGTGGATCCTCCCTAGTTGGCTTTTTCCACTTGCTTGCTTTGAATGTTTCTTTTCAGGAGGAGGCTGTGTGTGCTATTTCCTAGAATGCTTCAAGTTTCCTTTCTTTCCTCCTGCTTGGCTGCTCTTTGCTGTGATGTGGCAAGCTCTGCGATTGGCCCTTTCTCTCGGAGTTGTTTTCCTTTGCATTTTGACATTTCCTTTCTTTTCACTGTTGTAATTGCTTTTGCCTTGCATTGGGTCAGTTTGCTGAATTCCTTTTCTTTACTCTCCTTGTGTTTGCCGATTACTTTGCTGCTCCTCTTGCTTGCCTTTGCATGGTTTGTTTTTCGCTGGTGTTGGTTCTTTACTCCGCGCTTCCTTTCTTTGCATGCTTTTCATTCCTTGCTAGATGCATTCCTTTTCTGCTCTTTGGGAATGAATTTTCTTTTGCTTTCCCTCGCTTTTGGCTTTTTGCCCTTTCTTTTTGTGCTCCTTTTCCTTCCCTTCCTTCCCGTTCCTTGTCGCCTTGCCCGCCCCTTTCCTCTGACCTTGCCTTCACTTCCCTGATGTGATCTCTCTGGGTTGTTTTTGTCTCTTCTTTCCCGACTTGTTTAACTCAAGCCTCGTCCCTCGTCATTCCTCCGGTGCTGGATGGCTTTGCAGGTCTTTCTTCAGTGGCAGAGATGGGTTTGTGCCTCCTGGCTGTCCTTGCTTCTTCATCACTTGCGGTGGTCTTCAGGCTTCTCGTGTGATGGCTGGGCCGATCCATGCCCTGTAGCTACCCTTACCTCCTCCCCGGCATGCCTAGGAGCTCTTTCCCCCGTCCAGAGAGATGTTTGTTCTGGCTAGCAGCCCCGGGCTACTCCTCTGGGGTAGCTAGCGGAGAACTGGCATGTCTCGTGGAGGGAGGGAGGGAGCAGCACGCCCGGTAGCTACCCTTTCCTCCTGCCCAGGCATGGATGCTCAGCTTTTGTCCCCCGGCGGGGTCCGTTTTCATGCTGGATAGCAGGCCTGGACTCCTCCAGGCTAGCTACCCAACCTTTCTTTTCTTGGCGGCAGGTAGGTGTATTCCTGGTGGACCATGTGAATGCCCCGTGGCCGTGGTTTCTTTCACTGTTTTCTGCCCGCATGCAGCTGCAGTCATTTTCTTTATGCTGTTTCCTGCACGGGTGGTACTCGGGAATGTTTTGTTGCTGGCCTCATTAGCGGCCCTGCCAGTTGTTGGGCCAGTGTTGTTGGCTAGCCGTTGTGTGCCGTTTGCTGTTTCTCTTGGAGGATGCAGCGTGTCCGAGAGAGACTCCAAAGCAGTCGGCGTTGCCTGTCCAGCAAGGCTTTTCTCCTTCTGCCGAGGTGCTGTGGCAGCCGTGGACCGAGCGCGTCGTGAGCATGTCCTGCATGGTGCAGGCCTTCTGGGATGGGAGCCCAAATCTTCCGTGGCCGCCCGTGAGTGCTCCGAGGTTGGTGCTGGCGAGGGTTTCTTTCTGCTGGGGGAGGTTTTGTGGGACGTCCCAGTGGATCCTCCCTAGTTGGCTTTTTCCACTTGCTTGCTTTGAATGTTTCTTTTCAGGAGGAGGTTGTGTGTGCTATTTCCTAGAATGCTTCAAGTTTCCTTTCTTTCCTCCTGCTTGGCTGCTCTTTGCTGTGATGTGGCAAGCTCTGCGATTGGCCCTTTCTCTCGGAGTTGTTTTCCTTTGCATTTTGACATTTCCTTTCTTTTCACTGTTGTAATTGCTTTTGCCTTGCATTGGGTCAGTTTGCTGAATTCCTTTGCTTTTGCTTGAATTTTTTTGCCTTTTTCTTTAACCCTTACTTAAAATGTCAACCCTTCACCCTTACTGAAATTGTTAGTCTGTAACTTTTAACCCAAAACTATAACCTTATATCATAATCCAAAGTGGTAACTTTAAACAGTAACGCAGAAGGGTAATCCTCAATCGTAATGCATTTGGATAACTCTTAATACTATCCAAAGTGGTTAACCCTGGACCCTTTCCCTCACCCAAATGGGTAACATTTAGTCTCAGTGGATAGAGCTTAACCAACCATTAAAACTAAATCATGAAAAGAAAATCCAAAATGTTATCCTTAATTCTAAAACAAAAGGGTAACCCTAATCCCTTACCCATTAGGGGAACCTTTGACCTCAACCTGCAGTGATAATTGTTAACCTCTCACAAAATGATAATTCTCAGCCCTCAACCTCAACGCTGAAAGGAAACCCTTAACCTAAACCTAAAAGGGTTATCTTTAATCTCTAAACCTTAACCCAATTGGTGAGCCTTTACCTTCAACACAAAACTTTAACACAAAGTTTTCACTCCTAACACTAACCTCAAAATGGTAATCCATAACCGTAAAACTTTTGATCCTCAACCCAAACCCTTAACTCTTTACCCAAATGAGTACTCCTTAACCCTTATCCGTAACCCAAATGGTAAACCCTTAACCCAAACCCAAATGGATTACCCACAACCCTAAACCCTAATACAGAACTGAAACTCTTAAACCACAAAACGATAATCCATAACCCTTAAACCTAAAAGAAAACGTTCATCCTTAACCTCAACCCAAATGGGTAACCCTTAACCCTAACTGAAAAGTAAAACCCTTAAACCAAACCCAAATGGGTAATCATTAACCTTTGCTTAAACCCAGCTCCCTCAGCTGCTCCTCCTAAGGCCTGTGGTGCAGACCCATCACAAGCTTCATTGCCCTTGTCTGGGCCTCAGTGTCTTTCCTGTAGTGAGGGGCCCAAAACTGAACACTGAAAACTGAATAGTTGAGGTGTAACCTCACCAGTGCTGTGTACAGAGACACAATTACTTCCCTGCTTCTGCTAGCAACGCTATTTATGATACAAGCCATGATGCCATTGGCCTTCTTGGCCATATGGGCACACTGCTGGCTCATGTTCAGCTGAGCATCAACTGATATACCCAGGTCCCTTTCCTCTACACAGTCCTCCAGCCACTCTGCCCCAAGCCTATAGCACTGCATGGGGTTGTTGTGGCCGAAGTGGAAGACCTGGCACTTGGTCTTGCTGAACCTCATCCCAGTGGCTTCAGCTCAGCAATCCAGTCTGTCCAGAGCGCTCTGTAGGGCCTCGCTACCCCCAGGCAGATCGACAATTCCAGCCAACTTGGTGTCATCTGCAAACTTACTAAGGGTGCACTCAATGCCCTCATCCAGGTCATCAATAAAGATACTGACGAGAACATGCCCCAGCACTGAGCCCTTGGAACACCACTTGTGACCAGTCACCAGTTGGATTTAGCTCCATTCACTGATATTGTTTGGGCCCGGCCCTCCAGCCAGCTCCTTACCCAGCAAAGAGTGTACCTGTCCAAGCTACGGGCTGCCAGCTTCTGCAGGAGAATACTGTGGGAGACGGTGTCGAAGGCTTTGCTGAAGTCAAGGTAGACCATATCAACAGCCTTTCCCTCATCCACCAGGTGGGTCACTAGATCATAGAAAGAAATGAGGTTGGTCAAGCAAAACCATGCTGGCTAGTCCTGATCCCATGGTTGTCCTACATGAGACATGTCTCATGTCTCCCATGAGAACAAGTGCTGGTGATAGTTCTGCAGACTGCTCAAAGAATGCCTTGTCCAGCTCTTCATCCTGATTAGGCAATCTATAACAGAGTCCCACCAAGATGTCATCCCTACAGGCCTTCCCCTGATCCTTATCCACAGACGTTCAACTTTATCGTTCCCAACCCCAAGCTCTTCAACATCAAAATACTCAATTTTAATATGAAGAGCTACACCACCTTTCCTTCCTTCCATGTCTGTCTTTTCTGAAGAGCTTGTAGCCTTCCATCACAATCATGGGTGTGGTCCCACCATGTAATAGCAATTATGTCATAGTTAGCCTGTTACACAATCGCTTCCAGCTCCTCCTACCATAAATTTAACCCAAAATAGTGACCTTTCACCACTAACTCTAACCTCAAATGGCAAGCCTCAACCAAAATCCTCATTTATCTAGGATTGTTTAAAACCTCCTTGTATAACACTGATGACAGATTAAATTGGTGTTGCTGGAAGAATCTTTGGGAATGGAAAGATGCTCACAGGCAAGGGATGCTTTTAGAAAAGGGTTTACTGAACAGAGATGGCAAAAGCCTCAGTTGTACATAGATTAAGGGCAATAATCCTGGATCCTAAAACTGTATGTAATAAGCATCATAAATGGAAAAATATTTCTAAAGTGAAAAATGATAGGGAGAAGGAAGGAACGGGCTGACTTATCTGCAAAGTGGAAAATTCACAATGAATAAAAGGAAATGTTTGGAAACAATTGGTGTTGAAGGGTTCATTGTCAGCAAAGGATTTAGGGTTAAGAACAAGCAAATTAAAGGCTGACAGTACTTGCAGAAAGAGCCTATCTTGAACAAGCCATGCAATAACCCCTTCTCAGTGCTGCCATGGGTGGGGCTGGCCAAGGGTCCTGTGACTCTGAACAGAGCCCATATCTGCAGCTCTTCCCCTATGGGGAGCCGTTCCCCAGCTCTCTCAGGCCCCAACTTCTCTCCAGACGGGGCCTCACCAGCCAAGAAACCTCACCCAGAGGGATAGGGGAGTGTTGCGGAGTTATCTGTAGATCTGTTGGTGTCTGTGACAGGGGGACAGCAGGTCCACAAGCCCACTGATGTGAAAAAGGTGTGGAGGGGAGGGCTGGGGGGAACAAAGAGAAAAAGGAATAATAGTAAATAAGAGGTAAAAAAAAAAAGAGCAGCACCAATGATCTGAGGAGGAAAGTTAATTTACTAATTATAATAGCAGAAATACAAGTTAATTGGGGTTGAAGCTAATAAACCAAATAAATGAGAGAGAGAGTCCGAAACTGAAGGCCTTACTCTAAAGCTCAAGTGGAGATGGCTAGGGAGCATGCACTGCCAAAACAAGTAATAGAAGAGAGAACAGTCTTGTGACTTCCAAGCAGTCTTATCTTTCCCTCTGCATGGAAAATGGAAATTAAAAGTCTTCTGGGGTATATAGGTTTTCTCTTCTGAGAACCAGGTACCCAGAAAATCAGCAGAATTGGAGCATTAACTCTTTAAATCCCAGTGCTCTACATGATGTTATGATGTGGAATACTGATAACAAAAAATCATAAAACCACAACATTGCATCCCTTATTCTACATCCCTACATCATGCTTAGTATATATGTATACAAAGAATAATCAACATGCATTAATGTCACACTCCAATTGTGTGACTAGGTCTCCAGGTCTTCAGGAGGGAGAGGGAGTACTTTGTGATATATTGAAATGAGGAAAGTTAGTTAGATTAAATGTTATGTGCCTTCGTGAGGTGCTGAATCGGCTGCTCAAGATCTGGCCTTGCTTAGCCAGGTTTTCTCTTCTGATAACAGATGCTTTTCTGTAGACTTAGACAGTTATTACAGACAGTGGGTCTCCTGTTTCTCCAATTAAAATTGTTAGCTACCCTATCTCTGAAATGCAAGGCAGCAGTCTAGGACAGTAAACCACAAGAATTAATGATGAAGCAGCAGATTGGTGGACAGAATTGTAGCTGATAAGACGACCGAGAGACTCTCTCAGTCTGGAGATTCTGTTTCTCGGCTAGAAGACTCTCTTTCTGGGCCTGAAGATTCTCCATCTTGGCTCAGAGACACTCTCTTTCAGTTTGGAAACTGTTTCTCAACTAAGAAACTCTCTTTCTGGACCCCGAGATTCTCTCTCTCAGTTCTGACTTTCTCCTGGGAACTCTTGACTCTCTCGCTCAGTTTCAGACTCTCTCTCTCTCTTTGAGATAGTAATGAATAAGGGAAAATAAGCATAAGCCAGGCCCCAAATAATTTGTACCTCCTCAGATTTTCCTGAGCTGCAACATCTCTGTCTCAAATTACTGCTAAGGTTCTCAGTAGTAAAGTTCCATGACACCAGTGATGCCCATTTCTCTAAAGTCTCTCCCAGGTTCCTCCACACTCCCTTCCACTCAGAATTCTCTGGCTCTGGGGAAGGCTTCTGCAAAAAATCATAAATACAGATACTAAGTGAAATGATGAGTACACTCAGGTAGATTCTCGACATGATCATTGGATAAGCATTCCAAAGATGCATGAGGGATTCAGGGGAGAGATTGGAAACCTGTTTAAAAATCACACATTCTGTAAAATTAGCAGGTCTCTCTGGGACATACCTTTCAGTGCCCAATTCATGCCACATTGTACGCTGATGCCAGTGTATTTAATTGACTATGTATACATGTAGAATCATAGAATCACTAGGTTGGAAACAACCTATAAGATCATCTAGTCCAACCGTCTCCTCATCACCATTGCCACCACTAGCACTAAACCATATCACATAGCACGTCGTCCAGGCGCCTTTTGAACACTGCCAGGGACGGCGACTCCACCACCTCCCTGGGCAGCCGTTCCAGTGCCTGACCACTCTCTGAGAGAAAAAGTTCTTTCTTATGTCCAGCCTAAACCTCCTCTGATACAACTTGCGGCCATTACCCCGTGTCCTGCTCGTTGCCTGGGAGAAGAGGCCAAATCTGCCTTCACCTATATGGCTCCATAGAGTGGCAAACTTAATAGAGGCCCAGTACGTTCTGAATATGAAAAGGGGAAAAATGGTGGAATGTAATCTCTTGAAGAACAGTTTTATAAGAGAAAGCAAATGCATTTCTTTTCTCTTTATCGAAGCAAACTAGAAAGCTAGAAACCCAAGAAAGTTTACAAATATCCCAGAATATTGGCAGTTTGCCTGGACTTCAAGGCTTTGTTTTCAGTACAGCCCCTACAGATAAGTTTTCTAATGATGTTCTCTGATAGTAGAAAGAGATTTGTTCTAAAGGTATAACTTTTCCCAGCCAAAGTGGCCAGTGCCCACATTGTCCATCAAAAATGTCAATGGTTTACAGGCCCATTCAGCCCAGTTCCATGGCTACTGGGGCAGGAGGACATATGGACCCTCACCCCAGGAAAGGAGGAAGGGTGAAAAAGGGGAAAAGGTCGGGAAAAGGGCCTAAAAACAAAACAGCAGCAAGGATCTGAAAAGTTAAATATTATTAAATACGAATGCAAAATGCAAAGTAACACAATATAATACGATATAATTGGAATTGAAGCTAATAAATAAAATGAGACGGAGAAGGTGTCCAAATACCAAAGGCCTTACTCTAATGCTGAAGGCGAGATGGCTAGGGGGCACACAGTCTGCTGAGACGGGAAGTAAGGAAGAGTGACGTCTAGTGACCTGCAAACAATTTTCTTTCTCTCTGCACAGAAAATGGGAAGAGAACAATGAGAAGTCCTCTGGGATATGTAGTTCTTCTCTTCTGAGACAGGTATACCTGGAAATATCCACAGTCCACAGAACTGGAGTGTTAACTCTTTAACTCCCATTGCGCTAATGATGTTATGATGTGGAATACATATAACAAAAAAATCTTAAAACCATGGCAACATGAGATTAGTCGAAAACATCTGGAAGAAAAGGTACAAGTAAAGCATAGGAAGTCAATCTGAAAAACAACACACATAGTAAAAGAGAATATCAAAGGCAATCTTTTTTAAGCAAACCCTTTATTATGATTGTTCTGTTTTGTTGGGTTTTTTTTTGTTATTGGTTTTCTTTTGTTTTGTGCTGACATTGAAAGAAGAGTTTCAGTAAAGAAATATGTATGGGAGAAATTCTTGTGATAATAGAAAAATAAATGAATGAAAGACATATGACTACACATCATCTGATGTCACACACACACAAATAGAGAGCAATGGTACATTGTCTGATCTAGTGATTCAAAAATTAAAATACTTATTTTGTGTCAATGCTTTTCCTTGGCTCACTGTGACTTGCCCTAGTCATCAGGCACTTATACTAAAGAGCACCAAAGAGAGATTCACCATGGTGTTGTAGCCATCAGTATCTGAGCAGACTTCTGCAGCTTTTCTTTCTGTTGATGAATTATCATAGGTACCTCAAGAGAATGACTCCGTTGACTCATTCTGAAGTCTACTTAAGAATAAGATGGAGTCTTAAAGCTGTCTATTTCAACTGACAACAGCAGTAGCTTAAAATTGTCTAACTTAAATGTAATCTTGCCTAAGTCTTCAAAGTGCCTTTCAAATTACATGGAGCACTCTTTTATTTTTTTTTGCACAAAAGCTTTTCTGTGCTTTAAGTGAACAGAACTGAATCTACTTGATAATGTACTTCAGTGCACACTATAAACTCTGTTATTCTTGTCTTTAAAAAGACTTTTTTTTATTTTAATAAAAAAATTTAGCCTGTCATTCATACCGTTCCAGGACTGAAGTTATGAGGGCTTACAATAATAGAAAGGAATGCACACAAACTGGTTTGTCTTTTTTGTGTACATAGCATGTATCTCTTAAAGAAAACTGAATAGCTATACGTGAAAGGGATCATACGTAACTATTGTCATTAATTATTGTAGAAAACTCCCTGGTTTGGTACAGCCCTCTAATTATTATCTGCTTCTTTTAGACCAAGTTGGCAGCAACAAAGTCAAGAGCAGAAGCCTGAGGACTATCAGAAGAGACTTTAGGCGTCAGGGCAGTTAAGTTAGTTCAAGGAGCAGGGAGCTCAGGTGGTGTTTTCCTTGATCACTTCAGTAGCAGGGGAAACTATTGAGAGGAAAAGGAAAATCCATCTGATCAACACATGGCTAAGAGACTGATGCCATTAAAGAAATTTTGGATTTTTTTGATTACAGGGCAGTCTATTCAGCATCAGGCCTGCTGACAACAAATAGAGTCTACCTGTCTCAAAGGAGGAAAAGAATTCTATCCCAGGAATTGAAAGGGCTCATTGAGAGGGCTTCAAACTAGATTTGAAGGGAAAAGGCTTACTAGAGATGAGTTTAAGGACAGCATGTCAGGATTGGGGATGAGACCTATAGCCCAGCTGGAATGCACCTACACTGCTAGCAATAAACTGTCAGATGGCATGCCAATATCAGAGGGGTTCCTTGCTAGTGATATCCTTCAGTCTTCTCCACGAGGTGCTAGGTATGATGAAGTATATCTGAAATGCTTCTACACCAATGTACTCAGTATGAGAAACAAGCAAGGAGAGCCAAAAACATAGTATGATAGGTGAGCAGTTGGCTGATTGGTTGGCCCCAAAGGGTTTTAGTAAATGGGGTTACGTCAGGCTGGCAGCTAGTCACTAGCAAGGCTCCCCAGGTCTATTTTAGGGCCAGTTCTGTTTAATGTTTTAATAAATGACTTAGATGTAGAACTAGAAGCTGTTATTAGCAAGTCTGCAGACATTATTTAATTGGAAAGAGCTGATGATTCTGTTGAGTTTGTGAGGCCTTGCAGGGAGATCTTGACAAATTAGAGATCTGGGCAGTCACCAATCACATGAAGTTTAGCATTAGCAAGTGCCAGATTCTGCACCTGGGAAGGGCTAACCCTGGCTACGTAGACAAACTGAGAGATATGATGCTGGAGAGCAGCTCTGTTGAAAGAAATGTGGGAGTCTTGGTTGACAGCAAATGAGTCATTAGTGGGCTCAGGCAGCCAGGAAGGCCAACTGTGTCCTGGGGTGCATCAAGCACAGCATTTCCAGCTGGTCGAGGAAAGTAATTGCCCCAGTAATTGCGCTGGTACAGCCTCACCTTGAGTAAAGTGTGCATCTCTAAAACAATTATAGATTGTCCAAAGGTGGTGAAAGGTCTGGAGAGGAAGAAATGTGAAGAGGAGCTGAAGTCCCTTGGTTTGTTCAGCCTAGAAAAGACTGAAGGGTGATCTCATCATGGCCTATGGCTTCCTCATAAGGAGGAGCAGTGGGGCAGGAGCTGATCTTCTCTCTCTGGTGACAGTGACAGGACCCAAGGGAATGGCATGGAGCTGTGTCAGAGGAGGGTCAGGCTGGATATTAGGAAAAGGTCCTTCACTGAGAGGATGGTCAGGCAGTGGAATACGCTCCCCAGGAAAGTGGTCATGACTCCGAGCTTGCCAGAGGTGAAGAAATATCTGGACAATGCTCTCAGTTACATGCTCTGATTTTTGGGTGGTCCTGTTTGGAGCCAGGAACTGAACTCAGTGATCCTTATGGGTTCCTTCCAACTAGATATATTCGATGATTCTCTGATTCTGTTATCCACTTTATGTGCATAAATTTGCTTCAGCTTATGAGGAAGTGGGTACATTAATTGAAACATAAAAATTCACCCTTAGAGACTAGTACTGGATTTTAAATCCACTAACAATATATTCAACTGATTTAAAGTTATGCCTTTCATTTTCCTTAGGTTTTAATTGTCCATATGAACAGCTGCTTTAAGAGGTGAGTGATTACTTAAATAGACTAAGCACTTAAAGAACTATAAAACAGGGAAAGTGTAATGACATGATCTCAACAGCATTTATTAGTATTCAAGAAGAGAGACTTTTCAAGGGGAGATCAAGCCTCACATCCAAGAGTAAGTAGTCATTCTCAACATATCTGACATGGTAACTGTTAGTACCAGTCTTGAAAATGACAGACTTAAAACAGTCTAGCTGTAAATGTGAAATTGCTATCTGTCTCTCTATAGGTATATCTAGATTTATTCCATATAATGTTTATTTTGTATTACAAAAGCATTAACTGTCTTGAGAGTAATAAGGTACAAATTTACATACTTCCATTTATTTTTTTACTATCCAAGACAGAAACCAATTTCTTTCAACATCCTTGAGTAATACCTATTAAAGAAGACCTAGATCATCCCTAGAAATATTTTATACTATCTCTACAGTAATTGTATGCAACTATATCATTACCATTGTATTTTATTTCCTATAACTCTTTGACATACCATGAACAGAATGCATATGACGTAAAATGTTATAACCCTGACTAGGATTTCATAATAAAGTAAACCTGAAGCATATTAACTAAATGTCAGTGAAGCAAATATATTTCAAACAAAGATGTCTAGAACATTATAATTTTTCCAGCCTTGTGGGCATCTAAAATTGTGATTCGAATGTAGAAAAATTGCAGGATGAAAGAGGTTTTGTCTGAACTGAGGCAGAGAAGAAACAGTCTTTTAATGGTCACCATGACTTCTTGTTTCCTGTCCTCAGTAAAAGACTGAAGTTTGCTTGAACAAGGCAGTAGAACCAAAATTTTTACAAAAGTCCTTCACCACATAGAGTCCTGTCTAGTAACCCATAGTAGCCCCACAATTACATTGTTGACTATGTTATATGTAACTATGAAGTATATATATATTCACACTGTTAATGGTCCTGCCAGGGAACCTTTTTCTTTTTTCCAATGTACAGACCCAGTCCCCCTGTGTTTGCAGTGAGGGAAGTTGCTGGAAATGATCTCTGATCCATGCAGAAAAATTGGCAAGCCTCCAGCTGGAAAGTGAGGGTAATTCTCCTGTTGAAGAATTTTCCCTTGGATTCTACCCCAGCCAACATCCAGGCAATTTCACCTTACAGTTTAGCCAGAACAGTGTCACCAGGAGGAAAGGATAGACAGTGTCTGGCAATATAACTAAAAATGATTTTTTTCTCCTTAATTTTCTGATCAATCCACTATCCTAAATGTCTTTTGGTCAGAAATCTTCTGTGAACTTTGATATATTTGCAGAAGCATCAGGAGAAGACCTCAGTTACCAATCATTTTATATTTACATCATACATTAGTGGTCAGAACAGCAAACATTTCAAGCTAAACATCTGTGGTAGGAAAGCGTGCCTTCTGAAGATCTTGTTCTTAGACTGAAAAGGAAAAATTGTTGATCATCTAGAATGTAGCCTTCCATGTATCACTTTCATTGCTGATCTCTTTGGTAAGATGAAGAGGATACATATATTTTTCAGCTGAGACTTTAGTGCTTACCACTTCATTGGCCTTATTAGAAGATTAGAAAGATCTGAGTTTTCAGACAGCTCCACTCAGTGGCAAAGCTAACTGGTATAATGGAGCTTTTGATTCATGAGAAGAAGGATTAAATCTTCTCTTATGGGGATATGTGGAACCTATTTGCTATACACAGCTACTTTGTTTAACTTTACCAGTATAACCCACTTAGTTACAGGCAGGCTCACAGTACACTTCAGTGGTGTTAAAGGTCAGTAATTTCAAAGCTAGGATCCAATAACCAATTGTCAAATTTTAGCAATAAATGGCTGTATTATCTTATAAAGTGAGACATTTTAGCAATAAATTTATATGAAAGAAAAGACCCAATATATGGGAAACACCACACAGAGTTTTCTCAGCATCATAAAATATCCTGAGTTGGAAGAGACTCACAAGGATCATCAAATACAAGACCTGGCTCCACAGAGGACCACCCAAAATTCAAACCATATGTCTGAGAGTACTGTCCAAATGCTTCTTGACTTCTGGCAGTTCAGTGCTGTGATCCCTGGGAAGCCATTTTCCAGTGCCCAGCCACTGTGTGGTGAAGAAACTTTTTCTGATACCTAACCTGACCCTCCCTAACACATCTCCATCTTGTTCCCTCAAGTCCTTTTGCTGTCAACAGAAAGATCAGCACTGCCCCCCTACTCCTATCGTGAGGTGCTGTTGGCAGAAAGGCTTCAGCTGCTCCTCATAAGTATTTTGCTCTTGACTCTTCACCATCTTCATAGCCCTACCTTAAAGACTTTAACATCTATGTCCTTCTTATATTCTGATGCCCAAAGTGTTCAAGGTGAGGCCGCACAGTGCAGAGTGGAGCAGTTTGCTGTTCTGGCCACTAATGTATGATGTAAATATCAAATCCTCCCCTCCTCTAGCTGTCAGTGCTGAGCTTGATGAGCTACAGGGTATGATTGGCCTTCTCAGCTGCCAGGGTCACTGCTGACTCATATTCAACTTGCCTGAAACCAGAACATCCAGATCCCTTTCTGTTGGGCCATTATAGCATCTCATTCTCCAGTCTATATTTAGCCAGGGTTGCCCAGCTCCAGGTGCAGCACTGGGTGATTGTTCTTGCTAAATTTCATGGAACTGGTGGATTGCATAGTCTTCTAATTTGTCAAGATCTCCATGCAAGACTTCTCTATCCTTGTGGGAGTTAGAGTTAGGGTTAGGTTTAGGTTACCAGTCTGATGAAACCCTGTTTACTGTAAGCCTTGAAGTCTGACCTACAGCCTATGGTTTGATAGAAGCCAACAGCAACTTTTGTAAGTTTCTGGGACAGTGTAAGGGCTGTCTAGCACAAGTGGATTAAGGTAAGAGATGTATTCCAATAAGCGTCATTAGCTCAGAAGGATCATTAGAAAAAGCTTTTTTAAAAACACATAATATGAAAGAAGCACAGTAGTATTTTCTTTAATAAATCTATAAGGCCAAAGAGTAAGTAATAACAGAAAAGCAAGGCTGAAATAATTTTCTTCTAGCACACACATAGAAAACTGACAATACAAAGAATTATGTCCATCGTCATCAGCTGTTCATTCTTTGTTTGCCCAGGCAAACTTAAAAATATTGGGAAAACCAGGCTGAGAAATCTGTGACCTTAGAAGTTCAACTGAAGTCAGAAAAATAATCTCAAAGGGAGTCTTATTCTGAGTTTACAAAGCCTTTTCCCTTATCATGGCCTCAGAACGGGATGTCCCATGCTGTAGTCAACAACTTAGCATTAGTCATAGAGATACCAAGATATTGAAAGAAAGTGGAGGATATTCAGCCACTTTAGTATGCCAGTGATGCTCATTGATGTTATAGGCATATGTCAAGAACAATTTAGGTTGAAAAAGATCTTCAAGATCATCAAGTCCAGCCATCAACCTAACACTACTGAGAAAGTCTACCACTAAACCATGTTGCTAAGCAGCACATCTGTATATCTTTTAAATACCTCAAGGGAGGAGGATACCACAACTTCACTATGCAACCTGTTCCAATGCCTAATTACCCTTTCCATTAAGAAATTCATCCTAATATCTAATCTAAACCTCTCTTGATATAACTTCAGACACTTCTTCCTGGCATTGTACTTGTCTCCCAAGAAAAGAGATGGATGCCCTTCTCACTGAAACCTCCTTTTAGGTAGAGAGCAATGAGGTCTCCACTCAGCCTTCTGTTCTCAGACTAAATAATGCCAGTTTCCTCAGCTTTTCCTTATATGTTCTTCATATATTCTTATATTCTTCATCTTGTTTTCTCTGAACATATTTCAGCATTTCTCTGTTTCTAGGTGTGTAGATTTTTAGGGCTTTATTATCATTATTTCTTTGGTCTTGTTTGCTTGTTTTATTTACTGCACTATTTGTTAGCTCAGTTTCAAGTTCCTGTGAACACAATTCAAGATTTTTTCCTCTGCAAAGCAATTTAGAAAGTTAAACTCCATGACAAAAATCCTGTGATTCACAGAAAATAAATGGTCATGGGGTTTGTTTCAATTTCAGTAATCAAAGGAGGTCAAGAAGGTTCCTTTTAACTCTGCCAAAAAAGAGTCTTGCTGGTTACTGTGCTCCAGCATTGAGCTAATTCAGTGCTGGCTAGGGCTTTAATATCAGTCCTCAAGCAAAATCATGTGCTTATTTCTTCCTTGATCTTTATCTAAATGATCATTAATGTACAAGACTACATACTATAACTGCAATGGGACATGGCATGCTATGTAATGTAAATTACGCCACAAGATATTTGAAAGAACTGAAATTATGACTTAGTAATAAGAAAATAGAATTGTTTTTCTTAGCTTAGTTTATCACTTCATTATTTTGTAGTTAGAATTTCATTGTTATTGTACATAAAAGCACATAAAGGTACTGTGGGTTGCTCTCAATGTGTGAACAGTTCTTTCAGACATACCTCTTCACACAAAATCACCAGTCCTAATTAGAATTGAGACATTTGTGACTGCCTTAACTTCAAAGTATTGGTGCTCCATAAAATTAACCTGAAAATTTTTGAATATTCATAGAACTTTCTGTGCCATACATTCTAAGTTTGCTAATATGTAATTTAAATAGTTTCTCATATGTAATTTAAATAAAACATAAAATTCAAAGGACATATCTCAAAGAATAAAACATTCCAAGGCACTCAGAATTTGCTTTTCAATTATATGTAATTCCTAAAATATTAACACTGTAAAAAGTACTCTTTTCTTCTCATCTAAATTTTGTTTTATGAGCTTTTTTATACATTTAATAAGGTTCAAACTGATCTAATTATCTATGTATTTCTTCCTCTGATAGCAACAGAAATTAAAAAAAAAAAACAAAAACTTAAATGAAAATGGAGAAAAACTATTGCTATATATTAAAAATATGTTCATTCACAGAAATAGCCAATAAACCAGACTTATATGTTTCCAGCACTGTTTCTCAAATAAATAGACTTCAGATGTCATAAACTTAGTGGACTGATGACTGTTTAGCATGCTCATTCTATGTTGTACTGTCTTTCTCATATAACTCTTAAATCAAATAATTTGATACTGAATAATAGGATAACTGGCTTTGTAAATCTAAGACGCTTAATATAAAATATGAAGTTTAACAGATGGTGAAAATGTAGTATTTTCAGCAGTCAGAGCACCTAATCTTTTAGGAAAGACAAGCCTGTATGATACAAAAGAGATAATAGATTGGTGTAAAAAAAAACCAATAATGTAAAAGCAGGTTGGTTATTTGTAAGTTTTTCCTCTCAGGAAAGGATTTGAAAGATTCAGTGAATGAATAAGATGAAGAAGGTAAAGCACTGACGTGTTATAAGCTTGTTTAAGCTTTTCAGGAATTAGACTTTAATACTGAGGCACAGAATCAATATTTAAGTTTTCACATGGAAATTAAAAGTTTCAGTGTAGACCTCTACTTCTTAAAATTGTGTATTTCTGTAAAGAACTGTATGATTTGCAGTGTTTACAAAACATCTATATTTAAACAAAACAACAATAACTAAAAACTGATTATTTTTGTTTTTTAAAAATTGTTGTAACTTTGTGTTTTATTAGGGAAATAGAGATGACAAAAACAGGATCTGAAAACAAAAATCTACATTAGGTTCAATTACACAAACAAGAATGTATTGTTAATTAAAATCCCTGGACATTTTTCTCTTCAAATACTTCTTCAGAAATCACTAGTTCTTCATGGGGATTTTCAGATTACGTCTCTGAAATTCAAATATCTGTTAATATAAATGTGTGTGAAAACCTTTCAGAGGTGTTCCAGTAACCATGGCAATTTAGTCACACTTACATAGGGTGTCTTCCATTGAGGGAGTATAAATGAGGTAGAATCAAGTGATCTATAGCAGAGCTGTATGTTTGTTGCAGATTAATTTTTCATGTTTACTGATTTGGAAAAAAAAAAAAAAAAAAAAAAAAAGTTAATTTAAAGTAATTATTTGCACCAACAAGCAGACAGCATAAATCTTCAGCAAAGCCAGCCAGGAGCAGGAAAAACAATTTATCCAAACATGTTGGCATATTTGTGTGATAAAAATGTGAAACCCAATATCAGCATTTCAACAGTAGATTTTTCCTGTGTACAAGTTAGCTACTGCTCACTATCAACTATACTGCTCACTATTAACAGAAGTAACCACAAGGTACCATGATGTAAGTACAGTGTGATATGCATCAAGAGACCTGGAAGAACAATTTCAAATGGAATGATAACCTTCTAACAAATGAAATGGGAGATAGTTTATGCAGTAGCTGTTGGGGCAATGTCAACATGAGCAGATGTTAAAAATGTGGTCTGCACTGCTGCTGGGAAGGGTGGCTGTGCCTGGAGCCTCTGAGAGAAATCACCAGGAGAGACTCTAGGTTGTCCCCTAGGGTTTTGGAGCTGAGAGCCTGAAATCTTTTATACTCTCATCAAAAAAGAGAAAAATACCCAGGAATCTTGGAACTGATCATGGACTGGCCAGAAGACAAAGATTTCAGAAGATCACCAGAAGAGGAGGCGATGTGTACTAAAGAAGCCCCACTGTATAATAAATCACTAGAAAACAGAAGGCAATATGCCTTCTTCACAGATAGTTCCTGTCTGAGCCCTGAGGTCTTCCTTCTCTGTTCCTTGAACAGCACATAACAAGTCTTGGTAGGGATGGCCTATGCCCCACTACTCTGCAGTGATTTCTGTCTCTGAAAATGCCAGCTTTGTGAATGTGAGAGCTTACTTTTTTTCAAAAGTTTTACCGGTTCTTCAGGATTCTGCAGTTGTTGAAGGATGAAGTTCCAAAACCCTGGAGGTACCCAATATCCTAAATACCTGTCCATAATATTTCACACACCCTGACACTCATAACTAACCAGTCTTGGGGCAGGTCTTTCAGTGGTATTCTTAAATAATTATTTAGCCTTCAACAAATCTTGAAACCCATTCAGAACACTTAGCGAGAGAAGCATTCTGATTTGAACATATCAAAGATATTCAGAATTTACAAGAGCTTGGAGGAGAAGAGGAAGATGAAGGAATAAAAGGAGTTAATTGAGCCAATCTGCAGAAGAGAAAACCATCCTGCTGGCAGTAGATACTGCTGAGTGAGAAAAGTGGCCAGTATTTTCTCTCTGTACTGACTCTTGGATGGTGGTAAATGCCCTGTGGGGACATAATGGAAAGAGAGCAACTGAAAAAATTCCTGCTCCATTTCATCTATTCATACTTAAGCTATACAGTTACCTGAATAAAATAATACGGTCTGAACTTTTGAAAATTGTTCTTCTCTACTTAACATAATTCAGATTTTGTTAAAATCAAAAGTTTAATTCCATTGAATCTGTTGAGCTTTGGTTCTGCAGTAGTACATGAGGGAATTTATTCAGCTTTCATCTGAGGCTGAAGATCTAAATAAGAGAGACTTTGCACCTAGCATTACCATTTTTAAAAGCCATGTATTCTTATCCTTGTCTTCACCTAGTTGGATGAATTTGACCTCACACATATCAGTAAAGATTTTCTTGAACAGCAGGTAGCAATTACTGAATGCCTACTGTCCAATGACATCAAAAAGGTATCATGCTTCATTCAGCTTTTCTGAGCTTTTCTTTGATAGACAGAGAATACATCCAAGTTATGAAATATTATTCTGTCATTGCAAGCCACCTAATAGCACTACTGGGAAACAAAGGAATGAACAAAAAAAAACCAACAAAATTGCACAACCTAGCCACAACAGTACCATGTCATTACAGAACAGAATTGGTAATTTATCACTTTCCTGCCACCCCAAAGAACTAGATTTCATCAGTGATATCAAATATCAAATAATGATTTATTCTCTCATTTGTGCATGGATTTTGTTAGTGTTCATAATATTTTATAAGATAGGCTAGATCAAATTCCATTTTCACAGTTGAGAGCTACATAAGTTGTTCACTGCAAACCATGTCCTGGGAAGATTAACAGGAAGGGAAGTGGGCAATCAGGAGATGTATTTCACCTGATTTCTTAACTACTCAAAGGTAGTGGAGAAGAAGTGGAGTCAGTTCATAGGGAAACTAAAATGCTACTCTAGCAAAAGATGCCAATATTATTCTTGGTGTTATTAATTTCTGGGCTTTGGAGATAAAGTTCTTAATTAATTCATTTAGAAGATATCTTGTGAAAGAATCTTAATTAGATTAAATCATTATTTCAGGAAGTAATGTGCCAAATTAAGCAAAGCTAATTAGGGTAGTCAGGAAATTGGCCTATCCACCAGTTTATGGGCAATGTCTTTTATCTGTAACTATCTCTCTGCAGCAGGAATAACATTTTATTTGAATTTATCAAAGACTTGGGAATAATCTCATTAAGAAAGACTGTGGAAAAAGCAAAAACAAATATTCTCCACAGCACAATTAGAATTGTTTAATTTATTTACAATAGCAAATCATTAACAATTAGTTGCTAGATGCTATCAACAGTGGCATCTCAGGAAAATGTTTCATCTGAGACATAAATTTTTCCTTTTTATATTTTTTTCCCCTCCAGGGAAACAGATTCCTTTGTCTTCATAAATATTGTTTTAAAACTAATGTTAGCCATTAACTTGGAAGACAAGTTGGAAAGAGTTCAAACTTTTATTTTTTGCACACATTTTAATAACTTGAAATGAATTTTCTGAACTTTTAGCTTTTCCATAGATGAGAATGGTGCTACTAATAGAGAAGTAGTAGTACATAATTAAACAATAATTAGTTAACTGGGCTTCATCAGAAAAGCCATGCTATTAAATGAAATTTCAACCAAAGCAAAGTCCATTTACCACCAGGCATTAAAAAGTAAGGATTAAGCATTGAAAAAGACAGTGAATGACAGTATCTTGTGACTGGAATTCTGCATGGCAAACAATTCAGAAATCAGTTACTTGAAAGTTTCAATTAATTTATTTATTATTACTCAGCAAGGAGAAAACCCTTTATGCTGCTGAATAGCAATATGTGAAACACACTGCATATGACTTATTGGTCTAAATGAAAAATATGATTTTTTTGACGTCATTATAACAAGAGGAGAAATTGAAATTCAAAAAATCACATATCTAAAAAATCGCTCATCCACTGCATATTCATATACTCTATTTTGGAGACAGATTTACTAGACTTTGCCTTTGAAATCCCAAATTATATCTTCTGGTGACCCATGTCTGTTTTGCCATTGAACGTCTATTAAAATATCAGTACTGGGAAACAACCTTTGCTACCTTTCGAGTCCTATCTGCATAGCAGACCTCAAGACATTTTCTCTGCACTGTAATATATATCCTTTGTGTTTAATACATACTTGATAAACAACACTGAAACATATTGAATACTAGCATTGCTTTATATTTAAAAATAAAACAAAAAACAGAAGAAAGAAAAAAGATCTAAATAATCATTGATTGGGTTATTACTTGATTGTTGTTTGCATCTGTGGAAAAAGGGAATACAACTGATGTAATTTAGCTGGACTTCTGCAAGGCCTTTGATGTGATACCCGACCACATCCATGTGAGCCAGCAGTGTGTGATTGCAGCCCGGAAGGCCAAGGTTGTCCTGGGTTCCATCAGAAAAGGGGTGGCCAGCAGGGGCAGAGAAGTGATTGTCCCATTGTACTCTGTCTTAGTGAGGCCCCACATGCAGTACTGTGTCCAAGTCTGGGGCCCCCAACACAGGAAAGACATGAGAAAGATTTTGAAGAAAACACCTTCTAGCATTAAAATTAGCATTAAAATAAAAACACCTTCTAGCATTAAAATTAGCATTAAAATGTGTTGTACTTCTATGCTTTATCTTTAAACAAAAGCAATTAAAACAAATCCATCTAGCAACAGGAGAATTTATAGAAATATATCTATCCACTGCCTATTGCATATGTAGTTGATCTTCAGTATATAGAAGTATCACTGATAATTGTATAAAAGTGATATAAGTATATAAGTGATCACAAGTGATGATCACTTGTGATTTGGCCTTGAAAACACAAAATGCAAAAAAAAGTATATTTTAAAATAAGTACTTGTAAAATCAGATATGGCTAACAAATCATAATATATAAGCCTACTCACTTACAAAGGATGTTGCTTTTATAAAGCAAGTATGGTTTATATAATGGACTTCATATAAAGAATAACGGTCATGCATTGTGTCTGCTACAACATTACAGGTACTAATAATACGTAAAGAGCACTGTATATAAATAAAGAGGTGGTGATCTTCTTCTAAATAAAGGTGATAAATGTACTCCTGAACTAATACTTTTAAAAAACAAACAAACAAACAAAAAAACCCAAAAAACAAAAAAACTCTGCTTTTTTTGAACTAGTTTTTTTTTTTTTCTTTACATTAATATATTATGAATCCAGATGGTTCACTCAATTATTTTGAATTTTTGCTTACATATTATAGAAGCATGTTATTAGTTAATAAAATAGGTATGACCTGACTGATAAAGGGAGCTTAGTTTGGAGTTCCATTTTCTTCTAGGCACTCTTCAGTGTACAATAACTTCCTACAGTTTCATTTCATGATGCGAGGTTCAGTTATTGACAGAGAATGTCAGCTGACTTTTCTAAATTTGCAACTCCATTTTATATTAACTTACTTGGGAACAATGCCATGAACAGTCTTCAAAGTCAGTCTGGCCATCAGCAAAAAAGCCATTCGGTTCATGAACATTCATAGATAAATTCCACTCATGGACTCAGTGATAGCAGACAAAGCAACCTCTGTTTTTCAGAGGTCAGGAAAAATTCTGCTTAAGTAAAAACCCTCTTCCATCAAATGATGATTTTCGCAAAGAGAAAAATTACCAGGAAAAGTTTATTGTGGAAAAACATATATTCTCCACGTGAGTATTTTACCAATCAACTCCACTATTTTTAATTATGTAGCAAAAGGAACTTTTAACTGTCAACCTAAGCCCCACACATATAAGCAAGTGTGATCAGAGCTATCTTATTTATCTATTCTTGTCTTGGTTTTATGATTTTTGGTCATCAGTATTCCACACCATAACATCATGTAACACAACATGCACTGGGGGTGGAGTTTGATATCTGCCGAATGTTCGTCCGACGGAGAAGAACTACATTTCCCCAGGAGGCATTGTGGTCAGCAAGGGGATATAACTCCATGCAAGGTCACCTGATTTCTCTTCTTCGCCTGCTCTTCGCTGTCTGCGCTTCGCTGTCTGTGCTTCGCCATCTGTACTTCAGTCACTCAACTGGACTGCACTTCTCACCCCAGCATTGTGGTGAGGTCTATACAATTCAAACAGGCTCTCTCTCTCTCTCATTGTATTTTACTAATACTATATTTAGTAAAATCATTTGTTCCACCTCAGATTAGTGCTGTTGTTTTCAAGTATTTTGGGGTCCCCTGCTTCCCCTTTCCCAGAGGCGCGGATCCGCAGATCCCTCCGCCCTGCTGGTCACGGAACTGGGCCGGACCAGCCCATAAACCGTTGACAATTCTTCAACCCATTCTGTGTTAGAGGTCCTTTGTGGAGTACAGTAGAACACCAGTGTATGGTTTATAGTTTCCTTCCTCATTATCATTCTACTACTTTCATTCCTACTTTTATTCTCCACAGCTCTGTTCTTCCACCTACTTGTCTCAAGCAAATTGTTTCTGTGTGTTTATTCAATATGCTATGTAGAATATGACTGTGGGAGACAGCTTTAGAGAAGAAGGAACGTTAGAAGAAGGATCATTAGTTATATTCATTATAGAGCACTTGGAGTAGTCAGCATGCTCAGGATTCTGGAGACATCCAGATCTGTACACTAAGGATGATGGTAGTGCGTATTTAAAAATCTACTTGGTATGTTCTTGGTAAGCTTTGAACATTAACCAGAGAATGTAGGAACCAAGGGTTCTCATTTTTATTGTGCATTTGACACTTTCTACCATGATTTATTTATTCTTCTTTTGTATTTTGCTCTAATACCAGCACAAAAACAACACCATCTATGCAGTCTCATAAATGATGAAGTCAAATTTTATTCAAAGGTTATTATGATATTTAATGGTGAAGTACACATTTTACCAATTTTTCATATGCAGTACTGTTTTTGTACTCCCACCAGCTCCTTTGTTACAGTGCATTACAGCATTAAATGTAATTTCAGAGAATTGCAGTTATCCTATGCTTAATTGACTTCAGGACACAGAATTAATCATTTCACAGCCATGTTCATTTTACTTCTCTCCATCTCTCTTGAATATAATTATGTCTTTATATCTGATAGACTCATGATCTAATGATAAAATTAGAGATTAATTACTTTCTCTGATTTCTTTAAGATCAGATATGACACCATAGGACAGTGTTATAAGATCAAGGCAGATAATTACAAAACTTTATACTGTTTGCAGCTTTCACTTTTGGATCATCAGTAGACAGAGTACTGTTCCTTCATCTTAAGGCCATGCTTCACAAATTATGAAAAAAAATGGAGAGCCCCACTCTAGGATCTGAAATTCATTAATTGGTCCCTTTCAGCCAATTCCATATACAACACACTCAGTTTCATCCAATGAGTAGGTGAGAGATGATGGTACAGCACAATCTTGAGAAACACTCAGATGCCTGTGTGCATGAAATGGAATAATGAAGAAAAAAAAAAAAAAAAGAAAGGTTATAATATCCTGTTGTTTCAAAATTGTCTATTGTAAAATAACATTAATTTAACATTTTAACCTAATTACAGTAATGATACAATTATTATTCTTATCATTAAAACTAGTCTTATAAAACAGTTGTTTTTTGGAAAGTACGTATTTGGAATGTTAAACTTCTCTATTGCATCTGACTCTAATGAAATTAATTCATTTTTGTTTTGTGTGCACTTAAATGATATTATTTTGTAGCAACAACTGTGCATGTCTCTTTGCAGTGCTAAGGACTTGAAAATTCTTACTTTTCTAGATATACAGTATTGACGCTGCACTTGGAAACAAACAAACAAACAAGAACAAAAAAACAACCCAGTCGTATTGCACCTTATTTCTAGTTAAAAAGATAATTTATATAGAGAAGCTGGTACAATTGATCCTACATTGCCCTCCCTTGCTTTTCAACCCATCACCTTCTACTCTGCAACAAATGCAGAAGCAAAGGAAGTCATATTTCATAGAATCATAGAATGGCTTGGCTTGGAAAGGAACCCAAGGATGATCAAGTTCCAACCCCCCCCTGCCACAGGCAAGGCCACCGACCTCCAGGTCTGGTACCAGACCAGGCTGCCCAGGGTCCCATCCAACCTGGCCTTGAACACTTCCAGGGATGGAGCATCCACAGCCTCTCTGGGCAGCTGGTTCCAGCACCACCATTCTCTCTGTGAAGAACTTTTTGTTCAGCTTCTCTAGAACTTTCTTTTTCAATACGGCAGAAGTAAGCTATTTTACAGGACAACAGAAAATACAGTCAATAAAAATCCATTTCTGAACTTGTGAACCCCCTTTCATGAATTCAGAAAAACTCAGAAAATGTTCTTCAAGATGACTTTCATAAATATGAAAATAGCTGTACCAATCTGGAGAATGCTACTGGATCATTACTGGAGAGCTATTAAATTTTACAGTAATAATACTCATTTTCCCATAGCTTTGAAATAGCTCTGCTATGGTTCTCTTTTGTCTTTAAATCTAAAGCTAAGCTTGAAAGTGGGCTTGCTTCATAATTTTCAAATGATAGAAAATGGGATAATTTAAGCCACTGTGCTTCTATATTTTAAATCTCTTATTCATTCTATATAACACTTTGCTCTTCATTCATCACCCAGCCAGACTGAATGACCGGTTTGGTCCTCTTTCAGCACCTTCTTATATAGTAATATCTTTGCAAAGATCCCCATGCAGTAAATGACTGAAGTAAGAATTCAGAAATTTCCATTTAAAATGGAAATACAAGTAACAGCTATGTGTGTGCAACATCAAATTTGCATGTATATCTATTGATCCTTTCAGCACACATGTTTGTAGAAAAACTTTCATATGTAGCTGTAAAAGGGTTACATTTAAAAGTGACTATACTATCTCTGCTTATGATTTGTATCTATTCCTTCCTAGCAGCTAAAGCTTCTGATAATCATCTGCTTTTCTCATACAAGTTTTAACACCATGTTCTGTATTTTTGTACAAATTTCTAAGAATTTATCTGAAGAGATTTTTACTCAACACATAAACAATGCTGGCGGTCTCAAAACATAAACTTTAATGATATAGCTTCTTCACTACCTTCCAGTGGCTCTCTTGCACATTTTGGCCCTGTTGGCTTCTTATCAAAATAGAATCAAAGGAATAAATGCTGGTGAAGAAACAAATATTGGTAGTTTTTAACATCAGAAGAAACATGTTCTACTTCAGGCTGTTGCATATTGCCAGAAGTTCTGTAACAGTGGTTGAAAACAAATTAAAAGAGAATTGTAACTTCTATACATGGTATCATTAATGAAATATATATATATATATATATATATATATATATATATATAAGTGCATAAAATCCTTTGAAGAGATTGTAAGTATTTAATTAAAAATATCTTTTGCTCATAGTCAGCTATGTTTATTTCAAAAAATTAAATCTCTTTGATTTTTTTCTCATGCCAGGAAAAATAAATACAAAAACTTGTCAGATAATTTTAAAAGACTCTATGTCATCTCTCTAAAAAATATGCAGTTCAGTTTCAGATTGGTGTTGAGCATTTTTATTATTACCAAATGGGGATATTTCTATCTCTTGGAATTTTTGATGTTGCAAGATGAATTTCATTTTATGTAGAAGAACTGTCATTTTCCTGTTAAAACATCAAAACGCTTTTTAAAATACAACCACTGTGAAGCCATTTCTAAAGAGTTTGTTTTGTATCCCTTTTAGTGATATTTAAGTGAGATTATTTCAGAAATTGCAATCTATCATGCATTTTTGTCCTGTACACAAGAAGTAGCCGGAAATCTCACACGAGATTCAAATATCCCAAAACAATATAAAAATTGGAGAAGCCAGAGCAACCACAGCATTGCAATTTGTATCCTGAGCTGCATAAAGAGAAGCGTGACCAGCAGTGATCCATCCTTCCTTTCACTCCATCCTTATGATACCGCCTGGAATACCGCATCCAGCTCTAGAGCCATCAGCACAAGAAAGAGGTGCAGAGGAAGGGCATGAGGATAATCAGATAGCTGTATCACCTCTCCTATGAGGAAAGTCTGAGGGAGACGGAAAGTTTAGATTGGGGAAGGCTCCACGGGGATTTTACTGCAGCCTTTCAGTACTTAAGTGGGGCTTATAATAAACATGGGGAGACACTTTTTATTGGGAAGACATTATAGCAGACTAAAGAAGGGGCTACAAGGAAGCTGGAGAGGGATTCTCTATCGGGGAGCATAGTGATAGTTTAGGCTTTTGACACTGTCTCCCATAAAATCCTTGTAGGTAAGCATAGGAAGTGTGGATGAATGTAAATTAGTGGGCAGTGAGATGGAATGAGAACTGGCTGACTGCCGGATCTCAGAGGGTTGTAATCAGTGGCAAAGAGCCTAGTTGGAGATCTGTAGCTAGCAGTTTTCTCCAGGGATTGATAATGGGTCTGGTCTTGCTTAACATCTTCATTAATGACCTGGATGAGCGAGGATTTCAGTTTTGAACTTCCTCGTTTATATTCTTAGATGCTGAACATTAATTTCTTGTCTTAAGCACAAAAAAAACCCAAACCACTGAAACGTTTACTGAGTTCATTATTTGAAATGCATTAGAATAAAACCCAGCTTTCCAGTTTAACCTAAGACTGTTTCTGTAATAGAAAAGTGTGAGTTATTATTTTCTTATTGACTGTATGCTGTGGTTAGTTGTAGAAACAAGAAAAAGGGAAATATTATTTTATTAAAGTAAAATTCTAAAATTATGAAAATCCATAATTTTTGAAAGTTTTCCAAAAAAGAAAAGCATCCAAGTCATTACTAAAGAATGCCAGTGAATGGTCTTCGTTGTTCGGAATTAGCTGCCTCCAGTTCTTTCCTAACAAGTAAAGAGGGGACTTTGGTTTTCAGTATGTGGTTCACTGCCCTTCTCATTCTCCATAATAACACTGGGAGTTTTCTTTTCTCAGAAGGGCTTTTGTTACCATTGGTGCATCAATCATTCTCATATTTCCAGTTCAGTTATTCAGGATCCTTAGGGCTCTATTGTTAATCTTCATTAATGCATCTCTGACTTTCATAACCAATTTAGTTTGAATTCTGGATGAATCAGTAGTGCTTACAGAGGACATGCTCATTTCTCTTTCTGCATGTAACTGATTTAGACATTGAGATCAGTTAGTCAGAATTCCTTGAAATTCTGGTCTCTCTAGAGTAACACATGTGTAATGAAAGGCAAAAAAATGTCTTAAACTTAGAAACTCAATTTACTTGGCTTTTACATCCCTCTGAAGAGGTGTTAACTACCTTAACTTATCTTATGTACTCAGTAGCTGAAATCTTATGCAAGTAATCAATTTACTCAATATACTGCCTATACAAAAACAGGGTTTTTTTTTCTTTTTTTTCTTTGTTTTTCTTTTTGTTTTCTGCTTTTCCTTCTCACAGGTGAGCTGAAGCATAAACTTTGGTCTGTACACAGAGTAGGCAGGGCAGGACCTCACTAGTCATGCCTTATTCCACTACTAGGGGCTCTGCTCTGCCCACACTCTACCAGGGAATGATGGCCATGGGCTGCGCTGAGATGAGGTGTAGAGCCATGGGCAGGACTGTGGAGATGTCCCAGGGCAGAATGACCTGATCAGCAAAGCCTCTTAATGACCCAGTATTCCGAGTCTTTAGGCCAAATTCTGTTTCCTTAATCATACTTGCTCTCGTGACCCATGCACAGACTGAGTGCAGGAGGGAACAGAAAGCTCTGTTTTAGATTCAACAGTGAAAATAGAAGTTTTTGTATATACAACTCCACCTAACTTCAGGTGGAAGGCAAACACTGGTTCTCCAGTGCAAGCTGATATTTTAAAGTCAAATTATGTCTGGCTTTTCTTTCAGCTAAAGATAATTACTATGTAAGTTCCTTTAATGCAATGTTTGAAGATTTTCTTATCATTCTCCATTTTTTCCCTCCTGATGAACATGTGCTCTCTTTCCCTGTATTTAAAGCTTAATAACACACTAAAGGAACATACCTCACCTGTTCACAATCAGGTCACAATTTCACCAGCTACACTATATATAGTAATTTAACATGTGTCATTTAGTTAGTTTTCAGAGACAGGACGTTTAGGTCAGCAATGCATAAATCAGTGATGCTGTAAGAATGGCACAGAGTTTAAGAGCTCGTATTTCATATTCATTCCACAATCAAACATTGTTCAAGGTGTCCACTCGAGTTTATCTTTTTTTTTTTTTTTTTTGCATTCATTTAATTTTTGCATAGATAAAAACCTGATTTGTGAATGAATAAATATATCATTGAATACAATAGAATGGAGAATATAAAGAAAGTGTCCTGAACAGGTCCATTGAGAAAAAAGTGGCTTCAGTCTGTTTCTTATACTGTAAGAACATCAGTGATACGATCTTTTTAGGGACCACATAACAGCATTTCCTTACTTCCAAGCACCAGTTGCCAGATCATCTTTAATGCCGCATTTGAAGCCATCTCATCTCTTTCCTGGACCTAGAGTACTTGCTGTTCCCTCTGTTACTGAAGTAGAGAAGACTTCAATAGTGACTGATTACAAAGAAAGCTGGATTCTGAAGGCTGCCCTCGTGTTTCCTAATCTTGCCAAGCACTCTCTCTCTGAGGTTGGAACCTCCTGTTCAAATATCAGCTGTTGAAATAACCTCCAGCAGCAGTATGTTTTTACTGTTAGTGTTCTTCTCTTGTGAGAAGTAAAACATGGTCTTCCCCTACCTGCCAAGGAAGACCAGCATGTTAAAAAATGAATCTGAAACTTAGGTTTATGAGGATCACCTGCTTATTCACACTACCTTTAAGAGCCAGGACACTTGTAAGGGCGATGTAAGAGTCTAGAATGTGAAGGTCTTATTGTTGAAAGTCATTGACACCTACTGTGTATAGTGTATCTAACATACACATTTACAACATTATCTTGGAAGTGTGGATCTCGTTCTCATCTGAGGCCTAGAATGAGAAAGTGTTTCAGAAATGTGGCAGAAATAAGCAACAGTAACTGACTTCCATTGTGACACACTCCATACAAAGAATAATCTTTGATTAGCTTAGAATACAGTTTCTAAAACACATTTGATCATAGGTCACAGAAAGAGCTGAGAACCAAAAGGACTTAGAAACTGACTGACAGGAAAGCTGTCTACAATATAGACCATTTCAGCCGAACTTCTACTTCTTCATGCCTTTTGCAAACCATCTTATTCACAAGGAGAAGAAGGACATTAGAGGTCCACAGGACTTGGGATCCTGATAAAGAATTTGGAAATTTCCATTGGAGCTTAATAGTAATTAACTAATTTCCTAACCTTTACTATTTCCATTCATCTCTGGATTAGAAGAGCAGTGATGAGATCTTCAAGGAAAGGCTATAAAAATGGCATAATACAAAAACAGAAAAGAACAGCGTTAATATAATAACACATTCATTATTTAAAGGCATAAATAAAAGCGATTTTGACAATAGCACTTAATCCTCATATAAATTACAGGGAAGTTTTAAACTCACATTCTTACAAGTTTACAATCACAGAATTGCAGGGTCTGGAAGGGACCTCAAGAGATCACTGAGTCCAACCTCCCTGCTAAAGCAGGTACCCCACAATAGGTCACACAAGAAGGCATCCAGACAGGTCTTGAATATGTCTATAGAAGGAGACTCCACAACTTCTCTGGACAACCTGTTCCAGTGCTCCATCACTCTTACCGTAAAGAACTCCTTCCTCACATTAGTACAGAACTTCTGATGTTCAAGTTTTAGGTCATTACTTCTTGTCCTATCACTACACACCACTGAGAAGAGTCTAGCCCCATCTATTTGTCTCCCACATCCCTTCAGATATTTACACTGATTAGATCTCCCTCAATCTTATTTTCTCCAGGCTGAACAGACCCAGGTTACTCAGTCCTCATGTGAGAGATGCTCCACGCCCACCTCTGTTTTATTTATCACTTCATATATCAGAAACTGAATAGAGTCTTTTGCAGTCACAAGCTTACAACTGTGACAACATAAATGCATCTGTGGTGTCAGAACTGAAACAAAAGTTTCAGATTGGTACATTTATTATCTAAAATTTTTCTGTGTTTTACTCTCCAAAGCTTATGTTGAAAGTATACAGAGCTTCCTGTTCAGGCAAAAGAACAGACTGTGCTATCAAACTTTCCTGCTAGTTGCATGTTCACCTCATTGACTATGACAATATAATAGCTGAAGCTCTTTCTTTGTAATACTGCAAATTCAAATACCATTCATGTTAACATAAAACTAAAAAAAAAAAGTTCTGATAACATGAGGGCACAGGTTCAGTCCTTTCAAGTATTACTTTCCCCCTGCCTTGGCTTCCAATAATAATTCATTCTCTGTTAAAAAACAAAAACAAAACACCAAGCTTAAATAAATGAATCAGTAGTTGTGCAAGCTCTCAGAAGAGCAGCACATCTTCCTCATGGATCACATCCAAATCATGCTAGTGTTTGAATACCTGGCAAGTGATAATATTAATCCACTGGTTAGATGTTGTACTAAGCGACATGGTTTAGTGGGAAAATATTGGTGGTAGGTGGGTGGTTGGAATAGATGATCTTGGAGGTCTTTTCCAACCTTGGTAATACTATGATTCTATGGAAGTCATTTCCCAGAAGGAATCTCACTGTTGTGTTTAAGCCTCTTTCCTAGTTAAATGCTTGATCATGCCTTTAAAAAAATGAATCATTTAGAATATCTTCTGATCACAAAAAGAGCATTAGTTAATTTTTATCTCTTCTATTTCTACCTCTCTATGTAGGGCAATTAGCACAAAGTCCTGGCAAACACTTCTTCCTTCTGATTGTTAAAAAGGTATCATGGGGAAATAACCAAATTTTTACAGCACATGCAAGATAAGAAGAACCCATTCGCCATATAGAGCAGTAAGAAAGCATTTATCACCAAAGATGTCTGGAAACTGTTCAGCAACCTTGTGCTAATCAGGGAGTAATCTGCTATTCATCTGCACTGAATTACATATATTTAGCTGGCAGTTAGGTATACAGTGGAAAGTAACAGGAACACTGGTAGTTGTAAGTGCAGTTAGCTCAGTGGAGGTCATGAAAAAGAGCCAGAAACTGCTCCAGGGAAAAATGGGACTATGTAACTATGGCTCTGTTCCAATTACTGTCTAGAGGAAGCTTCAGGAAGTTGAAGTCCTTGTCCCTGGTGCATTCCAGAAGTCGAAGGCAACTATATAGGACTGTCAATTGAAAATCATCTGAATCTGAACTGTACCAAGAAAACAGGCCAAGTGGTGGAGATTTCCTTTTGCAAGGCAGGATGGTGCTGATCAGAGTTGCTATTATGGGATTCTTATCACCTGCTGGTAGTGATCAAGGATAATGCAGGGAAAAAAAATCACCACGTTCTTTTACCTCTCATATTATTAACTCATGCTCTTCTTCCTTGGTGATCAGTGGATCAATATGGTGGCTCAATGTGGTGGTCAGTGGCTCAGTGTCTGGATGGAAATCAGTGATGAGTGGTGTGCCACAGAGGTCAGTGCTGGGACTGATACTCTTTAATGTCTTCATCAATGACAGTGGGGTCCAGCACATCCTCAACAAGTTTGTGGATGACACCAAGCTGTGGGGTGCAGTCAACACACCAGAAGGACAGGATGCCTTCCAGAGGGACCAAGATAGGCTTGAGCAGTGGGCCCAGGTAAACCTCACAAGGTTCAACAAATCCAAATACAAGATCTTGCACCTGGGTCAAGGCAACTCTTAGTACAACACAAGGTAAGGGATTAAAGCCCTGCTTTGAAAGACCGAGGGGTAATGGTAGATGAGAAGCTGCCATGAGCCAGCAATGTGTCTTTGCAGCCCAGAATGTCAACTGTATCCTGGGCTGCATCAAATACAGGGTGGCCAGTAGGTTGAGGGAGGTGATCCTGCCTCTGCCCTGCATTGGTGAAGCCTCACCTGGAGTACTGCATCCAGATATAAAGTCATCAGTACAGGAGTGTGGTGGAGCGTGTCCAGAGGAGAGCCCATAGAAATGATCCAAGGAGTGGAACACTTCTCCTATGAGGACAGGATGAAAGAACTGTTCAGACTGGAGAAGAGAAGGCTCCAGGGTGACCTGAGAGCAGCATTTCAACATCTGTAAGAGAGCTACAGGAAAGAAGGGGACAGACTTTTTAGCAGGGTCTGTGGTGATAGAACAAGTGGAAATGGCTTTAAGCTTATAGAGGGTAGATTTAGGTTGGATATAATGAAAAATTATTTTACAATGAGGGCACTGGAATATGTTGCCCAGATATGTGATTGAAGCCCCAACCTTGGAGACTTTCAAGGCAAAGCTGGATCAGGCCCTGAGCAACCTGATCTAGCTGTGGTGTCCTGTCCTGTTCACTGCAGTTGGACTAGGTGACCTTTAAGGGTCAATTCCAGCTGTAAGGATTCTGATTCTATCCTTCTAGCCCCCAGTGACACAGCAAATAGAGAACTGGAACAAATTATGAGAGACCAAAGAACTCTGGTGCCAGAAGTGGAGTTTAGGCACTGTTCTCCTAAATCCTATAGGTGATGGTTTGTTCTTCATGTTAACAGCTGGATCCATAACCAATGCTATAATTAGTGCTTTGGCTTTTATGACTACCATCACCTCTTTGAGATGTACTGTTAGCAATATATAGGATTTCTAGAGAAGGAGATCCTCTATCATGGACACTTTTCTGGGCAAATTCCAGCTAAAAACTCCAGGCCCCAGAACAGTTTGACCCCTGTGGTACTTATCATAATGTCCTGGAATATGTAGAAAACCTGGTTTTAAATAATTCTTGCTCTACCTCATGTCTATACTCAATAAAAAGGCCTCCAAGTATAGCGTCTACTTCCTTAAAGTTATTTGTTATTTATAAAAAGTACAGCAACTTAAATGGGAGAAGTCAATTACTGCCCGCACCTAGGATATGAAATAACAAGAATCTCTCAGGAGCATAATTATTTATAAAAAATGGATAATATGTAAAAAATCAAAAAGTCCTGGATAATTTGAATTCCCTCTTTCCCTGTGAATATGTTCCCCCTTCTTATTACTCTATCTTCTCTATTCTCCCAAATTAAACAGGTGTGCCAAAGATTTTGATCTGCAAATACAGGTCATAAGAATTTTGAACATTTAAAATTTACATATCAGAATTTTTTTCCTATATTCCTTTTATTGCTTAATTCAATTGAAAAAGAACATTCATAGATTTATATTTTAAAATGCAGAAATACTAGAGTAGAAATGAATTATGAAGGGATAGAAAGCTTTAGGAAATTATAAGTGCTGATGTAGCTAATTAGATACAGACTAAGATACCTTCTGCAAAGCACAGGTGAAAGTATAGATAGGTAATTACTACATTTCAGATCCTATCCACATGGCTATAAAACGTGTGCAATCAGTACCATGAAATTGGAAAATAAACTTATCTTCTAAATCAAAGAAATAGGCTTGGTCTAAACTCCACTATTTACAAGACATGGTGTCACAAACAATGTTAATGTTCTTTGACAGTGTTCACAACCATTAGAAAATTGAAGTCATAATGAAACTGCAGCTAACTTACAATCTTCTGGCCCTAGGATGCACATTGTTGATGTGTGTATTTTGGAAGTCCCATCTGTTAGGAGCCAGGCTTTATATACTCAATAATTACTAAATTCCTCAGAGACCAGGTGGCAGGGCAAATTAATTTGGAAAGAAATAGAAAACTCGGGGGGGGAGGGAGAAGAAAAATTGTAGAATAAACTTAATTCAGCATTTTCAGAATGTACTGAATGAGGACAGGAATAAAGAAAGAAGGAATACATGTGGCAAAATGCAGAGGAGGAAGACAGAAATGGAAAGGAGAATTTTACATCAATAAAAAGTGATGGGGATATTTCCTGGGTTACAAGAAGCAGGAATGTAAAGGACAATTTAAAAAATCTGAAGATATTACCATTAAAATGTCTATTTGAGTATATCCATGCTCTCAATAATTGCACAATCATATATTTGCAAAATCAATTTCCAATGCCATAAGTAAACCAAAAGAAATGTAGTCTTCCTTCATATGAATTTTTGAAAACTGCTGTAACGTAAAAAGGAGAAGAGATGAGAAGAAAGGAAGCAAATCAGAGCTTTCTTTTTCTTTTTCTTTTTCTTTTTTTTAAACTCCTCAGTCCAAGTGGCACGTTCCTAGTTTTTCGTACAGAAAGTAATCACAGAAAACTGACAAAATAGATAGAAACACCAGAACTGGTTCTTATTAATGTAAAAGCAAGAAATTTCTGGCAAGAACACAGGGAACCATGCAGTTGCATTAAGGTTTCTTTAAAGAGCATCTGGTGTCACATATGGTTCTGCAGTCTTAGTCCTTGCATGCTTACATTATTAGCAACAGATGAGACAGAGTAGTAAGGTTAAACTGATTAAATTTTCATTCATGTAATAGTCTATTGGCTATAAGTATAAAATAATCAGGCATATTGCTTAAATTGAAAGGTAAATCTGTAATATATTACTATGAATTATATACGTATATACAGTCATAGATACTGTTATATATATGTAATACATGTATTGCTCAGAATTCATTAATAGTAGCTTGTCTTGAGCCCAAATACAGGCATACATAAATTGTGAAACCAGCAACAGTACAAATGAGTTCAGTAAAATTGTGATGTTATAGAGAAATATAATAAACACTAAGGTTATATTATTTTATTTATGTGAGCAGTGTGGCCACCAAAAGGACAAGTAAAGTGGCGCATGAGAGACACCAAAGTAACAGAAAGATTCTAGGCCAAAAGCAAGACAGGGAAACAACAGCAAAAACAGGGAGAGACAGCTTGAGAGAAGATGAGGAATGGCAGCTGGTCTCATCCCGGCGTCGCAGGCAACCCCCAAGTTCTCGACCTACCTCGGTTCCCCTGATCCCTCTCTGTAATAGGTATGAAACCCTGAAGCCAGAGGGAGAGGTGACTGATGATAACGTGGGAGCACTGCCGCCAAGCTTGCCTAAGGTGAGGCGGTCAGCTCCGCGTTTAAAGACTGCCTCCTCCAAGAAAGAAAGGAGAGTGGTAGTTGTAGGTGACTCTCTTCTGAGAGGAACAGAGGGTCCAATATGTCGTCCTGACCCTACCCGTAGGGAGGTGTGCTGCCTTCCTGCAGCCCGGGTCAGGGATATTTCTAGAAAACTCCCCAGCCTTATCCGCCCCTCTGATTATTATCCTCTATTGATAGTTCAGGCCGGCAGTGATGAGATCCCTGTTAGAAGCCTGAGGATTATAAAAAATGATTTTAGGAGACTGGGGAAGTTAGTTGATGGAGCGGGCATACAAGCAGTGTTTGCCAGCATTCCCTTGGTGACAGGGATGAACGCTGAGATGACCAGGAAAAGCCATCTTATAAATGCATGGCTGAGAGGCTGGTGCAAGCGTAAAAATTTTGGATTCTTTGATCATGGGGTGGTCTACTCGGCATCTGGCCTGAGGTCTACTGATGGGAATTGCTTGTCTCCAAAAGGGAGACGGATACTTGCCCAGGAGCTGGCGGGACTTGTAGAGAGGGCTTTAAACTAGATAGGAAGGGGGAGGGGGATAAAGCCAGGCCTGCTAGAGAGCAGCCTGGGGAAGTGGTAGTGGGATTAGGTGAGAGGCGAGGGGCTCAGCTGAGGTGCGTCTACACTAATGCATGCAGCATGGGCAACAAACAAGAAGAGTTGGAAGCCATTGTGCAGCAGGCAAACTATGACCTAGTAGCCATAACGGAAACGTGGTGGGATTGCTCCCACAATTGGAGTGCTGCAATGGATGGCTATAAACTCTTCAGGAAAGATAGGCAAGGAAGGAGGGGTGGAGGTGTAGCTCTCTATGTTAGGGAATGCTTTTACGCTACTGAGATTATGACTGGGGACGATAATGTTGAATCCCTATGGGTAAAGATCAGAGGAAGGGCTGACAAGACAGGCACCCTGGTGGGCGTCTGTTATAGACCCCCAAATCAAGATGAAGAAACAGACGAGGTATTCTATAAGCAGCTGGCACAAGCTGCACAGTCGCCTGCCCTTGTCCTCATGGGGGACTTTAACTTCCCTGACGTATGCTGGGAGTACAGCACAGCACAGAGGAAGCAGTCTAGGAGGTTTCTGGAATGCGTAGAGGACAACTTCCTGATACAGCTGGTCGGAGAGCCCACGAGAGGAACTGCCCCACTAGACCTGCTGTTCACAAACAGGGAAGGTTTGGTGGGAGATGTGGAGGTTGGAGGCTGTCTTGGACAGAGTGATCATGAAATGATAGACTTCGTGATTCACGGTGGAGCCTGGAGGGGGAATAGTAATACTGCTACCTTGGACTTCAGGAGGGCGGACTTTGAATTGTTCAGGGGACTAATAGGGGGAGTCCCCTGGCATTCAGTCCTAGCAAGCAAAGGGGTCCAAGAGAGCTGGTTGCTCTTCAAAAAGGAAGTCTTAAGGGCGCAGGAGCAGGCAGTCCCCCTGAGCTGCAAAATGAGCCGGCGGGGAAGAAGACCGGCGTGGATGAATAGGGAGCTATTCCTGAGGCTCCGGGAGAAAAAGAGAATCTACCGCCTGTGGAAAGAGGGACAGGCCACTCAAAATGAATACAGGGAAGTTGTTAGGATGTGTAGAGGTGAAATCAGAAAGGCAAAAGCCCAGCTTGAATTTAACCTAGCTGCTGGTGTGAAAAGGAATAAGAAACTCTTTTATAAATACATTAACAGTAAGAGGAGGACAAAGGAGAATATCCACTCTTTGCTGGATGAGGCTGGGAATGTGACCACTGAGGATAAGGAAAAGGCGGAGGTTCTGAATGCCTTCTTTACGTCTGTCTTTAAAAGTCAGACCAGTTATCCTCAGGATACCCCTCTCTCTGACCTGGTAATCTCGGCCGGGGAGCACACTAAACCCCTGCGATTCTGAAAGAAACAGTCAGAGACCTACTGCTCCAGCTGGACTGGTCACAAGTCGATGGGGCCAGATGAGATCCACCCAAGAGTGCTGAGGGAACTGGCGGAGGTGATAGCCGAGCCGCTTTCCATCATCTGTCAGCGCTCCTTGTTGACTGGTGAGGTCCCAGATGACTGGAGGCTTGCCAATGTGACTCCCATTTATAAGAAAGGTCGTAAGGAGGATCCGGGGAACTACAGGCCTGTCAGCCTGACCTCGGTGCCAGGGAAGGTTATGGAGCAGATCGTCTTGAGGGAGATCATGCGGCATGTGCAGGGTGACCGGGGGATCAGGCCTAGCCAGCATGGGTTCATGAAGGGCAGGTCCTGTTTGACCAACCTGATCTCCTTCTATGATCTAGTGACCCATCTGGTGGATGAAGGAAAGGCTGTTGATGTGGTCTACCTAGACTTCAGCAAAGCCTTTGACACTGTCTCCCACAGCATTCTCCTGCAGAAGCTGGCAGCCCGAGGCTTGGATGGGTACACTCTTGGCTGGGTAAGGAGCTGGCTGGAGGGCCGGGCGCAGAGAGTGGTGGTGAATGGAGTCAAATCCAGCTGGCGACCGGTCGTGAGTGGTGTTCCGCAGGGGTCGGTGCTGGGGCCTGTCCTCTTCAATATCTTTATAGATGACCTTGATGAGGGCATCGAGTGCACCCTCAGTAAATTCGTAGATGACACCAAATTGGCTGGAAGTGTGGATCTGCCTGGGGGTAGCGACGCCCTACAGAGGGATCTGGACAGGCTGGAGAGATGGGCTGAAGCCAATGGGATGAGTTTCAACAAGGCCAAATGCCGGGTCCTGCACTTCGGCCACAACAACCCCAGGCGACGCTACAGGCTTGGGGCGGTGTGGCTGGAGGACTGCGTAGAGGAAATGGACCTGGGGGTATTGATTGATGCTCGGCTGAACATGAGCCGACAGTGTGCCCAGGTGGCCAAGAAGGCCAATGGCATCCTGGCTTGCATCAGAAACAGTGTTGCAAGCAGAAGCAGAGAGGTGATTGTTCCCCTATATTCAGCACTCGTCAGGCCGCACCTCGAGTACTGTGTCCAGTTTTGGGCCCCTCACTGTAAGAAAGATATTGAGGCCCTGGAACGTGTTCAAAGAAGGGCAACGAAGCTGGTGAGGGGTCTGGAACACAGGCCATATGAGGAGAGGCTGAAGGAGCTGGGAATGTTCAGCCTGGAGAAGAGGAGGCTCAGGGGAGACCTTATTGTTCTCTATAACTTCCTGAAGGGAGGTTGTAGTGAGCTGGGGGTCGGCCTCTTCTCTCGTGTCATTAGTGATAGGACCAGGGGGAATGGTTTCAAGCTACGCCAGGGGAAATTCAGGCTGGACATGAGGAAGTATTACTTTTCAGAAAGGGTGGTCAGGCACTGGAATGGACTGCCCAGGGAGGTGGTGGAATCACCGGACCTGGGGGTGTTCAAGGAAAGACTGGATGTTGCGTTGAGGGACATGGTTTAGTAAGAGCTATTGGGAATAGGTGAACGGTTGGACTGGGTGATCTTTTAGGTCTTTTCCAACCTTAGTGATTCTATGATTCTATGATTCTATGATTCTAAGATAAGCACTACAGACTTGAGATAGGCAAGAATGCAGGCAAAATGCTCTCAGTCCTGATCATCATGACTGCTGGGTTCTATATTGTAGCAGCATCTCAGGGTGACAAGAGCTTTGAAATCAATGTGCCCAAACTTTTTTCTCTGCTAAGACTATCCCCCAAAAGATCAGAGGAATTTAAAATTCAGTACATCTAAATTGAATTAGGATATAAACAAGAATATACAATATTTTAAACAGAAAAATCTCAGAGTCTCACTTTGTTTTTGGTGTTTTTTGTTTGTTTGTTTGTTTGCTTTTTTAAAAAGTACTGTACCAAAAAATCCACATAAATACCTCTCCTTTAGCATTGTATTCCTGCATGAAGGTGCTTGATGACACCATTTTTCCAATTCAGTGTCTCGGTGAACCACCACTGAGAGTGCACTCCTTGTAGTCCCTAGAAAGGTTTCTTTCGGTCACGTAAAAACAGGTTCTCTACTCTCTGCTCCTTTTCAATCTCACAGGACAAGCTTGATCTGCAGGCTCATATCTGTTTGCTCCAGTTCTTAAACCCTGCCAACCTTTGCTACTCCATATGTCTGGACTGTTGCCTTAAGATGAGTCCCTGTTTTATAAATTAAGGATGCCCTCATACACTCCAGTTGGATTTTTTGTCACAAAAACTCAACTTTGTCTGTACTTATTATGTAAAGAAATGCATGATTCTAAGGCATAAACTTTGGTTACATACAGCCCCTCCTTTATAAGCTACAGCTGAGTTGTGATAATTGGGCTGAGATTCCATAAATGTAGGGAAGAGCAACAAGACCAAGGTTCCTGCTTTCTTCGTGGCTGAGCTTCTTAGAGAAGAGATTAACAATACATGTGGGCAGTATCTAAACCAAAACAGATATACCTTTTTGAAATTTTTTTCAATTTTGCATACTATGCAGATTTCTTTTATTATGCTTGGTTTCTGGGACTTTTACTTGAAAACGTATGCTGAAAATACTAGGCTCCAGGAGAAGCAGAGAGGCAATAGCAGAGGAGAAGAGATGATCCAAGAGAAGAAAGGGCAGCTTGGCTTTTTAGTTGCACCTACTTTTCTATGTATATCAAGCATGGAGAAGCTATTAAAGACTGGAGTTATCTTTATATAAAGAATAAGATATTATATACCATTTGCATTGATGACAACAAGGAAATTGAAGCCATCACATGGAGTATTTATAAGGATACATGAAGAAAAATTTCATGACTGGCTGTAATGCTGATGAAGGTGAATTTCTGAGAAATTTTCCTGGGTGTATTTCCTAAATTATCATGGAAAAAGAGTATATTTACAGCCAGTTCAGTGTTTGTGAAGATATTATTTACATTTTAAGTGATTTAGTCTTGTACCTACCACCAGAAACAACTACTTTAAATATTCCTTGCGCCTGGAACAACTTCACAATCTTCTGTGTGGTGGTTGTGAACTCCTATTACACATCCAGGTGAAAATTACTAGCATCTTAACTCTGTGGATTCCAGCATTTCTGCAGCACTCAAGAAGTGAAATCAAGGATAAAGATGAAATGGACTTTGTAGGCTCTGAGAGAAGCCCCAAATGGAACAAGCTTTTTTCATAATATCTGCTAGTTCAACAAAGAAACAGGGTGAGGGACACTTTATTATATCTTAGACAGAAGTCACTATAAGCAGTTATAATGAACAAGGCTAGGGAATACTGAAACCTCACTCTGTCCAAAGTTAACTTGTTCCAATGTCTGAGAAATTAGACTAAGTTGGAATTTAGTTTCCCAAAAGTCCACAAATTTCAAGACTTCAGCTCTACGTTGTCTTTGTCCAACAAAAGCAGTGACATGCTAATGACAAATCAACAGAATGAGGAATAAATACTTCACACGTTCTTACATTTAGCAATTTTCATTAATGGATCTATTTTACTGCTCTGTTAATATTATATGATTCTGGGTTTTTAACATTATTTTGGAACTTTGCATGTTTACAGTTTGAGATGAAATTATGATCCTGTAATAATGGTTTGAGAGAATTAGGCTTGTATATCACTACAAATTGCCAATCAAGTCAAAATCTCTTGTTTTCTAAAACACATAAATACAGATGGCACTCCAGGATATAATAGAATATTTGCTCTCCATATCTTTAGTAGATTACTTTATAATGCTAATTTTTATGATTTTTGCAAAGTGGAAATATTAACTTAAACACAAAATTAGTACTTAATGTTTTGAAGCTAACTTTACTTAGATGAAATTAATACTGAATGAACATGTATCCTAATGCATCATTGTAATCTCAGAGATAGAAAAAATAGGAAGTAGTATAATATTTAAAGAGAGTACCGAACTTGTTAGAGAAAACAACAAAAAATGAGAGAGAGCAAAGGGTGACTCAGTTTTCAATAATACTGATGTATTATGATAGTCCAAAATAGCAAAATGAATACTGCAAGAAAAAAAATCAGAACATATCTGAATACAACTCAAAAAAGTGCACTTTTTTTCCACATGAATCCTGCTTTTTTATTATTTTGGGAGATATTCATTTTATTTTCGTCTACTGCATTCCAAAAACACTGAAAAAAATTATTGGTAGGACACAATCTGTGCTCATTTCAAAATTTTAGAGCGTGTTGGCTATGAGTGAAAAACAGAGAAAACTTCTTCCTCTTCCTCTGCTATACCTCTGTCAATACATATCCTCTGCAGTTCTCACTGCGTGTTCCTCTAAGCCTGAAATTTACCTCCCCAATCTCAAGAATGGATCAAACAGAACTGATGTGTTGATCTGCAGTGCACTCTGATTCATCAAGAACTGTTTTTTTTAGTCTTTGATTGCAATATTTTTTTTTCCTCTACTAATGGCCTATGTATTTTAGAAGCAACTCTCTTTAGTTTCTCAAAAGTTTCTCTTTAGTTTTCTCAAGTACCCCCTTGCTTTTTTTTTTTTTTTTTTTTTTGTAATATTCCCCTCATTAAAATGATCAGCCAGATTCTCTAGTTAGTTAAACTTCAAAATGTATATTAGGTACAGAAAATTAAATGAGTAAAAATGAAACTAACATGCAAAAGTCTCTTGAATAGGTTGATTTACATGTAATTCACTTTATTCTTAGATTCAATCTGCAGTCTGCATGCAGTTATTTCCAGCTGACAAGACTTTTTTATTGCCATCTCAGTGTCTTTCAGCTTTTAATTATTACATAATAATAGAGTCTTTGTGAACAACAGTTTTAAAGCAGCAGATGCAATGATTTCTGCCTTTTCTGACATTAGCATGCAAATCAATCTAAAACAGCACTGGTAATTCTTAGCTTACTCTGTATTTTTTGATATCAATCTCCTTACTACTTAGAAAGATGGAAGGAACAACACTGTGTTCCATATCACTACAAATGAGCCACATGTAATGACTCTGGACAGCATCACCAGATGAGAATTTTTAAAACTGTCATACTTTATACAACATGCTCTTGGTTAAACTCCTCCAAGCCTGTTTACATGAGCCAAAAACAGAGGTGAAAACTACTGGGTATCTCTTTCCACTGATTATATGAATCTATCTTTTATCAATTCGAGGCTCATTGAGTTAAATTGCAGAAGGGTTCACATAATCACAGAATTGTAGGGGTTGGAAGGGACCTCCAGAGATCATTGAGTCCAACCCCCCTGCCAAAGCAGGTTCCCTACAGCAGGTCACACAGGTGGGCATCCAGGCAGGTCTTGAACATCTCCAGAGAAGGAGACTCCACCACCTCCCTGGGCAGCCTGTTCCAGTGCTCCGTCACCTCACTGTAAAGAAGTTCTTGCGCACATTTGTGCAGAACTTCCTATGCTGCAGTTTCCTGCCGTTTCCCCTTGTCCTGTCTCCACTCACCACTGAAAACAGTCTGGCCTCGCCATTCTGCCCCCCACACCTTAGATATTTATAGACCTGGATCAGGTCCCCTCTCAGTCTTCTTTTCTCAAGGCTGAACAGACCCAGTTCACTCAGCCTTTCTTCATAGGAGAGATGCTCCAGGCCCTTCACCATCTTTGTGGCCCTCCACTGGACTCTTTCCAAGAGATCCCTGTCTTTTTTGTACTGGGGAGCCCAGAACTGGACGCAGTACTCCAGATGAGGCCTTACCAGGGCAGAATAGAGGGGGAGGATCACCTCCCTCGACCTGCTGGCCACGCTCTTTTTAATGCATACCAGGATGCCATTGGCCCTCTTGGCCACAAGGGCACACTGCTGGCTCATGGCCAACCTGTCGTTCACCGGACACCCAGGTCCCTCTCCGCAGAGCTCCTCTCCAGCAGCTCATCCCCCAACCTGTACTGGTGCATGCAATTATATATAGAATCATAGAATCATAGAATCACCAAGGTTGGAAAAGACCTAAAAGATCATCCAGTCCAACCGTTCACCTATTCCCAATAGCTCCCACTAAACCACATCCCTCAACACAACATCCAGCCTTTCCTTGAACACCCCCAGGTCCGGTGACTCCACCACCTCCCCGGGCAGTCCATTCCAGTGCCTGACCACCCTTTCTGAAAAGTAATACTTCCTAAAGTCCAGCCTGAATCTCCCCTGCTGTAGCTTGAAACCATTCCCCCTGGTCCTATCACTAATGACACGAGAGAAGAGGCTGACCCCCAGCTCACTACAGCCTCCCTTCAGGAAGTTATAGAGAGCAATGAGGTCTCCCCTGAGCCTCCTCTTCTCCAGGCTGAACATTCCCAGCTCCTTCAGCCTCTCCTCCTATGGCCTGTGTTCCAGACCCCTCACCAGCTTTGTTGCCCTCCTTTGAACACGTTCCAGGGCCTCAGTGTCTTTCTTGCAGTGAGGGGCCCAAAACTGGACACAGTACTCGAGGTGCGGCCTGACGAGTGCTGAATATAGGGGAACAATCACCTCTCTGCTCCTGCTTGCAACACTGTTTCTGATGCAAGCCAGGATGCCATTGGCCTTCTTGGCCACCTGGGCACACTGTCGGCTCATGTTCAGATGAGCATCAATCAATACCCCCAGGTCCATTTCCTCTACGCAGTCCTCCAGCCACACCGCCCCAAGCCTGTAGCGTCGCCTGGGGTTGTTGTAGCTGAAGTGCAGGACCCGGCATTTGGCCTTGTTGAAACTCATCCCATTGGCTTCAGCCCAGCTCTCCAGCCTGTCCAGATCCCTCTGTATGGCCTCGCTACCCCCAGGCAGATCCACACTTCCAGCCAATTTGGTGTCATCTACGAATTTACTGAGGGTGCACTCGATGCCCTCATCGAGGTCATCAATAAAGATATTGAAGAGGACAGGCCCCAGCACCGACCCCTGCGGAACACCACTCACGACCGGTCGCCAGCTGGATTTGACTCCATTCACCACCACTCTCTGCGCCCGGCCCTCCAGCCAGCTCCTTACCCAGCCAAGAGTGTACCCATCCAAGCCTCGGGCTGCCAGCTTCTGCAGGAGAATGCTGTGGGAGACAGTGTCAAAGGCTTTGCTGAAGTCTAGGTAGACCACATCAACAGCCTTTCCCTCATCCACCAGATGGGTCACTAGATCATAGAAGGAGATCAGGTTGGTCAAGCAGGACCTGCCCTTCACGAATCCATGCTGGCTAGGCCTGATCCCCCGGTCACCCTGCACATGCCGCATGATCTCCCTCAAGACAATCTGCTCCATAACCTTCCCTGGCACTGAGGTGAGGCTAACAGGCCTGTAGTTCCCCGGATCCTCCTTACGACCTTTCTTGTAAATGGGAGTCATGTTGGCAAGCCTCCAGTCTTCTGGGACCTCACCAGTCAACAAGGAGCGCTGACAGATGATGGAAAGCGGCTCGGCTATCACCTCCGCCAGTTCCCTCAGCACTCTTGGGTGGATCTCATCTGGCCCCTCGACTTGTGACAGTCCAGTTGGAGCAGTAGGTCTCTGACTATTTCTTCCAGAATCACAGGGGGGTTAGTGTGCTCCCCGGCCGAGATTACCAGGTCAGAGAGAGGGGTATCCTGAGGATAACTGGTCTGACTTTTAAAGACAGATGTAAAGAAGGCATTCAGAACCTCTGCCTTTTCCTTATCCTCAGTGGTCACATTCCCAGCCTCATCCAGCAAAGAGTGGATATTCTCCTTTGTCCTCCTCTTACTGTTAATGTATTTATAAAAGAGTTTCTTATTCCTTTTCACCCCAGCGGCTAGGTTAAATTCAAGCTGGGCTTTTGCCTTTCTGATTTCACCTCTACACATCCTAACAACTTCCTTGTATTCATTCTGAGTGGCCTGTCCCTCTTTCCACAGGCGGTAGATTCTCTTTTTCTCCCGGAGCCTCAAGAATAGCTCCCTAATATATATGTATATATATATATGTATGTATGTGTATATGTATATGTATATGTATATGTATATATTATTATGAGGTTGTTCTCACCTCACATCTCCTTGCAGTTAATGAAAAAGAATTGGTAAATTGGTATTTACATGACAAGACTCATTTGGCTAAGCATAAGCAGCTACAGCTGGCCAGATGCATAACTTCTCTGTATCCAGACAAAGGAATTCCTGCAACACAGAGCTATTCATTTGAATAGTACTATCACAAGCCTACACTGAAAAACAGATGCTGTGCAATTCTATTTCATTATCTTCAGGCTAATTTTGTCTTGTTTCTGCTGTTAAAGCTGAAAATTTTTAATCATCAAGTCTAGCTTCTATCAAGTATTTGTTTGTTTTGTCTTTTTGTTTGTTTGTTCCAAATACTAGTTAATTACATATATTTTGGAGTAAAAAAATTTTCCCGAGTAACTTTGTCCAAATTAAATTGCTAAGTTAATCCAGAGGCTCAAAAATTGTCCTTGGTTTGAATGAAAAATACAGTTCTTCAAGAACACAGGATTTTAAAGACACATTCAAACCAAAGATCAGAACATCCCAGTGTCCTATAACTGATAACTGCCAAACATGGTGGCTGAGGGGATACTTACTGCCCCCTATTCCTTTGGTAATTTAAGCAATAAGTTACTTAGTTAATACTTCAGCAATTTCCCACTCAAGTTCCTTAAGAAATCCTGTGTAAATACTATCTACTTTTTTTGCTAATTGGTACTTTTCATTTTATTTACTCAGAAATGTTTTCTGATCTTTAAGGCTCTTCTAACATTTGTTTCCAAATGCTCAACTGTGGGAAACAGACAATGATTCTCTGTGGTGAAGAAGCCTTATGGTTATTATTTGAATCTATTAAAAATGATTTTTAAAAATATATCTGGCTATTTCATTATCATTTTACATTTGACCTACCACGTTTACATTCTCTTCTGTTTTTCTCTTACATGTAGGATCTACATTTTTAGAGATGTCTTTCAAATTCAGCTGTTTGTCATTTGTTTCAACACACCAAAGATTGTTCCCTGCTAAACCTAGTGATTGATTCCAAATTGATCTTGTAAGAACCTCCTATGTCTTTCTTACTTCCCTCTCCTGCTACTATAACACTAATTCATCAATGTCATTGATTAATGCAATCATTTTTTTAAAGTACAAATAATAAGGGTAAATATCAGACTAATAATTAAGATCTCTGGGCTATCAAAATAACCTAAGGATTTCCTCTGCCATCAGGCAACATAAAGCTTATATATTTACCCACAGATACCCACAGATCCTGGTAAAGTCTTTATCAGGAGAAATGATTAACTGTATGACCCTTATCTTTTCAGTTCTTCAGCTTTTGGTGGGAATGCCATTACAAAGAAAAAATAAATAAAGAAAGAAAAAAAAAATAGTTACATGTAAAAGCGAACAGATTTTCTCATACACCAAACATTCTGAACAGTGTTCCATTCCTAAGTGTATATGATGCTTAGCAAAAGAAGATGTGACAACCAAGGTCACTGTTTTAAACAGATTACTTCATATTCATATTCAGTAAGGATTTTTCTAAGTTGAACTTCTGTCTAGAAGTTTAGAAAGCCTACCTGGAATCACCAATTCTCTCTCATATCCACATTATATATTATATAAAAATACAATCTCAATATTCTTGGAGATAGAGTAGAATATTTTTCTTTTTGGTTCAGCATGTTTTTGTCCTAAGAAAATTATGTTCTCCTTTTGTGTTTGAAGAAAAATGTATTTTTGTTTTTTATTTGCATGTATTCAGCAGAGAGATGGGATCTTTAAATCACGAATGTTACCCCTTTTATTGTGGCTAGTCGTGAAAATAATGTAGAGGAAAATGCACCCCATTTCACACGATACATTTGTGTGAAATAAAATGTTTCTTAGGAAAGGTAAATAAGCATTAAATGAAAGTCATTTAGTATACCAGAGGTACAAACAGAAAATGAAAGTCAGTGTGAAAAATAGGAAAACAGATACATTCAATTACTGAAGACAGCATTTGATATTTGTCATCATGAAAATAGAACTGAATTTATTCAGTCCCATTTTACAATTAAAAACAGGGCTTGTTTTTGTTTCTATCAGGACCAAACATATGGCTATCAATTTTTTAGAACTCCAGTTTCATTTGTGCAGCTACTGAACATCATATGGCAGACCTCGTAACTTTTTCATCACTTGTGATCATCTGCAGGAAGCTATTCTTGATGAGTTCCTTGTTCTTTCCACCTGTTGGATAAAAGTATCTCCTCTGACTTAATCTAACAATAAAAAGTTTTGCTTCATTTGAGTGCTACAAATGCTAAACTAATTTGAGCTCAGCAATGCTGTTCTTGCTTTGTTCAATTTCTGCTTCATGCCTTTTGAAGCCCATCTCCCTCCTCTGACTGGAAAGGGTAACCAACCCTTTCAACAATCACTAAGAATCTCTCTTGCTCATCATTAGGAACAGTGGTGCAGAACTCCTCATTAGGGCAGGAAACATTCAATACATCATGCTGAACTTCCATTTGTGCTGATCTTTGCTTTTTTTTTTTTTTAAAAAAAAAAAAGATCAATTATTATTTGCCTATAGTTCATCTTTGCATCGCAACAGGAGGACTTTTGCTACTGGAACGATAACTTCAAAACCAATCTCTCCACTTTGTTGGGTACTCCCATCTCCTACTGTTTTCCTGGCAGATAAATTTGGCTAGTGATTAGAACACTTGCCTAAAGATCAAGAAACCTGAGCTCTACTCATAATTATGTGTATTCACTATGTAACCCAATCTGTTCCTCTGCCCATAAAAATTGAGATAATAGTACCCACTTCTGTAAAGTACTTTAAAGCTTTAGATAAAAGATGCTGTAAAAGCTAAGTGCTATTATTAAAGCTTTCTCAGTAAGCTGGGTATCAGCCAGAGGAACAGAAGGCTAGACACAATACCTCACCATCAGAAAGACTACACTAAAATGGAGGTTACAGTAAATGACAAAATATTTCAGTTCTCACACAAACTTTTAACAAATTCCATCACCATTTTGATATGCATCTCATAGTGTTTTTGTCAAATAGTAACCAAAAGAATCTCTCAGTCTTCAAAGAGATTTCCTATTTTGGAAAAGAAAACTCTACTGCTTCAGGGTCTGCAGAAACCTTCCCAGTAACCAACACTTCAGTTTTAGTAACCTAGTGGAGCACCTCAAGAGATTTAAATGAAATGCTCCACACCATCTAAATTATGACTAGTTAAATCTTTTTACCAAACTGAAACGAATGTTTGTCCAAAAGAGCTGGGTTCAGGAGAAATTGAACCTATTTCCCCTACGGTCTACTGCACTCTGCAGACTCTTCTGTAGTTCAGCCTGTACCTAAAATCATGTCTGACAGAAGCTGAGAATACTGAATTCAAAACTGCATGCTATAGCTACAGCCACTTTTTCTTTGAAAATCTGGAGGAGAAGAATGAACAGCTCTTTCATAGAATAAAACCCAATGAGAAAGTCAATGTCTTAGGTTTGAAGAAAGCAAAAAGAAAGCAGCTATTCACATGGTGTATGGCCAAGCTGAAGAGCTTCTTTCCATGCAACATTCTGGACAACAAATGTTTCCATAAATGAAAAGGTAAATTGGTTTGTTCAATATAAACCAACCTGCAGATATCACAGCTGAATCAGAAACTTCCTGTACTGCAGCTTACTGGAAGCTGTGACAATGTTTAAGAGAGACTGCACATATGCCTCCTCTATTCTTTCACTCTTGGGCATCCATTGCTAGTTACTGCTGACGACAGAACACTAGGCAACAGGTACCTTCAGGTTTTTACTAACCTTTGGTTACAAACAGGCCTGTTCATAGATTATGTGCTGGAGCTGCTAGAAAGAATTCTTTTTATTGTAATTATTGAATTTGAATGAAAAAGTCTACTGTAACAGGCACTAAGGTTTCAGTTAATTAATTGGGAAAACAAATTGGTTGTCTAAAATAAAGCTTTATTTACCTGTTTACTTTAGATACATTATTCTTATATTCTTGGCTTGGCTTCAACCAGACTGGTAAGAATTTTTTAACACAATGCTCTCTCAGTAAGGGAGATTTTGCTTGAGACAGGAGGGCCTAAAAATCTGTTCTCCCACTTCCTGAAGGATATTTAAACTATTTGAAGAAATTCACCAGAAATAGGTACATTTTTTTTGTTATAATTTCAGTGAAATAGTTTTTCATTTTATCTAAAAAATCCTTGCGTGCTGTGTTATTTTGATCATTAATTGATTTATAAGCAAACAATAATTCAGCATGCTTATGCAAAACAGACCTAATAAATGCTGAAACCCCCAAAACCTATACATAAGCTGCAATAATTCTTTTCCTGCCTCCATAACAGAGCTAACTTAATTCCTACATTATCATGACTTCACATACTCTAAAAGCCACTTATCTCCAAGTGATTAGATAGCCCCCATGAGAGCTTCTCTTCTCTAGAATCTGCAAATTCAAGATCTTCAACTTTCTTAATATGTCAAGTTCTTCAGCTTTCTATTCTTCAGTTTTCAATGTCTCTTGTGAACTGAGACCAACGCTGGACACAGTATTCCAGGTATGCTCTAGCTAGTGCTGAATAGAGAAGAAAATCAACTTCCTTGATTTTGCTGGCTGATGATTCTCTTGCTGATGATTCCCACAGCACAGATTTCCTTTGAGGACTTCCTCTCATCTCCATAACTTGCTTAAGCTGGAAGAAAATGGCTTTGCAGTATCTCTTGGAGGAATAAATTATAGTACTTAAGCTATCTGAGCCATGTTGTGCTTAAAATCTGTAAAAAAAATGTAGCTAGGAACATTCCATAATCCAGAAGAGCTATGGAAATTTTGCCTGACAAAAGAGACAGACTTGATTCTGATGACTAAAAGAGTGTAGCTGAGTGTTCGAAGCTGTGGGGTTGATTTGAAGTGGACAGCTTACTAGGGAGAGTTGAACAGTTGCAAAATTGCCATGAACACAAGCTTTGTAAAATGAATTTCTGCAAGAGAAAAATATGCTTCAAGCGATATCAACCTCCTTAAACATCCATTAGTGCCTGAAACTTCAGAAACCTGAAGATGAGATAATATCCATATAATTATTCTTCATATTCTTTATACACACATGATGAGAATAATGCCAAGATTTGTGTACTCACCAGTAATGAAGGAGGTACCCCGTATGGGTTTCAAAATATTTAAATACCATTCTGCAAATGAGGAGCTGCCTCTAAAAGACCAAAGGTAAGTGTCAATTCATATTACTTAGGTGATACCAACCAAATGAAAAGGTGCATATACAAGGGCAGTCTTTAATCAAAACAGCCATATAGACACTCAGAATGGATGGTAACTTTATGTCTAGACCTATTTTACTGCACAGATACACAAAGTCAGAGGAAAGGTATGGTTATCCTGAATATTTTCCCTAGTCTTTCTAATATTACCAAGAAAGACTTTTAATTTAAAATAACCTTTTCCTGATAGTGAAAAGACAGTGAATGAGGGGAAAACAGCAACCACGCTCATTCAAAGAAAATAAACAAATAAATAAAGGAGAATTGCACTCTGGAATGACAAAAGGCAATTATAGTCAATGACCTACCTACAGCTTAACTTGTTTTGATTAGACAGTACATAAAGACTGAGAGAAGTTCAGAGGCACAACTGGTGTGACTTGAGCCCAATGGCTGAACAGATAAGAAATTTTTAGTGTATATGAAATTCAAGACAACTCAGCGACAGAAATTAATGGAAATACACTTCAGCTCAAATTTTCAGTGAGCTTGCATGGCTCAGGTGACATATGGAAATTTATTATTCTTTCATCTTTCTATCACATTGTTGAGAAATTTTTCATGGATATTTGAAAGTAAGAAGTACTTGTTCTAGAGATAAGTCATTAATAAGATGAAAGAAGATAAAGATAACAGTTTTTTACCTCATCCTTCTTCTGATCTACAATTGACTAAAGGTTTGGTTTTCTAATTTTTTATAGATGACTGACAAATTGTGTCAGAGTTTACAGCACAGAGTTCTGAACAAAAATGATTGAGGTAGTAATAATACAACTTCATAATGGATAATGAGTATAGAAATTACACTGGAGGCATATTTCACATATTTTTAACATCAGAGGTCTATGTCAGTAGCATCAATGTAATTCTGCAGTATTTGGCAGACTTCATTCTGACATCAGTTTCTCACAATTTTTAGAAGGCTCTTTATTTCCTACATGATGTATTTTGCAAGACAGATTATTTTAGACACGGGTAATAGGCTTTGTAATCACCATACTATCTTTGTATGATATGGTAATGTAACTTGGGTTTATGCAAGATCTGACTGTCAATTATGCTTTATTCCTTGTTTACACCAAGCAAAAGAATCCATGAGTATAACACAAGATGCTGATTCTCCAGTTGACTGTGCTAAGCTGCCTGTGGGACTCATCTGGAATATAATTTTCAAGCATATTGTCAAACTAAAAAAATTACAAGAAAGTGAACTGATTTCAGTTTTTATTCTAAGAGAGATAAAAATATACTTGTATTATATATCTAATATTTCCAAAAGTAAATGAATGACATGTTTTATTTGTATAAGCTAATTTATGTATCAAAATAAAAGCATTTAATTTGAAGTGAAATGCATTTACCCAACGAGTCAAATAAAAAGAATTATGGTCTCAGAAATATAAATACCAATATTGTGTAGATTAGAGCTTTTTAAAGCAGTGCTTTCCTATTGCAGGCTACCATGTCATATCCCTGCTCTCCTATTTTCTTATGTAGGCCCACAGTGCCAGAGGATGATGTTGGTGATATGGCAGTAGAGGCTGAACCTTCTCACCAATGCTCCATTACATTTTGTTACTGTGAGGTGAAGCAAAGGTTTGTCATTGAATTCTTCCATGGGGAAATAATTGCACCCATTGACATTAATTGATGCTTACTGAAAGTTTCTGGAGACCACTCAGTGGATATGAGCACAGTAAAGCACTGAGTGGTGTGTTTCTGCAATGGTGACAGCAATGTGAAAGACAAACCATGTTCTGGATGACTGTGCACATTTGGTGCAGATTTTGACGAGCTCAGCATGCAGGTACTTGTTCGTCACTGGCAAAAAGGCGCAGATAGTGGTGGCAACTATGCTGATAAATAGTATTTTGTAGCTGGGAATTTGGTCTCTCAAATAGTGTTATTGTTCTTTTTATCTGTTGTTGTTTCCATGGAAATAAACAGGAGGCATTACTTTCAGAGTGACTTACATGAGTTCGAATAGAAGTACTAACCCAAAACAACCATTACAACTACTACCTACTTCCAAGTTCTACATTTTTTGCTGTTTTCATTAATTCCAATACTAACATGTTATTATGGCATGTTGCGAAGTCAAAATTATGAAAATTGCAATTGTTTAGATGTCTTGCATACTCTTCTCAATCTCTTGATAAAAGATACTTAGCTACTATAGACCAAAAAGAGTGTCTTCATTTAAGGAGCGCTCAGAAGATTTTAATGTCACCTGGAATATTGAAATTCATTCATAAGCACAACATTGGCTATTTTTGTCTAATGAACAAGTGGGGAAAAAGTTTGAAATGTTATTCTGCACAGTTGAATGGCAACAGTGACTTTCCATTCTAATTAAGTTCAAACTTACAATTAAATCCTCTAAGGTAGATTATAGATAATATCTAAAAAGTAATCACTAGCAAGTACCCACTGTCTAGTTTTCACTAATGATGGAAAGTTTTTGTTATTTTATCTTTCAATTACCTGGAATATTCTAGTATTCTAAGGAAAGGCTACTGTTACTTCTTATAACATTGACAAAGAGATTATTGAAAGAGAAAAGATCAATGTGTGCCAGAATTACTTCATTTTTTCCTTTATTGGAGCCAAAGAGTAGGTTAGGGTAAAATATTCAATTGATTCAAATGGAAGTTCAGGAGAGATCAGGCAAGGCTGGAAAAATCAAATATGAACCAAAATAATTATACTTCTTAGGAGAGGCTTAGCAGAATTGTGATTTCATCCTATTATCTGTACGGTACACTTTTCTGTTAAAGCCTACACCCATGTAGCCATAATTTGGAATAAAATGTTAACTTTAAGAAAGTTCCTACACTTTTTATTCCCCTGGTTTGTGTCATACAAAAATGCAGGCTTATCTTGCTTCATTTCAACTCTGAAGCCACGAAGAAAGAATTAGTGATGTTGGTGGATGCCTCTCCCTCACAATTTATGGTGGATGTCCTGTAATATTAAACAGGGCTCCTACCCATTTTTTGCATCTGTACTTTGAGATCCATCTCTATTTGCGAACATCTATCTAACTTGCACTGGACTGCTTATTGAACTGCACTTCAAGTAGCTATTCTGACCAAGATAAGTGTTTAAAACTTCAGGAAAGTCTATTATTGAGAAATTGTCAATGCTCCAGTCAGGGACTATTGGCCGTTTATCTTTTAACTACTGGTGTATTTCCACAGAACACTGAAACTTTAGCTCAGGCAGACTGCAGAAAAGGGCAAACTTGCCATAATAAAGACATGGATAAAAAAACTGGAAACAGTTTTGAATGGTTAATCTAACGTGTATCATGCAGAGGGAGGAGGGCGGGATGAGCTCTCCACTCTTTTTTTTTTTTTTTTTTTTTTTTTTTTTTTTTGCTGAGAGTCCTCAAACAGAAGGTGAGACCAGAAAAGACAGGGAATACGCTTGACAGTGAAATAAGAATTTATTGTATTTAAGAACATGAAATGACTGTTTTAAGTAAATGCTAAGTGCTTTTTTCTTTTTTCTGCTTTTTTTTCTGCTTTTTTTCTTTTTTTTCTTTTTTTTTTTTTCTTTTCCTGAAACATTGTAATGTCAGAGTTTAAGCCAGAGGACTAGAGAACCGTCAAGCTTCTCTGGAGAGTTAAGGAGAAGGTACCACAACTGGCTGACATTTCACACACTGATCATATAACAGACCAGGTGGATGACTGTATACCTGCATGCATATCAACTTTTTTTTGCTTGCTGTGGGACTGTTTGATGGGTGGTGAGCAATTGCTTGTGCATTACTTGTTAATATTACTTGTTATATAGATCCATACATATATATAGTCAGTACTATTATTATCCCTTTCCTTTTCTCTGTCTCAGTAAATAGCTTTGTCTCAACCCATGGGTTCTATTTTGTTGGTTTTTTTAATTCTCTCCCCCACCCCACTGGGAAGGGGAGTAGTGTGAGAACAACTGTGTGGTGCTGAGCCACCTGTGGTGTTAAACCATAGTGTGCAAACCAGGTACTCACCAACAGACTGAACCCCAGAAAACACAGCTTTGAGCAGAGAACAATGTGTAGACATGATTACATTAACAGTGTGTTGTGTCTAATATCAGGTGTCCTTGAAGTGGGTTATGCATGACAGTTCATGCCAAATGGGAGCAAAACAATGCTAAACTCTCTGGAGCCTGAGGATGTGTAATGGATCCTGTCCATTGTTCAGACACAGGCTGACAACCAGAGAAGTTACCTTGAAAAAACCCAAGATTATTATGCAAAGATTTTAATTATTTAAGGCTTAAATTCTATATCTGTACCTTCTCCTCTCCTTTTTACTGAAAATGTGAAAAATAAAGGAATTTTTTATAGATGAAGTATTGTCATTTTTTCTTTTTCAGACCAGCAGCACTTTTTTCATATTTAAAAATCAATGGAGAACTACAATTTAAAAAAAAAAAAGTCTGGCTGAAATTTTAGAGGATATATTGTTGCTTCAAGAAAAAGTTTATAGCATTATTAATCTACTGTTCAGTCAATCTGTTTGAATATGTCAAAGGAAAATATTACATAATTGAATTATTTGAGAGGAGAAGAACAGTGACCACAAAATTGCAATGTGATTCCCATCAACCTATAGCTCATTACAGGCTTACAGCCAAAGACCTACACTTAAGCATGAACTTAAGTGCTATTTAAAGCAATAGCAGCTTAGCACATTTTTAGAGTTAGTCATATAATTAAATGCTTTGTGGTGAGAAGCCTCCTTGCTGAGGTTACTCAGTGCTTTGTATGACCAGACTTTAACTGTAATCACAATACATGCACAGGTAATGATATTTCTGGTTGAAAAGAGGATAATGATCCATAATGTGCTTGTAAAGTATAGACAGTGAACATCTGGAGGAGCTAAGATGAAATCAGGTAGATGACAATGGTGAATATTTGATTTATGATGATCACACCTGCCAGAGAGTATGCAAACCTAGGTACTTTATGTAAGTAAAATGGGAATGTGTTAATCTCCAAGATAGGTGCATATATCAATTTGTGCATCATTTTTCACTGTTATTATTCCTTGGGTTAACTTTCAGATGTAAGGAGTGCTACATTTACTTTAATGAGCTCAGAAAAAAAACAAGAATAAAGAAAATACATCACATCTACCAACATTTTTCACGAATATATTCTTTGTGTTATATTTATTGCTTAAATGTATCTTTCACAGGGCTTTAAATTTTATCATACTCTGAGTAGCATAGTTTCCATTGCAAACTTGTAACAGCAATGGATAGCAGCCTTCCGGAGACAGACTTACAAGAAATTTACTTCATCTCATGTTGTTCAGCCACCGAGTGAAAGAATTTCTTTCCATGACACATCAGGATTGCACAGATGACTTTTAAAATGGTCATTAGATACCATAAATCAGTATCAGGGGGAAAAAGGGAAAATGCAGAATCATAATATCTCTTCTCTTTTCTTTATTCCTCTCAGTTTTTGCTGTAAAAAATGACAACTATGTAATGTTTCATGGACTGTCATTAAGAACTTGGGAAAAATGATTTAGGTAACATTTTCATTCTTCTAAGTCTGGATAGCTTTTTGTTTATTATTTTATAAGTGGTGAATTAAGTCTTTTCTCTTGCCAATATGCAGTGAAACCAAAGGTAGATTTCTGAAAAGTATATCTCAACATCAGCATTGTTAACAAAGAGTTATAACTCAAAACTTGATTAGTGCATGCACCTCTACTGCAAAGATTTATAAAATAGGCTTATTTTGACTTGAATAGTCTATTTAGAATACATGAGATGAAGTATACATGCACTCATGTGTTTATGTTTACACTATAAAGGGGTTTATGGCATCAATACAAATTTTAAAAATTTCAAAGATGAAAACATCGTTAGACATGGGGAGGCTGTCAATTGGTTATCTTACCCCAAGGGATTTTTACAGAGATGTGGCTCTTATAACACTGTATGTGGGCTTTTTCTGCCTTTCTGAGTTGGCGGTTGTGCTTCAAAGCCCATTTCGGGAGCCACATATTAATGCCTTTCTGATGCTATGTTCAACCATTGATCCTGTAAAGTTTGCAACCCCTGTGACAATAAAAGAGGCATCCTGTTGCTCCTTTCATGCTTTTTCTTTTCTAAAGAAGAGAAAAAAAGTAGTTAAGAAAATATTTTCAGCATTTCATTGAAGCACTTCTGAAAAAAAAACTTTGAAAGTTGTCTCAGTGAACACTTGAAAGGTAAAAGTTGTCTCTTAAGTTCTCTATTACTGTTGACATCAAAATAGTTTTTAACATCTACGTACTGAAACTGACATACGTTAATTTAAAGTGCAGTTTATAATTGTAATAACAATCCTCTGCTTCAAAAGTAATAAAGTGTGAGGTCATGTAAAGAAACTGTGTTAAGAATACTTGTTGCCAAGAGGGAAAGCAAGATTTATTTCTAATATGGAGTAATGAGGCAGGCATAGCTGGTCACTGTTGTTCACCCACTTCACCAGGAGGGACCCTGCTGATCGGACAGTTTGAACGCCTGCTCTGGGAAAAGTCTGATTTTGATTCCAGTCAGAAAATCATAAAACTCAAGAAAAACAGCTGTCCATGCACTCAGGATATGCAAGGCGGGCACAAGTTGGACCATTTTCTTTTCATCTGGGAACCGCCAGGAGCAGCACTCAATTGAAACAGAAATGGTAACTGCCTTCCACAGCAATTGGGCTGAGGTAGAAATGCAGAGGGGCCACTACATTTCCAAGCTGATGCACACGCCCAGACAGACCTTCCGAGGAGCAGCTGAGCTGCCCAGACCATCTGCTGTGGGAACTCCAGAATCTGGAAGTCCCAGGGATCTGGTGATAAAGAGGGAATGTCAGGGGTGCAAGTGTGTCCAAAATACATTCAGCCTTATAAAACAGTCCAGCTTTTCTTCTCTTTGAAAGGCTAAAAGCATGTGCAGTTAATTTACAGACGTAAGTTTCTCAGTAGCTTTTAACAGTAAAGGCTGTTATTTGGGTCCTAAATCAAAGTATAACTGTGATGTTATTTTCCTTCTGTTGCAGATTTGGCATTGTCTCAACCCTTTCCAGGTATGCAAGGAGTTGTCTTAATAATACATTTGTCTTCCATTGCTGGCTCTTCTGCTAGACTTCTCCACCTCTGTGCTCCACTAAAAGTCTATTATGTGACTTTCATCTTTTCTAATACTCTCCGTTCAACAATTTTCTGAAAACTGCCAGTGTATTTGAAACCCTCTTTTTCTCCAAGAAATCCAAGTGGTGTGATTAAGGTGGGAGACCTGCAAAATGAATACATCATTGTTTTGTAGTTTATTAACATAGCAGATCATTGAGCACTGTTCTACAGCTTAGCTGCTACTCTGCTGGAAACCAGGGATGCTTGTTATTATTGGGACTCCCAGTTTTTCAGATCTCCTATTGCCCAGATGTACTGACAATGTGTTTTGTGTTTGTTGTGTTTTTTTTTTTCCTCCCCCAGTTTCTCAATGAAATTGTTACCATGAGGATCACAGTCAGAGTTATGACCAGTTCTGATAAATTTGGCTATCAGATGCTGATATCAAACTCACGTGCCAGCTTCAAAAAATACCTTAGCCATTTCAAATCTCACATTTTTGAAGTTTTTGCGGAGACCAAGACAAATTATTTTACCACTCATATGCCATGGTCATATTTTCATGCCATTTTTTCCTCACTGTGTAGTCATGGTTACTCAGGTGACCTTAGCTTAACCCCCAGTACACATTCTTTGCTTACACTGATCGTCTTCACTTTGTTTATTCCATATAATTAAATTTAGCACCAATTATGCTTTGAATCTCTGTTCTAATACAGCTACCAGGGATTTTAAGCTCCTTAAACTTCTATTTTTTTTTCTCCTTTAATATATGCAGAACTGTAGGATGTGATGTTAGATGTTCTCAGACCTTGGCTTCCATATCTTTATCAAGGAAGTGTGCAAATCATAATAGTTTAAGAGATGTTGCACACATGCTGAAATAAGAAGATGCTTACATCAGACTGGGTCAGAATGATTTCCATGAAATGTTTTCTGAACTCTATTTTCAGCAAAGTATTTCTTTCCGGCTTTTTTAAATGTAAATTAAATTATTGTATTCAGGAGTCTGTGAATAATATAACACTCTTGGCTTTTCTGTTGCTTAATTTTCTTCTTCTTCTTCTTCTTCTTCTTTTAATATTAAACAGCTTACCTTACTTGTGTGTGGTTATATATTCAAACAAAAATTATTTTTCAAGAAATGCAAAATTTAATGTTTGCCAGTTTTTCTATAAGTCACAACATTGGCAGTTAAGTTTCATAACTGCAAGCAATTTTTCAATCCATAACTTTATCCAACTTTAATTAAATTGATATTTCATATCTAATATCACAAAACATACAGAAAACAAAGGAAAACTAAAAGGTCAGTAAAAACCAAATAAGTAAATAAATGAATTCTAAGCTTAAGCTGAATTAAGAATTCCTGATTCACCATTTTAGCTAAATATTCATTCCATGCAAGGAGCTTTCTAAAAAAAATGATAAATCAAACCAGTTTGAAATTTTGGAGCTAAAACTTTGCTAAATTTATTTATTCACACATGATGAAAATGGTCATTCTTACACAATATTGTTTTCACTACATGGACTTGAAAATGATCATCTAAAACATAAAAAATCTTTCTTTTTTTCTTCTAGTTTACTTACTTAATCAAGTGAAGAATTTCAAAAATAGCTATGTAAAAGCTGAACACTTCTGTTTCACCAAGAAGTTTAAAGTAATAAATAAATAAAAATACCAACTGTTTGGAAGAAATTTTATTGCAATGAAAGAGAAAAAAAATGGAGAGTACACATTCTGTGAATAATATAACACTCAGAGGAGAAGTAGTGAGTAAGCTACATTGCTAAGTTTTATTTTCAGTTGAATTTGCAGAGATATCTTAGTTAACATGGGAGCAGAATTTTTGGAGTGGTGAATCTTAACTTGATGGATTAGCAGAGATAAACAGAGTAAGAGAATCATAGAATGGCTTGGGTTGGAAGGAACCTCAAGTGTCATCAAGTTCTAACTCCCTGCCATAGACAGGTTTGCCAACTGCTAGATGAAGTACTAGATCAGATTGCCTGGAGCCCCATCCACCCTGGCCTTAAATACCTCTAGGGATGGGGCATCCACAACCTTTCTGAGCAAAATGACATCTGTGTATTTTGGATTTTTTGCGTTGGTCAGTAAAACATGAAACTGTATAATTGTGTTCATGCCCACAAACAAGATAAATGGAACAAAATAATTAAGAAAACACTATATATTGACACCACTGTAGCAATTTTTCCTCAGCTGTAAAGCTCGTGAGTATAAGATTCTATAAACTGATAAATAGGATACTCAGCTATGAACAGATAATCACAACAAGAACTCTTTTTTTAAGCAATTCTGAGTTATGCAGAGTTCTCACAGTGCTGTGGATAGATTATTAGAAAAGAAACTCAGATATAATTTCCTTAAGGTCCTAATTTTTGTTAGTATTCACTGGAGAGAATGTACAAAATTTTAGATTCTTTGGGAATTTTTTAGAATTTATTTTTCGAAAATACATGGAAATGCTGTATTCCAAAGGTGAAAAAATATGAACAATATACACACCTACAAGTCATAATTGTGATAAACAAGTGAGGCTTATTATAAATTATTGTATTGGAATAGCACTTAAGTTGCCATTCTCTAGTATTAATCTGGATTTAGTACATTAAATACTTGGGTCAGATGGTCCAGGAATTGGGAATCTATTCACAGAACAAACATAAAATGAGAAATTGCAGTACACAGTGTACAACTTCTCCAAGTATGTCTCAGATAAGAGTTACATGAACTACCTCCAAGGGTTATAGGAAGATTGCTCTTCATACTGTTTAAATCAGCCTGGTAGCCTGCAGTTAATACTCAGAATTCTACAAGGGATAGTTCAGTTTTCATAATTACATAAGTGAATCGGCATTGAACAACTGCTTTCAGTATTATAAATATACACACTTTAGGTATATATGTACACATACATAATATATAGATATATATGTATGTATATGTATATATGTGAACAAATTTAAATGTACATATGCATGTATTTATACACTTGGGGAGGGCAAATGTATATGCAAATACGTATGTGCATGAAAAGATAAGTAAAATAAGATAAACAAAATTGAATGAACTTCTAGAGGGCTTTCTTTTCTAATCCTAAAGAGATATTTGTGGCACTTAATAAAAAATAATCTAGCTGAAAACTTTATAGAAAAACTTTTATTAGAGTTCAATTACCGAAGCACAACAGATATGCCTTTGTGCAAGACAGCTTTGATTTGAAACTCAGTGGAATGCTGGACTCTAGAAAAAACTTCAGTTACCTGTCATGTTATTAACCCTTGTTGGTAGGTAGTCATTAAACAGGAACAAACTAAAAGTGCAGGAGTAGAACCACTGTAGGCTACATAAGCGTACTGCTGAATTACATACACTATGCAGTCAAACTCGTAACTAATACTACACTAATATACTAATATTTGTACAAACTAGTATTGCTCCTTAAATTGTGCTTATATATCCTTGTGAGAAGCAGCATCTCACTTTTAAGAGGGCCTTGAGGAGAACAGATGAATATACAAACATAGCCTGAATATAGAAATGTGTTTTCTTAAAAGGTATTGACTGTTAGTGTATATAAGGACCGTAACAACGTTTGCCTCTAATAATTATGAAATCTCCAATTAATTGGTAAAAGTTTGATGCCAACTGTGATTGCTGTTTTCAGTAGCTCAAGTGTCTGATGCTTGATTTGTTGCATGTTTTGAAATCTGAGTGAAGAAGGAAAGCTGTTAGTTTTAGACTGGATTTTATTTGATGCTGCTTTCCATGTTTAAAATTACTTTTGTGACTACATTTCAGGAAAAACATAAGTCATGATAAAATTGGTTTACTGCAGTCCTTTTTTCTTGTCTGAAGTGTTTGCTCGGTCACAAAAAATCTCTTTATAAAATTTAATTGGAGCTCTGATTATTGATTATTCTCTTTTCTAAACTGGGGTCCAGTCTGACCTTGAATGTCACTATGTCTGGGGTATTCAATACCACTTTGGGCAGGCATTTATTTGTTATTTTCCCAGTGCTTTGCCATGCAGCCTATGCTGTGTATTTCCCTCATCACTTTTTCCACCATCTTGTACATTTCCATGCTTGTCTGCCACATCAATATCTCCTTTTAATCATCACACTCTCCCTGACCAGCGGATCTGTAGAATTAATAACAGTATGATCCACAGTTTTACAGACTCCCTACACGTTAGTGACTTATAAACTTGAAGATAACCCCTGTGTCCTTCTGATTTTAATACTGATATGGGTTAGCCATCTTATCTTACCTATTCACAACATTACTTGACTTTCTTCCTTCATTCTGGTATTTCCATCCAAGTAATGGCAAAATGGAATTTCCACTCCTCAGTTTCAGCTATGCTGCCTTTCAGCAATCATTAATACAACTAGAAAAAATATTAGAAATATGTTTTATTTGCAGCATCCTTTCCTTGATCAGATATCTGCAAAAGCATCATAAAATATGTAAAACTAGAAAAATTTGAATATATATGAAAACTGAAACAGTTCAGAAAAGTCCAACTAATTTTGTTATGTCGTGGTTATTTCCAAGGAACTCTTAGAACTGATTGTTGAAATTAACAATATAAAAACACATATGTAAAGACATGTTAGTTTAAAAGAAAAAAAAAAAAATTACTGATAAAGTATCCTTTTCTTTCATGTGCAATTACCTCACATTTCATACTACTTTTTCAAGCTGCTTTTGTTTGTTCTGTTTTTCATAATTTTCCAAGCTATACAAATAAAAGTGCTTGAATGTAACAAAAGCATCAAAAACAAATAGAATAATACACATTTTTGTGTTCATGTATACATTAATAAATAAAAATAATTCTTCAAATGTACTCTAAACTGACTCTAAGTACTGTAAAATTGGTGAGAATTGTACACACGGTCCCTAAGAAAACAGGTTTGTGTCCCAGGGCTGTATTGGATTGTGCAGAGTGATGTACAAGTATGTACACTGAGCTGGGCCATTAACCTACTCACAACACTGACTTTGAACTGAACCCCTGACTGTTTCCACCACTTGGAGAAGCATTGCACCAAAAGAAAAAAGTAGTATCATGTCTGTAAGAAGGACAAAAGCTGTGGATTGCTTCTCTTGTTTTAATATCCATAACATGTTTTGCATAAAACAAAAAAAAATATTGTTGTGATGGCAAGTGAAACTACAGAGTTCGTCTTCCCTCTGACAAGATTTTTTTCTAATTCACCATGTAAAAGTAATAAAGAAGGAAAGTTTGATTTTCATGCAATTTACCTTACGGAAAAATTACATGGATAAGAGCTCTTAAGGCATTCATTTGAATTCCTTGCTGCTATTTGCATGACAAGGATTGAGATTTCAACCTCTTCTTCAAGGGCTTGACATTTCTGCCTTTTATTCTTCTTTTACATTATTTGCAAAATGAAATAAATATCCTATTTTTCTGTGGGTGTGGAAAAGTGGAACATAATGGACACTCTGTGGTGAGTTTTTTTACAGTTACAAGAGCTCCATGAGAGCAGTGATTTACCACCTAGAGCAATTATGTTCCCAAGTTGTGATAAGTTATCAAAACAAATTAACAAGAGTAACAGGGAAGGGAAAGCTTGCTTGCTGACACCCTGCAAATACGACGCATTTGCTCCTTATTTCCATGCACATTCCTAACCACAACTGACTGTGTATATAGATTAAATTACTTATAAAATAGTCCTAAGAATATAGCACTAGAAGTGTATCTCACAATGTACTGGTTTGGAAAGTTCACGGTGACAATGTGATACATAAATACTCCAGTCTGTTGCCTTTCTACACTTGCAGATCAATGAATTAGGGCTGGTTGTGTCTTATCTGTTGGCTGTCCCACCCCAACTGCTGCTAAACCTGATAGCATGCTCTGGTCTGTCTGCAGGGGTTCTCTGAAAACCCTGAGACTTTCGTGGACCTCTCTGTGCTTGCTCTTTAGAGAGCAAAACAGAACCAAGAAGCAAGATATTGCTGCCTGCTTCTGAATATTTAACAGTGTGTGTGAGAAATCTTTAAAAACATCAACATGGTCATGGCCAAAGTGTTCATGCTAA